>NC_134413.1:66333387-66987137 GCF_038048845.1 Mixophyes fleayi
TTGTAGCACCTCTAATGTTATACTGGTTTACAACTGCTAACACATATGTCAAACAGAACTGCCACCAAGTATTAAGGTGTAAAATACGTATATAGCGAAAAACAAACCTGGATGAAAAGATTGCCACGTTCAGTTGGTTAATGTTCCAATTTCTGCTGAATCGGCAGGAAGGTTTTTTACTCAGGTACTGTGTTCACCAGAACAGTATTATTATATTGTTCTCTAGGATTTTATTATGAGACTCTGTGGGGATATTTAGTAGACATATTCGCTACAACAAACAAAAGAGGTAAATGAAAAATTTGTCTTTCCCTATCCCTTAACCAAACAAATCTGAGGACAGTCAGAATGGATGTTACTTCCCTGAGATAGAGGGCCTGAGTTATTAAGGAAAGTAAGGCAAAAAGCGGAGTAAATGTTCTCCTGGACAAACCATGTTACAATGGAGGGGGTGCATATTAGTTTATTATTTTGCACATACATTAAATACTGGCTGTTTTTTCATCTAGCACACAAATACTTGATAGCTTTATTTTTACACTGAAATTTAAAAGGGGATCTAGGCCATGCCCTATTCCAACTATAAATATGTCCCCATATTTTAAAATTACCTCCCCCTCCAATGCAACATGGTTTTGCCCAGGTGCAAATTTACTCTTTTTTTATGCTTTACTCTCCTTAATAACTCTTAATGAGCCAAGAGTCTCTATATATAATGTTATAATAATAATTCATAATTATATATATTTGATATTATATCATATTACATATAATTATTATATTAATAGTAATAATAATAATAATAATAATAATAATAATTATAAACTAACAAAGTGCCAATATCTTTATGCCTGGAATGGAACTTGATCACTGATACATTGCTGTGTCCAAGATGCTAGATTAGGCAAGAGAAAGGAATTGATGATATGAAGTACAAAAGTATGAAAGGAATACTGTCATAGTGCCTGATTCATTAAGGAAAGTTAAGTAAAAAGATTGAGTAAGTAGTCTCCTGGACAAAACCATGGGCCTGATTCATTAAGGATCTTAACTGAAGAAACTTCTTATTTCAGTCTCCTGGACAAAACCATGTTACAATGCAAGGGGTGCAAATTAGTATTCTGTTTTGCACATAAGTTAAATACTGACTGTTTTTTCATGTAGCACACAAATATCAACATTTCAGTGTACAAATAAGTATCAGTTAAGATCCTTAATGAATCAGGCCCATGGTTTTGTCCAGGAGACTACTTACTCAATTTTTTTTACTTAACTTTCCTTAACGAATCAGGCCTAGGTCAGTAATTAAGAAGCACCATGGGAAGTCATATGCAATTCCACTTATTTCATTCATCCTTTCTTTATTTTGCCATCCTCTAGGAACCTTTTGTCCTCTTATAAATCAACATGTTTGAAAGATATTTGTAAATACTGTATTGTAATCAGGTTAATTAGCAATTTGCTTTTGGGCTGCAGTGAAATCATCGAGAAAAGTTGAAGGAAAATGGGCATTTTCCATCTTCCTAGGAACAGCACTAGAACGATCTTAAAAGTTTAATGGCTGGGGAATCTTTAGTTTTCTTGGTTAGTACGTCATCTTGCAACTTTTATTATATATGCAATATTGAGTTATTATATATAGCGAAGCGAAGCTCAAATATGGAGCAAAGAGGGCAGAGGATTTCAGTACACAGAGGAAAGGGAGCAACACTACGCATGGTTAATACATCACTAAGTATGTGTGCGTCCTCGTTCTGCCCCGGTTCCTCCTCAGGACACAACTCCCGGGGGAAGTCTCGAAGAGGCCATCCAAAGGCACCTATGGGACAAAGAGGGGGGATGTGTCACTCTTTCCTCCGTATTTGTCTAACCACATGGATCCAAGTCTTCCTATCACCATATACAGATGTTTATTTTGGTTGTCATATAACAAGACAACCAAAATAAACAACTTAAATAACACACAAGCTGTGTGTTCTCCCCTTTGTAAACAGTTGTCTTCAAGGAGCAGGTTTGTGTTGTATCCCAGGTGATACAAATAAATAACAATGACTGAGGAGGGGATAAATAGCATAGAAGACATCCAGAAACATAGACAAATTAAATTTGATCAAAATATTGAAAGAATACACTTTTCTATTATTATTCATTATAAGGGTTAAATATGTCCTTAAATGTGTTCTCTTAGATCTTCAAATAATTTTGATACCTAGGGGTATATTTACTAAACTGAGGGTTTGAAAAAGTGGAGATGTTTCCCATAGCAACCAATCAGATGCTAGCTGTCATCATCACAACCAAACACCACAATCCCAGCATAACACTGACATGGACAATGGTCAGCGTTCCTTGTGTTGGCGCCATTGGGGGCATTGAAGGTTTTTTTTCATTAAAAAATCCCCTTCAATAACATTAAGCAATATTTCGACAGTGATATAGATGAACCTACTGTATAGATGTACATGAAACATCCCAGTGATTACAGTGTACCATGATCCCTTGCTATAATCAGTTTATATTTTAGCCATTTTCATTCAAACATTTATGCATGGCCCTCATGTCCATATATAGCAATGGAGCTGTAATGTAACATCCTGCAAAGTACATCAGGGTCAAACGCAGGATTTGTAGAGGGGGGTTTACACACCATGCCACCAGTGGGCATGGCCAGCATGCATGATGGCGTAGCTATAATATTAGACAGAGCTTGGCTGCTCTCCAACTCTTCCTATCCCCATAATACACATGGGCAATTCTGCGTGCACTACTGTTAGGTGCACGCAGCTCTTTTTTTTCAAGCAGAGCCGTGTGAAGCGGGAGCAGAGTTCAGCCATCTCAAATATACAGTGCCCCAGGCTTGGAGGGGGTTTCCTGGCACTAGGAAACCCCCCTCGGTTTTCCTGTGTACATGCGGACTGTACAATTTCCCTGCCTGAGGGAGGATTTACATTTTCAATATCACACTACTGGACGTTCTTTAAGCCTGCTGTTACATTTTGTGTTTATTTACTGTTAACATTATTCAGGGCGTAATGCTAGGAAACTTTGGAAAATAGGGAGTAGCCATTTTATATACTTTAATTATGAATTGCACAATAAAGATCGGCTGCGTGACTTTTCTGGTGAAAAATATATATATATAGAGAGAGAGAGAGAGTGTGCTCTGAAAGTGGGATTGTGACAGCTGCTGCGTGGGGCATTAAAGGAGAGTCCCTACTCCTTAGATACACTGCCAGGTGCAGAAAGACAGGAGAGGGCAGTTACAAAGACTCGGGGCCCAGCACTGACTGTGTAGTGGGAGGAGTAACAAACTTGGTGTGCTCCCTCCCCCTTCAGTGGCTATGGAGGGGGCCCCAAGAGGTTCCTGTAATGGGGCCTGAAATCTCTCTTGGCTGCCCTGTACACTGTCCCCATATATCAAAGTCAGGAGAGCTGTATTTGTGTCTGGTAGCCACTTGGGCTACTTTATAATAAACAAAAGGGGAGAAAGACCCGGCTAATAGGAGGGCCAACATGTTACAGTTCCTGCACGGAAGAGAAGCACCCTACAAATGGGAGAGCACTGTTTAGAGTGTTGAAGCTGCATACACAGAGGAAGAATCCCAGCAGGAGAGCACTCTTGGAAAGTGTCCTCATACTGTGAGAGGTGGTCGTTGTACAGACAGATTGGATATACTGAGGGCTGATGCAGAGAGAGTCCCCTTGGAAAGTGCCCTCATACTGTGAGAGGTGGTCATTGTACAGGCAGATTGGCTATACTGAGGGCTATCGCATAGAGAGTCCCCTAGGAAAGTGCCCTCATACTGTGAGAGGTGGTCGTTGTACAGACAGATTGGCTATACTGAGGGCTGACATAGAGAGAGCCCCCTTGGAAAGTGCCGTCATACTGTGAAAGGTGGTCGTTGTACAGGCAGATTGGCTATACTGAGGGCTGACACAGAGAAAGCCCCCTTGGAAAGTGCCCTCATACTGTGAGAGGTGGTCATTGTACAGACAGATTGGCTATACTGATGGCTGACACAGAGAGAGTCCCCTTGGAAAGTGCCCTCATACTGTGAGAGGTGGTCATTGTACAGACAGATTGGCTATAATGAGGGCTGACATAGAGAGAGCCCCCTTGGAAAGTGCCCTCATACTGTGAGAGGTGGTCATTGTACAGACAGATTGGCTATAATGAGGGCTGACATAGAGAGAGCCCCCTTGGAAAGTGCCCTCATACTGTGAGAGGTGGTCATTGTACAGACAGATTGGCTATACTGAGGGCTATCGCAGAGAGAGTCCCCTTGGAAAGTGCCCTCATACTGTGAGAGGTGGTCATTGTACAGGCAGATTGGCTATACTGATGGCTGACACAGAGAGAGCCGCCTTGAAAAGTGCCCTCATACTGTGAGTGTGAGAGGTGGTCATTGTACAGGCAGATTGGCTATACTGATGGCTGACGCAGAGAGAGCCGCCTTGGAAAGTGCCCCCATACTGTGAGAGGTGGTCGTTGTACAGGCAGATTGGCTATACTGATGGCTGACGCAGAGAGAGCCGCCTTGGAAAGTGCCCTCATACTGTGAGAGGTGGTCATTGTACAGACAGATTGGCTATACTGAGGGCTGACGCAGAGAGAGTCCCCTTGGAAAGTGCCCTCATACTGTGAGAGGTGGTCGTTTTACAGGCAGCTTGGCTATACTGATGGCTGACATAGAGAGAGTCCCCTTGGAAAGTGTCCTCATACTGTGAGAGGTGGTCATTGTACAGACAGATTGGCTATACTGAGGGCTGACACAGAGAGAGTCACCTTGGAAAGTGCCCTCATACAGTTAGAGGTGGTCATTGTACAGACAGATTGGCTATACTGATGGCTGACATAGAGAGAGTCCCCTTGGAAAGTGCCCTCATACTGTGAGAGGTGGTCATTGTACAGACAGATTGGCTATACTGATGGCTGACACTGAGAGAGCCACCTTGGAAAGTGCCCTCATACTGTGAGAGGTGGTCATTGAACAGACAGATTGGCTATACTGAGGGCTGACACAGAGAGAGCCGCCTTGGAAAGTGCCCCCATACTGTGAGAGGTGGTCATTGTACAGACAGATTGGCTATAATGAGGGCTGACATAGAGAGAGCCCCCTTGGAAAGTGCCCTCATACTGTGAGAGGTGGTCATTGTACAGACAGATTGGCTATAATGAGGGCTGACATAGAGAGAGCCCCCTTGGAAAGTGCCCTCATACTGTGAGAGGTGGTCATTGTACAGACAGATTGGCTATACTGAGGGCTATCGCAGAGAGAGTCCCCTTGGAAAGTGCCCTCATACTGTGAGAGGTGGTCATTGTACAGGCAGATTGGCTATACTGATGGCTGACACAGAGAGAGCCGCCTTGAAAAGTGCCCTCATACTGTGAGTGTGAGAGGTGGTCATTATACAGGCAGATTGGCTATACTGATGGCTGACGCAGAGAGAGCCGCCTTGGAAAGTGCCCCCATACTGTGAGAGGTGGTCGTTGTACAGGCAGATTGGCTATACTGATGGCTGACGCAGAGAGAGCCGCCTTGGAAAGTGCCCTCATACTGTGAGAGGTGGTCATTGTACAGACAGATTGGCTATACTGAGGGCTGACGCAGAGAGAGTCCCCTTGGAAAGTGCCCTCATACTGTGAGAGGTGGTCGTTTTACAGGCAGCTTGGCTATACTGATGGCTGACATAGAGAGAGTCCCCTTGGAAAGTGTCCTCATACTGTGAGAGGTGGTCATTGTACAGACAGATTGGCTATACTGAGGGCTGACACAGAGAGAGTCACCTTGGAAAGTGCCCTCATACAGTTAGAGGTGGTCATTGTACAGACAGATTGGCTATACTGATGGCTGACATAGAGAGAGTCCCCTTGGAAAGTGCCCTCATACTGTGAGAGGTGGTCATTGTACAGACAGATTGGCTATACTGATGGCTGACACTGAGAGAGCCACCTTGGAAAGTGCCCTCATACTGTGAGAGGTGGTCATTGAACAGACAGATTGGCTATACTGAGGGCTGACACAGAGAGAGCCGCCTTGGAAAGTGCCCCCATACTGTGAGAGGTGGTCATTGTACAGACAGATTGGCTATACTGATGGCTGACGCTGAGAGAGCCGCCTTGGAAAGTGCCCTCATACTGTGAGAGGTGGTCATTGTACAGGCAGATTGGCTATACTGATGGCTGACACAGAGAGAGCCGCCTTGGCAAGAGCCCTGTTTAGAAGTGTGGCTGCAATAGAGCAACAAGGCTATAGTGAGAAGCAGATTGGAGAGACACTACAGTGGGAGGATACCCTACCTACATCAGCAGATGGAAATGGAAATTAGAATGGTGTTAAGGAGCAGTATGGCTATACCCTATAGAAGGGGGGGGGGTCAACTAGCAGAAGCATTGTCACACAGTATGGAAGGAGAGTGCCTGGAATAGGGTTTGGAGATTGCATGACAGAAGAGTCTCTGGATGAAGTGATGATTGTACCATACATAAATATGTGCAGGAGGAGAAGAGAAAAGTTTGTTTATATTTTGTTCCATGATTAAATGGTCTGGCGTTAAACTTATACTGCGCACCTTGCAACACCTGCATTCCCCACCAGAGAATCTAAGTATCAGGGAAGGCGGAAGGGGGGACTCTGGTTTGTTATTGCCCATACTCAGCAGCAAGCTGGGGCAAAGGACTGTATATGGTCCTCAGATCAGGCCAACAGAGGGAATTCACTGAGGCAAGTGAACAGGTGGAGGAGGAGACAGTTGTGAGGGGAAGATATAGGAAAATTGGGGGCAGAGGAAGAAGTGGGAGGATGGTGCTGCTGAAGGTGAGAACGTTGGTTAGATGAAGTGGACAAAGGGAGACAATAGAAGCAACCAAACCATATAACTCTTTGTCAGTATAAGTGGCTCAATATATAGGTTCAATAGACATTTTAAAACTCAATCCACATGGTGTAGTCAGAGAATAATTGAGTGGAAGAAATAAGTGCCTGGGAGCGAAAAGTAATTGGCTCTAGTGTTGCAATGAGAGACATACAGAGAGGTAAGCAGAAAACACACAACACTACCAGACAGTGGTGGAACTAGCGAGCTATGGGCCCTGGTGCAGGGAAGCTGGAAGCAGGGAACCGGGGCCCACAACTCGCTAGTTCCCCGTGAAACGGGCCCCATTATCTCCATGGGTCCCGGTGCACCACACCTCCTGGTAGTTCCGCACTGCAGCCAGCCAATCAAATGTCTAAGAGAGAATCCTCCTAAATGATGTCATGGTAACATGGATAAACAAAAGAAAACAGAGGCAGCAGAAGTGTAAATAAAGATCAATAAGAGTGAAAATAATACATTTATTATGAAATATAAAGGGACTAACAGAAAAATGCATATAAACATATAAACATATAAAATAGGTAAACAACCATAAAAATGACTACATTGCTGGGCATGTAATGCTCTGATATACATATACAGAGACATATAAAATGTATACAAAGATCTTATGGAGTACATGGAGAACTATCAGTGATTTCTTTTAATTTAAATGATGTACTTCCAAAATTGACTTGGTGCATTGGATGGAAGCACATCCAGATACGGTGGTTAAAAGCTGTACAACTGCAAGAAAACATTTTCAATTCTCTTAATGGCAATTGTTGTCTGTTCTTATAATGTAGTCACCATCAATGTTGGAGCCTAAGGCAGTTCCTCACAAGTGCTTTGTACATCAGTTAGTAAACTGTGCCTTCAGCATCTATTATAATAGAGCGTCTTCTGTAATTTGACATAACTTGCTCATTGCCATATTTACGTGGTTATGAAAGCGTCATGCATCCTACATAACTTTATTCTCCAAAGAGACGACTGACAGTGTGAGGCTTCCCTTTACCACAAAATAAAAGATGTAAAATATATATAACATATATAAGTATACATCTAGAAGGATAAAGAGTACACATTAGAAATGAGACAGATGTGTGGTGGTCGAGCGTTGTGTAATTGGAATATGCGGTGACTAGATAGGGGACAAACCCTGGTTAATGGCCTGCAAAATGTAATGAGTGTAATGCAAAACAGATGTTAAAGCAGAATTTTTGCAGCCCATTAATCAAGCTTTTGCAGAAATGTGATATTTCACCATCCTCTATTTCTATAGCTCTTTCTTGTAGATGTTCTTTCAACTGCTCCTGTATATCTAATGAGAGTCTCAATATCTCGGAGGAGAGCACAGTTACAATCTTCTTCTTATGAGTGCCTTTTCTAGGAGCTTCACACCTCTGATCAGATGGATCTAGAGGTGTTGCTAACAAGACAACAGACAGTACAGGTCTTTCCGCTTCTACATGACTTGACGCTGAGTCAATCTTCTCAATTCTTCCCGAGCTTGTGAAAGGCAACACATTATGGAACAACTCAACATCAACAACAAATCTTGTAAAACATGTATTTTGACGTTATATAATAAAAACAGAATTCCAAACTTTATCTCCCTGCAGCATCATCATCATCATCTATTTATTTATATAGTGTCACTAATTCTGCAATGCTGTACAGAGAACTCACTCACATCAGTCCCTGCCCCATTGGAGCTTACAATCTAAATCCCCTAACATACACACACAGGCAGAGAGAGACTAAGGTCAATTTAATAGCAGCCAATTAGCCTTCTAGTATGTTTTTGGAGTTTGGGAGGAAACCAGAGTACCTGGAGGAAACCCACGCAAACACGGGGAGAACATACAAACTCCACACAGATAAGGCCATGGTTGGGAATCAAACTCATGACCCCAGTGCTGTGAGGCAGAAGTGCTAACCACTAAGCCACTTTGATGCATCTTAGGAACTGAAGTTATGCAAATTATAGCTGCATCCTAATCTTCTTGGCTGATGATGTTGGGACCGATGGCTGTCTTGAAATGGATATGAGGTAGATGCACACATATATCTGTATGCACAAAGTGGGCATAAAAATATGTGTTTTTGATGAATCCCCCAAAAGTCACTTTTTACGAATCAAGAAAATCTGCACCTTAGATGGAAGATGAGCTTTTTTCCTTATATAGTAGTGCGGAGAAAAGTTATATGAATCTATCCTATTGTCTGAAATTAAAGAGGAGGTCAGGTTGATAGAAATTCTTATTTGAAAAACCGATAAAGTGCCAGATTCTTCATGTATATAAAGTTTTATTTCTGGATAAAACAGATTATAGAATGATGGAGTCCAGTATTAAGACAATTTTGAAGTCAGACCCTTTAAATCCATTTTAATGGAGAACCCCAACTTCATATATACCATCATCATCATCAGCTATTTATATAGCGCCACTAGTTCCGCAGCGATGTACAGAGAACTCATATCAGTTCCTGTCCATTGGAGTTTACAGTCTAAATTCCTTAACATATACACCAAGGTCAATTTCATAGCAACTAATTAACCTACTAGTATGTTTTTGGAGTGTGGGAGGAAACCCACGCAACCTACTGAGTTCCTACTGAAGTGGGCAGAATTAGGTCCAAAACGCCTCGATTCACAGGGAATCGCAGCGTTTGGCCCCGCCCCTGTTGACAAATGACGTGTTTGCGTCATTACGTCACGGGGGCGGGGCCAAAAAGACGCAAATTTTGGAGCCCCGCCCTTCATCTCGCCCACTGCTCCCGGAAGCCAACTTTAGCAAGTTGGCAGGTATGGATTACATTAACTTTGAAACAGTATTTTTTATATATTACTATTATTGTAAATATATTTAATTTTGATCATTAAAATATAGCCTTTCAGTTGCAAAATATTTAAATTATAGAAAATATATAACATATATTATATAAAGTGTTTGTTTTTTTTAACTTAGTTAAATAACTAAATTTCAATTTTTCTCTCGGTACTTAATTAACTATACAGACTCCAATGTACCTTGCCAATGCTACACTGCTACTTCCACTTAAACCAATGTTTTAAAATTTTCCGCCGCCTGGCCAACACATTGAATTACTCACTTGAGGCCGGCAGTGGGGAATTTCAAAAAGCAGCTCAAGGGGGAGGGGGAGGATTAATTCTGAGTAACATCGCGGCTGCAGGATTTTTACAAGAAACCTCCTATGATTTTCCCTCACACCCCATAGAGGTGCAAGGAAAAATGAGAGGAGAATTTACCGTAGTCACGGTAAAAATGCAGATCGTGGCTAATTGAATTCCCCCCATGTGTAAGAAGAGAAGCAGCACTGAGTAGCTACAGTGGCATCTGCATAATTAACATGTAACAAAAGAAAAATATAAACTTTATACCATGGGCTGACCACGCCCCTCTAGTGGCTGGCCTCGCCTCTCTGGTGGTTGGCCACACCCCCTCTGGGGGATGGTCCCATCAGCAGCGCAAAGAGGTGGAGCACACAGCAATATTTCTTGGGCCCCTACCAATGCATTCCCTTGGTGTGCTTCATGCTCCAGTCCAACACTGCTGGTATATAATTTATATAATCTCTTTCCGTAACATTCAGCCATTATGAAGCGTTCTCACTTTGCCTGTTGAAGGAGCACCCATCTGAAACCCATATCAGGAGGACACAGAAAGGGTTAACCAAAGATGCGCTCATATAGTGCAATCTTTTTTTTTTTAAATACATTTGACACACTTGATCTACTGGAGCCTTTGTTTCTTTCAGGCACCCTGCCTTCTCCATGTTATTGTAGTGTAAAATGTGAAAAGAAGAAAAATGAGAGAGGCAATGCTGCATATCTGATTACACAGCCCCATAGCAAATGCAAGGCACGTACAAGTGTACAGTATCCTGGGCTATTCATAGACACAGAGCGATTCCACAGACATTTTATCCTGGTACAATCTAGGAGCATTGAGTATCCAAGGGGGCTACATTTAAAGACATGTGACATTTGTTGATGACTGCTGATTGGCTGCTTTAATGTACTGTGATTGGACTGTCCTCCGGAGTGTGTTATTTGTTTGCTGAATTTTTGGCAAATCGTTAACAATTTGTGAATTAATCCGCCGCTAAGTTGCCCATCTCTTACAGTGAACAGATAAAGATAGGAGGGGGGTAAGAGCCCAGACTGTTATAATATCTAATTGAATTAATACCTGACAGCTCAATCCTCCATCTCATTAATTTGTAGGTTAGAATAAAAATTAACATACGCACATTCTCCAAAACAGAGCAGAAGAAAACAACAACAATTATTTACAAGTGATGTTATTAATTGAGATATATCAATTAAGAAAAAATATATTCTGATTTAAAGAAGTAAATCCACTATATATATATATATATATATAAATATATATATATATATATATATATATATATATATATATATATATATAAATAAATTCACATATACATACACACACATATATATATATAGATAAATCTAATATATAAAAGCCTAGCGGCGTGTGTGTGTGTGTGTGGAAAAAACTACCGGGTGACAGAGTGCTCAAGCTGCAGCGCCACCTGCTGGGCGGAGTTATATACTACACTGACCTACTAAATTCTTAGCATTATCTAATATATAAAAGCCTAGCGGCGTGTGTGTGTGTGTGTGGCGATGAAGATGACAAGAACCTTTTTAACACCTTAAGTAGCTTGATTTGACTAGAATGTATGAGTATCATGCACGGGTTAACTTGTATATAAATAAATATATATATATATATATATATATATATATACACATATACATATATATATATATATATATATATATATATATATATATATACACATACTTATATATATATATATATATATATATATATATAGATAGATAGATAGATATAGATATATTATACATATATATATATATACATATATATGTACATGGATATAGATATCCATAGATATATACACATACATATATATATACACATATATAGATATAGATATATTATATATACATACATATACATATATATATATATATATGTATATCTATATATATATATATATATATATATATATATATAATCAGCTAATAGATGAAGCAACTGGAATATTTAACTAAATAAGCCCACTATGCTTTCTTGTTTTCAGTAGGTCACCATGGCAGACTTCCTTTGCAGAAATGCTCACTGTGGATTGGTGGATTCATACAGAGGTTCAGAGTCAATGATGTTACAGGAACTCAAATGACTGTACTACCATTTTCTTTAAACTGTATAAGATCAGGATACTGTTCTAACGATCTGGAAGGGGCACCAGCTATATTTCAAGGAGAGGGGCAGATCATACTTAAAGCTGCACTATCACATAGTAGCAAAAAAATAAGGGGAAATAGGTGTGAGCTGAAGGACCAATCCCAAGCTGCAGTCAAGACATTGCCGCTTGTGATTGGTCCTCCCGCTCACACACCCAAGTCACCAACATTTTAAGTTGGCTTACAAAATGTATTTGCCCGGTTGCCGGTTTTGTATTACAGAACTGGCACTACCAAGGGAAGAACCATTGTAGCAGTCTCGGGGCTGAGAAGAGTAGGGTCTGCACCCTTTTACAAGCTTTTAAATGGTGGTAGTGCCTGCTTTAATGTTTGTACAGAGCTGCAATGGAATGGCAGCGTAACATTGAATAACGTATTTTGCCTTCATAGTTCATACCTGAACATTTTAATTTTGGGGCTTAGTTGTGCTTTAATAAAAGTATGGCATATATTTTCTATGCATTATACAAAATGCTCTTTCATTCAGGAGTAACTAGCAACAGGTTTCCTTTGAATTTAGACTTGCTGTTCATACAGCCAGAATTGCATTGTGCCGACAGCGTTTGCTGCTTTTGGCTCTTGGCTTTAACTCCAATGTTTGATAAAACACAGTCACTAATCTGGTTCTACACAGCAGTTATAGGAAGATGAAATGACTCAATGCATAGAGATTTCTTTCATATCCAAGCTGGATATCATATCGAACTTTCTCCATGTCTGTCCTTATTGCGAAGACATGTTACATTTTTTTTGTATTGTATCTGTAAAACAAATGGTATATTATACAGTGTAAGTAACTAGGGTAGCTTGAGCGATTATATGTACAAATGTCAAGGAGGACTGGTCACAATTACAGCGCACACACTCTGTAGAAATACCAGAAGAGAAATTACCTACTGATCAACACTAACTTTATGGAAATGTCTGAAACACCCAGCAGAAGTCAGGGATGGAACCCTCACACTGAGCTCCTGGGCCTCGATTCTATCAGCTCAAAAGGAAGAGTGTGCCAAGCTCGGGATAACCAAGTCCAGACACATCTCTGCACCAAAGACCTGGAACAGCCTGAGAAGTTTATGCCATGAGACAAACAAATGAGCATAGGTGTCGTAGAATATGATACAGAAGTGCACCTGTTGGCGTTGGCATGACTCTAGAGGGAGGTGTGGAGTCTAACGCTCCTCCGGTCTTCTCCAGGGATGTGAAGAAGCACAGGTCGCGGTCCTCCGACTGAGTCGCCAGCGAGATACAGAAAATAGAGGGTAGTCAGTCTAGCCGGGTCGGTAGTGTTCTGACAGTTGCAATACGCAGGGGTAACCGGAAGGGGTAGTCTCAAACTAGCCGGGTCGGTCGGTAACGTTCAGGCAGCAACAGTACACAAAGAGAGAAGAGTGGTCGAGAACTGGCAAGGAACAAATACCAGGCAAACCAATCAGAGGAGGGATCAGAAGAATGGTCAGGAATCAGCCGAGGTTATACACAGGAGAAGCAAACAGACAGGAGGCAAAGTGGAATGTTGGAGCTGGGAAACCCAATACTCTGGCAGTTTTAAATAGTAGTGTGCACGAATGATTAGCACTGGCGGAGCAGCGTCATCGGACGCCACTTGGGCTTCCAATGTATTCCAGTGCATGCGCAGGGGGGCCGACAGAGAAGCTGGATATATCCTCTGGTTGCCCGGCAACCAGACGCAGCAGGAAGACAGACAGGCGGCCGTCCCGATGCGGAAGAGGGACAGCGCCAGACAATAGGGATACAATCACCAAGAGTGTCGGAGTTGTCACTGGGTTTCTTCACTTCTCTTCCAAATCCTGCCTACAGAGAGACAAGAGAAAAATAAAAAATTCTCAGAGCAGGGATCCTCCTTACAGACACAAGGGGTGAAACCTCCAGAAGTATTTTTTGACTCCTGAGACAACAATGCAAACTAATCCTAACAAAAATTCCTAAAGGACTAGCCCAAACTACCAACATACTATTGTAACTTTGTCACCCTCTGCAGCTCACTGCCTAGTGAATCCATTGTCGATTTCTTGCATGGTCTGCAACTAGATACATCTTTTATTCTTAGAGCCTTCATCGTTGGACTACCTGCCCCACTTGGAGCGGTTATTCATATAGCCACTCGAAGGAAGTGGGCTGATCTCGCAGTAAGCCCCGATTGCGTTGATCTCTAGTCGACTCACTATGGTGGCCTCTGATTAGTACAAAGTGAATCCATTCAGATTCACATTGTACACGACCGGAAGACACTGCCTACACAGCACCCACTGAGATCGCCCATCACCGAACTGGTAAGCTGGAATAGTCTGTGCCTCCTGAACTTCTAGCAATGGGACTGAAGCTACCCTCAATGCTGATGCACAGGAGTTTCAAAATAAATACAGCCCCATCAGGTCTGTTTCAAACTGACCTGATGGCTATGTCCAGTTCCTCTGCCCAGTATATATTTGCTACCAAGTGAAAAGACACTATATAGATCTATAGCTAAACAAACAACTTGCCCATTATCCTATATACAGCATACCCATGTCTCCGACTGCCTCTCTGCCATCTCCACCTGGATGGCCGTACTCCACCTCAATCTCAACATATTTCAAACTGTACTTATCATCTTTTCACCACCCAGCGTCACATCCCCTCCTCTGATCTCCCTAGCACCCTCTCCCCGTTCCCATTGCACGCTGTCTGGGGACCAATACTGACTCCACCCTCAATTTCACTCCCCAAATCCAGTCCCTTCCCCATTCCTGTCACTTCGATATTCGTAACATTGCAAAGATTAGCCGTTTCCTCTGTCTGGATGCCACAAACACCATCAGCCATGTTCTTGTCTTCTCCTGTCTTGATTATTGCAATCTTCTTCTCTCTGGCTTGTCTGTCAAATGTCTGTGTCCCTCTGAATTCTGTGCTGAATGCGGAATCCCGACTAATCTTCCTCTTCCAACGTTCCTCTTCCGTTATGCCTCTCTGCAAACCCCTCTATTGGCTTAACATTCCCTCCAGAGTCCAATTCAAGTTGCTTAACCCCACTTATACAGCACTCTTAATGCCTCCCCTTCCTACATCTCCAGCCTTGTCAAGAAATACTCCCCTACTCACCCACTACATTCTGTCAATGAGCTTCGCCTCTCCTCATCACCTATCACAACCTCACACTCCGGCCTTCAGGACTTTGCATGTGCTGATCCGCACATTTGGAACTCCCTGCCCGCTGAATTATACTCGCCCCCAACCTCGAATGTTTCAAACGCTCCCTCAAAACTTACCTTTTCATACTTGGCTCCATCCTAGGACAATTACCTCCTCATGTTCCACCTGTCCATTTCACCTCACCTCTATCGTCTCAATTTACTACCCAAATCCTCTTAATGTTCACAAGTTTGGCCTTTGCTACATCCTATCTCCTCATCCTTTTAGTAATGTTTCCTTTGTTCTAGTAGTGTCTTCTTATGTAGCCTTTTTATAGATTTTAACTGACTCTTTTGTTTCGCTTGTCCATTACTGATCTGTATTTTTTTTCAGTTTAATCTGCTTATTCTGTTGCATCATATAAATAAAGGTAGTGATGATTATACCCTCCCCCCTGACATCTGTCCCAATGCAAAAAATTATTATTATTGTAGATTTGTAAGACGCCACACTGCTCTGCAGTGCCTTTCATGCAAATCAGGGTGCACATGAAAAGGGGCATGCTCTCATCGCATTGCCATGTCATGTTGGGGGTGTTATGTCAGCTAGATCCGTGCCTCCTGCGTCTGAAGGGATAGATCTCCCCCAACACTGCTCCTCTCACCAAAAAATCGCCCCTCCATTGCTGGAGCAATTACCAGTAGCACGTGCACACGACATCCACACACACACCTCCCACCATAACTTGGCTGAACTAATTAAATGATCTTTAACAACACTGTTCTCATCAATTATTAAATGCTGTAATAGGAACATAAGTGGAAGTTTTGGAGCAAAAAAATTTGTACTGGATGTTAGGGGTTATGGTGAGGGCTCTGGTGTCAACCCTGTTATTGGGTGGAATTGTCAGCTAAGGAACCTCTTTATTCTCTGTGTCTAATTTTTTTTACAACTATTTCAACTGATTAAATCAGGAACATGTATTACTGCTCACAGGCTGTAGTGGAATTAACTCAACTGCAATCATGTTTCTAATAGCATATAAAAAATAATATACTAGATTTAGTCTCACTAAGAGAGATAGAGTGTGGGAGGTACCATTTCTGACACTGGGACCTCTGGAAGTGTTGTATCCACATCCACAATATAGTCACAGTGTGAATTATAGAACAATGGGAGGGATGAGTTAAAATCCTAACAACTCCTAACCTTTGCATTTTACATACTAATGTTCTCAGATACCGTGTTATTACTACTCTCTAGAGTACTCCTACTAATACGTACTACTAACAACCTCATACATATAAATGGGCTGACATTAGGAATAAGATAAGTGGTGAAGAGATTTAGTTTCTACCCATGCAAAACAAGATTATGCATGAAAATGTGCTGTATCAAAGTAGACCATTAAATAATCTGACATAATGTTACTATATACTTATGATACTAAACATCCATCTGGTTTATTGCGGTTGAAATGTCTAAATGGCATGTAAGCAGCAGGAGAGAACCAGGGGACTATAACAAATTCAAATCGAAAATGAACTGCAATTATTCTTTAAAGGGACACGTGCTTCTATTTACAACCCTGTAATCTAAGTATCGAATAGAGTAAGAAAATGACAAAACTTTTTTTTTTACCTACAGTGAAACCACTATTTTGATAACACTAAAGGAAAAATAAACAATGTGGAAGGTGATTTGTACCTATTTTTCAGTATCAGAGAACAGAGTTGTTTAATCTGAAAAGCGTTCACTTAATTATTATTATTATTATTATTATTACTCTCTGCATGTTGCCATATTTCCACTGTACACAGAAGCTTCTACAGAACACTGGCCATTTAGTGGCAGAGATAATCTTGAAAATTAAAATGTTAAGTGACGTTGAGGTTCCATTAAGGAAAAGTAAATTCTTGGTGATTCCTATATGAATGCACAAGCATTCCCCAATCTAGGGGCCTGAGTCATTAGGAAAGTAAGGCAAAAAAAGGAGTAAATATTCTCCAGGACAAATCATGTTACAATGCAAGGGGTGTATATTAGATTATTAATTTGCACATAAGTTAAATACTGGTTGTTTTTCCATCTAGCACACAAATACTTGATAGCTTTATTATTAAACTGAGATTTAAAGGTGATCTAGGACATGCCATTCCCCAACTATAAATCTGTCCCCACTTTTTAAATTTACCCTCCTCCAATGCAATATGGTTTTGCCCAGGTGCAAAGTTACTCCTTTTTTATGCTTTACTCTCCTTAATGACTCAGGCCCTAGGCCTCCACCAGTCTGCCTATCGACTCGAAGGTAAAATATATACAACAAATTGAGAGAGAAAATGTCAATAAAAGTACTTTAATTATAAAGTTATAATACTATCCAATTACAAATAAGTGAATAAGATGTAGACTGGAAGTTCAGTAGAAGTTTCACTTTGTGATCCAACTTAGCTAGACATGTTTCAGACATGACATCCTTTGTCAATGGCTTACATTATAAATGTATTTGTTATTTGCGCATATGCCACAAATGAAACTGATTTGCTAGCAAGTGCCGGATTGTAAACATTAAGGGGCTTTTAGTATGAATGTTAAGAAATAGGATCTCATCTGGGGATAAATGTATCAAGCTGCAAATTGTTCAACGATTTCAAAGCAACTCACAAGAGATAAGCAGTGATATTAAGTGCATATGTATTAACCAGCAATTTTGACTCTCCAAAATCCAATCTCTGGCGATTTGTGTTGATTTTAAAACACCTATCTCTCCCATGTTGTAGTCAAACTCGCCGGAGATTAAACACAAATTTGCCCGAGTTTCAACAGAAACTGAAACTCGCCCGAGATTGTACAGAAATACAATTGTGTAGTTTAAGCTATCTGGTCAATGTTAATATAATAGGAGGTGCAATGGAAGTTTATTCTTAAAATAAATTGTCCCTTGTAAGAAAATTCATAATCATTTTTGCCCTTCTACAACAAGGAACATGGTGTATTTAAACTTTCATTGTGCCTCCTGTTATGTTATCATTGCCCTGCAGTGTAACAGTGATGTTTGCCGATCTTGCCTATAGAAAATAGTGTGTTGTATCTGGCAATTTTTAATTCAAACTTGGCGAGTTTGCAAAATTTGCAGCTTTTGCATTTGGTGAATTGTATATCTAGAGTAGCAAAACGTCGGGACTGCAATTTGTAGCAATTTTGACAACAATGATTTTGAAGCAAACAGTTCTCTGGCGATTTTACATCAAATCGCCGGTTAATAAATTGGCGGGTTTTAAACTCTCCTGAGAAAATCGCTGAAAATACAAAATCGCAGCTTGATACATTTACCTCCTGATCTGTTGTCTACATTCCTTCCCTGCCAGTTAACAATGCTTGGGGCTCTCATGTGTGTAGCTATGCTGTATACGATCTCTTGCTGGCATTCTCAGTATACTCAGCCAGCGTCTCATTCATTCAGCTGGCTGCTATGTAGATAGCAACTGGCATCTCTTCAGATTTCAGTTTACAGCATCAGCTCTGCAATCACAGCTGCTCTCATGCAGCCAATCTTCCAGCTGATTGGTTTTACTGTCTTTATAAACTGCTTCCTGTCTGCCCTGTAAACTGACCTGTTCTGCTGTTAAAGGTCTGACCTGGATTGTTCTAAGGATTATCTATCTTCTCCTGCATTCTGACCTCGGCTTGTTAAACAGATTTGCTCTCATATCTCTACCTACCCTGACCTCCGGCTTGTTTAAAGGAACTGCTGTTTTCTACTACATTCTGACATCAGCTTGTTAAACAGATTAGCTCTCATATCTCTACTTGCCATGACCTCTGGCTTGATAAAACAAACTGCTGATTTCTCCTGCTCCTGACCTAGACCTGTCTGTTACTCTGCATTAACCCTTGCCTGTGTAGCTCTGAGATCTGCTATTAACAACTTGGTTGCTCACTACCTGCTACCGTATGCTGTCTACGCCACCGGGCAGCTACCAGATTACTCTGAATTATTCCCTGGCTGTCTGGCTCTGTGTTCTGCTATTAACATCCTGGTTGCTCATTACCTGCTACCATGTTCTTTCCACTCCACCAGACAAGTGCTAGATTATTCCACATTAACCCCTGCCTCTCTGACTCTGAGTTCTGCCAATAGCATCCTGGTTGCTCACTACCTGCTACAGTGTTCTGTCCCCACCACCAGATAAGCGCTAGATCAACAACTGCTACTACCCAAGATTAAGTCCTGGGAGCAACCAAGTATTGTGGAACTAGTCCCTCGGAAAGGGGGCTGCTAAAGGTGCCACTTTCATTTGTATACAAGAGGAATATTATACAGTATCTGCTTTATTATAGAATTTCTTTTATTCAAAATCAAACCAAATAGTAAATGCAATTTTCGCTATCAAAACAAATGTTAACAAATTTTTATTGTGCTTATGACCTGGTTGGGTGTAAGTGTATCTGGGTGTAAGTACATCTGACATGCACCAGGATCATATGCTTCTAATGCTAAGTTGGATGCATCTTGAGATGTTTACACCTCACCAACTCCACATCAGTTTAGCTGCCTCTGAGTTCATGTTCCTGGGTGTCCAAACGAGCCTGTGAAGCGGAGCAGTCCCAAAGATGTACAGAGATCTTTCTTCTTTCATGAGGCACCAGGTTCTGGGAATGTATGAATGTCCTGAGGGGCAGACCTCCTTGGATAGCCATTCATGCCAAGTCTTTATGTTGGTGAGCCTGCTGGAGGCCACATTTTCCCATACAGTCAACGAAGTTGTATATCTCTGATGAGCTTGTTGATGGCCTTTTGCTCCCACAAGCCTAGCTCAACTCCCTCTAGTTGGTTCTACCTCACAAACTTGTCCAGGGCCAAATACAACCATGGAGTGTACCAGTTGTAAGATCTGTCTCACTGGTCCAAACCAAGACAACTCCACTTCCTGGGAATAATGGAGAACATTGTTTAAAATTAATGGTCAATATAGTGGCAGTTGCTTCTATCACACATACTCCCACCCCTCTACTACTGAAATAGAATGCATTGTGATGTGGAAAGCCAGTCTTCTATGCCAGTCACCAGATTACGCCATAAGTCTAAAGGAAATGCACCTTGAAATAACAAAATCCATTCCTTTCTGACACAGGCCAGCAAAGGTAGTCACCATGGGGGAGGGGCCTATTGTGACTGGTATTGAATAATTCAAAAAGTGTTATCTCCAGGTTAGAAGCTCTCAGCTATGTAGGTTAGTATGTCAATAAACCTATGACTATTGAGATCATCTTCAAGCAGGCAGGAGGGATTTGGAGCTGGTAGGAACATGAAAAATGATATTTACATACATTTATTTGTCCCAACATTGACTGCACACCCCCAAAAAAAGTTAATGCTATGCTTCTGATTTCCAAGTTATTTTCCTATTGCAGCTAAGGTAGTATTATTTTCCAAGTGAAGGGTAGGAGCCTAATAAGACACACTTATCCATATCTACAGATAACAGTGGGCCTGATTCATTAAGGATCTTAACTTAAGAAACTTCTTATTTCAGTCTCCTGGACAAAACCATGTTACAATGCAAGGGGTGCAAATTAGTTTTCTGTTTTGCACATAGGTTAAATACTGACTGTTTTTTTCATGTAGCACACAAATACTTGATAGCTTATTTGTACACTGAAATTTAAAGTTGATATTTGTGTGCTACATGAAAAAACAGTCAGTATTTAACTTATGTGCAAAACAGAATACTAATTTGCACCCCTTGCATTGTAACATGGTTTTGTCCAGGAGACTGAAATAAGAAGTTTCTTAAGTTAAGATCTTTTATGAATCAGGCCCAGTATTTTAAAAAAAAAAAAAAAGAGAGAATTAATCTATACTATACTAGCCAGCTTCTCTTTATTGATTATCAGGATCGCTAATCACCATGGCCCACACGCTGTATACTATACTGTAATGATTAACCTTCTGAAATGAAAGTATAGGAACTGTATGAGTCTCCTCTTTGTGGATGTGGTGTGAGCTCAGGCTCTTTACTTATCCGAGCGTTTGCTTATTTGGCACAGGTCGATCAGGCCAGTCTGATATTGCAGCAAAGCAGATATTGCAGTGTTTATTCAGTGGTAAGGAGAGGGCAGGAATGAAAAAAGCCTGCTTTTATTATGAGACATATTGCAGATTATTCCACTCGGGGACTGTAGGGGATGGAGGGGGGGACTGCAAGCATCCTTGGTAGCTATTACGGCAGAAAGGAGCTATTAAAAAGCTATCAGAATAATGTACATTAATGAAACTCAAATATAACAGCCACAACGATTAGCACACAAAACATAATTAAAGTTCCAAGGACAGTATTAACAAAAGTAGGGTTTGCAAGGCAGATGTGCTGCCTGCTGTATAATACATTATATATATATATATATATATATATATCATCATCATTTATTTATATAGCGCCACTAATTCCGCAGCGCTGTACAGAGAACTCACTCACATCAGTCCCTGCCCCATTGGGGCTTACAGTCTACATTCCCTAACACACACACATACACAGAGACTGACACACAGACAGACAGACACAGACTAGGGTCCATTTGTTAGCAGCCAATTAACCTACCAGTATGTTTTTGGAGTGTGGGAGGAAACCGGAGCACCCGGAGGATACCCACGCAAACACAGGGAGAACATACAAACTCCTCACATATAAGGCCATGGTCGGGAATTGAACTCATTACCCCAGTGCTGTAAGGCAGAAGTGCTAACCACTATACCACCGTGCTGCCCATATATATATATATATATATATATATATATGTATAATGTATATAAGGTATAATGCCCCCCGGCCAGGCCCCATAGTGGCACTTCTCTTGGGCTGGGTCACTGGGCCACCTGCATTTTTTTCCTTTAAAATATTCCTAATAGGCTGCTGAATCGAGTCTTGTCCCCCAGGCTAAAATTTGCCAGCCCTCCACTGCCTGGGAGGGTGCCCTTCTCTCCTGGGAGTCAAGGGGGACTCTCTGAAATTATGTGGGAAAAAAGCAAAAAATTAACAATACTGTAAGGTTTCATTTCTGATAATTGCCCATTCATTTCAGTGGAGCTTCTACTTTATTGAAATGGTTGGGTCATTGACATGAATATGAAACATATAGCACAACTCTAGTGTAGCTGCCCTTGTTAACCCCTAGTGGCTATTTACTATGGCTATGTAGATTGGTTATGTAAGTAGCTATGTTGAGATCATTGAAATTTATCAAGTACGGTGAAATGCTTTGAATGTACTGAAATGGAGCAAGCAGGGTCCAAAAACAGAGCCATAACACAAATGCACACATATTCAAGTATGGACAGAAATAGACTCATAGAATAGAATGAGTTTTATTGTTGCATAATTTGTGAACACTCATTAGCTGCAGCATTTAATTGCAATTGGATAAGGACCCTTAGGGACTCAGCTACCTTTTTACTTTTTATTTTTTGGGGGGGTTTGACATGGGGCTGTATGCATAATTGCCTCCAATAGCTCTTAAATCCCTGTTCATTTCCTACATGTATAATAGTATTTGGACTATACCACCAGCAGCAGTAGCAGCTATTTATATAGCGCCACTAATTCTGCAGCGCTGTACAGAGAACTCATTCACATCAGTCCCTGCTCCATTGGAGCTTACAACCTAAATTCCCTAACATACACACACAGACACAGACACACAGAGAGAGACTAGGGTCAGTGTTGATAGCAGCCAATTAACCTACCAGTATGTTTTTGGAGTGCGGGAGGAAACCGGAGCACCCGGAGGAAACCCACGCAAACACGGGGAGAACATACAAACTCCACACAGATAAGGAAATGGTCCGAAATCAAACTCATGACCCCAGTGCTGTGAGGCAGAAGTGCTAATCACTAGGCCACTGTGTGGTTTATGCTTATCCGGGATCGAGTGGATTCTGAGCAACAGAATAAAAAAACATTTTTTGGAACAATTTACTCTTCCCACTACCTCTTTTTTACATTAGAAATAAAATCAGGATAAACTATGTCCTATCCTAAACCAGGTCCACAATCCACCCAGCCATTTAAACACTCTGCAAGCCACGTCCTCATTGTATTGAAGTAATGACAGTAATGACAGTACTCCTCTTGGAGTACAAAAACTGTATAGTATGTTAAAGGGTTTATACACTTTTGGAGAGATCCTCACTTTAGATTGTGTCTACATTGCGGTAGACACACTGAAGGGCTACATTGGTGGCACCACCTGAAGAAGGCGTTTGACCCACAGAGGGCAGCCAATTTAAGTTTCCTTATTAGTGAAATACAGGCAGGTATCAATTGGATGGGTATCATGATTAGAGCAAAAAAAAATTCTAATGGTTTCCTGTACTGTTAGTAAATGTTAAGTATACATAAAAACAAGTGTATTATTTATCCATTTATTTATTTTTCACTTTAAGACCAAGCTATTTTAAAAAGTTACTTTAAGAAGGCTCCCGGGGACTTGTTATTTACATGCACAAATTGTTTTTAGTACAGTCTGATATTTTTTGCAGATGTCTTCACCAGCTGCGTTTTATACTCGCAGAGTTTTATAATTGCAACAAAAATAAAGAAACGTTTAAGGAGGTCTGAAAGTGATTAATTTTGTCATTCAGAAAACAATGGCATAGTGATCACTGTTGCTGTACTTTTGTTAATGGGATAGAAGTTCTCATTAGTGCTCAGATTCAGAGGATCTTGTCACATGAATGTAGGCTGTTGTATTGTTTTGATCTTGTTTTCTCCATGATTGCGCTCAGTTTCTGGTTTCCTTAACACTCCTTTCCCCCTCTCGGATCATCACCTTATCAGCTACATGCTCACCCCCAGTACTTTAACCTCTCAGCTGTCCTACTCTACCAAGCCTTCTCGTAGCCGCAGAAATCTTCACTGTATTAAACTTCAAAAGTTTTCTACCTCTCTAACACCTTCTCTCCCCAATTTCTACATTCTCCTCCCCTGAAATGGCAGTACCTCTTTCACCAAACTTTAGCAACAGCCCTTGGCTAAGTGGCACAGTGACTCTCCATACTCCACTTCCATTTTTATGTCAGCCATCACCCGCTAAAGTAACATGACATCTTCAAAAAAGTTCTCGTAAAGCAGAACGTCATTGGTTTAAATCTCATAGCTTTAAAGATTTCCTCACATATAATGCTAACTACTACTTCTATCGCAATCCTCTGGACACTGCTAAACAAACATACTTCCAATCTCTCATCTATGTTCAGGCTTCTAACCCCAAACGCCTCTTTAACACATTTAAATCTCTTCTCAACCATCCCACCCCAAAACCCTCCAACTACTGCAAGTACCCAGGATCTTACTTCCTACTTCAAGGACAAGATTGATATGATCAGACTAGAAATGGTAAATTATCTACTCTCTTCTTATCTTCCTACTCTACCTCCTGTCCTCTTTAACCTATCCTCTCACAAATCGGTAGATCCCTGTCTTGTCTCCTGTGCTCATTTCACCTCTAACTAAAATCTGCAATCTCTCTCTCTCTCCTAGTAACTTTCCTTCATTATTCAAGCAAACAGTGATTAGTCCTATTTTAAAAAAAAAAAAATTCTGACATAAACTCTTTCAACTCTGTCCCATCTCCCAACTCCTGTGCCTCTCCGAGCCTCTAGAAAGAATTGCCTACACTCACCTCACACGCTTTCTTTCTCCAAACAACCTACTGGATCTTCTTCAGTCAGGCTTTCGCTCTCAACACTCCACAGAGACTGCATTAACTAAGGTTGTCAATGATTTCATCACTGCTAAAAACAAAGGCCATTACTCTCTTCTAATTCTCCTGGATCTCTCTGCTGCTTTCAACACTTTTGACCACTCTCTTCTCATACAAATGCTACAATCCCTAGGTCTTGAAGGCACTGTCCTATCTTGGTTCTCATCCTGCCTATCTAATCGGTCTTTCAGTGTTAGTTTTTCAGGATCCACCTCTGCTTCGCTTCCTCTATCAGTTGGAGTACCACAAGGCTCAGTACTAGGTCCTCTCCTGTTCTTGATCTATACCACTTTTTTTGAAAACTAATTAGCATTTTTGGATTTCAGTCTCAGCTATATGCAGATGATACACAAATTTATCTATCCTCTCCAGATGTCTTGTCAGCTGTGTTGTCTCATGTTACTGACTTTCTTTCTGCAATTTCATCTTTAATGGCCTCTCGTCAACTCAAACTCCGTCTTTCAAAAACAGAGCTAATAATATTCCCACCTGCCAACAGAAGTTACTTACCTGTTATTTTTATTTCTGTTCATAACATGACCATAAATTCATGCAAGCTCACTGCCTAGGTGTAATCCTTGACTCAGAACTATCCCTTGTTCCCATATCGAGTTGTCTTGAGTAAGCACTCCACTTGCTCAAAAGAACAATTACCTGGAATGACAGAGGGTGGAGTCCATGTTATTTTTCAAATGGTGCCATTTTAATTGACAAGTACAACTGTGCTAACATGTATTTACATAGCGCCAGCATACACTGCAGCACTGAACTCTTTAGCTGCTCAGAACATTGGGGATCCTAAAGACAAGTTTTAAAGGACAGACAAGGGGCCTGATTCATTAGTAATCTTATCTGCCGTTTTTTTCTTATCTTAAGCAAATCCACTCTGTGCATGCTCAGAAAAGGGAGATAAGAAGCAAAATCCACTGCGTAAGTGAAGAAATTCTTAAGTTAAGATGAAAATCCTTCTTAACTTCACTCTTATCTCCCCGTTTCTTCTTAAAAATAAGCATCTTGACTTTTGCACAAGATAAGATCACTAATGAATCAGGTCCAAGGTTTCTACTTAGAGACATCCTGCCTCCTCTCCCTTAACTTAGTGAACCACCAGCTATCTCCTCCTCTGCGCTTCACTTCACCAGATAATTTAATTTTGGAGCTCCAGAATGTTGGTTCACATGTACAGTATTCTGGGGCTTAAAATTTCTTGTGGTGCCAGCAGTCACAGCTTAGCTCTCTGCGAAACAGTAGGGTACCGGAGCAGCTTGGGTGGCAGTTACATGGGGCCCTCTCAGCTTTTCCTCTAAATCGGCATTTAGGCCACAGTTTAACATTAATTCATGCAGACACCTCTGTGCACCGTCATATGTACCTGGATAGAAGAAAAACTTTATCTCCCAGCAAGCTCCACTGTTGCTGTGGAGAGGCCAGATGAAGAGTTAAGCCAACCCAGTCTATATGCCTGCTCAAAGGGAGAGAAAAGGGCTTGAAAACAGGGGGGGGGGCGAGTGTGTCGCAAAAAAATCTGAGAGAAGAGTCTGTGAAAACAGAGAACCTGTGAGAGGAAGACACCAAGTTTGCGAGAGGAGAGAAAACAGAGCTGAAGCTGTAAAGTAGGGAAAGAAAGATACTCTGAAGAGAGAAAAAAACAGAAGGTTGAAATTGCCATTTGGGGCAGAGTGGAAGACAGCAGCCATTGAAGGAGAGTTCAAACATGGAGATTTGGAGTGGAGGAATTGAAGATAACTATAGCTGGTTATATTAATTATTTGCTGATGGAATGATTTACAACTTTAAGAGTGAAGAGTCTAGGGATAGTGTGGGGAGTCCTGAAGATGTGGATTTCTGTTAAGCCCTTTTGCTAGTGCTGGACTGAGATATATTTTGCAAGGGCAATAGAGATTAGGGAAAGAGAGTGATTAGGTTTGAGAGACTGAGTTTGACCTGCTTCAAGTGGTATAGATGTTTGCCACGCTAACAAATAGCTACTGCTGCCAGAAGTTTTAGGACTACAGTTTTAGGACTACAGGAAAAATAAAAGTGCTGAATAGAGGGAATTGAGCTTGTTACCCACCATTTTTTGTGAATACAATTCAGCCCATGAGGAGCATCAATTTTGAGATTACAAAGAGTAATGTCATTTGTGTTATTTGCTCTGGAAATCTGTAGCTGCATTTATTCAAGAGTCCAGTGATTTATTTGTGATTTAACTGTAACCTGCTCTGTGTGATTACACATCACTTATTCAAATGTCTATGTTTGAATTCAGCTTGCTCATCTGCAAAGAGTCAGATTGTTCAACTGTGCAATTGTTCCTAGGGAAGAGTGAAGCCATTTGCATACACCAATTCCAAGAGAAAAGGGTGTTACAATTAGATAAATAATGTGTCATTAAAATGTAATGGTCATCTGTAAATTCTTATAGATTTGACAGTAAGTAATATTTTCAACTCCAGGCAATGCTTCTATACGGTGTCTGGAGTACCTGAAAATAAGATCACCCATCAGGGTATGGATTGGCGTAGCAGAGAGTAGGATGCAGGGCTCATACACTCTTGCATAATCCGGTTAACTGTCCTTATTTTTCCATCTACTGCTGCTGGGACATATCTTGTAGGCTGCCTAAAAGAATTCTGTATACCCTCAAACAGATTTGGTGGGGTTCCGGAGCATTTCTGGGCATGAACTCAAGTTGCTCCAGCAAAATCCACCTGGTACTTTAATGGAGAGAAATCTCCAATCTGGAAGCACAAATTAACTAATGCAGCTTAAAAGTTACAGCCCGGGGGGTAAATGTATCATTCCCTGTTTTTTTCAACTCACCGGATATCGGCGAGTTGACAGCTAAAATTTAAAGCTGCGCTGGCTTGTAAAGGCAAACGCTGCCTTTACAAGCCAGCGCCGCTATAAATTTTAGCCGTCAACTCGACGATTCCCGGCGAGTTGAAAAAACCGGGGTATGATACATTTACCCCTTGGAGGGTAGACTAAGACAAAATAATCTTAGGTTTGTTGGACTTCCAGAAAAAGCATAAGGTTCAGATTAAGAATGGAGTCTGATACTCAGGGGCACATGAAATATCATCTCAGTGGAAGGTATCAATTGGTGCACTATATTCGGCACAGGATTTACCTTACCCCTATGGGGATATATGAAATGGGTAGAAGTAGTTATTCTAATGCCCTAAATGTCTCACCCTTCCAGGTATCTTTTGGCACATGCTTTGGCATTGACTTTGGAGCGCATATATTTTGGGAGGAGGTGTGGAAATGTATATGTTTAACAGTAGCCCCTGCCCTGTGCTCTAAGATATGTCTCTTTGGCAATGCTCTGGAAGATTGTTTGAATAAACCCCTATCTTAATATGCATTCAACTTAACATCGCTGGCCAAGGTTATACTCGCTAGGTGTTGGATGGGGAACACTAAAGATTTATGTATGTGAACAGAGACTCTTTAGAGAAATATCATAAAATCTGGTCTCGCTGATACAAATCCCAGTTTGCAATACTTCCCCATCAAGATGATTGTGTACAACCCTGCACAGCACCTATTGAATATATATTATTCTTTATATTTGCAACATTTATTTGTATTGATGATTGTTTTTTATTTAATTGGAAAAACAATTGTTTATGCGGTCATGACATTACCATTCATGGTTGCCAGCTGTTTATTTGAGATTTGGGTAGTTAGTTCAGGTTGTGGGTTATGTTTTCTTTTGTTGCCTTCTGTACTATAGAACTTTCAATAATAATTAAACAGAAAATAAGATTAACCATTTAAACTCATTTTAATGTTATGTTTTTGACAATCTAGATCATTAATGCTCATATCTTCTAGTCCATCAGGATCTTTCTAGGTCTGTCAAGGCCCAGCCGCTATCCCATCCAGTGGTGGAACTACCATTGGTGCTGCAGGTGCGGTGCGCTAGGGCCCATGGAGATAATGGGGCCCGCTGCACGGGGAACTAGTGAGCCGTGGGCCTCAGTTCCCTACTCCCCGCTTCCTTGCACCTGGGCCCACGGCTCGCTAGTTCCACCTCTGATCCCATCCGCTTGCTAATCACACAAAACATGTCATCTTGCTATGGAGGGGAAAACACAGGATTTGTAGAAGGGGGTTTCCACACCACGCCACCAGTGGGCGTGCCCAGCATGCATGGGGGCGTGGCTATAATTTTAGACAGTGCTTGGCTGCTCTCCAACTCTTCCTATCCCCACACTATACATGGGCAATGCTGCGTGCACTACTGTTAGGTTACTCTCCCTTTTCAAGCAGAGCCGTGTGAAGCGGGAGCAGGGTCCAGCCACCTCAATTATACAGTGCCCCAGGGTTGGAGGGGGTTTCCAGGCACCAGTACCCCCCCCCCCCCTCATTTTGCCTGTTATGCATATTGATTCACAGACCCATTCAAATAGTACTTTGTCCACAATTTCTGATTCATGACATCAGCCCAATAGTAATCTTGTGGCTAAACACTGAAATAAATGTATGGACCTCTTGCTTGAGTTGGCAATTCAGACATCTTTTTAATAAAAAAACAATTGTCAGACATGGATATTTTCTAGCACACTCTAACTTATCTGTAAAACAATACTTTCATTTTATTAAAGAGCTCAACCTGTGAGTGGAGCCCAAACACATTGATTCCATTTTTGCTGTGCCTCCTGCAGACAATTTTCCAGTTCTCCCCTATGATGATAGGTTATCACATGCAGCGACGAGTTCTATGGAATGTATCCCATGTTTCTTTTCTGTTTGAGGGAAAATGATCAGTGTGTTTTCATCTCTGAGTAAGTGAACTAGAAAGAGATGAAAAGCCGACGGATGGAGCCCAGAGAAATACAATATACTGTACCCTGAAGCTCGCCAGAGGGAAGGGTAATGGGCAGGACTGGCGGAATCATAGAAGATAGAAAGTAGGGGGTCAGTGTGACTGCTCACTGCTTGATGGCGATGTGTACAATGACTCACTTCTGATATGTTACATTATGTAAATATGCAGCCCTTAACATCACACCAGAGTCTCTGAATTTCTGTTGTTAGAAGGCTCCCTTATAAAAAAAAAAATCAGTGGAAGGAAATGTATATACTTTTTTAAGCCTTAGGGGGAATTCAATTCCCCCCAGAGTATCACCCAGCTAAACCTATTATGGTTATTGCGGTAAATTTAACCCGGCTTTCTGCTCGTAGCTCAGGGAGCAGCGAGCAAAGAGCCGGCGTTGAAACTACCATAATAACAGTATTTAAGCGCACTATTACCGTAATAACTTATAAAGTTTCTGGCACCTAATACAGGTTATACTGTATGAGTCTATTTATCATTGTGTTGCCCATCTCTCACAGTGATGAGAAATAAGTTTAGCAAGACTCTCCGGGGTATATTTACTAAACTGCAGGTTTAAAAAAGTGGAGATGTTGCCTATAGCAACCAATCAGATTCCAGCTGTCATTTTGTAGAATGTACTAAATAAATGATAACTAGAATCTGATTGGTTGCTATAGGCAACATCTCCACTTTATCAAACCCGCAGTTTAGTAAATATATACCCCTCCATCAGTGAGAACCTTGTTCTCTATCATGGATGATTCTGTCCCAGTGAACTATTTCTGTGCATACCTGCTTAACGCTGCTGGGCAGATTTCTTCAGTGTAAGAGGCAGAGGACAAGCCCCAGTGAACGACAATAGTTATTTTATGCTTTTAAAACAGTGGAACAAACAAGAGGTGGAGGGGGGGGATTCTTGTCTAAGAACCGTTAACCCCTTCACTCTTTAACACAAGCGTTTCCCAGCTTTTTAATTGAAATCCATTTTTTTTTCATTCCAGCACATGTATGAGGGCAGTACGGTGGCTCAGTGGTTAGCACTTCTGCCTCACAACGCTGGGGTCATGAGTTCAATTCCCGTCCATGGCCTTATCTGTGTGGAGTTTGTATGTTCTCCCCGTGTTAGCGTGGGTTTCCTCCGGGTTCTCCGGTTTCCTCCCACACTCCAAAAACATACTGGTAAGTTAATTGGCTGCTATCAAAATTGACCCTAGTCTGTCCGGTCCATCTGTCTGTCCGGTCCGTCCCTCCTGTGTGTGTTAGGGAATTTAGACTGTAAGCCCCAGTGGGGCAGGGACTGATGTGAGTGAGTTCTCTGCACAGCGCTGCGGAATTAGTGGCGCTATATAAATAAATGGTGATGATGATGATGATGATGATGTATGGTTCCCTACTTTGAAAGGTTAAAGACGTTGCCTCCTGTTTAACCCTTTCACTACTTGGAATCTGGGCTACGGATTACCAACCCTGGACGCTGCTGTGCCAGGACATTGCTATGCCAGCTCAGCTTAACAGTGATTGACAGGAGGGTAGGAGCAGGCAGGCTATGGAGAAGGAACCATTGTTTCTCCTCTGTCTCAGCTGAAAAGGTTTACCAACACCGTCCTAACGCCATTCTCTGGAGAAAACAGGTGTTTATTAACAGTGCATTGCGGCAGATATCGTAGGCATCTGCTGTTTTGCATTCCTCTTCGAACTCCAGAGCAGTCCCCATAGATGTCTTTATGGACTGCTATCTACCGTTAATGTACAGTGGGCCAACTCAGACTGCGCCAAAGAGCAGAGCTTCACAGCGCATGTGTCATATGATCCCTCCCTGTCACATGATGCATGTCTTTCCGCAAGCATTGTTTGTGCGCATGCCCGAGGTCTTTGGATGGGGAATGCACACAAGACTGCTGTGGATAGCACAAGACTGCTGTGGATGGCATAGCAGTCCAGTAGAGAAGAGATAATGTTAAAGGTGAGATTACAACTTTACAGGAACAGCAGTTTTTCGTGAATGCTGTTTCTTTAAAAGTTTTTATTAATAAATAATTATGATCTTCAATCCTTATCTTTGCAATAAGGATAGAAAGGGATCATTTTTAAAATGCGTACATTAATAGATATCTCCCTTGGGTTATCACAGTTTCATAAATAGCCCCCACATCTCTATCTTATGCTCACTGTTCCCACTCAGGAGTAGAATGGGAAAGCGTTAATGGACTGTGTTAAGAAAGCATTATGCATGGTTAGTCGTGGACAGTAACTCATACTTACCAACTTTTAAAGCCAGCCGTCCGGGAGGGGGTCCATCGAGGGGGCGTGGCCACACGGGGATGTGCTGTTAGGCTCAGCCCCTGTCAACCATGGGAAATTCTGGCCAATCGCAGCAGGGGGCGGGACCACGATGCCGCGGTTAGCCCCGCCCCCACCATCTACAACAAGATGATTTTTGCCTGCTCTCTCGGGAGTCCAGGAGAACTGAGAAAAATTCGGGAGTCTCCTGGACATTCCGGGAGAGTAGGCAACTATGCAGTAACTTTCTATCCTGCCCCTATATTCCCATTCTACACACAACTCTGCTCCTTATGGAGTATTTTTCAGAGCTAATAGACAGGTCTACCTAATGGCCCTTGGCCCCTGATGCAAAACATGAGCCCACAGTAGCAGACAGACTCCCCCTTTTGTCCCCACCACCAGTAGGGGCTGGCACATTTTAGCCCAGGGGGCAAAACTCGACTCAGCAGCCTGTTGGGAACATTTTAAAGGAAACAAAATGCAGATGGCCCAGTGACCCAGCCCATGCCTGCCCCTGCCCACCACCAAACCACAAACACCACATACATCACCTTCTTGTTTCAAAGACAATGTATGCTTTGTCGAGGATCTCTGACATCTCTCTGTCCTGCTTGACCGCCATTTTACTTCTATTTTTACCCACTCATGTGTGGTCCGCCTAAGCTCTTGTGTGCCCTCCCCCGTATATCATCCTCATGCTTGCACTGTTTCTATGTAAAACATAGGGGCTCAGGTTTCATCCAGAGGTCACTACCAAGGGAAACCACAAGGGTATATTTACTAAACTGCGGGTTTGAAAGAGTGGAGATGTTGCCTATAGCAACCAATCAGATTCAAGCTGTTATTTTGCAGAATGCACTAAATAAATGATAACTAGACTCTGATTGGTTGCTATAGGCAGCATCTGCACTTTTTCAAACCCGCAGTTTAGTAAATATACCCCATTGAGTGCTTCATGATCTTACTGTAGAGCACACTACATGTGTGCGGAAGCCAGGATGCAGCATTAACACGAACATGGGTCTAGTGGGTGTTATCGTTCTATGTTTCATTATTTCTGTGAGCTCATTAATACACAGTGATTAATTGTATTACCTAACAGCCACAATAGATTACCCTCGTTTCCCAGATGGTTGCAGGACCTCCAGGTGTGCATCAAGGGCCGGGCAATGCATGTAAAAGTGTCTTTGTCATTAGCTTGGCAGCAATATGATCCGATCTGGAGACTGCACTATAATCTGCCTGCCAGGTTGTCAGCACTGTGGGAAGCAGGTAATAGGTGGAAACAAGTACAGTTAGTGGCTGCTGGAACTGCTATTATCTGAATGCTGCTCTGTATATAAATGCTTATTACAGATTATATAAAGTATACTTGCCGGACCTATTCTCAGAGAATCCTAGAGTTTGATGACTGTTATTTATGACAAATGCATTCCTCAGTTATACTTTTCCTACATCTAGAATTCTTTATCAGTATATATAATTAGTGAACATGCCAACAAATGTAGCACATCTTAATACGTAGGGCCACCAAAACACTGTTTGGTCCAGGCATCTTCAAACCTACTTTCCCTAGCTTGAAACCATTGGCTTGGCATTAACTCATTGAAATTATAGCACCCCAAATCCCCTCTTTTATTAGCATAGGGCTCACATGATTTGGAAACTCAAAATTCAGTACACCCATGTGACCTTGCTACAAAACACTTCAGATATGAACCCATTACTAACCAGAGCTGGTTAACTGGAGTCTAATTAGACCCCCGCAAGAGAGACATGGCCTTCACCACGCAGAAACCTCAGGTCATGGCCCCTGGCTAGTCCTTCTAGCCAGCTGCTGACAGACAGGAGAATGCTAAGATGGATAACAGAGGGCAGGAATTGGCCCGAAGTAACATAAACGCTGAGGTTGCACGGAGAGAGAGAAAAATTGAGTATAGCAAGAGTTAAATTAGTATGTTGGCTGGGGGGAGGTTCAGCCAATCAGCGGTGAGCAGTAGAGAGGGGCTATCCCTGGGGAAGAGTTATTAGGTCAGAAAATATAGTTAACTTCCTATTGCTCGTCTGGAAAGTTCCCCGCCCAGCCAAGCCCTCTTTGTTGTGTCTGTCTTAGTGACGTGTATTTGTCACGTCCGTCGATTTAATTTTTCTTCCTAAGGGGTTGTAGTAGGCGGAAAGCAGCCCAATCAGCAGCCATTAGGACACATTCGAGTGGCGTGTTAGGCACTCTCCCCTAAAGGGATTGGGTAAGTAATGAGAAAAAACTTTTGGGGTTATGGGACTCCGCTTAGGCGGGCGATCCTCAGCTAATGAGCCAAGTGGGGTAGATTGGCATCTAAAGCCTAGAAGTGTCCCAATAATTCGGTCAGAGTTTACACCTTACGGCTGTGGCCTGGGCTGATTGGTCTGCTTATATTTGCCACCTCTTTGCCATAAATTTATCTTTCAATAAATTCCTGATCTTTCATTTCGCCAAAACAAGTCCATGTGTCATTACTTATAGTGGTAAATTAACTTTTGTAGGTAAGATTATAAGAAGGGAAAAATGTCAACCGATAAGCGGATTAACAGCCCGAGGTTAGGCCTGGCAACTCAGGTTCAAAATCAATATACTAGCCAAAGTTCAGGGGCAGGTAGCACAAATTCCTAAACAGATAATTAAGCCATGGTCAGAATCACTAGCAAACAAACTTTTCCCTCCCCCATTCCCGCCTCTTCTCTCCCCTGTCCAACCTATTCCATCCCCCATTCTCGCTTCTTCCCTCCCCGTCCCGCCTCTTCCTTCCCTAATTCCCGCTTCTTCCCTCTCCCATTTCCGCCCCTTTTTTCCCCTGTTCCGCCTCTTCCCTTCCCCATTCCCGCCTCTTCCCTCCACTGTCCTGCCTCTTCCCTTCCCCATTCCCACCTCTTCCCTCCCCTGTCCCGCCTCTTCCCTCCCCTGTCCCGCCTCTTCCCTCCACCATTCCCGCCTCTTCCCTCCACTGTCCCTCCTCTTTAAGCATAAAGAGTTAATACACCAGAATCCGCAATGTATATATGGATACACAGTTTTTTGCGCACATGTGCGGTATGGAAAAGTGTATTTTACACTAAACAAATGTACATAGGTCCGATTTAGCACGCAGCTCCTGATGAGAAAGGTAAGAGTATCTGCATGGCAACAAAGTCTGCAAACTGTACCGTGGGAAGTGTCTCAGCTCTTCTTGATGGTATATATTAGCGGTCATATCATTTGAATGGGCAGTGAGGTACATTGCTGAACAACATGACTTAGAAAGTACAGGCAGCATTATCCTGTAATAACCTTCTATTTATACATAGTGCAGTATTGACGGCGTGGGAGGCAGTACAGGCACATAATTATCAGCTCTGTGTACTGTGTATTCTAGGCCGCTTCAAACAGCTCTGCCAAAAGTTCTAATTATCCACATAAGTAGTCTCGCCTGGACCGGGGGATGGAGAACCTGCGCCTCAGAGGAATTTCTTCATATCCAATGCATCTAGACTTACTATTACATATAAAGCAGCAGTAACTCTCAAACTCCCAATTATTAGTCAGCCTAATATCTGGTTATATGAGAACAACCACATTACGTGAGAAACACTGGAGAAATCCCTGGTGGCTACACAATGCAAATAACCCCGATTCTGTAGTGACCATGCACCAACATGTGCTAACTCTAGGGGCAAACGCAAGACTTCTACAGGAGGGGTTTCCATTGCACACTGCCAGTGTATGAAAGGGGTGTGACTGTCAGACAGCGCTAGACTCCTCTTCATCTCTTCCCATCTCCTTCAAACACACGGGCAATGGTAGCCAACTGTCCTGATTCTGGTGGGGCAGTCCCAATTTTATGGGACTGTCCCACTTAGCCTGTAGTTTGTTCCGACTGCAAGAATAGTGGGGATGGATGTCCTGCTTCACACTGTACTGCTTATTAAGGGCAAACTGCTCGTATCTAACTGTAGTGTATGTTGCTTTCCCTTAACGAGCAGTACAGTGTGAAGCGCGACATACATCCCATCATTCAATACTATCGTTGCAATCGGGACAAAGTCCTGACTGAGAGGGACAGTCACATAAAATCAGGACTGTAGTCACCGGATTCAGGACAGTTTGCAGACCATGCTGCGCTCTCCTATCTGTTCTTGTAGTTTTCGTTACCTGCTGATCTCTTAAGGTCGGTTGCTGCTTGTCTGGATCCTGGAATGTTGGAGCCCGGGGGGTAAATGTATCAAGCTGAGAGTTTTCCGGCGGGTTTGAAAAACCAATCAGATTCTAGTTATCATTTATTTAGTACATTGTACAAAATGACAGCTAGAATCTGATTGGTTGCTATAGGCAATATCTCCACTTTTCAAACTCTCAGCTTGATACATTTACCCCCTGGTTGGTAAAAAGGGAGATACATAAAATATGGAAAGTCTAACAGTGAATGAGCCCATTTAGGCCTCCTTCCCCCAACTAGCCCTGATGCTAAATCAAAAGCACCTAATTAATAATTAGACCTCCCTACCTGAACCAGTCCAACATTAATAGCCTCCACATTTAGTAAATAGATCTATTTTCACCCTACCAGCCCCGACATTAACTTAATAGCGTTCACATCTATTAAAAATAGACCTATTTCCCCCCATTTAGCCCCAACATTAAATAAATAGTATTCAGGATAAATAGACACCATGCAATGACATTAAATTAATGGTATTCACATTTAATAAATACACCTACCGCCCCTCCACAAAAAATAAATAACACAACCCCAATATTAAATAATTAGTATTCTCATTTAATAATTAAACCCTCCCAAACTGCCCCAATATTACATAATTGGTATTCACAATCAATAAACTTGCTCCTTCTCCCAAAACTCAGTCCCATGTTAAATGAATATGCCCCATATACCTTTGGTTTTGATTTAAAATGGATTAGGTGTCTTTCTTATAATAAATGGTATTTGTAGCTAATAAATAATGCAATCGTTATAAACAAGGAATATTGTCCACTTGCCGATAGGAACTACTTAGCAAGAATCACAATGGTACTAGGGTATGGTGAAGAGACTACGACCAGGACCCAGCACAGTGGCCTAGTGGTTAGCACTTCTGCCTCACAGCACTGGGGTCATGAATTCAAATCCCGACCTTGGTTTTATCTGTGAGGAGTTTGTATGTTCTCCCTGTGCTTGCCTGGGTTTCCTCCGGGTGCTCCGGTTTCCTCCCACATTCCAAAAACATACTGGTAGGTTATTTGGCTGCTATCAAAATTGACCCTAGTCTCTTTCTCTGTCTGTCTGTCTCCCTTTCTGTCTGTCTGTCTTCCACTCTTTCTATGTGTTCCTGTGTATCTATATTAGGGAATTTAGACTGTAAGCTCCAATGGGGCAGGGACTGATGTGAATGAGTTCTCTGTACAGCGCTGCGGAATTAGTGGAGCTATATCAATAAATGATGATGGGGTGACAACCTGGAGCCAGTAAGACAGATAATGCAGGAATAAAGCTTGAGGATACATTAAATGTCATCCTTTGGTGGATTTTGTGCTTTAATCCCACTGTCTTGTTGAACGGCCATGGAGGTTAATATATAAAAACCGCAACGTCGATGGATGAACAGGTTGGCACACATTGGAAAATCACGTCAAGAACACACTTTGGAAAATTGATTAAAAACATGGAGAATCAAATTCCTGACTTTATTTCTTGTGTTAATGGGGTCCCGGATGGGATTCACCTTTAGTAACATGGCCCAGACACCCTCTTTCATCACAACGGGCCACACAAGACTATAAGGCATGGGCAAATGCAGGGTTTGCAGAGGGTGGTTTCCACACCACGCCACCAGTGGGCGTGACCAGCATGCATGGGGGCGTGGCTATAATTTTAGACAGTGCTTGGCTCCTCTTCAACTCCTCCTATCCCCATAATATACATGGGCAATGCTGCGTGCACTACTGTTAGGTGTGCACAGCTCTCCCTTTTCAAGTACAGCTGTGTGAAGCGGGAGCAGGGTCCACCCACCTCAATTATACAGTACCCCAGGCTTGCAGGGGGGTTTCCAGGCACTAGGAAACTCCCCTCAGTTTGCCTATGCAAGGGTGTCACACAACATTATAAGCGAGGCATATTTTGGTGAAGGAACAGTCGGCTTTGATTTACGATTTCTTTTACGATATAATGTAAATTGCGTTTTTCCATGTTCACCATTTATCCTGCACTGTAAAGTATACTCTTTTGCTAAAGCATACATGGTAAGTATTCACTTTTATGCTTTAGTAAGTTCATATCTTTCTTTCTTTTTTTTGCCAAATCAGGCATGTCAAGTATATATTATTTTTCTATACTGCGCAACACATATTTTAGTCTTTGCTGCAATGAAGTGTTAAAATAAATTACTAGTGCCACATTAATTTTGCAGCATGGAAGGCTGTATATATATCATTTCTGCTTTAACGTAATATTAATTTAAAACTATATTTCATTAAATTTATTTCGCACCACGACCCACACAACTTTAAATATTTAGTTATCATTTTCACTAAGCTGCACACTTAGGGTCTGATTCAAGTTCGGACATGTAATTAATTAATAAAAAAAATTATACTTGAAAATAAATATTTATATAGTTTATTATATTGTTTGCAGCTGTTATTTTAATTTATTATAAAATAAAAGTTTTATAGGTTGTGATGTGACCTTTTATTGCACATAGGCAAGTACTGTTTAGGTAGAGCATAATTCCACCCAGATTCAAATCATAATTTATCTTGAGATAAACTTGGATTTTAGTCCAGTCACTGTAAGTGACTATGGGGTATATTTACTAAACTGCGGGTTTGAAAAAGTGGAGATGTTGCCTATAGCAACCAATCAGGTTCTAGCTGTCATTTTGTAGAATGCACTAAATAAATGAAAGCTAGAATCTGATTGGATGCTATAGGCAACATCTCCACTTTTTCAAACCCGCAGTTTAGTAAATATACCCCTAGGTTTTTGTAATCCTTGATCTTGTGTATGACTTCACTTTACACTTTAAGAAACAACACTTGAGTCATGCTTGTATAGTTATCAATTAATGTCATAAAGTACCAGTAACCATCAATGGCTTCAGTCTCCACACATGCAAATTTTACTTTAAAATCTTTCTTTGCTAGGAAACTGGTGGCAATCGGATTAGTTCCTAAACCTGGTACGAATGTTTGTAATCACAGTTTTACCTTTTATCCTCAGACGGACTGTAATTGTCCCAACTTTCATTGCTGTTAGGATCTTGTCTCCGATCCCTCTGACTGTGATGGGGTCAAAAACACTCAACGACGTAAAGCAGTGCTGATTACGATTAAAGTGTCTTTTGGCTCCCGAATCCATTATTATTATTATCCGCAGCGTCGTACAGTAAGGAAGGTAGACAAAATAAATGCAGACATGAAAACAAAGGGTATGGAGAACCCTGCTCATTAGAAGCTTACATTATAAGCACAGCTGTAACAAAAGGAGTGAATGTGGCTCAGAGTGGAGATTGGGACAGTTGTGAGAATGCATTAGTGTGAATAGTGTTATCAGGGATAAGGTCACCTCTAAAAAAGAGATGGGTTTTCAAAAAGCCTCTAAATATTTGAAAACTGTGGGAAAGTCTGACTGAGTGTGGTAGGGAATTTCATAAGTGGGGAGCAGCACGGGAGAAGTCTTGTAGACAGGAGTGAGAGGTGGTTACCAGAGACGAGACAAGGTGCAGGTCAGAGGTAGATCTAAGAGGGCAGGAGGGAGAGTATTTTGATATGAGATTTGGGATGTATGCAGGGGTAGTGGTGTTGTTGAGGACTTTGTAAGTAAGGGTGAGTAATTTGAATATGATTCTGGAGGACACAGGGAGCCAGTGTAGGGATTTGCAAAGTGGTGCAGCAGATGTGGAGCGGGAGAGAGGAAGATCAGTCTTGCAGCAGCATTTAGGATGGATTGAAGTGTATATATATGTGTGTCAGGAATGCCAGAGAGCAGGAGGTTGCAATAGTCAAGAAGGGAGATGATGAGAAAATGGATAAGAGTTTTGGTAACATGTTGAGTAAGAAAAGGGTGTATTCTGGCAATGTTTTTAAGGTGGAGGTACCAACAGTGCTTTCTTTGGTTGCTCGCTACATTCAAAGCTGACTCATTATTTTTATCACTCTGCACCCACAGTCTACACTCTGAGGCCTTATGTCCCATTTTGTGACAAAAACAAATACTTCTACTTTGGTCTTTTAAACTCAATGTCCTTGGTTAGCAAAGCAGTTGTTTTTGCTTTAGTGTCCACGAGTAGCCACTCCTGGAATTGTAACAGTTTCGCCATTACGACCTATGTAGTTAATTTGGTAGGACATGACTCCATTGCCACTACAAGAAAATCAATACAGAGATCAGGTGCTAGAGCGAAGCCATAGCGACCTCTTCATCATATACTTGGACTCCAACAGACTTTAACTGCTGCGTAATAGATCTTATTGATGTATTCATTCATATCTTTGCACTCACTTAACTTAGTTCCGTACAAAATGCGCCTCAAGTTTATCCTACTCATGAGACCCTTATCCTCATAAGCTGCCTGCAGGCCACATGTCTCCTGCTGACGCCTTCCCTTTGATCATCGAGCAAAGCCAATGGTTCCAATGGCCCTAACCACATCATCGTGATTTGGGTTGTCTCCTAGACAATTGGTGACCTTCCACAAATTGTCATGTTTTAACTGCATCTCCATTGAAAATTTCCATGTAGAATAGTTCTCAGAGCCTTTTGGTTTTGTGAAGCTGATGCTTGCACCTGGAACGTACATCTTCACCTTCATTCAAAAAAAGGACTTTGCTGTACTTGCAGTTCAACTTGCTCTTCACCTGGACCCATACCTGATTGACAGATGCATATTAGATTGTAACAGATGTCAGCAGATGTGAGAAAGGAGGTTAATCCACACGTTGCTTCTAAACCAGTTAGTTGGTTTATTAAATACAGGATATGGGTTATAGCTATAACGAATAGAATAAGATACTCGCTGTTCAACTTGTTCTTCACATTGGTAGTTTTTGGACCGGTACCAGAAAACAATATTTTCGTGGTTTTGCAGGTATGACTGCAATTGTCCATGGGGGATGGTTAATAAACGTCAGGATTTCATCCAATTTGACTTGCAAATTGCATGAAACAAAACTGCAAGGTCACAAACCATCATTTGAGGTCTGGTCCGATCATTTCTTTCGTTCCCCTCGAGGGCCAACCAAGCCCAACGCGGAGTAGGCTAGGTTCTTAGGGAATGTAAGGCAGGGGATTATAAAGCCTGCACAATAAACCACTCTTTAAAATGTTCAGTGCTAATACCTTTTATCTTTGCACTTATACCTTAATGATTAAACACTTAATACCTCTTATCTAAAATAACGACACGGACACAAGATATAAGTTTGGCAAAAAAGGGGCGTATTTATTTTTGTGGAAGAATTTTATTTTAAAACTCTGAATGGCGACGAGAGCGAAGCAGTCAGCTAACGACTAAACTTTAAACCAATCCAGCGTAAGGTGAAGCAATACCGCTGTCCCAAGACTTTACGGATCCCAAGTCTTTACGATTGGTCGGTACTAAACTTGGCGTCATCGTGACTGCCCCCTTCTGGACTCACATTGTCATATACGACCGTATATCCTCCGCCCCAGAGGCCAAGAGTCAGGTTACTGCAAAAGGGGCAGTGACGTGCGGCCAATTAAACGGTAGCACCTTCGATCAGCCGCTGACTGCATTGCTCTCCTACCCGCAGCGCCTTGACCTAAGACAAGGCCTGAATTTAGTATAACCAGCTTATGCCGGGCGGGAGGGAGGTATCTGGCATCCAGGACAAGAGAGAGCCAGCCCCCATCTCCCATGTAATTTATGCCCTCCTGTGAAACCACTCCCCCAGGAGTGATAGGCTGGCTGACACCAAATGTTTAACCCCTAATGCAGTGCTGATGAAATATAGCACAAAATTTTAATTGCCCTCAGCTTAGGGCTTCACTTAAACTAAAATGTTCAGTGCTAATACCTTTTATCTTTGCACTTATACCTTAATGATTAAACACTTAATACCTCTTATCTAAAATAACGACACGGACACAAGATATAAGTTTGGCAAAAAAGGGGCGTATTTATTTTTGTGGAAGAATTTTATTTTAAAACTCTGAATGGCGACGAGAGCGAAGCAGTCAGCTAACGACTAAACTTTAAACCAATCCAGCGTAAGGTGAAGCAATACCGCTGTCCCAAGACTTTACGGATCCCAAGTCTTTACGATTGGTCGGTACTAAACTTGGCGTCATCGTGACTGCCCCCTTCTGGACTCACATTGTCATATACGACCGTATATCCTCCGCCCCAGAGGCCAAGAGTCAGGTTACTGCAAAAGGGGCAGTGACGTGCGGCCAATTAAACGGTAGCACCTTCGATCAGCCGCTGACTGCATTGCTCTCCTACCCACAGCCAGGACCCTTTAACGGGAACCTGGCCCGCCACACAGAGAAAGAACTAAGGGACCTAAAAACCTATAAAGATGAATAATGAACCACTCCATGCCCTCATCTGTGAGGTGCACCCCGTCTGTATGGAAAAAATGAGTGTGCCTCACTGTAATCCATGGGTGAGCAATAGCAAACCCACCTAAAGCTTCGACCACTTTACTTGCGGCCTTATTGACCTTCCGAATTATGGTCTTCATAACGGGAGGGGCGATGGGCATTCTCCAAGCAAGGCGGGGGATAATGTGGGACCAACCTATCCTAATCCCAGGCCATCTAGCATGTAACGCTCTCAAATCCTCTCTTATACCTATAATTAAATCCAAGGATTTGACATGGCCTAGATCATTACCGCCTGCATGAACCAATAGAATGTCAGGGGGGCCAAATTGATTAATTTCGTTGTCCAAAAGTGGCATGATAGCATGCCATAACAATCCCCTCCTTCCAACCCATCTGAATGTTATAGGGTTGGTAAATAGGGACCAGTCGTAGGCCATATGATGTTTCTCGGCCCAATATACATATGAGTGGCCTATGACCCATACGTTAATCTTCTGCAGACCTAAGACCAAAAAATATAATTGGTTAGGGCCATAAAATTAATTTGCTCATTCGAAACAAACATATATATCTGCTGGTGTGAATCAACCTCTGCACTCCACAGAAGGTCATGACAAGCTATCCTGAAGCTTAACACCCATTGGTCCATGAGCAACTAATTAACAAACTTTTTCTCATAACAGAGAAAACCGGAGGTATCTTAAAACCAAGCAGGTCTGGATGTAAATTTAAAGAGACCACTTTAACCTTATAACATATTAAAAAATGGAGAAACAACCAAGCGGGTTCCGGTGCAACTAACGAACCGCTTTAACATAAATTCGTATACCAAGCCGGTCTAAATGAACTATGACACTGCTTAAAACTCCATAAACTGCAGTGTATGCATACTAAATATTGAAGGTCAACTACCAAGCAGGTCAATGTGCACCATAAGACTGCTTATCCTCCAAAGCTGCAGCACATAAATATGAGTATAAAAGGTTTATTTAAAAACACAGGTCTACATGTTACTGCCAGACCGCTTTAGCCTCCGTCCACTGACGTATGTCATACCTTTTATATCTAAAGTACAAACTATCGGGGTGTTTATCCAAGCAGGTCCAATAAACTGTGGGACCGCTTTCTCCCCTGAAGTGACATACGACAGCTAAAAACTATAACATGCAGGATAATGTTGACCAAGCAGTTCCCATGGCTGTGGATCCGCTTTACCTTACCGATCCCTGTATGTTAAGAATACATCCGCCAGCGCGATCCCATCACAATAGCCGCTTCACCAAAGACTGACCAACTTGCATGCTGTTCAAAACTTACCAAGTGTAAACGCCTAAGCGCACACTTTACGCATTGCCACCAGCTTAAAATATTATTGTGCCTACTTCCCTGACTACAATCAGCCGTACAAGCCGACATAATATATGAATACCTGTAGTAGTACAGTGAACCATGATGTGAAGGGGTAGGCAGCAATAACCAAGGTGAAGGACAAAAAACCTGCAAACCCTGGAGGCCCATAGCCAATCAGACCTTGATCCAGTGAAAACAGGGAAAAAATCCCCTCACGCCCTCGCTAAAAGCGACAAGCAGCAGAGCCCAAGGTTATCGCCATGGTGGGGCAGTATTTACCTTATGCTAGGGTTGTGGGCGTATATATGACTTATAAGCTCCTGACTTCCAGCGGCCTATTGCCTGTATAACCGAGGGCGACTCGCCTCTTTCTGCTGCGGCAGTAGCCGCCCCGATTCTAAATGAATGGGTACCATAGAGCGATGGGTCTAAACCCACATGCACCAACGCACGTTTAAATACTGCATTAAATTGGAATTTGGAAAGGGGTGAACCATCTGCATGTATCAGCCACATCTTCCCTTCTTTTGGGCGAACTATTGAAAATTTTGAGCACCAAGCCACCGGGCATATACCCGTATCTTCCTGTGCTGCTATGTTAAACCAATGCCCTTTACTAAGTTGGTCAGTCTTTGAGCTGGCTAATTTACAACCCACGTGTGAATCAGTAATATATGTATACTTCGCCAATAGCGCATTACCAATATCTGCATTAGATCGCGCAACCAGTTCACTTATTCTAAAAGCCCCATGGAAGGCCATGCAAAATGCTGTGCTGAAAAGGAGCGATTCATACTGATTCGTTGTGACCACTGTGAGAGCACTAACCAATAACCTCAAAATAGCTACGGAAATGGGACGTCTTGCGTCCACCTCTACCGGCCGTTCCTTTGCCCAACCTCTCAATGCTTTGGAGATCATGAAGCCCTTAGTGGGGTCCGCCACACTATGCAGACGAGCCATAAAGGAAATCCCTGACAGGGTAGAGGCCATATTGGATTTTGATGCTCCTTGGAGGTACCTACTCCACATGAAATCTAACATGGGATCCTTTTGAGTTGAAGGGTGACAGCCCGGATACGAACTCAGGAACAATTGCCATTGGTGCCAGGCAGTTCTATACGATTTTCTCGTGGAAGCAGCCAACGACAATTCCGCCAGACCCATTATACCGGCTCGACCATCTGCCAAGCGGAAAGGGGACAGGGAATACCTGTTAGTCTAGCTTGGGGTGCTAAAAACCGGAAACGCCGCCATTGGCAGCGAGATAGAGAGTCAGCTATGTGATTCTCTATGCCGGGAACATGTTTGGCCCGAAATGAAATGTCGAACTCTAACGAACGTAACACCAGTCTGCGCAATAAGTTAACTGCTGGCAGAGAGGAAGCGGTCTGACGATTAATAGCTTGAACTACCCCGAGATTGTCACACCAGAACACTACGTTCCGGCCAGACAAACTCTTCGCCCATAGCTCTAGGGACAGTACTATGGGAAACAGCTCTAGCACCAACAAGTTCTTAACTAGGCCATTTATATGCCATTCCGTCGGCCAAGTAGCCGCACACCATTCCCCTTGAAAAAAGGTTCCGAAGCCGTGGGCTCCGGAAGCATCCGTGTGCAGTTCTAATTCCCTACTAGATACTGGACATTCAGGCCAAATCCGCACGCCATTAAAATCTTGCAAGAAAGTTGCCCAGATCTTAAGATCTGCCCTAATATCGGATGCTAGGCGAATCCGTGCATGAGGCCTTGTCAAGCCTGCTGTGGCCAATTGTAACTTCCTGCTAAATATCCTGCCCATAGGGATTACCCTACAAGCAAAATTCAATGTACCCAGAAGTGACTGGATGCGCCGCAGAGAGCTAGCATCTGCACTCAGAACCTCCGATATGATTGTTTGCAGTTTCTCAATCTTATCCCTGGGTAAGCGACAACATCCTACCATGGTGTCTATCTCTATTCCCAGAAATGATAAGCAGGTGGCGGGACCCTCTGTTTTGTCATGGGCAATAGGAACTCCCATAACAACAAAAAGAGCTTTTGCTGCAAACAAAATTTCAGAGCAAACAAGGGATGAACCTGGGCCTACAAACAAAAAATCGTCTAAATAGTGTGCTACCCCCACGTGGCCCGTTCCTGCTTGTATACACCAATGCAGGAAGGAGCTGAAGCACTCAAAAAACGAACATGACACCGAACAGCCCATAGGAAGACAGCGATCAATATAAAAGCCGTCTTGGAATTTGAAGCCCATGAATCTAAAAGATTCTGGGTGAAGCGGGAGAAGTCTAAAAGCAGACTCGATGTCCAGCTTAGCTAGAAGTGCGCCTTTCCCATAAGATCTCACTAGGGCCAAAGCTTCCTCGAAAGACTGGTAAATTACCGAGCTATGGTGAGCATCTATGGCGTCGTTTACCGACGAACCGATGGGGTGGGACAGGTGCTGAATTAACCGGTATTTACCCTCAGCTTTCTTAGGCACTACTCCTATAGGGGATAAGATTAAGTTCGTCAACGGAGGAGACGGAAAAGGACCCTGCATCCTTCCTAAGGCCACTTCTTTATTGACCTTTTCGAGTACTACTTCTGGCAAGACAGACGCCGACTTCAAATTCCGGCCATCCCCGGACCGTACCGGCCCAGATATGGGAAGCCTAAAACCTACAGTGAAACCTTCTTTCAGAAACTTGGCTTGTGCGGCATCAGGAAAGAAACCAAGCCATCTGACCAACACATCTAACTTAATGGGCGATGGGGCCTTGCCCAGTGGGTCCCGGCATGCCCCGTCCCCTTCCTGCGCCTGGAGCATTCCTGGTGCATTCCCGCACTGGGTGCGGGCCTCTACAGATCGCACAGGCGTGCCTATACCTGCAGTTGTCCCCCCTGTTGCAGGTGGAATTATTGAACGCAAAACATCTGTTCTGCTTACGGCGGGGGGCTCCACGCCCCCCTCCTCCTGGAAACCTGACACTTGGCCGTTGCTCCTCACTCTGAGGTCGCATTAGTTTCGACCACGTTTCAACATCCTTGCATTCAAAGGGAATACGCTTCATCCCGTTGGCTTTTTCCCTGAAACTCTCGTCATACCTACGCCATATTGTAGGCCCATCATTGACTACCATCTCCAATATGAGGTGCAGGTAGCGCCATATGTCTACCAGCGCCTCGGGTCTGGTTTCCAAGTAACAGGCCGCGAATACACAGAAGCCTGACAACCAGTTATGGAATGACCGGTAAGCTTCCTCACCTATTCCCCCTCTACTACACGCAGCTGTCAACTGCTTTTTGGATTGTTTCGTTAAGGCAAACATATCCACCAGGAATCCTTTGTTGATCCTGTCCCTCACACATGGTCTCACACCTGTCAGTAGCGCCGTATTGTCACACAACACCATGGGGCCCCCTAACGCTGCGCGAGGCAAGGCTACTGCGGGAGCCGCTTTCACTGGTTGAACCAAATGTTCCTTTAATAATCGCAGCAGCTTGCGCGGTCCTTGCTCATCATCTGACGAATCGTCATCAGTAGATGACATTGGAGCGCTATGTGTCAATGGGTGTAGTGTCAATAAAGAAGGGTTCTCACCAGCAATGGTAACCGGAATCCCTTGTCCCGGCTGTGGGGCGATGGCTTGAGACCCAGCGGCCGCTGTGATGATTCCTGTCGTCTCGGGTCCACTGGCCGGCATACCAGCTTGTTGTATTGAAGCTCCTCCTCCAACCGCGACGATTCCATTATCTGGCTGTGCCTGTGTTACTGGGCGAGAAGAAACGTTAGCAGCCGGCAAAACATCCATTACTGCACACCCATGCTCCACACTGCTGAGCGACATTAAGGCCCTATTATCCCTAGTAGCACCACTACCAACACCCCGGGTTTGTGGATGATCCAAAGGCCTGCTAACCGGATAGGGAGCGGGGCTATGAATGTGACCTACCGGAGGGGAAGTATCCTGCCTCCACGAAAAGTGTGCTCCGATCTGCAGCAGGCTTCTCTCCTGCGGCGGATATGGAGCAATCCATAGTCTGGCCATACTATGTTCCCCTTGTGTCTGAGGGGGAGGGTAAGGGAGGGACCAGGCTGCGTTATTACTTGCCTGAATGTTATGGACGTGACAGGGCTGCCCGTATTGGGACTGGTTATTATCGGCGTTAAAGGGGGGGTTCCCCGGCTGCGTTACGGCCCGTCCTCGATAAGGCAAAATATTGCCCACCCCCGAAGGAAACCAAGATGGACCAGTAACTACTTGCTCGAACATAGGGAACTGTGATCCAATTATACTTGGGGCGCCCAATGACGCTGAAGGGCCTCCCGATGATAATGTGCGGCCGCTATGCCTTGACCACCCTTCTGGCATTAATGTGGGCAAACTTGCGTGTGGGAACCCCGTTTGAGCCCTCCCTCTCCCTATGTTATTACTCCCTAGACTTCCGGGAGTAGGGGGCGGCATAACTGTGTTGGGTATGACATTCTGCGGTTCAATTGAAGGGGGTGTATGTGGGAAATAACTGGAACCGTGGACCGGAACATAACTAAAATTGTGTGCTGAAACCTCCATTTGCTCGCTAACAACCCCCACCCCGATTTCACTAGCAGTGTTCCTTGTATGTGGGGTCACATTACTTTCCCGTGAGCGATTGATTGACGGGGATAACATCCTACCTCCCCTACCTCTCTTCGCTCCCCTTACCTGTTTACGTGCACCAGCATTGGGAGGGCTCACAGCCCGCTCTGGCGCACGTGACCTTCTGACATTACCCTTTTTATTGCCCTTTCGGCGAATGGAGGCACCAGTGGCCTCTCGAGCCTGTACACTCAGAGTGTCTGCGGCGGCGAGAGGCTCCCCTCCCCCGCTGACAGGCTCACCCACCATTCTTTCTGTCAAAAGCAAAGGCTCTTGGCTAACAGGGCTCCTAATGCCCCTTGGTGAAACCCTATCCAGTAAGCCTGCTGTGGTGTGAGGATCCCCTCCACCACTCACAGGCTCCACATTGCCCTCACTGACAGGGTTAAAACTCCCCCCTGAGCCTGCAGCGGTGAGAGGCTCCCCTCCACCGCTGACAGGCACTTCTAAACCCACCGTGCAAATGTCAAGCTGACCGGAGCTCCTAATGAGCTCTGGTGACATCATCCCTACAGAGCCTGCAGCGGTGAGCGGCTCCCCGCCACCGCTGACAGGCGCTGCCACTTCAGAGGCTTCTGCCCTCTTGTCCCCCTGGCTACCTGAGCTCCTAGCAAGCTCAGGCGCCGACATATGCCCAGCACCTGCGGCGGTGAGAGGCTCCCCTCCACCGCTCGCAGGCACTTGCTGAAATTTTAAAATGGCCGCCGCGGCGGCTCCGGGGGGCGGGGCTACCGCCCGCACATCAGAAATACTATCTGGGCTCTCTTGAAAGCGGGCTGGGGTACCTACACTACGGCGGGGACGGGACATGGTGGCCAAATTTAGACTATACTACTGTGGGACTGGGTGCTACAGAGCTGGGCAGCAAGATGGGGTTGGGAGGGGGCGGGGGGAGAGTTGGATGAACGAGCTGTGGAAGGGGAGAACTAAAGGAGGCAGAGGAGGAAAGAAGAATTAGTTAGGGGAGAATAAAGCCCAAGTGAGGGAAAGAGGGAGAAGAGCAAGAGAGAAAAACAATGAAACAAATGACAGAACAAGTAATGTATGGTACTCAGCACTGTCTCCTTATCTGGCATCCAGGACAAGAGAGAGCCAGCCCCCATCTCCCATGTAATTTATGCCCTCCTGTGAAACCACTCCCCCAGGAGTGATAGGCTGGCTGACACCAAATGTTTAACCCCTAATGCAGTGCTGATGAAATATAGCACAAAATTTTAATTGCCCTCAGCTTAGGGCTTCACTTAAACTAGTATATTTTCCCCCATCTATCCATCTGAAACATCGAAACGTCAAAGGCCAAACCATTTCCTGCTGAAACCAACCTGGATAAGAAACGTGCCTCTTATTCCTTGTCTGTTGTTTGTTTTAAATTAAGAAGGAGGCAAGACCATGTTGCACTGCAGGGTGTGGACAAATTTAATATGTGCAGACAGATCTAGAGTTGGGTGGGGGGGGGGGGGGCTGACCAGTATTTGCTCGCTACATGCAGAAGCATGCAGCACAGTGGCTCAGTGGTTAGCACTTCTGCCTCACAGCATTGGGGTCATGAGTTCAATTCCCGACCATGGCCTTATCTGTGTGGAGTTTGTATGTTCTCCACGTGTTTGCGTGGGTTTCCTCTGGGTGCTCCGGTTTCCTCCCACACTCCAAAAACATACTGGTAGGTTAATTGACTGCTAGCAAAATTGACCCTAGTCTATATGTGTGTGTGTATGTGTTAGGGAATTTAGACTGTAAGCCCCAATGGGGCAAGGACTGATGTGAATGAGTTCTCTGTACAGCGCTGCGAAATTAGTGGCGCTATACAAATAAATGATGATGATATGGAAAGAATCAAAATGCGTTTGCACCCCTTGCTTCATAACAATTCTATTTTTTTGGGATTATGCAGGTGTATTGGATAATGAATCAGAGCCTGCACACTGTTTGACGGGATAGGGGCCTCTTCAACTTTTTAAGATAAGACTATAATTTCTAATTACACCCCTGCTGCATTACTGCATATTCCTTTCTAAAAACAGACCCAATGCAGAATGCCATTTGCAGTTCCAGCCTCCTGAAATTACATTTCATCTTGCTATTCTCCTTCTACTAACACCCTGTCTAATCTTTATTCTGCAAACATAACCCATACAGTATGTCAGTAATAGTGCCAGACTCCCCCCCCCCCCCCCCCCCCCCACACACACACATAGCTTTCATTCATTAGAAGAATGAAGGATCAGCATGGGCACTGACAGTGCCAGCCTTTTTATTTGTAAAAGGAAATCCTGTTAAATCTTCTATTCAGATACAGAATCAGATCAGCATGGGCAGACTGGTGTGGTACAGGCTGCCAAATATAAGACTCGCAGACGGAGAAAAAAATGCAATATAGACAAAAAAAACTGAATCATTTCAGTTGTGCAAAATAGGATTTTAAACAAATACCTAAGGATAGCAATGTTCAACTTCTCAGTTATGAAGGGCGTATTTATAGGGACCTCCGGTGGTGGGGTTGACAGCCCGGGTGGTACATTATGGTAAAATATTAAATAGCGTTTATACCATGGGGAAAAGAGCTATACAAGGCATGTACCTACCCGCCCCTTAGATTGTTGGTAGGCACGTCCTACCCTCCCCTTAGATTGTTGGTAGGCACGTCCTACCCTCCCCTTAGATTGTACGCTCCTCCGAGCAGGGCCTCCTCTCCTCCTGTTTTCCACCACCTTAACTCTGCTCTCCAGCTCCTTGTCTCCTCCGTGAGGTCCTCCGGCCCCTGTCTCTACCCCGCTGGGGGCTCTCACCTCTAATCTAGCTGTTCATTGAGCTTCTGAGTTACTGTGATTTCTGTTAACTGTACTGTGCTGTCTCACCCTGTATCGTGTTTCTGTCTGTCCCTGTACGGCGCTACGGATACCTAGTGGCGCCCTATAAATAAAAATTAATAATAATAATAATAATAATGTACAGTGTACAGTAAAAAATTAAATCCTCAATATGCTTGGAGAAATGAAGCATATAAATACTGTGCATACCATTACAGTCGTATTTTGGGCACAAAAGAACACATGACCATCACTGTGTTTTATGCCCACAATCGCAGCCCTGTGGGCAGAGATCAGCCTCATGCAACAGTTCCATGGCCACTTTTGCAGCCCTCTATAAAATGTAATGATGTATCTAGGGTGGAGCAGCTGAGGTAGACGTATGTAGCCCCCTAGCCCAATGCTTACAAGAGGGATGGTTGACAGCAGTTAACTGACACGGTCGGTGGAGTTACTGGCAGCAGAAGACAGTGTAGCATAACCTCCAGCTGTGATGAGCAAGGAAATTACACTAGAGCCTACCAGAAGAAGAAGACTGTACAAGGAAGACAAACACATAGCAAGAAAGGCTGCTGCAAGTTTGGAACTCCTAGAGGCAGTCAGAGGAGCAGATAGACTGCACAGGACACTGGAGCTTCTGGGGAAGACAGAGAACACAGATTGTGTTTACTATGAATATGAGAGTCTTACCACCAATCAGGAGTGTATACTGACTGTCCCACTCTTGGTGAGAGATGAGAAAGGAATCCCACCCTACAAACAGAGTAACCAATCTCTTAGAGATGACAGACAGAGCTTTTTTACTAACAGACAAGGCTGTCAATCTGTGAGCCAAGGCTGCAAGACTGTTAGAGTTAGCTGCAAGGTTATCACATGGGAGTTCCAATCTCATAGGGGAGTCGGCCATAGCCAGAGGGTTAAGAGTGGAGCAATGTGCAGCAGCTCTCTTCCGTTATCCCCCTGCATCTCACTCGGCTGCCATATTAACTACTTCAATTTCTCCAGCAAGAAACCGCATTATTTCAGAATTCAAATTACAAAGTACATTCCATAATCCATTCCAAACATCTCAAGAACTTCAGAACTGACATTTTAAACTAAAGACAAACAAACTTTATATATTTCCTTCAAACACCATAATACTATTTCACAGTGTCTATAAAATCGAATGTACAGCACAGTTCCACAGCTGCAGGAGCTAACACATTGTCAGCCATCTTACCTCTACATCCAGTCAGCCATCTTACCACTACATCCAGTCAGTCATCTTACACCTACATCCAGTCAGCCATCTTACCACAACATCCAGTCAGCCATCTTACCCCCTACATCCAGTCAGCCATCTTACCACTACATCCAATCAGCCATCTTACCACTACATCCAATCAGCCATCTTACCACTACATCCAGTCAGTCATCTTACCCCTACATCCAGTCAGCCATCTTACCCCTACATCCAGTCAGCCATCTTACCCCTACATCCAGTCAGTCATCTTACCCCTACATCCAGTCAGCCATCTTACTCCTACATCCAGTCAGCCATCTTACCCATACATCCAGTCAGCCATCTTACCACAACATCCAGTCAGCCATCTTACCCCTATACCCATTCAGCCATCTTACCCTACATCCAGTCAGCCATCTTACCACAACATCCAGTCAGCCATTTTACCCCTATACCAAGTCAGCCATCTTACCACTACATCCAGTCAGCCATCTTACCATTACATCCAATCAGCCATCTTACCCCTACATCCAGTCAGCCATCTTACCCCTACATCCAGTCAGCCATCTTACCCCTACATCCAGTCAGCCATCTTACCACTACACCCAGTCAGTCATCTTACCTCTACATCCAATCAGCCATCTTACCCCTACATCCAGTCAGCCATCTTACCACAACATCCAGTCAGCCATTTTACCCCTATACCAAGTCAGCCATCTTACCACTATGTCCTCTCATGTTGGGAGCAGGGAAGAAAAAGGACCTTTCTGCCTTGTGGTACCTGATATTAAAACCTTTTGTTCTGGGTGGAGTTAACCTTCTACAGGAAACAGGTCACTGCATTTCATATGCTAATCTGATCTTCTTCTCAGGTTTTCACAAGACCCATATTAAGAGATGGGGGAGGGAAGTTAGATTTGTTCACTAAACTGATTCAAGACAAAAACAAAGCTGAAAGTGAATATATTATTATATTACAAAATGGAATGTCCTTATCAATACCTAAATATGTGTTCATGCAGTGCTTCAACCAAGTTCAGCCACACAAAATGGCTGCCTCTACTGTGTGAAGACAAAGGTTTACTTTAACAGACCAAGAAGGTACTGCTTTACAGTAGAGATGTTCACTGACCCTCGTGTTTTGGCTTTGGTTTTGGTTTTGGATCCGGATTAACGTCGTGTTTTGGTTTTGGCAAAACCGCCCTCGTGTGTTTTAGTTTTGGTTTTGAATCCCCATTTTTTTTCTAAAATCCATTTTTCTTTCTAAAATCACATAATTTGGTTCTTTTTTTGTTCCTACATTATTATTAACCTCAATAACATTCATTCATTTAGTCATTTCCAGTCAAATGTTGTCAAGTGACAAGAACACTGCTACCCCTCCTGTTTCTGTATGAGCAATTACACTGAGCAATGGCACTGGAGACTGGAGAGTGACAAGAACACTGCTACCCCTGTTTCTGTATGAGCAATGGCACTGGAGACTGGAGAGTGACAAGAACACTGCTACCCCTGTTTCTGTGTGAGCAATGGCACTGGAGACTGGAGAGTGACAAGAACACTGCTACCACTGTTTCTGTGTGAGCAATGGCACTGGAGACTGGAGAGTGACAAGAACACTGCTACCCCTGTTTCTGTGTGAGCAATGGCACTGGTTCTCCTGGGGAGGGAGGTACTTATGGAATCCATAACCCGCAAGATCCGACAACGCAACAATGGCGTTTTGCCTCGATTCAGATCCGAGGACGCGCAAAAGTACTGAGCCGGCTCGCGAGCCTACCTGGATCCCCTGAGTTCAGGTGGGCTCGGTTTTCAGAAAACCGAGCCTGAGCATCTCTACTTTACAGATGTCTATACCTTTATATCATACTTACCAACTTTTTCCGGAGGAGAGGAGAAGTGTGAGGACGTGAAAGCGCCATTTTGCCACAAGGGGGAGCATGGCCAAATCTCCGCAATTCTACGCGAATCACGTCATGGAGGCTCCCATCTTGCCCACTTCACTGGTAAGTGGGCAGGATGCGGTAGCATGGTCTTCTCTCCCATAAGTGTGGGAGACCTACCTGGAGTCTGATGGACAATCCGGTGGGAGAGTGGACAAGTACACTTTATATTCTTCATATATCCGTGATAAGATTTTTATAATAGTGTTAAACTTAGTTCTTTTTTCTTAATGTTACACTGAAAAGAGTATCATGAACCTGCTCTATAAGATCTACTTCTCCGATAGACTTTCAGGATTTTTGCAATTAATCTTTAATGGTTCATTTGAAGCTAATTGGTTTTAGGCGATGGTCTGAATGTTAATAAGAACAGATCTCACTGGTTATCCATTTCTCTGCTTTACTAATCTTTAAAGAGCTGTTATATACTTGCCTATGTCAGCGGCTTTATTAGCTACTGAGTGCCTTGTTGTTATTGTGTTATTGACAGGACATAAGTGCTTGGATCAGTGTCTTTCTGTGAAATCAAGCGGAGAAACAGTGCCTAACTGCACAATGTGTCAGTATAGTTCTGTCTTACATACGTGGCCAGATCACAGGGAGGCTTAGGGGTATATTTACTAAACTGCAGGTTTGAAAATGTGGAGATGTTGCCTATAGCAACCAATCGGGCTCTAGCTGTCATTTTGCAGAATGCACTAAATAAATGATAACTAGAATCTGATTGGTTGCTATAGGCAACATCTCCACTTTCTCAAACCCGCAGTTTAGTAAATATACCCCTTGATCGACTTAGCTGATGAAGCCAAAAATTTATCTCATCTCCTCTCCTGAAGTTTAGCAGTACAATCTGCTTTATACAAATATAGGAAATATACGTTTTGGCACTTAATAGGCGTGGTTCAGACCCCGTGCTATCTGCAATCCCCAATAACAATCCCCAAACACAATATCCAAAAGAAAAACAAAATTGCAATAGCGTACTTGAGCCACAAAATGAGTGATCCGTGAGAAACTTATTTTAATTACCTTTTATTTTATAAGTATTCAATTATTGTAAATTATTAGTTATAAAACATCTATATATAAATTTATATAAAAGGCTAACGCTGCTCCTCACCTTTATAACACACCTCTGTACATCTCCACTAGAGGGCAGAGTTGCTATATGTACAGCGATGCACTCTGAATGTATCAAGTATTGTTAGTTTACAATATTTAAGTTATCAGTGTTTGTGGATCATGCAGCAAACCAATGTTTCTTTATTTTAGAGCTATGATTAAATATACATTGTAACCTGTTTAGGGCAGTCACATCCTGCCAGCATAGCTAATTTATTCGTTCTGAAAGCAGAATGCTTGCTAAGATATGGAATGCTTGTGTTTGTGTGAATTATTGTCTTGTTTTTAGAGATGCTCGGGCTCGGTTTTCTGAAAACCGAGCCCACCCCCGAACTTAGGGGATCCAAGTAGGCTCACGAGCCGGCTTGGTACTTTTGCGCGTCCTCAGATCTGAAGCAAGGCAAAATGTCACTGTTGCGTTGACGGATCTTGCGGGTTTTGGATTCCATAAGTACCTCCCTCCCCAGGAGATCCAGCGCCATTGCTCAGTACCATTGCTCACACAGAAACAGGGGTAGCAGTGTTCTTGTCACTCTCCAGTCTCCTGTGACATTGCTCAGTGCCATTGCTCACACAGAAACAGGGGTAGCAGTGTTCTTGTCACTCTCCAGTCTCCAGTGACATTGCTCAGTGCCATTGCTCACACAGAAACAGGGGTAGCCGTGTTCTTGTCACTCTCCAGTCTCCAGTGACATTGCTCAGTGCCATTGCTCACACAGAAACAGGGGTAGCAGTGTTCTTGTCACTCTCCAGTCTCCAGTGCCATTTCTCAGTGCATTGCTCACACAGAAACAGGGGTAGACGTGTTCTTGTCACAAAGTTATGGGCAGAGAGTAAACCATTCTCTTTAAGTTTTAAGTCGTCCGGTTGCAGGAAGTCATTAGCAAAAAAAATAGGGATTTTAGAAAAAAAAGAGGGATCCAAAACCAAAACACACAAGAGCGTTTTTGCCAAAACCAAAACACAAAGTTAATCTAGATCCAAAACCAAAACACGGGGGTCAGTGAACATCTCTACTTGTTTTGTGCTGATTGGGCGTGGCTTATATTGTCCCGCTATTACATGTATAATTGTTGGGAAGTTGGCATGAAGGGATTTTTTTCTGTGTCATCAGCAGAAACAAAATGGCTGACAGTGTGACACAGGTTTTATAAACAAAAATCTAATCTCCATATGCAACCAAAATTTAATTGCCCGTTTATACATGGACTGTTTTCCTAAAACTACAGTTAACTAATTAATTTTAAACCTCTCCCACCCCAATAGAAAAAAAGCAAAAATGTCAAAAACTTTATTTAAATGTAAATGATTCCCATTTTACATAATAAACATAAGTTTATGCATGACTTCCTCTGGCATTTCAGTATCATTGTCATGTTGCATATCTCTGCTCTCTATTCAGTAATCCTCTTCTGTACACAGAGATTTGACAGCCTTAGATTCAGCAAGATAAACAATATCAGACTCATGTTAGCCGAGAATTATATCCGCATAAAAATCTCTGTAACGAAATTGTTATGTGGTAAAGGCCATTAATATTGTTGAGAAATGAACCATCATTCAGAGGATTTGTGATTACATAAAGGTGCCGTTCTATTAGTATAAAGGGACGAAAATAACTTCTAAATTAAGAATGTGATAAATTTGTATGAATATCAGAATTCTATTTATGCTAATGTCATTTTTCAGCTTACAGCTGTAATTTGTACGCGCAGTTATTACCCAGAAGCTCTTGTTGAATGTGGAGGAGTGTAAATAAAGTATTGTTGTTTGTGTGGCATAAATGGGTCTCTTTATTAATGGGAGAAAATCCCTATCTTGGTGATACTCAGCTGACCGATGACACAGGCAGGCTTTACTCAACACTATATATATATATATATATAAAAGCATTTTTCTCAATCATTATAGGGCAGCACAGTGGCCTAGTGGTTAGCACTTCTGCCTCACAGCACTGGGGTCATGAGTTTAATTCCTGACCATGGCCTTATCTGTGTGGAGTTTGTATGTTCTCCCTGTGTTTGCGTGGATTTCCTCCGGGTGATCCGGTTTCCTCCCACACTCCAAAAACATACTGGTAGGTTAATTGGCTGCTATCTATTTGATCCTAGTCTCTCTCTCTGTCTGTGTGTGAGTGTGTGTCTATATTAGGGAATTTAGACTGTAAGCTCCAATGGGGCAGGGACTGATGTGAATGAGTTCTCTGTACAGCGCTGCTGAATTAGTGGCGCTATATAAATAAATGATGATGATGATGATGATGAATCATTATTGTCTACCATCCTGAGATGACGATAGCGAAAAAAAGATTGCGGCGTTGCTTTGCTTGGGGACGAAAGGGTTGGCAAATCTCTTTGTTAGTGGGAGCTAGCGGTAGGGGGCTCTTTGATAGATAGGGAGAAGCCCTGTCTCTGGTGAAATAAATCAGAGGAAATAAAACCAATTTACAGTAGACCTAACTATCCAGCATATTTTATAAACCTGTGTCCAGCACATACATTTCCATGCCAACCTATACTGTTCCATGCCACTATAACAGATCCATGCCTACTATACTTAGTTCGATGCCACCACCAAATTTCATGCCAACTTTCACTCCTATGTCACCTTAGGGCCATATGCCAACACGTCTTGATCTGACATGCCAATCGCTGCTGGCTCCTACATAGGGCCAATGGAAAAGAAAACCAGACTAAGCCTAAGGTTATTATTGAATAGGAGGCCCATCATCATCATCATCACCATTTATTTATATAGCGCTACTGATTCCGCAGCGCTGTACAGAGAACTCACTCACATCAGTCCCTGCCCCATTGGGGCTTTCAGTCTAAATTCCCTAACATACACATACACACAGACAGACACACAGCCTAGGGTCAATTTAGACTAAGGTAACCTACAAGTATGTTTTTTGGAGTGCGGGAGGAAACTGGAGCACCCGGAGGAAACCCACACAAACACGGGGAGAACATACAAACTCCACACAGATAAGGCCATGGTCGGGAATTGAACTCATGACCCCAGGCAAAAGTGCTAACCACTGAGCCACCGTGCTGCCCATGATTTAGGTCTGGGCTTCCTTTACATATGGGCTCCTTAGCAGCTGTATAAGCTTCTATTTCAGCAGTTATGCCACTTAACAATGGTAATTTACATAGATGCATAGATGAGCTGTCGTGAGTGAATATTTTTCTCCAGCGTCCTTTCCACACTCTCTTCCAACTTTTCTTCTCTCCGCTCCACCACTGATAGTTTTCTGCAAATGCTCCACTTCTATATTTAACCGTACCAGCTATGGCTTTTTCCGTAACCACTCTCTGCAGTATTCCTTGTATCTGCCCGTCTAACCATTCCTCTATGTTTGCAGGCTAAGGAAGTTAATACTAAGCACCGTATTATCTGAACATTGAATGATGTTTCTGAAAATTACAGCAAACCTCCTTTCCTTGACCCCTGTATTATGAACATTTCCTCCTCTCCAGAAAACATTTTAGCAAACTGCCTGCTCTTTCTGCAGACCGCAGTTGGACTCTTCCTGAAAGTGCAGCCAGATGTACCTAAAAGGATTTCCTATTGATCGGAAAGTGAGGTTTTCAGCAGGACACCAACTGCCTTAAAAACTGAGTTAACAGAGATTTGAAGGTGCAGTTTCATTCCTGCTTAAAAAAAATACTACAATTCTGCCACCTGCCAGCAAAACATCGCATCTGTGCTCCAGCAATGTAATTCTTACACATAGCTAATAGTCATGAAAGATAGCTTCAGACAAATACTCTATTTATAGAGGCAGAAAACAAAAATATGAAATATGTAATTCAATCAGATTGGGTACGAGTGGTCTTCCTCTGCAATTGGAACGAGATCGTAAATTATATCTTTAAAAGTCTCTGCCCCCCCCGCCCCATGTGTGGCTCTGCCCCCCACCTGCATGCCGCCCCTGCCCCATGTGTGCCTCTGCCCCCCCCTGCTTCATGTGTGCCTCTGTCCCCCACCGCATGCCTCTTCCCCCCCCCTGCCCCATGTGTGCCTCTGCCCCCCTGCTCCATGTGTGCCTCTGTCCCCCACCGCATGCCTCTGCCCACCCCTGCCCCATGTGTGCCTCTCCCCCCATTTCATGTGTGCCTCTGTCCCCCACCGCATGCCTCTGCACCCCCCTGCCCCATGTGTGCCTCTGCCCCCCCTGCCCCATGTGTGCCTCTGCCCCCCTGCCCCATGTGTGCCTCTGCCCCCCCTGCTCCATGTGTGCCTCTGCCCCCCCTGCCCCATGTATGCCTCTGCCCCCCTGCCCCATGTGCCTCTGTCCCCACAGCCCATGTGTGCCCAAGCTGTTTGTGTATATCTGTCTTAAATTATAGCTGCCTGTTCCTTTCTCTCTCCCTCTTTGTGTGCGTCTCCCTTGTCCCCCCATCCCATTTGTTTCCCCTTTTTTCCTATGTGCCCCCACAACCCACAGTCCTATTGCACCACACCTTCTACCCCCTTGTCTTCCACTTCTCCTCTTTCACACCTTTTCTTCTCCTCTCCTGAATGTGGTAGGCATTGTTAGCTGACGATCTGAAGCAACATAAACGAAGAAAGGCAAAACCGCATCCAGCGCCACATAACTGAACCTGAGAATTGGAACCTGAGGCTGGCGGGTAAGCACAATTTTTCTTTAATAAACCGTATGGGCTTTTTCTTCAGAGCGTTACCTCTCGTTCGAATACTGCTATTGTTGGAGGTAACCCCTACTGGAGGCGAGAATGCTTTTGCACAGGGGAACCTATTTAACACAAAATACCTGTTCTTTCTTTGCCATTTCCGGATGGCGATAAATTACTTTTTATTATATACCAGGGGTAGAGTATCAGTAGAGTTTGTGTGCCCGAGGTGATCAATGGCAGAGGACTATTCTAGTCTGGTAAACATCAGGCAAGAAATGAAATAGTGCAGGTGTGACTTGTCGGCCTGTAGCTACATAACTGTACATCTTGCACCACTTACAAGTTCCAAAGGTTTCAATATTATGATAGAGTGGTCTACGTTAATGATTGCATGGTAAACCTGTTTCATATACTACGAGTGTACGGTTGGTAATAGTTATCTTGGACAAAAATAACATACATCAAAGTAGATGACAACATCATTACTCTCTTCACTGAACGTTTAATTAGAAACGATTATCAAAATTGTCTTGCATGAGTGAAAAAATTGGTTTTGCACCTCTGCATTTAAATGACCTCCAATGGGTTCCACTTTTTGAACCACATAAAAAAAAAAGCATTCTCAGGAGAGTCTGGCTGGATTTGGTGCCCACTACAGAGTATGAGCAGAAGACAGGATTACTGGACACTGGTCTGAGAGACTCAACCTTCTGCCAAGGGATCTTTGCATTGACTGGATAATACAAGCACAGGTATTTCCAAACAAGCTGCCAATCTGGAAAAGGTCTATGATTCAAAATTCCTAGTAAGTCTCTTGTATTGCACTTTCTTTGTGGCAAACACTACTCTAGGCTTCATAGGACACCAAGGCTGAAATAGTTTGTGACGCATCATCTGTATAGTCACTGAGTTTCTGAATCTGCATTACGTAGACCATACTTGCCAACTCTCCCGCATTGTCCGGGAGACTCCCGCATTTTGCGAGAGTCTCCCGGACGAGTGTGGCAATCTCCCTGATAGGAAGGGGGAAAAATTTAGTTTAAACGCCGCGATTCACCCGGAATCGCGGCGTTTAGCCCCGCCCCCACTGTAAAATGACGCGATTTGTGTCATTCCGTCACGGGGGCGGGGCCAAAATGACGCGATTTCGCAGCCCCGCCCCCTGCACGCCCACGTCCCAGCCGGCATCTCCCGGAAGAAAAAAAAAAAATGTTGGCAAGTATGACGTAGACTGAATTCTGGTAAATGCCTTAATTGACAACTCTCAAGGGCTCCCGATTGGTGGATAGCGTCAAGTTCATTGTCCTTATTGTGGGTTAGTCAAAAACTAAATTAGTCAGATGTATATGAACTTCATTCTGATCATACTGAATGCGCACATAACCTTACAAATGTATGTAAAATGAACTGCTACAAGGCTCATTATAAACACAACATGCTTATTAATACTTATTAATATAAACCTCTTCATTAAAATTCATGTTGGCATAGCTTGTGTATTTGTATATAGCTTACAAACTGTGGACTAGACTGCAGGGTGATTGCTGAATTTTCATGTTAAGGAGTAGCTGTAGCTATGACATAAAAATAATAAAATGTCCTTTTGTGGAATTTGGTATAAAATAATTCTCCTGCTCATGTCCAGTTTGTGTCTATAGGTCCACTAGTCCCAATGTGTACATGTCTGTGATCTATACTTAGCAGACTACTATGTCCGTACGCTGAGTATAGGCCACAGGCGTATACACAAAAGGATGGCACAAAGAATTAACGTTTAGGGTGCCAGAAATGTATAGATTTTCAAATGCTTTGCTGGCAGACTGAGTCATTAAAGCAAATCATTTTGAAGAACACTGCTACTCTACATACTGGCTCCTATCATCATAACTGCAAGAGCCATAGAGCAATTATAAGTCTCTAGATTTTTCTCTGATCCCGGCCCTTTGACTGACATAGGGCAGCACGGTGACATAGTGGTTAGGACTTCTGCCTAACAGTACTGGGGTCATGAGTTCAATTCCTGACCATGGCCGTATCTGTGTGGAGTTTGTATGTTCACCCCGGGTTTGTGTGGGTTTCCCCCGGGTGCTCCGGTTTCCTCCCACACTCCAAAAACATACTAGTAGGTTAATTGGCTGCTGACAAATTGACCCTAGTCTTTCTCTCTCTGTCTGTGGATGTGTGTGTGTGTGTATATTAGGGAATTTAGACTGTAAGCTCCAATGGGGCAGGGACTGATGTGAGTGAGTTCTCTGTACAGCGCTGCGGAATTAGTGGCGCTATATAAATAAATGGTGATGATGATCTTAAGTCAGGTTTTGGTTGTTGGAAATTTTATCTTTTCTCTTGTCCACCTTCCCTTACCAATAAGAGCCAAGTTTAGCAGCCCTCTAACAAGTCACATGGCTGAACACAACTTTAAAGCTGCAGAACAATGGTAATATTGTAGTGACATCAAGGCCCTGCAAGCTTAGAACAGCACATATCCTTATGTGGGACATTCACCCACCTAGTCTAAAAATGTTAATGTCTTTGTTTTATGTACCATCAGTTGAGGTCACTTCATCTCACCACTCTACATCTGCCACTCAACAAATCCGTACACTGGCTTCCCACGTACTCCAGAACTTTGTTCAAATCAGTCACCCTCACCTACAAAGCCTTGAACAACACCACCCCTTCACACATCTCAAAGCTCATCTCAAAATACTCCCTGCCCTTTTAGATATACTTCAGACCTACGACTCACCTCAACTCTGTTACCCACCGGTCACTTCTGCCTACAAGACTTGCCACACCCAATCAGGCTCTCCCACAGCTTTCAAATCTTTAAACGCACTTTGAAAGTTCATCTCTTTATTCAAGCTTACCCTGACCCCACCTAAACTACAAACACAGGTGCACCCTCACAAATGTCCCATTCTCCACTCTGAAACACACTCCTTCCTCTTGTTGCAGCTATGCTCTCCTCCAATTGGTTTGTAAGCAGTGCCCTAATGACGATTCCTCCAATGTATTCATTGATTTTGTCTACCATTTACATTCCTGTTGTCTACCTTTTATGTCCCAGTAGCACTCTTCAGCTCTGCGTGTAAGGAGTGCTAAGGGAGACAAATCGGCACAGACTTCAATCTCCTTCCCAACACCCCAGTTACTCACCCGATCCTGAGGGAACACTATGGAGCACACCACGCTGTCTGCAACCGATCGAACCGAAGGCCAACCTTACGTCCTCTCCCTCCGGTATGTCCGTCTGCACCGACGCCTAGAGAAGAAAACAACGGGAGGATCTGCTTCCACCGGGTGAAGCGATGCCTAGGCCATGACAAGGGGGCACTCTACCCCGCCTGCTGACACCTCGTTTTACTCTAGGCCAAGACCCGGCACTACGAATACTCGGGACTGGGAATGGTCCAGCCCAAGTACTCTACTCACCGATAGGTGAGGGCCGATCAGAAGTAGTGAAACCAAGCAGCTATACTCACTGTACAACTCCCACCTCTGACTCCTGCTCCCTCGCGTTCCTCTGTCACCTGTAACGACAAACACAACACACAGCCTCCCAACTACACTAACTGTGAGGCTATAGTGTACCACCCACAAGATGCTACTAGCTAAACAGGCGCACTGAACCTACAACAACTAATGAACAGACAGCGCAACTCTGCTAGAAGCGTATGTGAAGTACTACCTAAGCCCCCGCCCTCTTCTTAAAGGAGCACCAGCCGGTACTTCACTTCTGCTCCGGGGATATACCCTGAACCCAAAACCCGGGCCTTACCAAGGAGATTGTCTCCTCACTAGGGGCACTTACAAAGTAACAAGGACCAGTTGCAGATGCCGGATCGGGGTCCACCAGAACAGCTCGCTTCCGAGTGAGGCGCCACACCCCGAATCGTCAGTGGCCACTGCCGGAACTCGGAGCGGACACGTCCGACCCTGCGGTAACACCACCTGAACTGAAACCGTCAGGCGACCATGCTGGGACTCAGAGTCAGGCACCCAAGTGGAAAAAAAGTTAAAACCACCGGAACTCAAGAGGGGCATGTTGCACTGCCAATGGGGTACCCTATTACTGCCTCAGTAACCCTGCGTGACCCCAGGGACCTATGGGCCAGGAAAACTAATGAGTATCTTAACCCTAACACTGTGTGAAGCTATTTAACCCCCTGATTCCACACTTGAACAGAAAACACAAGGGAGAGGACTGGAAACAAGAGCCTACCTTTAATGGGGGCCTGATGGCTTGCATCTGTAAAGAAACTCATAAAACACAACCACAACACAATGCACAATACTTTATCTCAGTGCTTACTTCACAGTACTAATGCCGGAGATGGAGTGAAAACCACAGGCCTTATGCCTGACTCGATACCCTAAAGAATCAAGAGAAATTACCTATCAAAGTTCTGGACTCTATAATGTCAGGGGTCCTGACAAGGAAATGGGCCTTGCACCCACACTAATTAATAGGCCTAGTGCACAGAACTATAACAATAGCCTTATGCTCAAATTGGTGCCACAGGCCTAATGCCTGATAAAAGAAAGAAAGACTTTATTAAAGAAATATGCAAAGAAATGCTGGCGTGGGCCCGGGAGAGGAGTTGCCCAATAGGGCCCTAACTTCCGCTGATGTCTTCAGGGGTCTTCTCCAGGAGTCCCCCAGCCGCCACCGTTCTCAAGGCTGTGCCGCTGTCTTCAGTGCTTGATCCCGGCGTGTCTTCGGGAGGCAGAGTCACTATGAGCCCTGACCAGGGCTTTCTGGCTCTGCTTTCTGTCCGCCGGCTTCTTTCTTCTTTGCTCGCTTTCTTCTTCTTCCTCCGGTGGTTCCTGTTGCTCGTGACGTCTTTTTCTTCTCTTCTCCCTGCTTCAGTCCCGCTACATCCGTTCTTCTCAATCTCCGCCAACGACTGAACCCAATGGCGCCGGTGCTTTAAATAGACGCCGACGCCAAATGACATCACCGCAACGTCGCGTGATGCCGCAGCGAGCCCTGATTGGCTTGCTGCGGTGCCAAAATTCAAATGCGAGGGACCAGGTAAGTCCCTCGCATGCAGAGCAATGTCATGCTTTACAAATTAACGATAATAATAATAATAATAATAATAATAATAATAATAATAATAAAGGGAAAAAAAGTGAAGGATAAAAATAAAGCGAAATATTAATCATACTTGCCAATATTGGCAGTATGATCTCCGGGAGGGGGCTCCGACATGGGTGTGTAGCCACGTAAATTGCTTCGTTAGGCTTCGCCCCTGTCAAACTTTTTCAAAATAGGCCTATCACAACAGAGGGAGGGCTGGGATGACGCATTTAGTCCTGCCCCCACCTACTTCACCAACAAAGAGTCACAATGTGGGAGGTTTCCCTGCTCTCCTGGGAGTCTCCCAGACATTTCGGGAGAGTAGGCAACTATGATATTAACGTATGGTCACCCTCCTAAATTCTTAACCTGTTATACTGATCTGGATACCTAAACTAGTGGCTCATAGAGTAGCATTTGAAATAAAGCATCTTGTTAACATTTATTCAGGATAAACGGAATAAATCACGCACTATTTAGGGGCATATTATCATTAAAAGGTGAACAGCCCTATTGCTGACAAAAATGGGTGTTGTCACCAATGATAGGATTCTTATCACAAAACATGAAAGGGGTAACAATGCTGGCGGTAAGCATTTGCAGAGGGAAGCCTATTTAACAAGTGTCCGCAATACCTGTTATCTCAACAATATCTCAGGACAAAAGCATAAAAGAAATAAGCATTATAAATACATGTAACAATGTTAAATAAAATCTATTTTTAGATATTTTTTTTCCCATTAGTGGAATTGAATCACAAAGCCAGCGCACGCGTTTGCACAACTACAAAGACTGGTTCCAGTGAAGAGGGAAGTGAACTCTAACTCTGGCCCAGTGTCGTTCAATATCTTTTTATAAATTTAGTTTATAAGTGATTTTTTGGGGAATAGTGATAAAAAACATCATACCTATTGCTGCAATCAGAGACTCATAAGAAATATGATCTTTAGGCCCTAATTGAATGTCTAACAGACCAGTAATTTACTGGCTGAATAACTTCTGTCATTCAAATTTAGTACACATACCTGCCCGGATACATACCTAGTAAGGTGTTGAAGAAGAATGCAGCCCTTCATATAGATAGAGACGTGCACTGACCCCTGTGTTTTAGTTTTGGTTGTAAAACATCTTCGTGTTTTGGTTTTGCTACAGGTTTTGCCCAAAAATACTGAAAGGTTTTGATTTGGTATCTAGATGTAAATAAAAATTGTAAAAAATAGGTAAAATTATGTGGTTTTTAGCTGCTTCTGTTCCTATATTACTATTTATAGCATTAACATTAATTTACAGTCAATCACAGTCTATGATCTAATGATGAGGCATTTAGCTGGCAATCTGCAGAGAAAGGATGGAAGCAGAGTAACTCATTTGTGCAGCAGTGCACCTAGTTTAAAGATAAACAGGTGGAGGACATATGTGTGACAAAACAATGGTATATGATTTAACTTACATGGTTTGAAAGTGTCTTTTCCCACAGCTGTCTGCAGTAAGAGTAATCAAACAGAAGCAGCTGATGAGAACTCCCTTTCAAAGGGAAGGTGGGAATGTCATCTGCCCATCAAGCTAGGGCTGGGGGAGGAGTAGCAGGTATAAAAACCTCTTTGCTTCATTGTTCAATGTGACCGATGCTAGAAAAGTTGGCCGGTGTCTAGAGAGCTGGTCTCTGTTTATTTAGTGTTTAGGGTCACAAGAAACTGTATGAAATCTTTATGTTGTCAAGTACTTTACCATCCTGACATTAACACAAAGTAAAAAGCAAGAAGTTGTTTATGTATGTTTTACCAGAAGTGTGCTCTTGCCACAATGTATATATATTAATTACCGTATATACTCGAGTATAAGCCGACCCGAATATAAGCCGAGGCACCTAATTTTACCACAAAAAACTGGGAAATCTTATTGACTCGAGTATAAGCCTAGGGTGGGAAATGCAGCAGAAATATAACGCACTGGTCACTCTCCTCTAAATGGTTAATTTTTATTTTATAGTGGTCATTAGTTAAAACGTATAACCTTTATTATATTAGTTAAAAATAACAAATTAATTTAAAATTCAGAATATAACAAATAAGAGCATGAGCGAAAAATATGTTTAAAATTACTGGATGTTCCCAAACGTTTCTAATGCTTGATCTAGGGGAATAGATAAATTTATTAGTGAGAAAAAAACGTGTGTTTATTATCCAGACATTGTGTTGCAAATAACAGCTTTCCTCATATTTAACACTGTATCCGTTATAGTTAAATTTATCTCCCTGATAGGATTGAGTAAATTAATGCCATCTCTGAATTCTCACTCACCAATATAATTATCCCTAGATATATTGTATGCTCCCTATTTCTTATTCACCAAAAATTACAGCCCTTTATAGGATTAATTGAATTAAATCCCCCTCAAATCAGCCTGGGGATATCTATCCTTTACCTGCTGCTTATTACAATGTATATAGCTTGATCTTAGTGTCATAGCATATGGTCAAGTCATGAATAGAATTAACTATGTATTGCAAGAGAAATCTGTAACTCAGCGTGAGCTTGCTTGCATATCCGTTTAGTAAGTACAGCCCTCCTAGAAGCTGTCAGTTTCTGCTCCGGCATCAGTTCTAACTTAAACTCGTTAACTCATTCATTCATCTTTATCTAGCATGATCACAGTGTAATCGTATAGTCTACTCACAAATCCTTAACACTGTCTGGTAGGCACATAGATACTATCAAAGCTTTTGGTCACGCTCATTGATCTCACTGTGTATTGCAAGAGTAATCTGTAACTCAGCGGTCAGTTTCTGCTCGTTTCTGCTCCGGCATCAGCTCTAAGTTAAATTTGTTAACTCATTCATTAACGAGTGAATTACCAGACAACATTTAAGTTCACTCGTGTATAAGCCGAGGAGGGGCTTTTTCAGCATAAAAAATGTGCTGAAAAACTCGGCTTATACACGAGTATATACGGTAGGTCACTTTTTATAGTTTAGCCCTTACATTGCCTTTATCAATCATCATTGAACCCTCATGGGTTTCCTATGCCTTTCTTACATTAAGTTGCCCCAAACTGTGCACCATATTCAAAATGTGGCTTAGCTATTGGGTTATATTTTTGTTGTTATTATTAGTATTGTAGATTTGTAAGGCGCCACAGTGCTCCGCAGCGCCGTACAGTAGGGAAAACAGTACATACATAAAACAGGGACATAGAAGGTAGATAAAATAAATGCAGACATGAAAATAAAGGGTATGGAGGACCCTGCTCATTAGATAGCTAACATTCTAAGTGGAATGTATGTAAGTAATGACTTATACAATGGTAATACTATGTTTGCATCTCATGCATGTATCAACCTTTTATGCATCCCAGGATTTTATATGCCTTTGCAGCCTTTGCCTTCTCTTAGTCATTGTAGAATTTCTAAGTATTTTTCCAACTCAGTTTTCCCCAGTTGCATTCCACTTAATATGTAAGTAGAATAGTTATTACCGCAGCAGAAGTGCACAACTCAACATTTATCTACATTAAATTTCCTCAGCCGATCCACAGCCAGTTTGCCGCTATGTCTAATTATTGCTGTAGCAAGTTACTACCTTACTCCTTGTTAAAAACCTTTAGAAACCTAGTATCATCAGCAATATGATCACCTTACTTTCCAGGCCAGCTACGGGTTCATTAATAATGTACATACTTTTTTTCTCTTAGACCTAGTACTCTGAACATATGCATCAGCCTGTTAAGTGAAACAGTATTGAGCGCTTTTGCAAAATCCAACTATATCGCATTGATTACACTGCTGATACACAGTTTGAAACTTACCTCCTTATAAAAACAAATTGTGTTTGTTATGCATGCAAAGCCTTTCATGACCCAAACAGACACTGTGTTATCAAATTATTTTCAACAGTATATTTCAGAATTACAACTCTTAGAAAACCTCTACTAATTTCTTGCATTCTGAAGTCAGGCTCACAAGTCTGTGTTTCCTGGATCCGCTTTTCTTCAGATTTTCTTTAAGGCAGCTACTTGGTTATGAGGGAGTACATCAATGTAAGGAAGAGTAGTCTAGCGGTTACTGAACTTAGCTCCTTTAGCCCACATGGGTGGATGCCATCCGGGGCAGGCAGTTTATCCTTATTATTTTGTTTAGGAGTAATTGCACCTACTTCTGTGTTAGACATTTAATGGTGTACATAGGCCCATGCTACATAATACTTTTCTCTTTTGTGAATACAGACTAAAAGAAATTTAAAATATCAGTTTGCGCTTTATCTTCTACATTTATTTTTCCTACTCTGTCACTCAGTGGCCTAATGCTATCAGTTTAGGCATTTGAAAAATGTTTTGGGATTAGCTCTGTTGTCTTTCCATGACTTGTCAGTCTTGTCTTTTGTTCTAGCAATGTCCATTATTCCTAGGAATTGTATTGCTCTTTTTATTTATTTTTTTACTTTCTTTTTTTTTTTTTTTACAACTTGTTTATTGAGGGTTTTTTTAGAGATACAAAAAAAACTCAATTGACAAGTTTTCAAAAAATTATTTTAATTTTGTTTGTATACTTTCCCAGTCTACAAGCTTCAATGCTTCCTAAATTTTATTAAACATTGCCCTTCCACAAATCATTGTTTTTGGAGCTCCCTTAAAAACATTTTGCTGAAATTTAAGTTACATGTTACTATGCTGTAATCACTGTTCCCTACCTGCCCCCTCCACCTCATTCTATTAGTTCAGCAACAATCACCTTCAAAGTTCACCCAAGACCAACAACAGTCACCTTCTAGTTGTTTTTCCTGCCACTTGCCAGAGGTCGTTTTTTAAAATAGATACAAATCAGCATCTTTCCCAAAACCACTATTTTCATTGATCCAAGTTATATGTGAATAGTAAAAATTATCCATGAGTAGGGCTACATTTTATTGGCTGATCATTTAATCTGTAACAATGATTGATTTGTAGCTCAATTACTTGTTGTTGCCTTTCTCTCTATGTATCATCATCATCATCACCATTTATTTATATAGCACCACTGATTCCGCAGCGCTGTACAGAGAACTCATTCACATCAGTCCCTGCCCCATTGGAGCTTACAGTCTAAATTCCCTAATATACACACACACTGACAGACAGAGAGAGAGACAGACTAGGATCAATTTTGATAGCAGCCAATTAACCTACTAGTATGTTTTTGGAGTGTGGGAGGAAACTGGAGCATCCGGAGGAAACCCACGCAAACACGGGGAGAACATACAAACTCCCCACAGATAAGGCCATGGTTGGGAGTTGAACTCATGACCCCAGCGCTGTGAGGCAGAAGTACTAACCACTTAGCCACCGTGCTGTATATCTAACCATACGGACGGTACATTGTTATAATCTGCTGTAGGGCAAGTTTTAAATAGATTTTTAAATAAAGATAAAGCCCTGTCCATAAGTATCTTTCCTATTCTGCCTAAACTTGCTATATCCATTCAAATTCACTGCCCAATCTTGGCTTTTATCCACTCAAGTTTCAGTGCCACTCAATACATTATAATTCTCTTCCAACAACATTAATTTTGTTTTGAAGACTCCAAGATTTTAGTGTCATATGTTTCATAGTTTTGCTGCCACTTTTAATTTTACACAGCTCTTCTAACCCCACACTTTCCACATTGCCCTTAAATAAAACCATGATTCTTCTTCCTTATCCTGCACACATTTGTGACCCTCCACATATACACACATTACAACATTTCCTCCAGCCTTCAGTGGAGCCTGTACCTAAGGGAGAAATCTACTCACTTCTCCAAAAACCCGAGGTTCTCCTTTACCCAAGATTACACCAATTTTGTGGTCCCTTATTCAGTTCCCTAAATTCCCTTTTTGGTGTAGCACATGGCACAGGTAGATTTTCACAAAATATCACCTTGGAGGTCCTTGTTTTAATTTTCAGAAAAATTCCTTTGAATCCTTTTGAGCACTCTATCTTTGCCATTTGTCCCTCCCCAGCCCCTCCTCATAATCTTCAAATCCACTATATTTCCATTCCGTACAGCCCTGAGACGGCAAATGGTTAAGCAGTCATGGTCCTGCCCTATCTGTTCACCGTCTCCCCACGCGTTTCACATTAATCCAGGAATTGTTGGAATAGAGATTGCAAAACCCAGTGAGCATAAAATTTAATGGGCAACCCAAGCATAGGCCCTAAATTACTTTGCATTTTAGCGGTTTAACTGAATTTAAACGTCAACCATTTCCAATGACATGAGGAACCACAAAAGGTGCTAATAAAATTACTTAAAAGAATTGTACTCACCGGTGGTTATACATCTACCAGTGGTGCGTTGCCCTGCACAGTGTTTCCTGGAAGTTGAATGCAGTCTTAGCGGACCTCAATCATTTACAGCAAGGTCACCTTTTTGGGGTTCAAATAATTTTTGAAGGGTGTGATAAATATGTTTGACAGTTATATGCGCGACATTTATATGGTCAACACCATAATATAGACAGGGTTGGAAAGTCAATAATAATGACATCAACAGTATTATTAGGTCGACAAATCAAATGTAGAAAGTATTATTAGATCGACAATTTAAATGTAGAGGTTAGGTCGACAATTCAAATGTAGACAGTATTATTAGGTCAACATTTCAAATGTAGACAGTATTATTAGGTCAACATTTCAAATGTAGACAGTATTATTAGGTCAACAATTCAAATGTAGACAGTATTATTAGGTCAACAATTCAAATGTAGACAGTATTATTAGGTCAACAATTCAAATGTAGACAGTATTATTAGGTCAACAATTCAAATGTAGACAGTATTGTTAGGTCGACAATATAAATATAGACAGAATTATTAGGTCGACAATTCAAATATAGACAGTATTATTAGGTCGACAATTCAAATGTAGACAGTATTATTAGGTCAACATTTCAAATGTAGACAGTATTATTAGGTCAACATTTCAAATGTAGACAGTATTATTAGGTCAACATTTCAAATGTAGACAGTATTATTAGGTCAACAATTCAAATGTAGACATTATTGTTAGGTCGACAATATAAATATAGACAGAATTATTAGGTTGACAATTCAAATGTAGACAGTATTGTTAGGTCGACAATATAAATATTGACAGAATTATTAGGTCGACAATTCAAATGTAGATAGTATTATTAGGTCAACAATTCAAATGTAGACAGAATTATTAGGTCAACAATTCAAATGTAGACAGTATTGTTAGGTCGACAATATAAATATTGACAGAATTATTAGGTCGACAATTCAAATGTAGATAGTATTATTAGGTCAACAATTCAAATGTAGATAGTATTATTAGGTTGACAATTCAAATGTAGATAGTATCATTAGGTCGACAATTCAAATGTAGACAGTATTATTAGGTTGACAATTCAAATGTAGACAGTATTATTAGGTCTATAATAATACTCCTAACCCTATCCCGAACCCTAACCCTAACACTAACCATATAATACTGTCAAAATTTGAATTGTCTACCTAATGTTGTCAACTTTCTGAATGTTGACTAAATGAATGTCTAGCAGTCGACCACATACCCACATGGTGGACTGGGAATGTCCAATTAGTCTGGCAGTGCATACTTAACATTTCTCAATTTGCAGACTTGTGACTTTCCACTACTTGTGTCATGTTTCATGTGTGAACACCATACTCCAACTCCAAACATGTCCTACTAGCTGCTGATAGTACATAAACTAAGACGCCTTTGAGAGAGACTCTTCTCTTTTTCCTATTAGACAGAATGCCAAACATGCTCATCGTTGTTTGTATGGGGCCATGGATTAAATAGAACCTGACATAATCATACGGGTAAGACATACATGAGCATAACAACAGGTACAATGGTACTGTTATGCAGAATAATAAATGCATAGACGAAATTAACAGAACATATTGCATCTCATACAGAAAAAAATAAGTATAAGCCCTGACAGAGGCAGATGAGGAGGACTATTCTATACGATCCTCTTTATCTGACTCTGTGTCCACTATTGTTTGGAGGCAGGAAATGTAAATTACATAGATGGCTGTTTCTCCCTACAAGTGCACTGTGGAATGAGTTAATAGACCATTACTAAAGCCATATTGCGTCCTTATTAATTGCAATTTTGTCAGACTTTTCAATTGTCATTTTATTATCTACCACCTTGAACAAATCCAATTGTATCTAATGTCGGAAGCTATGCAGGGCTGGGGCTGGACAGTTCTTGGATGGGAGACTACCTGGGAATACCAGGTGCTGTAGACCAGTGTGTGTATAATATATATATATATATATATTGTGGCAAGAGCCCGCTACTGCTGAAGCACACGCGAACAACTTCTTCCTTTTTATGTAGTTTTATTGTCAGGATGGTAAATGTTTTGACACCGTACAGATTTCACAGCAATTCTTGGAGATCCTAAACACTAGCTAGACATAGCTCAGCTCTCTCAAGACCAACCAGCTTCCCCAGCGTTGGTCTCAGTGCACAAATGATACAAACAAGCTTTTATACATGATACTCCTCCCCCAGCCTTAACTTGATGGACAGGTGACACACCCACCTTCTCTTTAAAAGGAAACGCCCATCCCTGGCTCTGTTTGCACTAACAGACACACCCTGTCAGTTTGCTGAGAGGAAGGATTTCAAATCATGTAAGTTTAACCAAACTTAAACTATTGCTTTTCATACTTAAGTCTTTACATTCAATCTAGGTGCATTACTGCACAAATGTTTTACTCTACTTCCCTGCTTTCTCTGCATATTGCCAGCTAAATGCCTCCTTTTGTTACAATATATACACACACTTTTTCTTCTTTTTTTACATTTTGTGGCACAATTTGTTATATTAGCTGTGTATTTAACAAAGTGATTTATATGATAACATTTGGATCTTATGGTGGTATGAACACTTGGTATGAGAGTTTTGTGCTTTTCAAAGTTGCTGGTTTTCTCTTTAGTAAGTATTTAGGGATTGGTACACAACAATCCCCTAGACGAGCAGCAATTATCATATCATAGGGGCAAATGGGATATTAAGCTTAGCAGACCAGGTGGAGGCTGACCAGTGTAAGTTGCACGGGGGTGGGCTAAAGTACTGATTGAGGCCTAGATGGAGTGGAGGCCTAGATGGTCAGCTGATTCACAAGTGCTCAGTAAACATCTATGCTTTTTCATCCACGCCATGACGATTAGATCCAGGGCAGTGGCGCACTCAGGGGGGGTTTCTGAGTCTCCAGAAACCCCCCCCCCTGCGCTAACTTAGTGCCCACCATAGCGGCACTGTCCTATACAGCAGCCGCGGCGCTGTCAAAGAAGCGTCTGCGGCGGTGCTGTATTGTATACAGCACCGCCGCGGATGCTTCTTTGACAGCGCTGCGGCTGCTGTATAGGACAGCGCTGCCGAAACTGAGCTGCTGCGCATGTGCGGGCGCATGCGCAGCAGCTATCTCTCGTGTGGTTTTTTTGGGGGGTTTTTTGGGGGGGGTCAGGGGGGAACCCCCTGACAATCCTGCGTGCGCCCCTGCAGGGGATAGAGACAATACACAGTCAGAAACATTAAAAAGCCTAATAGGGCTAATATAGTGCCAGTTGGCAGAAATCAACAACGGACAAGTTGCATTAACAAATCTGTAGCAATTAATGGTGGTGCCATACAGTAATATCTTTTGTCGTATAGATATACTGCACATTGTAGATCCTAATCCACCAATATGGATAAAGAAAGGATGTTAGACGGTAGATGTCCCATCGCAAGCGTCAAGTAAGTTGAACTTCTCCTAGAGTATGGCGTGGCCACAAAATGCGCTGTCTTGCTGCAGCCACAGTTCCATGTTCCAGATAGATAACAGTACTGTGACGCATTTTGGGACAAATTCCCTATTGCAAAGCAGTGGTGCTAATGTCAGTCATCGTGGTGTTTAAGTAGGGAAATAATTGCTTAATTGACTCCCTTGATTGGGTAATTGTGGAAACGGATGGTTTCCACATGCTTAATTGGTTCCATAATTGGATAATAAAGTAAATACATGGTTAGCTCATAGGTTGTTCGCTTCATTATTACAGTAATGGCTTATTATCGTTATTATCATAAATGTAAATCTTTTGAGAATTTATGAGACTTCAAGGCTAGAATCAGATGTTTTATACATGACTGTCAAATAAAACCAAGAAGAAATATAACAGCAAGTGTATCTATCTATTTACAATTACTAGAAAATATTACAGCTAGGCCAAAACAAGGAGTCAGAAATACTGTACTGACACAGAAATACAGAGATAGTAGGGTGACATGGGGGATTATTAAATATTCTGTGCAAGTCTTTGGAAATGCCACTGGTTGCTGTGATCATTGTAACAATCATTATTCTGAATTAAAATCAGATATTTTATACATGACTGTCAAAATAAACTTAATAGTCCATCACCCAAATAATAGGCACATGCACTTTATTGAGTCACCAAATTACTACACTATCTTTGGTCATCTGTGTTTTCATTTTCGGTTCCCTTGTTCGGAGTTTAAAGATCCAGTAACTGCTGTTACCAGTGTGACTTGGAATAACCGTATTGATGTGTCTATATCACATATACGCTGGGTACGCATACATTATTGGTATAAATATGTCAATATTACTACACTATCAGGTGCCTTGTTTCCTCCACCCCCATTTTTTCAGATAACTATATATATGTGTGTGTGTAAATATATATATATATATTTATATCTCTATAGCTCACACTCTCTATCTCTATCTCTCTCTCTCTCTCCCTTAGGTGATGCACACACGAACAATGTCTTGCCGTATAAAAGGTACTTTTATTATTCCATCACAATAAAACAGCATACACTTCCCTCAGGATGACACCAGGCAACCTAACAGTGGCTAGCCATAGGCCGCCTGTCTAGTCACCGGTCACTGTTTAGTATCGGTCGCCATGCGTAGTAGCTCAATACAGGTTTTTATGCTTGAGGCTTTAGCTTTAGCTTAATGGACAGGTGACATTCCCATCTTGCCTTTAAAATGGAGTCCTCTGCAGGTGCTCTATGGTGCAGACACACCCTGTCAGCTTTGCTGTTAGCTGTGGAAAAGACACTCTCAAACCAATTTAAAAGCATGTAGGTTAAATCACACATTATATTTTTACTTTCCTACTCTTGTATACCTTAACCCAGATGCACTGCTATACATGTGTGTAACCCTGACAGCAGCCTTTACCTACAGACTGTCATAAGGATAGCTGATTTCTCTTATAGAGGCATGTGGCAAATCACCCCTTTGTAACAATTTCTCTCTGTGTGTGTGTGTATATATATATATATATATATATATATATATATATATATATATATATATATTAGTGTGTATATATAGATATAAATATATTTATTTTACAGTTAATATATAATCTTCCGAGTATATTCAAGCACCGTCTCAACATATTTGTGTGTACTGGTACCATCTGAACATTTTTCCTGGGTGTACCACCTCTTAACAAACCATATACAACAGCACTATATATTTGGAAATATATCCTTCCTGTGTTTCAGTCCAGGTGGCTACCCCTGGTATACTTCATTGCTACACCTTAGGCATTTGTTGTGTCTTACATTACACCTATTCCCATCATGTGTAAGTCTCTCTTCTAATTATCTCTCCGGTATCTCCCTGTAAAGTCTGTAAAGATTGCATTTGTGAATAAAAATGTACAGAGAAAAGTGGATTCCAATAGCAGGCAGCCTGCAAAGCCCTGAGTGAGGACGAGGTTGTGGATTAACCACCTGTGCAGGCAGACATAGATTCCAAGGTTAGGTAGTAATTAAAGACATCAGAAAAATAGTCAGGAAGAGAGCCAGCTCTTGAGACCCAAGTCAAGCCAAGTTCATTCATGAGTAATCAATACAAGAATCTGGGATGCTGATTTAAGGAACCAAGCTCAATAAACTGGTAATTTGCGGGTGGTCTTTCACCATCTTTTATAGGCATAAGTATTGGTCACTTCTGTCTGACATACGTGGAAATTTTACGCACAAAAACATCACCAATGCGTGGAAAAACATTGCATCACTTATAGCGTGCACTGCAGCATTTTGAGCATCCCTACAATGGTCATATAACACAGGAGACACATGGATGTGAGCAGGGCCGCCTTCAGAAATCATGTGGCCCAGTTCGGGCCCCCCGTGTCCGCCGGGCCCCGCCCCCTTGAGCAACAGCAACACATACTTACCTGTGGGCCCGCTGTCTTGCAGTCCGCTGGTCTCTGCTACTCTGTCTTCAGCCTGGCTGTCACGGTGACAGCCAGGCACCAGGATGCGATCGCAGGGGTGGAGGAATCATTCCCCCTGCGATCATGTGCTCTGCCTGTGACAGCCAGATCACATGATCGCAGGGGAAATGAGTCCTCCACCCCTGCGATCGCATCCTAGTGCCTGGCTGAAAACAGAGTAGCGGAGACCAGCGGACTGCAAGACAGCGGGCCCCCAGGTAAGTATGTGTTGCGCTGTTGTACCGGGCCCCCTGGTGAGCCTGGGCCCGGTAACCCAGTACCCCCCATACCCCCCATACCCCCCTGATGGTGGCCCTGGATGTGAGGTCACAGCAAGAAAGGAGACTCCAGTCAGGGTTTGTGTAAGCAAGGATCCTGATACTCCTCTGTCTTTGACTACTAATATTTTTTTTTACTGATTATTTCCTATATTCATAATTGTTCAAATTGATTGTTTTTAAAATAAATGTATATTTTAACATTCAATATTAGTTCACAATTTTTTTTCCATTTTATTTTTTGTCTGTTTTTTTTTCGTTCACTTCTTATAATGAATAGAAATACATAACAAATGCATAACAATAGCTTTACTCCACCACTATAAGTGTTTCACTTATCTTCACTTATCTTCTCCTATATCACATATAGGGGCATGTTCTATTGCCCACGTTACTGTCAAAAGTAACGCGGCCTGCGCACTATTACCGATATTGCGGATTATTACTGTTAATACGGTAATTTCCATTACCCTATTAATGGTAATAGGTTTACCGCTGCGGTGTTAAGGGGGTAATTGAAATCTTTCCTTACTATAAAATGTAAGCCTTGACATCTTTTTGGGATGTGGGCAATATCTTCCAGACTATTTGCTATACCACATGTGAGGATAGCGGGTTTTTACTTTACAAGTTGGATGGTTTGCCCAAAGACAACCCAGGACCTCTGTGGGTACATATCAACTAGGCAAGTAAATGGTTAAAGTGATACATACTTTCATTGTATACCACAAGAGCAATTATAGCACTTTACATGAATATATACAGCCCTATCCTTATGAAGCTATAGTCAGTGTTCCCAGAGAGCAATCCTCTTCACTCCCCTACCAGAAAGGCAGGGACCAAGCCCAATGTCTCCCTGCTTTTACAGGCTCACAAAGCGACAGCCTTATAGCTGTGAACCATAGTTCCTTCCAGGGATTCCAGACCAGTTCAACAGGAGCTGTAACTACTCGTTAACATTGTCAAAAGTAGAAGATCGTCTAACTGGGGAGCAACCCTACTTCTGGTTCCCATGGTCAAGAAGGAGCCTACTTCCATTCCAGATTGAGCCAGACCAATGGAAGGGTTGTCACTGCCTTCCCCTCCCCCCTCACATAGTTAGGGGGGAGGGGAAGTAGTCTGTTCAGTCACAATGTCAAACAATGTCAAACAAGTGAGCATGATTATCTGGGTATCTGAGCATCTAAAAACACCTCCTGGTTTTAAGCCTTTCCAGTCTTTTTTGGGTAAAATCATTCTTACAGCTGACTTGCACTTCCTGTGAAATATGGCCTACTACTAGCAGATGAAGTCCCACAATAGTAGTGCCAGAGGTCGAGACCATACTTCTCTGTGGTGTTGGTGGCCTGGGAACTCCAATGTGCCCAAGTGATCATTGCTTTTTTTAAAGGGCATGCTACACAGTACAGTGGTGCCTAGAGAACCCACCTGGTGACATTTAAGAACAGTGAACAGATATATATTTTAACACTTGTATACTTGACATTAATACATCCCTATAACAGGACATATATAGTTAATATTACTTGTTCGATCCTGAATGTTGACAAGCCATCGGCAGAAAGACCCCGGACAAACCACGAAGCACAGAGGTCAAAACCATCTTTTGAACTGACATTGTTCAGTAATTGGTCTGTGATTCTCATTTACTCACCAGTGAGAACACAGCTTAGCATGTGTAGTCTCCCAACCACAGGCCTCAACCGATTTCAGAGCTGCAAAACAATATGGTAAGCGTACCTTAAGCCGCATTCTATCTCTGGAAGCGTTATAGCAACAAATCTCCTAGGAGACGCATGATAAAACAAACAAAAGCCTCCCTAAAGGCTCATTCATTCACACCAAGGCTTTGTAATGTGGTTTGCATGTGCTAGTTAACACTTGAAAACCACATTACATTTTAAATAGATTGTTCTCAATGGAGCTGGTTCAAGTCTACGTGTTGTGTACAGAAACCTTGTGGTGCATTAAAAAAAGGTTTTATGCTGCATGTTTGATCCATTATTGTGCTTTTTTCTGTCCTTACAATTGAATGCAGCGATGCTCAACACACCAAACACATATAAAATCATTATTTTGATTGGCCAGGGAATTAAAGTACTGACATTGGATTGCTATTTGGAGGTCTCTGGGGTACCTCTTTGGTAAGTTAGCTCTCAATTTAAAAAAACATATGTATGGCCCAAATATATGGGACTCTCATTGTTTAGAGTAGGACCACCCTATTAGCAAAAGCACCTTGGCGTGGTGGGTGGCTTCAACATACATTTGCAAATGTGTGCAACTGAGACTTTTGCATTTTTATCTACAGTAGAAATAGCAGATCTGTTGCTGGCTATAGCAGTGTGCTGGGGGTATTTGTCTGTGTTTGTTCCTTTTAGGATAACCCCACCCTTTCATGCACCTGATATAGCCTATAAATTGATTTGAGCAACTTCCATTTTCTTTAATTAAAACCATTGTACCTATGACAAGAGAGTCCCATATAGACAAAAGTGCTTAAACGCATGCATGTGTGCTTGTAGCTTTAAACCTTACCTGCCAGGAGTTAATGCTTCCTCATCCCAGGCCGGCCAATTGGAAGGAATGGGGGAGTGCCTGAAGGTTTCGCTATTTAGGCCCCTGAGTGTCACATGTCCAACCTCACTCTTTTCACTCTTTTCAATACGCCACAGAGCAGGCACAGTTGGTAGGAAGTCACTGCAATCAGCAGCTGGGTCATAGGGCACTATCACTGATTGGCCGCAGGGCACTGCCCCCTTCGAGGAATGTGTCTCATGGTCCTTTAAGTGGAGGATCCCTTGCCCTGCCTATAGGGGTTACCATTGTGAGTGAAGAGGGGTGTAAGCACCTGACGCTAGATTTAGCGCTGTCACGGGCACTAGGAGTCTTTACCCAGGGATCACCAGGTGGTAGGCTTACCAGAGCAATGTAGATGGTAATAGGGTACTCTGGTAGCTGGGTGATCACGGAACAGGAAATGGTAGATGATGAGATGCTCAGGAAAGTCTATGACTAGCAGCACTGGCAATATGGAGGTAATAATATACGAGGAACTGTATGGACAAGGGCACGTGAAGGTAGTCAGTGGTCTGCGATAGCAAGTTGTACCACTGCTATAGTGAGGAGGAATGTCCAACAGAAACAAGGAGGTGATGAGAGTCAGCGGTCTACGGATAGCAAGTTGTACCGCTGTCTGAGTGAAGGAATGGAATCCAAGTGGAGGTATCCGGGTAGTCAGTGGTCTGCGGTAGCAAGTTGTACCACTGCTATGTGAGAGGATACTGGAACAGGTGATACAGGAAACAGGAATCAGTGGTCTGTCATCAGCAAGTTGTACCACTGAATATATATGTGAGGAGGTGCACGGGGAGAGACTGCAACACAGGATATACACAGGCACCTTATACACGATCCACAGTAACATGCACAATATATATATAAATGACTGAACAGGTCTGCAAATATAGAAAGTCTCTAGAAGTAGTCCAGCACAAGTTAACACAGTCAATGATGGCAATAGACTCAGCGGATAGCAGACTCCAGAGGAGAACCAAACACAGTCCAGCAAGATATGCAATACACCAGCACAGTCAATGAGAAGTATGCATACCGTGGTTCAGAAGCAGGCAGTCAGATAGGAGTGCAGCGATACCTGAGCGGCAGGAGGCCGGCTGGATGAGAAGTCCCAGGATAGCTGAGGTAGCGGTCTAGTAGGTGCAGCGCACAGGTAAGTAGACCAACAGGGACACGAATCCACAGGAATCAGTAATACGTGGAACTGGACTCATGGAGGACCCAGGAGAATGGAGATGATCCAGCAGAGGAGTAGTAGATGAGATACGAATCCAATGCTGACAGGAGGGTAGAGACCAGCGGGACACGTGAAGGCGTGGAGAGCGGATCAGCAGGAGATGGACGATAGTGCAGACAGCAGCAGCAGGACTCTGCGCCCACGGAGGTAACCAGGGGCAACCAACAGGACCCACAGTGATGGAACACGGGATGGCAGAGTAGACCAGGAGCTGTAGATCCAGGAGTGTAGCGGATGGCAACGTGAGCAGTAGACTGGAAACACAGGAGAGCTGAGATGAGGCGGCAATGCACAGGGGTAGCGGATAGGAATCAGCTAACAGTCACAATGATGAACACCGGCGAGTTGCAAGCTGGAGACTGTAGTGCACGGAAGCAGCGGATAGGAATCAGCTAACAGTCACGGTGATGAACACAGGCGAGTTGCAAGCTGGAGGCTGTAGTGCACGGAGGCAGCGGATAGGAATCAGCTAACAGTCACGATGATGAACACAGACGAGTTGCAAGCTGGAGACTGTAGTGCACGGAAGCAGCGGATAGGGGTCAGCTCAGGAACTTGATGATGATCAGGTGAGTGGATGTGAAGTGAAGGCTGGAGTGCACAGAGGCAGCAGATAGGAATCAGCAAACAGCCACAATGATAATAATAGCGTTGAAGTGATTTAGAAGACTGTAGTGCACGGAGGCAGCGGATAGGAATCAGCAAACAGTCACAATGATAATAATAGCGTTGAAGTGGTATAGAAGACTGTAGTGCACGGAGGCAGCGGATAGGAATCAGCAAACAGTCACGATGATACAGTTGATGGTAGAAGTGGTTTGGAAACCACAGGAGTAGAAGTGGTTTGGAAACCACAGAGGTAGAAGTGGTTTGGAAACCACAGGAATCAGCAGGGCTGAATACACGAGGAATACAGGAACACCTTCAGAGACTCATGGGGAATGAGACTCCAAGATCAGGCAACGTGGTGTTGACCACAGGTGCTTAATATAGGGAGTGTTGCCTGATCTGCCAATTGAGTTAAAGGGACATACACTGAAGTATAGGAAAGGGCTGCGCATGCGCAGACCCTCAGGATGGAGGACGGCCGCGGTTCCTAAATGTCCGGGAAGAGGCACTCACGGTCCGGTGAGTGACAGTACCCCCCCTTTTAAAGGTGGGCACAGAACGCCTGGAACCGGGCTTGTCCGGATTTTTGGAATAAAACTTCTTCAAAAGGGCAGGAGCATTAAGATCTTCAGCTTTGATCCAAGAGCGCTCCTCAGGACCAAAGCCCTTCCAATGAACGAGGAAGTGGAGGACTCCTCGCGAAATTTTTGCGTCTAGTACCTCAGTAATCTCGAAATCCTCCTCCTGATGAACTTGAACTGGCTGCGGAGCTGAGGGAGGAGTTGAGAAACGGTTGATAATAAGAGGTTTGAGCAAGGATACATGAAAGGCATTAGAAATCCGAAGATTCTTAGGAAGAAGAAGTTTCACACATACTGGATTGATTACTTGAATGATCCTATATGGACCAATAAACCCAGGGGCGAATTTCATAGATGGGACCTTCAAACGAATATTTTTGGTGGATAACCAGACATGATCTCCAATTTTTAGTGGTGGAATAGCCCGCCTCTTCTTATCTGCGAAAGATTTATATTTGATAGATGTCTTCTTTAAACAGGTTTTGACCTGAGACCCGATATTTTTAAAGGTCTGACAAGCAGTCTCCACCGCAGGAACTTGGGTGGGCGGGAGGGCAGGAAATTCTGGAAAAGACGGATGGTGACCGTGAACCACCAGCACTTGACTTTTTGAAGATGACTCCTGAGATCCATCTTCAACGTCCGATGACGTCACGAACGCCCGATGAGGAGGAAGGCGTTCAGACTGAACCTTATCACACAGATCCGTAGATGAAGGATCCTGTGGAGGAGGACCTGGTGGAATAGACGAATGCTGTCTTTTGAATGAAACCACTTGAGAGAGACAAGGATGATGACATTCAGCTCCCCAAGATGTAACTTGAGAAGTGCGCCAGTCAATCTGGGGAGAGTGACACTGAAGCCATGGAAGGCCTAAGACAATCGGACTTGTCGTAACAGGAAGAATTAAAAACGAAATCTCTTCATGGTGTAGCCCACCAATCTGAAGCGTTACTGGAGACGTACTCTGGGTGATGAGACCATTGATGAGACGTGATCCATCCATAGCAGTCACAGTAATCGGTGTTTTCAAAGTAATCACTGGTAGGGACCATTGATTCACTAATGATTTGGAAATGAAATTTCCTGCTGCTCCGGAATCAATCAATGCCTGTGACTCAAAGACTTTGGTAGCACAGGAAATCGTAACATCAAAGGCGCAGACTTTAGATTTCATGGAAGATGGAGAGGACTCCAGGAACCCTAACCTTATCTCCCCAGTATTGGTTAGAGCCCGGCATTTCCTGGGACAAGAATTGAGCATATGCGTAGAATCGGCACAATAGATACAAAGTCTATTCTTTATTCTTCGGTCCCTCTCCTCTAAAGTTAATTTGGAGCGACCTATCTCCATGGGTATCACCGGAGATGAAGCTGGGTGAAATTGAGGATTTGAGAGAAGAGGTGTTTTAACCGAAGTTGTTTTCTCAGTTTCTCTTTCACGAAACCTCAGGTCTACCCGATGGCAAAGAGAGATCAAATCTTCTAAAGAGGAGGGTAGTTCTTGTGAAGTCAGTGCGTTTTTAATTTTATCGGAAAGCCCCTGCCAGAAGGCGGCAAGTAGTGCTTCAGTGTTCCACTGAAGTTCAGAGGCTAAGATCCTAAATCGAATGACGTACTGAGCCACAGTGCGAGATCCTTGGCGAAGACGGAGAATGCTGGATGCAGCGGAAATAACCCGACCTGGTTCATCGAATACACTTCGGAACGTGGAAATAAACTCGGCACTATCCTGTAACAATGGATCGTTTCTCTCCCACAGAGGGGAAGCCCATGCGAGAGCTTGTCCAGAAAACAATGAAATAAGATAGGCCACTCTGGAACGATGGGTAGAAAAATTTTGAGGTTGGAGCTCAAAATGAACTGAGCATTGAGTAAGAAAACCCCTACAAGTTTTGGGGTCTCCATCGTATTTTGACGGAGTAGGCAGGTGAAGCGTGGAAGCTGTAAACACCTGGGATGGCACTGGGGAAACGGAGGAAGGCACGGGAGCATCAACAGTAGTTGTGGCATCTTGCACAGACGGTCTTTGGGAGGCCAACGCCTGGTAACACCGCAGTAAATGCCGTTGGCGAACTTCCTGTTGCTCAATACGGGTAACCAGATGCCGCAGCATCTCTTTGGCTGTAGGTTCCGTATCTGGGTCTGTCATGGCCTGATCTTACTGTCACGGGCACTAGGAGTCTTTACCCAGGGATCACCAGGTGGTAGGCTTACCAGAGCAATGTAGATGGTAATAGGGTACTCTGGTAGCTGGGTGATCACGGAACAGGAAATGGTAGATGATGAGATGCTCAGGAAAGTCTATGACTAGCAGCACTGGCAATATGGAGGTAATAATATACGAGGAACTGTATGGACAAGGGCACGTGAAGGTAGTCAGTGGTCTGCGATAGCAAGTTGTACCACTGCTATAGTGAGGAGGAATGTCCAACAGAAACAAGGAGGTGATGAGAGTCAGCGGACTACGGATAGCAAGTTGTACCGCTGTCTGAGTGAAGGAATGGAATCCAAGTGGAGGTATCCGGGTAGTCAGTGGTCTGCGGTAGCAAGTTGTACCACTGCTATGTGAGAGGATACTGGAACAGGTGATACAGGAAACAGGAATCAGTGGTCTGTCATCAGCAAGTTGTACCACTGAATATATATGTGAGGAGGTGCACGGGGAGAGACTGCAACACAGGATATACACAGGCACCTTATACACGATCCACAGTAACATGCACAATATATATATAAATGACTGAACAGGTCTGCAAATATAGAAAGTCTCTAGAAGTAGTCCAGCACAAGTTAACACAGTCAATGATGGCAATAGACTCAGCGGATAGCAGACTCCAGAGGAGAACCAAACACAGTCCAGCAAGATATGCAATACACCAGCACAGTCAATGAGAAGTATGCATACCGTGGTTCAGAAGCAGGCAGTCAGATAGGAGTGCAGCGATACCTGAGCGGCAGGAGGCCGGCTGGATGAGAAGTCCCAGGATAGCTGAGGTAGCGGTCTAGTAGGTGCAGCGCACAGGTAAGTAGACCAACAGGGACACGAATCCACAGGAATCAGTAATACGTGGAACTGGACTCATGGAGGACCCAGGAGAATGGAGATGATCCAGCAGAGGAGTAGTAGATGAGATACGAATCCAATGCTGACAGGAGGGTAGAGACCAGCGGGACACGTGAAGGCGTGGAGAGCGGATCAGCAGGAGATGGACGATAGTGCAGACAGCAGCAGCAGGACTCTGCGCCCACGGAGGTAACCAGGGGCAACCAACAGGACCCACAGTGATGGAACACGGGATGGCAGAGTAGACCAGGAGCTGTAGATCCAGGAGTGTAGCGGATGGCAACGTGAGCAGTAGACTGGAAACACAGGAGAGCTGAGATGAGGCGGCAATGCACAGGGGTAGCGGATAGGAATCAGCTAACAGTCACAATGATGAACACCGGCGAGTTGCAAGCTGGAGACTGTAGTGCACGGAAGCAGCGGATAGGAATCAGCTAACAGTCACGGTGATGAACACAGGCGAGTTGCAAGCTGGAGGCTGTAGTGCACGGAGGCAGCGGATAGGAATCAGCTAACAGTCACGATGATGAACACAGACGAGTTGCAAGCTGGAGACTGTAGTGCACGGAAGCAGCGGATAGGGGTCAGCTCAGGAACTTGATGATGATCAGGTGAGTGGATGTGAAGTGAAGGCTGGAGTGCACAGAGGCAGCAGATAGGAATCAGCAAACAGCCACAATGATAATAATAGCGTTGAAGTGATTTAGAAGACTGTAGTGCACGGAGGCAGCGGATAGGAATCAGCAAACAGTCACAATGATAATAATAGCGTTGAAGTGGTATAGAAGACTGTAGTGCACGGAGGCAGCGGATAGGAATCAGCAAACAGTCACGATGATACAGTTGATGGTAGAAGTGGTTTGGAAACCACAGGAGTAGAAGTGGTTTGGAAACCACAGAGGTAGAAGTGGTTTGGAAACCACAGGAATCAGCAGGGCTGAATACACGAGGAATACAGGAACACCTTCAGAGACTCATGGGGAATGAGACTCCAAGATCAGGCAACGTGGTGTTGACCACAGGTGCTTAATATAGGGAGTGTTGCCTGATCTGCCAATTGAGTTAAAGGGACATACACTGAAGTATAGGAAAGGGCTGCGCATGCGCAGACCCTCAGGATGGAGGACGGTCGCGGTTCCTAAATGTCCGGGAAGAGGCACTCACGGTCCGGTGAGTGACAAGCGCCAACCAAGCAGTTAAGGATTTCTTCCGTTTTAAGTGGATTCAGGCCGTTTGCCATCCATGCTTGGTTCAGATACCAATTTATTTAGCTGTCTCACAGTGCAATTTCTGCTCCACTAATATAATATTAATAAACTGTGACCTTCTTTTTAGCCACTTATATGAGTCTCCGTGTCTTTTTTTATTAGATAAGTTCATCATCATTTATTTATATAGCACCACTAATTCCGCAGCGCTGTACAGGGAACTCGCTCACATCAGTCCCTGCCCCATTGGAGCTTACAGTCTAAATTTCCTAACACACACACATACACACACACAGACTAGGGTCAATTTGTTAGCAGCCAATTAACCTACCAGTATGTTTTTGGATTGTGGGAGGAAACCGGAGCACCCGGAGCAAACCCACGCAAACACAGGAAGAACATACAAACTCCTCACAGATAAGGCCATGGTTGGGAATTGAACTCATGACCCCAGCGCTGTGAGGTAGAAGTGCTAACCACTGAGCCACCGTGCTGCCCAGTGTGGTTATGACATTAGAAGGTTATGGTAAAGAGCAAGAAAGCATCCAGGTTTATATGTGGATGGACAGATTGAGCATAATTAAAATACCTGTACACGCTCAACTAGATTAAGTTAATCACATTTAGATCAACTTGTGTATGTACAAATTGTTCAATGAAAAGATTGGTCCTAAAATCTTAGCATATCTGGGTACTTTTAGGTAGCCTACACAATCAAAAAGAAAAAAGCTAAGGTTCCTCATCAATTGCATAAAAAAAAATATTTTCATGATAAAAAATGAGACTGTGATTTGAATACACAATGCAATAGGCCCGATCATGTGTAGGGTCCACAACTTGAGTCTTCTCATTAAATTACATCAGTTACATAGTGAAACTCATTTACTAAGTGCCCTGGAAGTGCAACCAAAAGAATGTGCTTTGGTTTAGCATTGATTTGCCTCGATTGTTCACCAAAAACATTGTAAGACACTTCCACAAACTAAAATTGTTTCAAAGGAAAATTGGTCATCTGCGTGTTTGTAAAAGTTTGCTACAGCTTAGGGAAGAGGGATTCAAACCCTCCAATAGTCTAGATACAGAAAGAGTTCCTCGGGTGAAGGGTAAAATTAGGTTTTCTGAGAGTGTACTGCAGGCCCGGCCAACCTGTGGCTCTCCAGATGTTGTGAAACTACAAATTCCAGCATACCTTGCCAGATATCAGCAGCCTATCTGCTGTCAAAGCATGCTGGGACATCTAGTTTCCCAACACCTGGAGAGCCACAGGTTGGCCAGGCCTGGTGTACTGCTTAAAAACATTATAGCAGAGGGGAGGGGAGTGTGATCGTGCCCTGTATAAACTAATGTTGTGTAGAGTGTAATATATTTAGGTTAGGCTGGCAAATATCTTTAAGGAAACTACCACATTCAAAATTAAAAAGTATTAGTTTCCTTAAAGATATATGCCACCCTAATCTACCAATGCTTGTGAGAGAGCTGCAAGTCTTACAAAGAAAGCTGCATATTTGACAGAGAGAGCTGCCAATCTTACAGATATATCTACCAGTCTTGCTGAATAAGCTGCCAATCTAATTGGGAGAGGGATGCCAGAATCACAGTGGGAGTATGCCATTGCAATAGAGTAAGCTGTCAGACGTCCATTACAAGCAGAGTTGCCCACTCTTCCGGAATTTCCGGGAGGCAACCAAATTTCTAGCAGTTCTTCAAGGAGAGTGGTGCAACCTACCGCGCCCTGCCCACTTCCCTAGGGAAGTTGGTGGGTTTGGGGCATTTTAACATGATTCACAGCCTTCCAGGTTTCCAGCTGGTTACAAACAATCATTGTTGTGATGACAGATGATAAATAACGGGACAAAACCCTGTTAATTAATAAATGGGCCCCTATTCTTTACAGACGTCTATATTTAATTTAATTCAAGGAGTTACTATTCTCATAATTGTCTGCTTACCGATTATTATCTGCTGAGACTACATTCTTCAGTCTCATAGTTATTATTATTGGGACTACACCCTCCCCCATTATCTCTTCTTCCAAGTGAGAGTAAAAGTCTTCATTGTCCTATTTACAAAGGGACTCAGTGTTAGTCTTCATTATTATCCTCATCACCAAAACCATACCTCATAATACATATTCTTTTACTGATCATCTCTACCTTATGTCTTATCTCTGTCCTTTGTCTCAAATACCTGTTATTGTGCTTCGTTTTCTCATGTACTATGCAAACACTGTGCTATAAAATGCATAAATAATGTGATAATGAAGCTTTTCCCCTTTTACCTGGTGTGTGAGTCATAACCAGTCATTTACAGTGAGCCAGGCTGGGGATTCCCGAGTCAACCACTTGTAGACCTTGCTAAGATCTGCGACCAGCGAAGAGAGAACACAACTGGAGTGGAGGTCTGTGTGTCACGTATCACTGGAATGAGATGGCAGGCACCTACCAGCAGTTGGCGCTACTGAGCTAGGAGGCGCGGAGTCTAAACAAGCTCCTGGTTTTCACCATTGTGCACGCTCCTTGCTCAGCTGCAAGGAGCGTGCAGATCCCCGCCCTCCAAGTCAGTTGCTGGTGAGGTGGGCGGTGAAGAGAGCAGTGAACAAGCCGGGTCAGTAGCAGGTATCAATCAGGATCCAAATCAGCAGGCAAAGGATAATGAACAAGTCGGGTCAGTACCAAACTCAGGAACCAAGGAATAGTCAAGCCAAGCATGAGTCAGGAACCAGGAGAAAGGTAAGTATACAGGTGTGGAGCAGGTAATGACCTAATACTCTGGCAGTTACATGCTGCCAGACTGAACCTTAAATAGAGGCTAAAGGGGGCGGTAAGTGACATCACTGACCACCAAAATGCCGGACAGAAGCGTGTCCCGTTGCCTAGCAACGAACACACATGCGCACAGGAGCCGCCCCAGCCGGCGGAAGGGGAATCCGACAGTAGCGTTGCCTTGGCAACAAGACGCGATCATGCAGAGCAGGGGAAGGAGCCCGTCCCCATTGAGAGGTGGACAAACGAGTATCCTATAGGTGAGATTTACCCCCTGCCCTCCAGGCACGCTACAGTATTATTACAAGTGTACCAGAAGTGTTTTTATTCACCGAAGTGTAAAATAGGTCCCTTTAAAAGTATAGGATGACACCTGGAGACCACCAGCTCTAAAATGTGGCAAAAGCCCGTTTGTGGAGTGGAAAAGTCCACACACCCCTTCACACAGGAAGGAACCATCCTAAAAATGCGCCCTTTTCACCCAATTTTCTAATTTCAAGAAACTAGCTCCACAAACTGCACCGCCAAACTAGGAACAAGGTTGCTAGAACGCCGTACTTGCAAGGAACGGCCTGACTCCACCCAACTCCTCCCCTCAACCTGTGCAGTTCTGTTACTAGACAAATGCACCTTGGTGGAAACCTAGGTGCGCTGCAGATCCAGATCGGATTTTGTGCTTCGTAAATGACCAGCACTGAGTTAGGTTGGCAGATGCCCTTTAAACCAGTACCGTATTGTGGTCACAGGTGGGATGTACAGTATTACAGATACAAATTCACTTTCGTGGGAAGCAGCTGTTGGCAGTGTTTTTTTCCCCTGTCACCTTCATGTCCCCTCAGGATTAACAAATTGACTTTGATCTATCTTACATATTTTTTTGGGGTTGGCATTTCGACCTGTTTATCTTTTTAGATAAATAATGAATGTGATTTTTCTTATTGAAGCCGGTGATCTCTGACTCCCTGACCTTCCATTCAAGAGCTGTGTACACAGGAAATGTTCTCTGTCTAATAGGTTTTCCAATTTTTTCTTGTATATCTTAATTAGAGACACAGCTCCACCAGCCTTTCTAGTCTACACAAGGAAATAAAGACGTCATCTTGTTATACATTTGTACAACACAGACATCAAGGGTCCAAGCACAAAAACTAACTAAATACAGGTATATGTATATATATATATATATATATATATATATATATGAATTTTCTCCAAATGAACCCTACCTTTGTCCTTCTATTTACAATCCTTATCTTCTGTAGCAGAGCTCCTCGCAGTGACCATTTATTCATATTTATACGAAAAAATGCGCTTGGTCCATTTTTAGACTTTGATTAATAAATGTATAGGTATGCTATAAAAAAAAATATACAGCATGTCTATTTCATGAACCACTCTGTTTTTCCATAAACTGATCTGTTATATCTGTGTCATTACATATATACTGCTCTGTTGCACAGTGAGTAGGTCATGTGATGCCCCAAGGAGTACACCCTGTGGTTCTCCAGCTGCATTCTGGGGCTTTAAGTTCCACTACAGCTTGATAGAGACAGGTAGCCTCAGGGGCACACGCAGGATTTTTAAGGGGGGGTTTCCCCACCTCCCCGCAAAAAAATGACAAAACATAGAGAGCTGCTGCGCATGCGGCCGCGCATGCGCAGCAGCTCCATTTCGGCGGCACTGCACTGAACAGCAGCACCGCCGCAAACGCTTCTTTGACAGCGCCGCAGCTGCTGTATAGTACAGTGCCGCAATGTAGGGTCACTGTTCTTCGCGGAGGGGGAGGGGTTTCTGGAGAACCAGAAACCCCCCTGCGTGTGCCCCTGAGCCTAATGCTATTCTTTAAACTCTTAGGGCCCTGATTCATCAAGACATGTATCTGTCGATTTTAAGCATATCGTTCGTAAAATATCTATGCGCATGCCCAGAACTGGGAAATACGATAAACGCAGCCCAGTCTGCTCCGTCTTTAAATGCAAAGGACACTTACTGCAGCCTATGGTGTTGCGGAACGAGCGGGTGGGGATGGGTGGTTTTGCAATATACAGTAAGGGCGTGCCAAACTCAAGCGCACGCAGCCATGTCCGAATCAAGCCCTGAGACTCTCAAGGTTACTTAAATGTTCTGCCGTATCTCTTGCTCCAGCTACAGGTCTAGTGTAAGTCCTGATTACTAATGATGACAGTCTGATATGCATGCTATAACATGTGCTTGCAATCATGAGCAACTGTAAAAATGTATTTTATGTGCAGTAGACATTAATAACATCCTAATAAATGTGTTTTAGGAGGAAAAAAATAAAAAACAAAACTGTATTTTTTGTTTGTTTGCTCACTGTTTGTTCATTTATACCTTTAATTTTTAAGTGGCAATAAATAGATAGATAGATAGATAGATAGATAGATAGATAGATAGATAGATAGATACATTTTTATTTTTTTTCTGTGCATGCTTTGGCAAATGCAAACTTGCCAACTCTCCCTGAATGTCAGGGAGACTCCCTGAAATAGGGGTGATCTCCCTCACTCCCTGAAGAGTCTGGCATTCTCCCTGATGCTGAGCCAGTACAAGACGTGGTTGGCTTCGCCATCTGTGGCATGATGGCACAGTTCAGGAATTGTGTCCTATGTCCATGTATTGATGCCTATGGAGGTGGCCATTTTCATGGAGACCAAGATTTGTAAAAGACACTTCAGTCTCTAGAGATTCATTAGCTGCTTTTCTTTAACGCATAGTTGCCTACTCTCCTGGAATATCCGGGAGACTCCCGCATTTCTGGGAGACCTCCCGGGAGAACAGGGCAACCTCCCTGTTCTCGTCCCCGCAATAAATGACGGGGGCGGGGCTTATTGTGTCATCTTTGCCCCGCCCCCTGCTGTAATTGGCCAAAATTGTGACAATCGTTTAGGGGGAGGGTGCAAAATGATGTGATTCGTCAAGGCCCGTCCCCGCATGCCAACCTCCCCCGGGATCTCCCTGAAGCCAAAGAGGAGAAATTGGCTAGTATGGGCAATTTAAAATTCACATAGGCATTGGACGTACCGTACAGTGTCTTGTGTAGTAGACCACAGCAGACCTACACCTGTATCTTCAGATCCATGCCTTGATGAATTCAGGTGTGTGCAAAGCTGAAATAAGGGCATTTTAAACCAAAAGCAGGTTGTACTCAAAGGGCCTGATTCATTAAGGAAAGCAAAGCAAAATAAAGGAGTAACTTTGCATCTTGGCAAAACCATGTTTTGGAGGGGGGAGGTAAATTTAAAACGTAGGGACAGATTTATAGTTGGGGTAGGGCTTCTCCTAGATCAACGTTAAATTGCAGTCTAAAAATAAAACTTTCAAGTATTTGTGTGCTACAGGAAATAACTGACTGTATTTCACTTATGTGCAAAATAATAAACTAATTTGCACCCCTTGCTTTGTAACATGGTTTGTCCCGGAGAACATTTACTCCTTTTCTTGCCTTACATTCCTTAATGACTCAGGCCCAGAATGCGGGGCCTTGATGAATCAGCGTACTCACTACAGTGTACTCAGTATAGATTATAGAAATGTGCCATGAAAAGATGTGACAAAAAAAAAAAAAAAACAGTTTAGCGGCAAAAGGCTAAACCTTTCCTTTTACATCCAGTAATGCAGCACGTTGTGGCACAGAATTGGCAGTGTAACATATTGATTTTTATCAGAAGGGCACGTCCTGTCTGTACTCCGTACAGTCTGGAGAGCTGAGCTCACGCTGCATACTCCGCTGTGAGGAAATGATACAGTTCTGTGTACACAATTCCATTCTTGCCTAATAGCTGCCTGCGTGGTACTGTTATATCAGTCACACACTTATTCGCTCCCCCCCTCCCTCCTGTTTCTTCAGCTTCTCGGCAATAAAGAAATTGGTGACAAACGCGATTGCCCTAGAGGTCCTTCTTAAGATCAGAGAGAAGTGGCTGTAAGAGTGAGACCACAATGCGCGCACATCATTCCTGTGTGTTTATTTTTAATGTTTCCTGAGTGCCGGAGAGATAAACTACGCTGTTATGTAGTCTCGGCTGCAATGTGATATAGAGCTGCTGACAGATACTTTCACTAATCTACAATATCGTTATTAGTCAAGTATTCAGTATGCTTTGAAAAACTTGCTCTAAACTTATAAGCTGCCTAACGGTTGATAAGCGTAACCTTTACATTATTTCACTTACCGAGAGTTATCTTATAACCACAAAATAAAGACACAAGACACTTGTTTGGCGTATCAACCGTACGGGTCGCATAATTTTATCGAAAATTTAATTTTAATCAGAAAAATGGGGGCCAATAAATAAAAAGAGCAATCAGCCATATCCATAAACCATAAACTTATTGAACTAAAATTTGGGACACTTCTAGGCGGTGGAGCCCAACTCTATCCCGTTTGGCTCATTAGCTGATTCACGCACGTCAAGCGTTGCCGCCCAACTACCCCTAGGGTAGTAACCTAACTGAACATTCCTGTTAGGGGAGAGTGCCAAATACGCCACCAGACTGTGTCATGATGGGCGCTGATTGGACTGCTTCCCGCCAACTGGACCTTTCAGGAATGAAACATATTAAGCACAAAAAACAGACAGACAGAACAAAACAAACAAGAGAAAGTTTTCTGTTGGCCAGTGTACAATACAGTATCTATTCTCCGGTAGTTAGTGTGCCATATTGCCTGCTTCCTAGCATATCAAACTATGCCCATAGTCTGGGGTCTAGTATTCAGCACAGATCCCCTTGTCTGGAGGCATGTATAAAATGCAGGGTTCATAGTCTGGTAAATAGTATTTAATACAGAGCTCATTGTCTGGTGGCTAGTATACAACACAGAGTTCCTAGTCTTGTAAATAGTATTCAATACAGAGATCATTGCCTGGTGGCTAGTATACAACACAGAGTTCCTAGTCTTGTAAATAGTATTCAATACAGAGATCATTGCCTGGTGGGTAGTATACAATACAGGGTTCATAGTCTGGTATTTAGTATTTAATACTGAGCTCATTGTCTGGTGGCTAGTATACAACACAGGGTTCATAGCCTGGTAAATAGTATTCAATACAGAGATCATTGTCTGGTGGCTAGTATACAATACAGGGTTCATAGTCTGGTAAATAGTATTCAATACAGAGCTCATTGGTGGCTAGTCTACAATACAGGGTTCATAGTCTGGTAAATAGTATTCAATACAGAGCTCATTGTCTGGTGGCAAGTATACAACACAGAGTTCATAGTCTTGTAAATAGTATTCAATACAGAGATCATTGCCCGGTGGCTAGTATACAATTCAGGGTTCATAGTCTGGTAAATAGTATTCCATACAGAGCTCATTGGTGGCTAGTCTACAATACAGGGTTCATAGTCTGGTAAATAGTATTCAATACTGAGCTTATTGTCTGGTGGCTAGTATACAATACAAAGCTCAGTGTCTTGTAAACATAGTTTATTACAAAGTCCATTCCCTGGTGGCCACTGTACAGGAGAGTAACATAGACTGTTCCCTGCTTCAGCACTCCTGCTGAATCACAATGTTAGTGCAAGTCTATTGGCTGAAATCAGCTCCATTTCCTCTCCTACACTGTTCTAAAATGAAATTCAGTGCAGGATATGAAATTCAATGTTATTGGGAAATAATAGAACTGGCTAAAAGCAATAAGCCTCCTTTCCTGTGCTGAATTATGCTGTTTGAAATGAAGTTGCTCTTAGCTAATAAGCTGGTAGACATTTCACAACATAATGGATGTGCTCAAGTTGTCTGAGTGATTCCCCAGCCTGAGTACTCCCCTTTGCTTATAAGCAGTTGATGAAATGTGGGTGGGCCTAAGGGAATGTGACGCTTCCCTATTTATAAGGTAGGCACCCAAGGGAGTTGTCTATCTGCCTCTGCGTTAACCCAGCCCTGCCTCAGTTACAAGGCAAGGGCCGTATTTATGATAATGTGGCCGTGTTGTTGTAGCATCCTACTGTGTGTTAGTGTGGTGATAAGGTCAAATTGCCACCAGTGTTTCTATAAGTATTAAAGCATTTACCAAACAGCTAGTATACCCTCCAGCAAAAAAATCCTGATTTTCTTAGAACAGTCACAGTGTTTGGTAGACAAAAAGGGGTGTGGTCTAGATGTTTGGGAAGTGGCCTTGTTAAAATGTAGGCATGGCTGGGCAGAAGTGTTCAGTGTCATAAGTGGTCAGGAGCATGGCCTTTTCCCACAGAACGTTGAGAAATATGTATCTAAGTGGTTGGGATTAGGGTATGAGTAGAGTCTAGAATATCAATACCAAAACCAGCACACGAAAGGTAATCATCAGGTACCTCATGAAGCCCAGGCCCACCACGACTTTTCTCAGTGTCTACCAGTTTGTAAATGGGTCATTGGTCCTTCTAGGATCTTGGGCCTGATTCATTAAGGATCTTAATTTAAGAAACTTCTTATTTCAGTCTCCTGCACAAAACCATGTTACAATGCAAGGGGTGCAAATTAGTATTCGGTTTTGCACATAAGTTAAATACTGACTGTTTTTTCATGTAACACACAAATACTTGATAGCTTATTTGTACACTGAAATTTAAAGTTGATATTTGTGTTCTACTTGAAAAAACAGTCAGTATTTAACTTATGTGCAAACCAGAATACTAATTTGCATTCCTTGCATTGTAACATGGTTTTGTCCAGGAGACTTAAATAAGAAGTTTCTTAAGTTAGGATCCTTAATGAATCAGGCCCCTTGTCCTTAGGACCTCAAACATGGGTCAGCAAGGGTAGGAAATAACTATGCACTCCTTATCCCAGACTGACATACTGATTAACGCTCCAGTGCACAACCTCAGTCTTAAATACTGTTATCTAGCCCAATTCCTCTCCTCTCATGAACCTATTACTAAACCACAAGGCTTAACCAGTCCAGTCAGGCTATCTGCAAAGTAATTACTATTAGCAGCAGCTAATTATATAGGGCCTATAATTCCGCAGCGCGGTACAGAGAACTCACTCACATCAGTCCCTGCCCCATTGGAGCTTACAGTCTAAATTCCCTAACATACACACACAGACAGAGAGAGAGACTAGGGTCAATTTTGATAGCAGCCAATTAACTTACCAGTATGTTTTTGGAGTGTGGGAGGAAACCGGAGCACCCGGAGGAAACCCACGCAAACACGGGGAGAACATACAAACTCCACACAGATAAGACCATGGTCGGGAATCGAACGCTTGACCCCAGTGCTGTGAGTCAGAAGTGCTAACTATTAAGCCAGTGCTCTGCACTCAGTGGCCCAATACCTTCACCTCTCTATTTTAAATTATTATTTTTATTATTATTATTATTTATTTATAAGGTGTCACATGGTTTCCATGGCGCCCTACACAATACAAACAGTGGATCAAACACGGTAATACAGTACAGAACAATAAACGAGTAAGACCAAGACTCCAGAAGCTCCAGGCATAACAATTATAGTGAAGTTGGAGCAGAAGAAATGGTATAGAGACAGGAGGGAATAGGGCCCTGCTCATGACAGCTTACATCCTAAAGGGAGGGCAAACAGACTGTAGGCACATTGGGAAGTCAGGGAACCAAGCGCAGGAGGAGCAAGCAAGGGAATGGAAAAAGAGAGGTGAAGAGACGAGCATGGAGAGAGGGTTAGGTGGATGGCTGGTAGGTTTGAGGAAGAGGTGAGTTTTAAGTGCCTGTTTGATGGAGCACAAATTAGGGGACAGTCGGATGGAGCGTGGGAGGTCGTTCCAGTGGAGTGGGGCAGCTTGGGAGAAATCTTGGATTCCGCAATGGGAAGAGGTGATCAGGGTGAAGGAGAGGCGACGGCCATTGGCCGATCGCAGGGAGCAGGAGGGAGTGTGAATGGAGAGGAGGTTGGAGATATAAGGGGCAGTTGAGTGGAAGAGGGTCTTGTAAGTGATGGTAAGGAGTTTAAAAAGGATTCTGATGGGGAGTCAGTGTAAGGCAAGGCAGAGAGGGGAGGCAGAAGAGTGGCGTGAAAGGAAGATGAGTCTCGCTGCCGTGTTAAGTATAAGGGGAGCGAAGGGGGGGTGAGGTGAGAGTGGGGGAGGCTGGTGAGGAGAATTTCCCTAAGCACACCCCGAATACCCATGAGGGGAGTTAGCAAAATATTCCTTAAATTTCCTCCACTAATTTCGTATACAATCGTATATAATCTATGTCAGGAGCAGAACAAGGTTTTTTATGAAACTGACAACATCTCCACACTTTCCAAGTTGGATAGTTCTTGCTTTAGATCCAAATCCCACATAATGTCATGTACACTCCCAGAAATTCCCATTATATCCATATTTATCTCCTTTGCTCTGCATGTGGAGAACATTGCAATTAGAAAATGAATGCATCCTGGGGGTTGTAGTCTAACTGTCTGTGCAGATTGCAGTAATTCCCAATGTTCTAAAATACTTCTTTAATCCAAACAAATCTACTAGCCTTCTAAACAAATCAAAGCAAACAATATGATTAACAAGACTCATTAGTTTGGGAGGTGTATATATTAATTTGAAGGCGTTTATTGCTATTTGGAGAATTATTTACCTGGAGGCTTTAATTAAATTGATTCAGTTTGCACTATTTTAATATGATAGCCTTAGTATATACTTGTAATTAATACTAACTTGGGGAAATAAAATTAATTTCAAGGGATTTGAATGATATAGGAGAATTAGTAATAGTATTAGGGTTTAGTATGAATGTGGAGTGTTATAAATAATTTGAAACAATGGTTATATATGGCTCTTTATTACTATCAGCCCCATCAATATGGCCCCTTCCACCCAGTACAAATTGTTCTGCTCTCAACCTTCCCACTTAATTTCCTATAGCAGTTAACCGTGCTACATTAATTAATTGATATTTTCAGAAACACCCTATGCATCAATTAATGAATTCAGCACTAATGGGATAGTAAGTAATAAGTTTGAGAGCCTATCCGCCCCACCATTCAGATGTTTGTTTTAATTGTATAAGCTGTAATAGAAATTTTACAATTAAATTTTGAGTGGGCAACAGCGCCTTTGGGAGTTTTGCAGTGTTTACGATTTATTTTTGGCGCGTTATGTTAATTTGCAGGGTTTTATAACAATTTGGGGTATTTAATACTAAACAAGAGTCCAAGGGGATAGGTAAAGCCGAGGGGGGTGGGGTTTCCTAGTGCCTGGAAACCCCCCTCCCAGCCTGGAGTACTGTATGCTTGAGGTGGCTGGGCCCTGCACTGGAACCAGCCACTTTGCAGCTTGTGTGCAGATCGTTTCTGTCTGCACTGTTCACAGCCATCTCTCCCCAACAAGTATTGAAAGCAACAAGAACAGGTAGGAGAGAGCAGAACAGTCTGTCAACTGTTCTGACACACTCAGTCAGGACTTTGTCCTGAGTGTAGGTGTAGCGCCCCCTGCGGGGAAACAGGGACAGACGCAACACAAACAAACTTACCTTATAAACGATGGTCACCTCCAGTCCGCCTCCGATATCTCAGCTGCGATCCGATCCCAGCAGATCCGCAGCCGCAACCCTTGTCACCTCCAACCACGTCCCTCTAAGAAAGAGACAGAGATTACGGCCGTGCCTACCAGGTAAGGGCTGTCCGAGAATACGGCAAAGAACGAGGACACTCTCAGTCCAGGCTCACTTGCCGCCTCCTCACTTTGCTCTTGCCAAGACGCGGGGGACTACAGGCACTTAAGACCAAGACTAGTTCGAGGACTAATCCCGCCTCAAGTACCTCACACACCTGCCGGTGAGGGCCTAACCGAAAGGGGGAATCGAGCGTGAAACTCACCGGGACACTCCCACTTCCGATCCGGTTCTCCTGCACCTTCCCGACTCCTGTGGATGACAAGAACACACAGCCTCCCTCTGCGCTCTCAGTGAGACTAAGATGGCACCCACAAACTTAAACTGACTAAAACAGCGACCCGACCCTAACAACGTTCTAATGGTCGGCAACGCAACTAAGTCAAACAACTATGTCTACCTAGGTGTGGTGCACTAACGGAACTGCTCACTTACCACTACGGGGAACACCAGCTGGTGTTCACGGACTATACCGGAGGGCGGTTCCTAACCCCCTCACCCAGGTCGTACCAAGAAGCTTCCTCCTTGCTATGGGGTCACCCACGGACCCTAAGTACCGGCTGCTTCAAGCCCGGCTGAGGCTCAGTGGAACAGCACACTAACCCGCGGGCCGACTGCCGCACGGATCAGCCGATCGTAACTGAACCGCCTGACTGCCTGTACTCGGGTATCTCACACGTGTCCTTACGTCCGGAACCACAGGTCCACCTGCATGGAACCGGCCTTGGGGACCCTCAATCAGAACCACGAGCCGCCCCTGGAACTGCCTCAAGGTGTGCTGCACTGCCACCAACTCACTTAGCCACCCCCTCTGGGAACCAGTGTGATCCCGGGGACCTAAGGGACGGGAAAACTACGTGTGTTCTCCCCTGACTATGTGTACGCTGGTAACTACACTTGTTCCCCACAGCACGGGTTAACACAGGAAAACACAGGAACAAGAGCCTACCTTTAATGGGGGCCTGACGTCTTGCCCCTGGACACAGTTATGTAGCACACCCCAAAATACAGTAATACAAACAATACTCGCCGCACAGACCAAATAAATGCAGTATACAGTACTTTGCATGCTACTTACCAGAGCACACCGCTGCTAGCCAACCAGCCGGTTGCTACAGCACCACAGGAGCCTCGCTCTACTGTACCTCCTAACTCCGTGTGCTCACCTCACACAGGACCGCGCCTACACTCACGAGGCTCTCACGCCTCTACCACACCACCACCAGGGCCGTCTGCCCTTCACACCATGGGCCTCTGCCCAGCTACACACAGAGCCTTGTGCTCTGATTAATGGGCCTCAGCCCCCTCTCTAACTCAGGGCTCTGAGCCCACTAACTAGGGCCTTGTGCCCTGCTACCTAGGGGTACTAGCCCCTGCCTGCATAGGCCCTATGGCCTCCCTATCTGACTAACTGAGGGCCTTGTGCCCGTAAAAGACTATGGGCAATCAGCCCCTAACCAGGCCCTGTGGCCTTCCTATGGCCTCTAGGCCACTAACTACCTAAGGGCCTTGTGCCCTTGTACCTGGGGCTCTCACGCCCCCTGCCTAACTAACAGGGGCGTGTCCCCTTTATCAAAAGTATTACGGCCTACTGGCCCACTAACTCGTAGGGGCCTAGTGCCCAGGTCCCTGGGCCTTGTGCCCCTAATTTACTCCGTCCCACGGGCCTTGTGCCCGAACGTGGCCACGGGCCTAGTGCCCGAATTTAACGCTGAGTCAACTTACCTGCTCTGCGCAGGAATCTCAGCTTGCCACGCCGTCTTCCTCTTCTTTCTCCGGGTCTTCCAGAACCTCCAGCCGGCGGTGCCTCTTCTCCCGTTCGGCGCGGGTCTTCTGTCTTCTCTGGAGGTGGGGGCGCTCTCAGCCCTTACAAGGGCTCCCCACCGACGATCTCCGCTGCTGGTCTTCTTCCACTCCGGACGTCCCACGATGTCCTTCTCCCTTTGCCGCCGACTCTCTTCTGGCAAAATGGCGCCACCCGGCGACTTATATAGTCGCCGGCGTGACGTCATCAGCCGGCGCGAGCGCTCATTGGCTCGCGACGGCGCCAATCTTTTGAATGGCCGGGCGCGAGCCGCGATTGGCTCGCATATCCGGCCGCTGATTGGCCAGCGGGGAAAGATGAGCCCTGATTGGCTCATCCTTCATCCGCGGACGGGACCTGCAGGAAAGAAGCCACGATACTCACCGCTGGATCGCTGGACGGGTGAGTACTTCTCTTCTTCCCTCTTCACCCGATTGTAGGGCACCGCCATCTGGGGAGTGTTCAGCCCCTCCAGGGGCACAGCGACAGCCAGAATCTTCGCCCTCTTCACGGGCACCGGCTCCGGAGGCATCTTCTGTCCCTCCAGGGACACAGCGCTGGCGGGGGGTCTTCTCCGGGGACATCTCCACATAGGGACAGTTAGGAGGTATGTCTCGCGCTCACACGGCTCTGCTTGAAAAGGGAGAGCTGCGTGCACCTAACAGTAGTGCAGGCAGCATTGCCCGTGTATATGATGGGGATAGGAAGAGTTGGAGAGCAGCCGAGCACTGTCTAAAATTATAGCCACACCCTGAATCATGCTGGCCACGCCCACTGACGGTGTGGCATGGAAACCCCTCTCTACAAATCCTGTGTTTGCCCCTCTAGGGGTAAATGTATGAATGTCATTGTGACATGGTGATGCATGGATGACCAAGAGTCCCTTTTTAAGGTGCTCTTGGCTCTTTTTAAGGTCCATTTGGTGCCAGGTCCGAGAACCTAATTGTATTCAACCATCAATAGGGTTGTATGGGACAAGGTCGCTGTAGTGCTTTTAGCATGGATGCCACAGGAAGTCAGTTGTGAAACACAAAACAGGCACACTGAAGCAAAACAAAATATCCATTTTTATACCCATAATGCACCTTGACTTTTGCAATTGCCCGTAGATTTCCACAAAACAGATGCATAGGTTTGTGCAGCAAAAAGGTTGCATCTGCGGAGGAGCAGAACTTTCCCTAACAGGGGAGAGTAGGGAAGGCGTTACTATTGAAGCATGGAGTAGGCATACTTATGTAACTGTGCAAAAAATGAGCGCAATTATTTGGGAGATTGTAATGATATTAAGTGGCGGAGCGGGTGGATTTTCAGCAGCATTATGTGCTCTGCGGAGACTCGCACAACGATTTCCGCAACACAAAAGGAGATCTGAGCTGCCGGAGATAAAGGGGGAGATTTATAAAAGTGCGCTTTAACCCCATGTTGCACAGTGGCCTAGTGGTTAGCACTTCTGCCTCACATCACTGAGGTCATGAGTTCGATTCCCAACCATGGCCTTATCTGTGTGGAGTTTGTATGTTCTCCCTGTGTTTGTGTGGGTTTCCTCCGGGTGCTCCGGTTTCCTCCCACACTCCAAAAACATACTGGTAGGTTAATTGGCTGCTATTTAAATTGACCCTAGTCTCTCCCTCTCTGTCTGTCTGTCTATGTGTGAGTGTGTGTCTATACTAGGGAATTTAGACTGTAAGCTGTAATGGGGCAGGGACTGATGTGAGTGAGTTCTCTGTACAGCGCTGCGGAATTAGTGGCGCTATATAAATAAAGCGCCAGCTCTGAAGCTGCCATCCTGATTTTTTTTTCTTTTGCATGGAAAAAATATAAATGGGGCAATCTATGAAGCAGGCGGTTTGCAGAGCGGCACAGAAAACCAGAGGGAAAAATGGCAGAAATTTTAGACCTGGTTCTGAATGGCGAGATTGCTCCAACAGTATATTGTCTGAGTATATTGTCCTTTAAGAGCAGACGGAAGGCAATGGTGGCCTATTAATTATGGGAGTAGTAATTATTTATTTATTAAGGAGGGAAAATTAATTTACACTTTTATTAAGGGGGCAATATTAATGTTTTTCTTAAGGGGCCAATCTAAATATATTATTTAATTATGGGGGCAATAATAATTTATTTATGATGGGGGTAACACTAAATATTTCATGATAGGGATCACCGTTCATAGTGCAGACGTGCGGCAGTACAAGTGCCAGCAGAAGTGGGTAGAAGTCCATGCTGGTACTTGCAGTTCCACAAGTGTGCAATATAAATGCTACACCCATCATGAAATACTAAGCGTTGGCCCCTTCGTAGAGGAAGGCGCAGGGTCCACACAACAAAGTAAAGTGGGCAACAAGTCCTAAGGCTATTGGGCATTTTTCGTTCACCCATGACATAAAAGGGTTACTGCCAGAGATGACACTGATTTTGCCGACAATGAAAAAAGTAACTTGTACCTTCGTCTTTTTTAATGGTTTTGATTGTTTATTTTCATTTTTATTTATAATAATATTTATTTATATTTTACTGCTGTTATTCTCGAACTAAACAAATGGCAAATATTTTTTATTTATTTTTTTAAAAAATCATATTTTTAAAATCTTAATAAAATAATACACAGTCCTCAGTCAAGGAAGTTTATAAAAACTGGTGCTCATGGGCTGGACACATGGAACATGTGACCCAGAGCAACCAATAAGATGTCTGCTTTAGCTTTCGCTCCTCTTGTCTCAGCTCTGCATTTTTCCCAATGCACTCTCTCATGAGCAGGACCCTCCTCACACTTCGTATTCATGTCTGCACTTACTCTGCCTTGTATGTCTCTGATTTCTGTTTGCCTCTGCTTTATATATGTCCTGTTTGGCGCTGCCGAGTACTGTGACTCCGTACAAATCAACAACGCTAATAATAATATATCTTGATGTTCAGTTACTCTCATTTGTTCATAGATTTTAATATATATATATATATATATATATATATATATATATATATATATATATATATATCTCAATGATTGTAAATAAACTGAGAATGACTGCCCAAAAAGGCAGTTTCAGTTTCAAGGTTACGAAAATTGTATCTTGGGTATCATGCACACACATACAAAAGTATAAGTAATTTCAATTAAATTCACCCCTCCCCCCAGACGTATAATTAATAGCGGCAGAGGAAAGTACTGAACATCAAGTAATACCCTTGGTTACAAAATAAAGGGGTGCAACAGGTCACAGCAGAGCAGGGGAGTACAATTAAAAACTGACTGCAGATTGTCTATGTGAAATAGTTTAAAATGCGAAAATGATAACATAACTATAAATCCTTTATCTTAACCTTAACACATATCATATATAATAAAGACACCACACGGATTTGTTGGCAAATGAACTTGTTTATTTAAATAACCACACACTGATATGGTGGAGGGAGAACATTGTGCACAGCATCTGCAAACGATCAATACCAATCTGGAGGTCCCATCACGGGTCACTCAGCCTCGGGACATCCACCATTTTTGCCTGAGCACACCCTTGAAATTTATCCTTAAACTGGGACAATAATCCCAGGCATTCCAGAACCCAAACCTCTCTTGGCTAATCATAATGCAGAACAAGCCAGTCCCCAGGGGCGGTACTTGCACCGAACCTAAGCCAACTCTTCGAAGGGCTCGGGTTCCAAACACTTTACTACCAATAATTTGCGCTCCACCAACCTTGCCTACCGACTGTACAGTGTTCTCCTGCCATGCCAAAGGCTGCACCAGATGCAGGACCATGGTCCTAGAACCAACACTGTGCACCATGTGGCTCCCCATACCTCTGGGGCTGCACCAACAACCGTGCCAGATAACATAGTCTGTGCACCACGTGGCTCCTCATATCTCCAGTGCTGTACCAGCACCCGTGCCAGATACCGAAGCTCGTACACCACACAGCTCACACACCGTCGGGTCTGCACCAGATCCAGGGCAAAGACAAGGGGAGCACCTATCCAACCACGTCACACCAGCAGGATTATGCCAAATGCCATGATAGAGATCCATCAAGCCTTAACTTGACAGGTATTAGGAAGATGGCACCATCTTGGAGAGGGGGTGATTATATAGCGAGCACTTCAAGAAAGGAAGCCAAATGTATTTTTAGTTCAGGGACACTTGCACCGAACGGGCTAAATATAGATTTTGATCTTGGCAGTTTCTTAGATACATGAGATTTGTATTCAGCGCTACATCAACTAATTAGGAATTATGTATAACATATATGCTCAAGTTTTACCACTGTTTTTACTGAAATCTTCTGATCACTCCCTCAACAACAATTACGGTTAGATTTTTTTTAATAGCTCATCACTCTGAAATTGTCCACACTGAGAAAATGCTATAGTTTAATATCAGTGTTAGAATATGGAGAATTTATTGACCTCTAGAATATCTTAACAAAGACTTAGGTACAAAACATTTTTTTCAAGTATTACCTATAAAAGATTGTTCAAATTTGGACTTACAAGGAAGTTTCCCTGGTACTTAAACACGGCACCATGAACAAAATTCCATTCACACTTTATCCTTGAGGAAGTCTTGTTACAGGTGAAACGCGTCGGATAGATCCACAATTCAGAACATCTGACATTTCAAATAGGAACTGAATACTTTCTAACTGATTATTACCCACCAAACCGTAACTGGAGCCGACGCCATATGAAATTTTATCCCAATCAGCCTAGACAAACAGACTAGCTACCCACCCGTTAGAGCACCTCCCAAGGGAATCTACATGTGCATGTGCGAGTTCCACAACACGCTAAGGGAACCGTGGATATCAGGAAGGAACCCGCCAGTATAGTAAGGGCAATGTCACGGTTACAAACAGAAGTACAGCTAGGAGTCACGAATATGGTGAAAACACTCTGTGTTTATTTGCAGACAAGTATAAATAACAGGTAGTCAGGAGTAGTGGTAGTTACCAGGTGCAGGCTGATGCAGGAAATAATATAAATGTCCAGAAACAAGCAGGTACACAGCTAATGCAGGGAAGCAGGGGTATAAACAGATTCCAGGCAGCATGAACCAGAGGAGCAAGGCAGGAGGAAGAATCCACAGGTAACACAGGATATGACATCAGAATAGAACAACAATAACCAGCCATGTGTGCTGGGAGTGACAGGGTATATAAAGGGAAAACCACACCCAGGTGCATGGGATAATTGGAACATGAAGGTTAACCCCTAATGCACACAATAAGGCACAATAGCAGCACCTCTGGTGAATGGAGGTACTGCCAATACAAATACAATGATAAAGACAAAAAGGCAGGAGCTGCCATGCAAAGCAGCATGTAATGCATAAGCTGTAGGCAGATCGTGACAGGCAATCACCAATCATCAGGTTGCTGAATGTGTACACATATTACGAACTTTGTTACGCCGCGCACGGATAAAATGTAGGCTTGATACATCTATGTCTGACAGCTGTGATTCATGCAAATACAACGCATTTTACAAGGAGGCTTTTAATTATCACTGGGAAGATCGTTTCCACACAAACAGAGACTCTGACTTTGAAACTAATAAAAATGAAGCATCCTACATCTAAGATTAATTTTGATGGAACTGTTGATACATAATTACAAGGTCTAAGACAGGGGTGTCCAACCTTTTAGCTTCCCTGAGCCACATTGGAAGTTGGTTTGGGCCGCACATAAGATACACTAACAATAACGATAGCTGATCATCCAAAAAACCATAGAAAACATAGTTAACATATATATATGAGAAAAAAAGTGATTATATATATATATATATATATATATATATATCACTTTTTTTTCAAATCCCCCTACACTTACCTTTCAATCGCCCTGTTCAAAAAATCCTCTCTAGTTATTATACTATAATCACTTTTTGTATTGTTTCGATGCAATATCAATAAAGTGCATTTAAGCCAGGCATTGTATATCAGGGTGCCCTGACCAGGCCTTCGGTACCTGACATATACATCACTGTGACCCCAAATTGTGACCCGTTTTGCTAATTACACCACTATGTTAGTTAAGGGATAACAACTTATAATGGGCCAAAGAGAATAATATATAATGCCCCATTAGTATTACAAGTAGAAGTATGTAGCAGGGAGATAAGGTCCATGATGCTCCAGGACCAGGTGACTTTTATTCACTGGTCAGCGTCCCTTGAAATAATAAAAAAAATCCCCCTTAATTTACCTTTTAATCGGCTTGTTCTCCTGTCCTCTTCTCTTCTTTTCTCCAATTCTGTGCTGCTGATTTTTCTTCTCGCGCGGGTGACTCCTCTGTGCTGCGCTCCGCAATGGATGTTAGGCGTGATGACATCACGCCCGACATTCACTGCGAGCACCGCACGGAGGAGGAGACAAGGGAGGGAGCCGGAGTATTAGCTGACGTGACCGCAAGGTAAGTATTTTCTTTTCTTTTTTTTTGCATGATTTTTTTTTTCCATTAACAGTGCTGCCCCCTTGCCACAAGCAAAACTCCTTCTGGGCCACATTTACAGGTATGCTGGGCCGCGTGCGGCCCGCGGGCCGCGGGTTGGACAACGCTGGTCTAAGATAAGAGACGCTTATTCTCTATTATGCATTTTAGCACCTGCTACAAACATACGTTGTGAAGCAGGAAAGAGGGCAGGGGGTAAATGCATCAAGCTGAGAGTTTTCCCGCGCTTTGAAAAACCAATCAGATTCTAGTTATAATTTATTTAGTGCATTCTACAAAATGACAGCTAGAATCTGATTGGTTGCTATAGGCAACATCTCCACTTTTCAAACCCGCCGGCAAACTCTCAGCTTGATATATTTACCCCCAGATTTCTTCTCTGCTTACGAATTGTTATGAACTTATTCTGTTTAACTTTTTTCTCTACTTAAACGGAGATTAAATGTTTCTTATAACACAGTTTATTAGTGAGAAGAAAACTAAGCAGTAAATTACAATTTAAATCATTTGTTTAACATAATATATATGAGGATTATCAGATAATGATGTAAGTACATAGATTATAAACCTATGCTATAATTACTAATGTTTTTCACATTTTTGTCAATTTCTTATTCTCTTTTATGTGACACATTAAACAGAGGAGACAAACAAACTATTAGCATCAAAGATATTTTCGGTAGGCCACATGGAACATCAAAGGACAGGATGGTCGATTACAAATTGTGCATCCTTTTGGAGAACTCACTGTCACATGATCAGATACATGTTTTGAGTAACGATTGGATTGTGTGAACAATACCTTAACTGTGGAGATTTGAGGGAGGGACATAGGGCATATTCAATGGTTGGCGTTACAGCCAAATTAAACTCGCCGCGCGCACTATTACAGTCATTACGGTAATAGTGCGCATAAATACAGGTATTGCGGTACTTTTCTCGCCGGACTTCAGCTCGCGGCTCAGGGAGGCGCAAGGTGAAATCCAGCTTACTATTACCGTAATAAAGGTAATAGTTTTTCCGCGGCGGAAAACGCAGAGAATTGAATATGCCCTGTATTGTATAATCTACAGCTGATGTTTATTATATAACACATTGATGTTACATTGTATTGAGTGACTGACAATCCCATTGTTTTACATATTGTTACTGTTGATGTGTACATCACTTCGGCTGTTGTTAATTAGCCTGTATTGCGAGTGTTGAAATGCTATTGGGTGAAATAGTAATTGTAGATGGTGGAGGAAGTGTGTGTGTAACTAGTATTATCACTACCAATATTAAAGCCATCATTGGGCAGCACGGTGGCTTAGTGGTTAGCACTTCTGCCTCACAGCACTGGGGTCATGATTCCCAAGCAAGGCCTTATCTGAGTGGAGAATGTATGTTCTCCCCGGGTTTGTGTGGGTTTCCTCGGGGTTCTCTGGTTTCCTCCCACACTCTAAAAACATACAAGTAGGTTAATTGGCTGCTATCAAGTTGACCATAGTCTCTCTATGTGTATGTTAGGGAATTTAGACTGTAAGCTCCAATAGGGCAGGGACTGATGTGAGCGAGTTCTCTGTACAGCGCTGCGGAATTAGTGGCGCTATATAAATAGCTGATGATGATTGGCGACCAGCATTTCTGTACAGCCACGGGTTGGAATGATGCGATGAGACAGTGGAAGGTGGAGCATATGAATCAACCGAAAGCCACCAAAACCATTGCACACGCCACATTTACTGATTTTTAATTTGCAATCAATCTGCTAATTTCAGCAAAACAATAGCAATTGTGCATTAAAATATGCAGAAACATGTTTACATTCGTAATCTGCACAGATTACATTAACTTCTTATCCCTGTGCCCCCCAAACGTTTGTATCCAACTGCATAAACAGTATACACACACACACATATATATATATATATATATATATATATATATATATATATATAAAACTGCATTGTGTGTTGCTATTTACGAATCCACCCACACACAGGCTTCACCTGGTGTCATTGTATAATATACACAATTACCTATTCATATATACATAATAGAGGCTTAGATTGTCCCTTCTTACAGCAACGAGGACGATGGCCCCAGCCAGAGGCTGAAAAATCAATGCTCTTTTGGAGCAGTTTCCTACTTCTCACGTGTAGATGATTTATCATCAGAAATGATATCTCTCTCTCTCTGATGAATAAAATATGTTTGCTGTGGCTTTGCCTGGTCCAGGCATCTCGCGGAGTGCCAGCATGACTTGAGAAGGAGAGGGCACGGAAGTTGAAAGGCAATGGTTTCTGTAGAGTGCTGAAGAGGATTAGTTTAACTTCAGCAGGATACTTCAAAGGAAAACAATAATGCATATTGATTTCGCGTAAGAGAAAACGCAGCAAAAATATATTGATTGATGCGCGCATCTATACATTGACAGAATTTGGAATAACTGCTTCTCTCTAAGGTGGGAATACCTGTTGCCTCATAAGAATGGCATCTAAAATGATCATTTTGATATGCAAAACATGTATATACTTTACTGTTCAAGGATAGATCATCCCTATTAACTTTTCTTTCCCTGATCAATCATTGCTATCGTAGGTTTGGAATGTCTGTATTACCATAACAGCTTGCCTTTTATAAAGGGAAGTCTGCACATACAAAATACCCGATTATTTATACGTTGATTTGCAATTTATTTCCTGCTGCCTTACACCAAAAAATAACCAGAGATGTGTCTAACCCAGGGCCGCCGAGAGGGGGGGGGAGCGGGTACTAATTACCCGGGCCCGGGCATGTCAGGGGGCATGTCTAGCGCCAACGAAAATAATTTTTTTTATTTTATTTTTAAAAAAACTACATTTTTTCTTTCTTTTTTTTTGCGGCGGGGGGGGGGGGCTCGGCCCTTGGTGGGGGGAGCAGGGTAGTTAAAAAAAACCAAAACACACTCACATGATCGCGGCGCCGGCGTCCCTCCTCTCTGCTGCTCTGTGCTCCATTGCTCCAGACTGTCTGAATGCCGGGTGTGACATCATCATGTCACGCCCAGCATTCAGTCAGTCTGGAGCAATGGAGCACAGAGCTGCAGAGAGGACCAAGAAAGAGGAGATAAGAAAAGGTAAGTGAAGGGAAGAGGGGTTAAAATACGGGGGGGGCAGCTTGACACAGAGGGGTTAAAGAAAAGAGGGACAAAAGCAGCATGGCACAGAGGGGTTAAAGAGAAGAGGGACAAGAGCAGCATGGCACAGGGGATTAAAGAAAGGAAGGAGAAACGCAGAGAGGCACAGGGGGTTAAAGAAAGGAGGGACAAAAGCATCATGGCACAGGGGGTTAAAGAAAGGGGGACAAAGGCAGCATGGCACAGGGGGTTAAAGAAAGGGGGACAGAGGCAGCATGGCACAGGGGGTTAAAGAAAGGGGTACAGAAGCAGCATGGCACAGGGGGTTAAAGAAAGGGGGACAAAGGCAGCATGGCACAGGGGGTTAAAGAAAGGAGGTGTCACTCACCGGACTACGAGTGCCTCTAGTTTTATACATGGGTCTCTCTCTCTCTCTTGCCGGCGCCTGTCTTGTGCCGCGGCCGTCCGCCATCTTGACGAAAGGATTGTGCATATGCAAGACCCACGGACGGTTAAAACCTTGTTCCTAGTCTCATTGGATAATTAATCACCTCTCACTATTTAAGGCACCTGTTGCCCTATTACCTTTGCCTGTTCTTGGTCCTCATTCCATTGAGACACCGAGGAGTTTCCTGTTCCTGCTTGTGTTATCTGTTTGCTGTGGACGCTACCTGCACCTGGACAAGTTCTTCTCTCCACATCAATGGTAATACCTGCCAGCCGCAGACCGCTCCATGCTACCATGTATCGTATATGCACCTGGACAAGTCTTCTCTCCACATCAGTGGTAATACCTGCCAGCCGCAGACCGCTCCATGCTACATTGTATCTTACCTGCACCTGGACAAGTCTTCTCTACACATCAGTGGTAATACCTGCCAGCCGCAGACCGCTCCATGCTACATTGTATCGTATCTGCACCTGGACAAGTCTTCTCTACACATCAGTGGTAATACCTGCCAGCCGCAGACCACTCCATGCTACATTGTATCATACCTGCACCTGGACAAGTCTTCTCTCCACAGTGGTAATACCCGCCAGCCGCAGACCGCTTCAGGCTACCTTGTACTCTACCTATCTCTGGACAAGTCTTTACTTCATGCCAGCGGTAACACCTGTCAGGAGCAGCTTACTCTACTACTCTGCATGTTACCTATTTTTGGGACTAAAGTCTATAGTTTCTCGGGAGTATAGCTGCGAGTCGCTGACTTTCCTATTACATTGTTGATTGACTGTTTGCATAGACTTTCTCCAGTTGTCAAGTATTTGCCTGCTGTATGCTACCTGCGTGTAAGCACTTTAGAACTCTCTTCTCCTTTTATCACTACTCATCATTCTGCCATGCTACCATTGTTTCCACTGCTCAGAGACTATGCATATATACCATTGACATTCCTTCTTCCATCCAGTTTGTATAGTTCCGTATATTCACCACACTCCCCAGAGGGCCGCGACCTGCACAGTGGCAGCCGCTAAAACCATACTTCCTTGCGGGAGTTCCTGGAGAAGACCAGCCACTGTGTTAGACTCCGCGCCTCTGGTGAGTAAAGCTACACCTGGTGAATTCTGGGTAAAATCCTAGTGCCCGTGACAGGGGGACAGAGGCAGCATGGCACAGGGGGTTAAAGAAAGGAGGGACAAAGGGAGCATGGCACAGGGGGTTAAAGAAAGGAGGGACAAGCAGCATGGCACGGGGGTTAAAGAAAGGGGGACAAAGGCAGCATGGCACAGGGGGTTAATGAAAAGAGGGACAAAAGCAGCATGGCACAGGGGGTTAAAGAAAGGAGGGACAAAAGCAGCATGGCACAGGGGTTAAAAAAAGGGGGACAGAGGCAGCATGGCACAGGGGGTTAAAGAAAAGAGGGACAAAAGCAGCATGGCACAAGGGTTTAAAGAAAAGAGGGACAAAGACAGCATGGCACAGGGGGATGATGAAAAGAGGGGGCAAAGGCAGCATGGCACAGGAGGATGAAGAAAGGGGCAAAGGCAGCATGGAGGGTGCAGTGTGATCATAAGGGGCATAGCGTGGTGATGATAAAGGGGCACAGTAATATGTGTGTGATGGCACGGAGCTTTTGGCAATGTAGTGTGTGTGAGGTAGATGGTGGCTAATTAATGGTTGCTATTTTGTTTGCGGGGTAATGGGAATACTATTTTAATGTTGGGGCTGGAGGAAGGCCTAATTATTAATCATGGATGCTACTGATTTAACGGTGGGGCTGGCTGTAATTTTCTAAACGTAGCCATTTTTTTTCCAAATAGGTCCTCCAACATTCCAGGATCCGGACAAGCCGCAACTAAAGAAACCAGCAGCCACATGTGGTAAAAGTAAGAAGAACAGGTAGGACAGAGTAGCATAGTGTGTGAAATGTTGTGATTCTAGTAGGGACAATGCCAATGTTTGGTGAGTGTTTGGTGAGCCCAGTGGGCGCAGGCCAAGACTGAACTCTTTCTGTACACAGTGCATTCTTCCTATACTACACAAGGGTGCTAGATGTCCTGAAAGTCAGGAGTGCTTGTACAAATGTCACGGTCCAGTGAATGCAGGACCTAGTGATTTTGATGTGCTAGCCACGCCCCCAATTGTGTGACCACACCCCTGAAAAATTTTGTGCCACGGCCAGGCGCAAAATTTTTTTGCTTGCTCAACTATAAGGGGGGCCCCATGAATTTGTCGTACCGGGGCCCTGAATTCCTCTTGGCAGCCCTGGTCTAACCTATCTACTTGTGAACTGGAATTTTCAGGCCATGTGCATCTTTGCAGCTTGAAAGGATAATAGTTTGAGAATTCACATGCCCCTCCCTTAACTACTACATTTTTACATCGTTACAGAAATTTTGCTGGTGTCTGCAAAACACGTATTGCTGCAGTTGAGTGGAAAAAATTGCAGATCATAGTATTATCAATTGTGCAGCATAAACAATAGTGTGGGAACGATCTCTTGGTTTATTTCTGCAAGCATCCATGGTTATGGATCATGTGTGGTATAACCAAAGTCTGTTGTTTTGGTGACTGTCTGATATTGGGTTGGCATCACCACATAGTCAATAATATGTGCCAAAATGTGTATACATCTTTATTGCCTTCTCTTCCTGAATGTCCAGAATGAAGGGGCGATCTGCCGGACCCCTAAGACAGTAGACAGTTCTTCAAGAGAGTGCTTACCGCAAGGTAGATGACATGATCTGAATTGCATCATCAAGCGCCTGCCACTCAATGTTTACTGAGGAGGGTGGGGTTTCAGGGGCAAATGCAGGCTTTGTAGAGGGGGGTCTCCACACCACGCCACCAGTGGGCGTGACCAGCATGCATGGGGGCGTAGCTATAATATTAGACAGTGCTCGGCTACTTTCTAACCCTTCCTATCCACATAATATACATGGGCAATGCTGCGTGCACTACTGTTAGTTGCACGCAGCTCACCCTTTTCAAGCAGAGCCGTGTGAAGTGGGAGCAGGGTCCAGCCACCTCAATTATACAGTGCCCCAGGCTTGGAGGGGGGTTTCCAGGCACTAGGAACCCCCCCTTCCTGGATTTGCCTATGGATTTGATGGCATCATCGCCCTACATACTTGATTATATTACGAGCCACCCATCTATTTTTTTACCTATCTCACCTCTGCATCTCCCAGAAGTCAAGTAGACAAGGCTGGCCATTATTGTCTATGCCGAGAACAAACACAGGATCACAAGCAATTACTGTAGTACTAACGTTCCTACATGTTTCAGCACAACCTGTTGTCTGCCTGTCAAACTTTTGACAATTGATCTGTGTTCTGTCAGCTTTTACATTTATAACATACCTGGTTCAAACACCTGACATTTATAGTTAGTGGGCCTGATTCATTAAGGAAAATAAAGCAAGAAAATGAGTAACTTTGAACCTTGGCACAACCATGTTGCAATGCAAGGAGCGCAAATGAGTTTATTATTAAGGAAAATACTGGCTGTTTTATCATGTAGGAAGCAAATACATGATAGCTTTATTTTTACACTGACTTTAAAAGTTGATCTAGGACATGCCCTGCCCCAACTATAAATCTGTCCCCCTCGAATGCAATATGGTTTTGCCCAGGTGCAAAGTTACTCATTTTTTTTTGCTTTATTTTCCTTAATGAATCAGGCCCAGTATATTTAACACGGAAAACTTACGTATTTATTTCCTCCTAAGTTCCTCATCTATATTAACACTAATTCTTGTTCTCAATAGCTCATTAGAAGGGGTGTAGTACAAGTTATCGGTGCTGTAAACACCAACACTGTTTACTCCTACATAATTATTCCGATAATGAACAGAGCAACATAGAAAAATAACTACTTACCAGTAAAAAGACACAGAGGAAATCCAATGAGAGGACATCTCGATACTTCCAATGGCGTCAGTGGCGTGTGCAACTTTGTTTTCTTTTTGTTTTTTTTAAAGCGGCAACGCACGGACTATGGACACAATACTGACCACTTTCTGAAATTACATGTTCTCTCTATTGACATCATCAATATGGCGCTTTCCTGCTACCATAGCCAACCATTAGTTAAGTAATTAGAGAATACATTTCCATCCATCCTGCCGATTTTGAGTGTACCGTACGTAAAATTTCTCTGCACATGTTCAGAAACGCACCGTATGTCGGTAAACGCAGCCCTGTCCACTCCGTCTTCGTTTGCAAAGTGCACTTACTACAGCCTACAATTTTGGGTTTGGAATGGGGTAGAGAATGGGCATTTGGCCGTAGTCAATTTACAGTAGGGACGTGCCAAACTCAAGCGCTCGTATTCACCTCTGAATCTACTCTAAGCATCACTAAGTTACTTGTTTTTCTGTCGTATCTCTTGCTCCAGCTACAGATCTAGTCTAAGTCATGATCAGTAGTGATGACAGTCTGGTATGCATGCTACAGCATGTGTTTGCAATCAGGAGCAAATCATGTATTTTATGCTCAATAGACATTAAGAAGATTCTAGTAAATGTATGTCATAGGAATAAAAAAATAAAAAAAATTATTGTCTTATTCTGTGCATTGTATTGCGAATGTATAATCCACATAGGCTATGGATGTATTGCGTAATGTCTTGTGTAGTAGAGGCCAGCAGACCCAAACCCAAACTCAACAGCGCACCTGCTTGAGATCCGTGCGTTGATAAATTTGGGAGTGTGCAGAGCCTTTTTACAAGCGTTTTCAAACGAACGCACGTTGCATTCACTAAGTCTGCCTTGGTGAATCAGGCCCCTTATTTTTAATTAATGTGAAACGATCGCAGACTTGTGCAGCGATGTAAATTATGACCTACTCACTAGACAGTCCATATAACACGCACATTAAGAATAACCATAAGGGCTCACATGTTAAGGCGGTGGCAACCAGAGTTATCTCTTGGCAATATATGTATGTTTGGCAATGGGATTTTTCTCTTAGTAATATATGACTAACAATTGGTATTATGTCTGTTTAATATATGATTGGTAATGGGAAATATATGAATACGCATGATGGGCCCCTTATCATCTTCATTTGCAGGCCCACTAGACTCTTAATCCAGAAGTTCCTGCTGTAACCTTTAATTTGTATGCTCTGCATGGAAGCACAAGTGAGAACCATTCACTCTAATACTTATATTAAAGGCATAAGGACTGGCACAGAGGAAGATAAATTGGCGCTCTTATAACTTTAAATTCAACTTTTCTCAGTCGTTAGCCTTAAATATGAAGAGTCTACCTGAGGTAGCTAATGGTCTTCAAACTATCTTTACCTCCATATGACACCGCACTAAGTTTTTCTGTTTAGGGATTACATTGACCCTTGACACTGTAAAGTTATTCAGGTTCAATTGTTTTGACTCTCCTGGTCAATGACCGGAAAGACCTTAAAAATCGGGAACACCCAAGGTTTTTCCTGGTTTTGGAGAATTAACCTCATCAAAATTAGTAGTCTACCCAAGATACTGTGTAACCTCCAAATGGTCCCAATCATGGTACCCACAAGCTTTATCTTGGAGATCCAAAATCTGGTCTGGGGGTTCTCCTGAACAGGCAGGAAACCTTGATGTAATAAAGACCTGCTGCATAGACGTAGGTCCAAGGGTGGTTTTCAATTACCCTTTTTCCTAGTTTACTAGTAGGCAGTAATGCTATGTAGGTTTGTGGTCTGATGTAGACTGGATGGTGAGCAGCAATGGACAGAGGTGGGGAACCACTACAGCCAAATGTGATACACATTTTGCCCTGGCTCCCAAGAAATTGTACAATTTCACACCCCACGATAGGCCCCACTCTAGACTGTTCTCACAAAGATATTTATTCACTACACTCTCCTCGAACTCCATTTCTCTATAACCAAGAATCTCTCTCTGGGGGTGAGTCCCCCAGCTTTATAGGCTTAGGCTAGAATAGGTGTATTCCGCGTTAGCCAGGGTGGCTAGGGATGATTTGCTCTCCATTCAGAAAAATTCTCTCCCCACCTGAACATTGGACATATCTACAGATCAGACACTTCCTGTCTGGTGCACCTGACAATTGATTGTACCTGACAATCTAGAAGAGAGCTCTCCCCACTTGAGACACTCTGCATCTCTTCTTCAGCTACCACACATTTGGTTTAAGGCTCTACAAGTTCCAACCGGATTGGCATGTTCTGCTCTCCGACCCTTTTTATTGATGCATGGAATGGAGACTAACTGGGAACTATTGTATAGGAAGACTGGCCTAAAGTATTTCAGGCTATTCACTCAACATCTTGTGGTGACAACTCAATTCAAGATACTGCCCTGATGGTATAGGGTTCCCAGTTATATACACTTTCTCCAAACATTTCTGCCTTGTGCTGGAGACAAGGTGTAAACACGGCACTTTCATGCATATTTGGTAGGATTGTGGAATGATTACTCAATATTGACAATCAGTCATCAAGCTTTCTAGATAAATTATGGGTGGACAGGTACCAGCTGACCTTGAATTTTAGCTTCTGTCGCCCTCCAATATACCAAACTCCAGATATTAATATTCTCACTCTAAGCACATAAACAACGCTACAAAACTGTTCATTGTTCACTGGAGGTTCCCCTCTCCCCTTTTGGTTAAGGAATGGTTTGATCCCATTGCCTTCTTCATATCAATAGTTGACACAAATATAGCCGAATTAGACAGACTTGCATAATTTACCACTACATGGTCCCCTGCCTGGAGTTCAAAGTCTCAACCAAGATACTTCTGAGGCCATCTGACCCCACTGATTGCCCCCCACACAGACCAGAACATGATTACACTACTCTCCAATTGAGGTGACATCTGAAGCACCCACCTTATTCTATGCACTGTCCCCAGGTTTCTTCCTCCCTTGCCCCATACCCCCACACTATCTTCTTCCCCATATTTCACACCACCACCCCTTTCCCCTTCTTCTACTCTACCACCAGTCCATTCCTTTTAACCTATGTAATTGCATACAAGATTAGCACTGAGCTTTGTTTAGTTTTCGTTTCTGTTGAACTGTAAATTTACAATCTGATTGCTGGGACGTTAGGCTACCGTTCATTCCTCTATTGATGTAACTTCTCCACCCAACGTTCTAAAGAAAGAATATACATATACGTTAAGGATTAATTGTAGGTCCCCAATTTTTCATCCCAGGTCCACCTTTCGATAAGTTTGAAAAATAATACAGCTTAAGTATAGGTCCATGTCTGATTAACAAAAGTTTGTATAGAAGACCAATTTTTTATATTTTGGGGATGGTTAACGCAAACAATTTGTGGTTAGAACCTACCCTACTTTTATGGTTTTTCATAATAAAAGTTGTTGAAATAATAGCCAGGTGCCCCCTGAGATCACGGCTCCACAACTTATGCCTCCCTTCTAGGTGCCCCTACCTATGACTGAATTACACTGCATCACATACATGTAATCGACTAATAATGAATTTCTATGACCTGCTTGCTGTGGCTCCTATTTACTGTTGTCTCCCTATATATAGAACGGAGTCAGGATCAGGTAGCTATTTGTTTAATGAACCGGGGCCTGATTCATTAAGGAACTTAAATTTAGAAGTCCCATAGATTGTAAGCTTGCGAGCAGGGCTTTCTCACCTCTTTGTCTGTTTTACCCAGTTTGTTTATTAGTTTACTATTTGTCCCCAATTGTAAAGCGCTGATGATGATGAAGTTTCTTATTTAAGTCTCCTGGACAAAACCAAGTTACAATGCAAGGGGTGAAAATTAGTTTTCTGTTTTGCACATAAGTTAAATACTGAATGTTTTTTCATGACCCATTGGAGCTTACAGTCTAAATTCCCTAACATACACAGAGAGAGACTAGGGTCAATTTTGATAGTAGTCAATTAACCTACCAGTATGTTTTTGGAGTGTGGGAGGAAACTGGAGCACCTGGAAGAGACCCACGCAAACACGGGGAGAACATACAAACTACACACAGATAAAGCCATGGTCGGGAATTGAACTCATGACCCCAGCGCTGTGAGGCAGAAGTGCTAACCACTAAGCCACCTTGCTGCCCATGTTATCACTCTGTATTATAGAAATGTACTCTGTTGTGCAAAGAATGTTCTAGTATTGTTGTTTATGTAAGATCCTGTCATGTCTGTGTGCTGATAACTAAACAGTTTATTATAAATAGTTACACCACAAACAACTTCCCAAAAAGTAATCCCCAAAATGTATAATACAGATCTAATACATACGTGCCAACTTTTCAAACTTCTTCTCTGGGAAATCCCGGAGCAGAGGTCATGTGACAGGGAGTAAGAGGGGGCGCGGTGATGCCATACGTCACCATAGCTCCGCCCTCTGCTGATAACTACCAAAAATCATGGCATTTCATGACAGTGGGCGTGATTTAATGACGCAAAATCTCATCAATAAGCTTTGTCTCCATCGTAGTCTGGGAGGATGCCTACTCTTCCGTGAGGACTCCCCGAAATTGGGAGAGTAGGCAAATATGATTTAATACATCAACTAAAGGTTTATTTAGTAGGTAATGGAGGAGGAATATATAGCAGAAAACAACCAGAGCTGTAGAACTGTTCACATGCATAAGGGATCGCCACCATTCCATATTTGCATTTATGTCATACTTGCCAACTTTGGCAAGTTGGTGTTCGGGGGGGAGGTGTGGGTGGTCCTAGGCAAATTGCATTATTTGGCCACGCCCCCTAAACTCACATAATCAATTCTAACCTATAATGGCAGGGGGCAGGGCCATGATTACGCGTGAAACTTGTCATAAGCCCCGTCCCTACTACTTACCTAAACACACTGGGCAGGATACGGGAGAACTGCCCGCTCTCTCAGGAGTCCAGGAGGACTCCCGGAAATTTGGAGTCTCCCGGACATTCCGGGAGAGTAGGTAAGTATGATTTATGTACATACCGTAGACCAAAATCAAGATAACCTAAGAGTTATGATGGAAAACACCAGTACGACGTTCGGAAGATAAAACAATGAATTGCGGAAAGACACGTACAGCCTAATTTTAAGACATCAGGCGGTGAAAATCCTGTTAAGAAGCTTTTTGCTTACCTATAACAAGTGTTTGTAAGAAAATGAATGATAACAGGTAATCAGCCTTCATTCAGAAATGTAATACTGGTCCTTGGATACAATAAATAACATGTGAGACCTGGCTTGTTATTTCATTATTCTAACCATAATGGTCTTCTACCGGGTTACAATAAACAAGCCAAAGAGTAATAAAAAAAACTATCAACATGAGGACAACAAAAGTATTTTTGAGCGAAATAAAAGTTTGAGTACATGTAATTCTTGCAGTCATGGAAAAAAATGATTCATGCACAGTACTGAAGGTGATTGCAAACACATATATTTGAAATACTTTAATAAAAGTGTTATTGATATGATAACACCATCAATTTTTTAAAGAACACTATTTTAGCTTTGTTTCTCTTTATTTATTTTTTTTATAAAAACACTTTTAATCAACACTTTGCTTTGGTACAATTATAGTGATGAATAGGGGTGGGACTATGTTTAGAGTTTATTTTATTTTTTCAAATGTTGCATGTTTTTTGGCCCTGACTATTTATTCATGAGAAACCCTATATATTGCTTACAATCTGTTTGAGTTCGCTGTCACCAATGCCGGGGAGCACCGCAGAGGAAACAGACTTACCTGTGCTGCAACGCTGGTTCGGTAAGTAAAATCCTCTTCTTCTTTTCTTCACCCTCCTCGTGGTTAATGCAACAGGGCCACACTCTGCTACACACTGAACTGTTTACACACCAACACTGGGGGGACCCAGCCGTAGTGGGGAGACAAAATGAAGTCCCCACAAAACTGACTGTGTTAGCCAACGCAGGAGAACTAATATACCCAGCAACAAAATGTGGCATGTGCCAACAAGTCACATTTGTTGGACAAAAAGTGTGTTTGTGTTTGTTTAGGGAAGAAGGGGAACGTGTGTGCACTCCACCACCAGCTGTCAGTGGTACTGCAGGCTCATACACACATTCCGTTATGCCTTCTCTGCTATGTCATAAAACCGCCAGTGTCCTCAGTGTGCAGGAATGAAACGGGATCGCAACATTTCCTCCTTCTTACACATAATGGGAATCGCAGCCTTCTCCTGTGAAAAGGATCAGTGGGGTATGACTAGAGATGCTCACTGACCCCAGTGAACTGGTTTTGGTTTTGGTTTTGGATCTGGATTAGCTTCGTGTTTTGGTTTTGCTTTTGGTTTTAGCAAAACCACCCTCGTGTGTTTTGGTTTTGGTTTTGGATTTTTTAGAAAAAATCCTAATATATGCTGAAGTCACATATTTTTGCTTCTTGTTTGTTCCTACATTATTATTAACCTCAATAACACTAATTTCAAGTCATTTGCAGTCAATTGTGACCACCTCACAGATCACAATATTATTTTCATACACTTTCAGACAAATACTGCAGCGACCTGGCTGGATGGTAAGCGACAGAGCAATGACACAAACACACAGCACTTCCTAGCACATCTAGGACACATTGGCACCCAGCAGAAAAGAAAAATGGGGGTCCGCCCTCCCTCCCACCCCCCCGTTATGTTGGATCTTAAAAAGGAATTCAAAACTCCAGAGATCCGAGGACATAACGATGACGTTTTGCCTCGTTTTCGATTCCGAGGGCGTGCGAAAGTACCAAGCCGGCTTGGCACGGTACTCGGATCCCCTAAGTTCGGGTGTGTTCGGTTCTCGAGGAACAGAGCCTGAGCTTGGAAACTTGGTATGACACATCCCGTTGATGGTGGCTCCGATTATAACCTGTAGAGCTGTGTATATGATGTCCCTGACCCTTCAGAGGAGGGCAGTTCAGACACTACCAACAGCAGTGGTGATCTACCAATGCGGGGTAGTGGAACAACGTAAAATATCACAGATACTTGTTCTACACACAATTCTCTACCTAATGACAGCAGTGTTTTAAACACTGAAGGTCGAAAAATCTGATGCAGTGTTCATCCAAACACTTTCCAAAAAAAGTGATGGATCCAGAGCGTATAACAAAAAGCAGCACTGCCTTTTTGGACATGGAAAGACATGGTTCCCGAAAGTTTTGTGCTGCTTGCCAAGGCATGTTTGCAAGAAAATACTTGTGACGACACATGAAGAAAAGTTAGATAAACCAAAGGTACAACAAACCCAAACCTGGCAAAATCAGAGTTCAGTCTCTTTGTGGTTTTACTCAGCCTGTTCCTCTTGACATCAACAATGGCTTTTGGAAGCTTTTGAGCGACATGATCAAGATAAAATTTTTACTCCAAATAAAAAAATTACAGATGCATCATGCAGATGAAACCGCATCTCTACAACCGGGTCAGATCAGATGTCGGCATGATTGAGCACATCCATCAGAAATGGGAAGGCTACCTTTACCTGCCAGAAGAGCTTCCACTTTGCCGAAGATGTAAGACTTAACCATTCCATCAAACTCTCTGCATGAAGTAGACGGTGTGAGCTGGTAATTGGTTATGGTTTGCTAGTCCCTGGGCGCATGAATAGTGATACCATGTAAAAATCAAATACTGTTTATTGTAAAGTATATATGGACTAGCATATACAACTGATATTGTACACATATAACAATGATAAATTGAATTGACTTATATGGTAGGTCAGCACAATGCATACAACAAGTATATAAAACAAGCTTATATGAATAATAATTGGGCCAATTGGCATTAGTAGTCCTGATGGTGCTAATAGATCGCCTGATAGTTGGTCTAGTTGATTATGCGTGTGACAAGACTGGGTGATCAGCCCACAGGTCAAACACGCACTCGTGGATGCTAGTAGCAATGTCAAGTGTAAACCTCATAGATCCATTTCTCCTGGGTGAAAATAGACAGCAAATGGGATATTGCAGACAGTTGAATGTCCCCCAGTGTAAATGGATATGTTCCAAAGGCAAATCCTAGTAAGGTTGGTGATTGGTTGCGGACAGGTCCAACGGGTGAGCCCAAATGCGGAGACTGGTAAACAGACTTACCCTTAGTGAGGCAGATTGCAGTTCACATACATGTAGTTAGTCCGTACCTAAGGCGCTCCCTTTAGTTTTTGGGCCCGTTGCCGTGGAGATGTTCTCGCGTCCTGCTGCCTGACGGAAGTGTCTTGGTAGATGGTGTTGCGCATGCGCATGCGGCCGTGATGCCGTCGCTCGTAGCGGCGGATTTGAATTAGGTTGTTCTCAAAGCGGACTTCAAAGAACTGTAGGTATATAGATGTGCAGATACAATCCTACGCGTTTCACCTTGGGGCTTCCTCAGGGATTGTGAAGGAGGGGGGGGGGGCATTCGTTTTAAATAGGCGCCCATTTTCAAGCAGGCTGCTGATAGGTTATTTCTTTTTCCATGTTGCCATAGATCCCATCTTTTGACAGACGGGTCCCTCATCCAATGGGGGGGATTCTAGTAGAGAGACTTTGTCCTCCTCTTATACTGGACCAGCTGTTTATAGTCTTATCTTTCATATTGGTCATTAGTGTTCATTCTATTAAAGCTGTGGTTACATTGAATAAGCTGGTAATGAACCGTAGATTGGTAATTAGATAAATGGCAACAAAACAGCGTTTGTGTTTTGTGTTTTTCTTATAGACTAATAGTCTTGTTAATATTGACCCCAGGGAAGATATATATCTTGTAAGAACAAGGATCATGAGTAATTTAATTCCGTTACGGATAATACAGTCCCATATGTGGTATTGCGATGTACAATTTGCATCTCCAGATGCTGCAGGGAATAGTGGTATTGATTGGTGACTTCATATTGGTAAGTATTTGCAAAAGTGAACAGTAGTCATCATGTTGCGTTATGTACCAGTGAATAGGCATACATTCATACATATCGCCCTCACATTCTAGACTAGTATTGGTGATTTGGGTGGTTGGGTGACTTTGTGGGCATTGGTTGTGGATAGTACCAATGATGTGTAACCGTACAGTTGTATTGGATACTCGGGTTTCCCACAAATAATACAAATTGGGGGGTATAGTGGTAATGGTAGAAAGCTGTTAATGTGCAATCTAAGCAGTTATTGGTGACTGATTATATAGGACCAGGGTATGAGGGTTACACAAAGGGGGATCTCAGAGGAATTGGCCTAATTCAAAGTCAATGTTAAGCCCCTCTGGTGTGAGAGTCTTCATAAGATAGATTTGTTTGGACTCTTCTCTTGATATGGATTTTATGTAATCTCCCCCTCTCCATTGCTTGATGACTTTTTTAATACCCATAAATTGCAATTGTGATGGGTCCTTGGAATGATGTTTGGCGAAATGGTCTGAGACACTATGTTTTTCATAGCCCTTTCTGATGTTTCTATGATGTTCGGAGATTCTGACGTGGAGTTTTCTAATGGTTCTCCCAATATATTGTAACCCACAGGGGCATTGTAGGAGGTAAATAACCCCCGTGGTGTCACACGTAATTTTATCCTTAATGGGAAACGTTTCTCTTGTGGTTGTTGAGGTGTAAAGGGTAGATGGTTTTGTGTGCCTTATGGTGCTAACCTTGCACGCTGCACATCTAGTACAGTGAAAAAAACCATTAGTTTTCTCTTTAAGCCAAGTCTCGCCTGTGTTTGGTTTGTTTGGTGGTATGGTGCTATGCACAAGTTGGTTCTTGAGACTGTTTGCTTTAGTGTAGATGAACCTTGGTTTATTTGGGAGGATTTCTTTGAGTTTTTCGTCTCCCAAAAGTATCTTCCAGTGCTTCTGGATGATGTGCTCGACTCTTTTTGAATCCTTACTGTACTGGTTGATGAACGGGACATTGAATTCGGCAACTGGGGCATTCTTTTTACAAAGAATGCTAGTCCTATCTATTTCCCTGACGGTTGCTAGGGCCTGTTCAACTGTATCCTGATTGTAGTTCCTCTCAAGAAACCTGCTCTTAAGTAGTTCTGCCTGGTTATCGAACTCCTCTATTCTGGAACAGTTACGCCTAATTCTTGTGAATTGGCCTTTCGGTATATTGCGCAGCCAATTATTGTGGTGGCTACTTGTTGATGGAATAAACGAGTTGGAATCAACTTCTTTGAAAAATGTTTTAGTTTCTATTTGGTTTTGATGAATGTAAATCTGTAGGTCCAGAAAGTTAATGGTGTTTGTACTAGTGTTTGCAGTGAAATGTAGGTTCAGATGGTTCGAATTGATATGTTTGAGGAATAGGATGAGTTGGTCTTGGGGTCCTGTCCAGATGAACAACACGTCATCAATGTATCTATACCACAGATGCAAAAATTGGAGAAACGGATTGTTGGTCCATATATAGTTGTTTTCCCACACAGCAACAAACAGGTTCGCGTAACTGGGCGCAAATTTTGCGCCCATTGCTGTCCCGCGAACCTGTTTGTAGAATTGTCCTTCACACCAGAAGTAGTTATGGTTTAATGTGAATGATATAGCCTCAACAAGAAAATTAATTTGTAGTGTTGGGATGTTCGATTGATGTGTGAGAATGTTTCGAACATGTGCGCATCCTGTTGTGTGATCGATGACAGTGTATAGTGAAGTGACGTCGCATGTGGCCAATGTAAACCCTTCCTTCCAGATGGTTTTGTTGAGAATCTCTAACACATGCCCTGTGTCCCTCAAATAGCTTTTTTGCTGGGACACTAGGGGTTGGAGAAATGAGTCTATATAGCTTGAAAGATTTGAGGTCAGTGACCCAATCCCTGAAACAATGGGTCTTCCTGGTGGGTTATGTAGATCTTTGTGTATTTTCGGTATCTGGTAAATGACTGGGGTTCTTGGGGATTTGACATTAATGAAGTCAAATTCTTTTTTGTTTAGGATGCCTGCTTGGAAAGCTGGTTTGATAAATTCCAACATTTCTTTCTGATATTGAACAGTGGGATCTGATTTTAAGGGTTCGTATGTGGTGGTGTCCCTTAGTTGTCTGTTCAGTTCTTCCAAGTATTTTGCTTTATCCAAAATGGTAATCCCCCCCCCTTTATCTGCTGGTTTGATTATTAGGTTTGAATTTTGCTGAAGGTCTTGAAGTGCTTGTTTCTCTTTTTTGGTAAGGTTAGAATCCCTATTGTGTTCATTCTGAGTGATCCGAAGTTGGTCTAAATCTGTTTCTACTAATTTTTGAAATGCTGTAATGAAGGGTCCTTTGAGATGGTGTGGGTAGAATGTAGATGGTGCCTTTAACTGGGTGTGAACAAACTCTGAATTGGTGGTGGTGACGGATTCTGGACTTTTTGTATTGTTTGTTCCTATAAAGTACTTTTTAAGGGTTAATTTACGAATGAATTTATGTAAGTTGATGTATGTGTTAAATTTATTCAGAGTTCTATCAGGAGCAAATTTTAGACCTTTGTCTAATAGGTTGGTTTGGGCATCGGTAAGGGGAATTTCGCTAAGGTTGAAGATTCCTTTACCAGTATTAGTTATTTTTTTATCTTTGGTCTTGCCCCTAGCAGTTCTACCTCCTCGTCTTCCTCTGATGGTTTTGACCTTTTCCTGCTTTTGGTGGTGGAGTGTATGGGTTCTGTTTGGTTGTAGCTGACTATTCTGCATGGTGAACTGGGATCCAGAGGGTTCCGAGCCACTTGTAAGGATGGGGCTTGTGCCAGTTCTAAAAAAAGGTTGAGGTTAGTTTCCACTTCAGCATCCGTTTGGGAATGTACAATGGGGGGAATTTGATTCAGTTTATCAAGAAGAATTAATTGTGAACTTTGGATTTCTTTGTGATACACATCTCTACCCTTTTTAAAGCTGTCTACTGCTTTTTTGTTGTGGGATGTTGTATGGAATAGTGACTTGTTGGGGTATTCCAAATTATTGGGGTTAAGGGGTTTATACGTCCTCCTTATTGTGGCTGAGTGTGGGATACACTTAATCAGTGGTGATCTTGGGGGCCTTTGTTTGGGTTTGAAATGTCGATGCGGATGTTGTTGGTTAGAGAAATTGGAAGGTTTCACTTGGTATTTGTGTTTGGACCCTTGAGTGATTTTTGTTGGCAAATAGGGATAGGGTGTGTCCTCATAGTCCTTAGTGTCCCTTATGAATTTCTTTTCCTTAATTTTAATTGTTTCCTCTTCTATTCCTTTGATTTTATTGACAGTGAGTGTCTCTAAATTGATGTAGTCTTCTAAATGTTGCAGTGGTTTAAATCTGTCTTGGATGGTGGTGATCTCTTCCTCTATAAGTTTAAGGGAAATTTGTCTATCTGAAATGATGTGTTTCATTAATGCTAATGAACATGTCTCAAGGATCTCATTCCATGTGTTGATGAACATGTCATTATTGTGATTGAACGTTGGTTTTTTGAAAATTCTCAAACCTCTTGGAACAATTTTATGTTCTATATATTTAGAAAGAGTGGTGATTTCCCACCATTGTTTAACTTCTTGTATGAGGAGGTGTTCATATCTGAGAAAATACTCACAAAAGGTATTTTCGTTGTTATGGGTTTCTATAGCCACCTCTCCTTTCTGTCTAGAAAAAAGGCCCTCTACCCTAGCTAGTCTTTCTTGACGCCAGGTGTGTATCATAATAGGGATATAAGTGTATAGGGTTGCAGCTGAATCTGGAGAGCTAAAGATAGATATAGAACGGATGGTGATTCAGCGCTCCCTACAAGTCGGAATGTGTAAATTGCAGCCTCGTGGGACCTGAGGGGGAAAGGGAAGGGGGAGGGGGTGGGAAAAAGGGTGGCTCAACCCTTGGATACAGTAGTTATGGTTTGCTAGTCCCTGGGCGCATGAATAGTGATACCATGTAAAAATCAAATACTGTTTATTGTAAAGTATATATGGACTAGCATATACAACTGATATTGTACACATATAACAATGATAAATTGAATTGACTTATATGGTAGGTCAGCACAATGCATACAACAAGTATATAAAACAAGCTTATATGAATAATAATTGGGCCAATTGGCATTAGTAGTCCTGATGGTGCTAATAGATCGCCTGATAGTTGGTCTAGTTGATTATGCGTGTGACAAGACTGGGTGATCAGCCCACAGGTCAAACACGCACTCGTGGATGCTAGTAGCAATGTCAAGTGTAAACCTCATAGATCCATTTCTCCTGGGTGAAAATAGACAGCAAATGGGATATTGCAGACAGTTGAATGTCCCCCAGTGTAAATGGATATGTTCCAAAGGCAAATCCTAGTAAGGTTGGTGATTGGTTGCGGACAGGTCCAACGGGTGAGCCCAAATGCGGAGACTGGTAAACAGACTTACCCTTAGTGAGGCAGATTGCAGTTCACATACATGTAGTTAGTCCGTACCTAAGGCGCTCCCTTTAGTTTTTGGGCCCGTTGCCGTGGAGATGTTCTCGCGTCCTGCTGCCTGACGGAAGTGTCTTGGTAGATGGTGTTGCGCATGCGCATGCGGCCGTGATGCCGTCGCTCGTAGCGGCGGATTTGAATTAGGTTGTTCTCAAAGCGGACTTCAAAGAACTGTAGGTATATAGATGTGCAGATACAATCCTACGCGTTTCACCTTGGGGCTTCCTCAGGGATTGTGAAGGAGGGGGGGGGGCATTCGTTTTAAATAGGCGCCCATTTTCAAGCAGGCTGCTGATAGGTTATTTCTTTTTCCATGTTGCCATAGATCCCATCTTTTGACAGACGGGTCCCTCATCCAATGGGGGGGATTCTAGTAGAGAGACTTTGTCCTCCTCTTATACTGGACCAGCTGTTTATAGTCTTATCTTTCATATTGGTCATTAGTGTTCATTCTATTAAAGCTGTGGTTACATTGAATAAGCTGGTAATGAACCGTAGATTGGTAATTAGATAAATGGCAACAAAACAGCGTTTGTGTTTTGTGTTTTTCTTATAGACTAATAGTCTTGTTAATATTGACCCCAGGGAAGATATATATCTTGTAAGAACAAGGATCATGAGTAATTTAATTCCGTTACGGATAATACAGTCCCATATGTGGTATTGCGATGTACAATTTGCATCTCCAGATGCTGCAGGGAATAGTGGTATTGATTGGTGACTTCATATTGGTAAGTATTTGCAAAAGTGAACAGTAGTCATCATGTTGCGTTATGTACCAGTGAATAGGCATACATTCATACATATCGCCCTCACATTCTAGACTAGTATTGGTGATTTGGGTGGTTGGGTGACTTTGTGGGCATTGGTTGTGGATAGTACCAATGATGTGTAACCGTACAGTTGTATTGGATACTCGGGTTTCCCACAAATAATACAAATTGGGGGGTATAGTGGTAATGGTAGAAAGCTGTTAATGTGCAATCTAAGCAGTTATTGGTGACTGATTATATAGGACCAGGGTATGAGGGTTACACAAAGGGGGATCTCAGAGGAATTGGCCTAATTCAAAGTCAATGTTAAGCCCCTCTGGTGTGAGAGTCTTCATAAGATAGATTTGTTTGGACTCTTCTCTTGATATGGATTTTATGTAATCTCCCCCTCTCCATTGCTTGATGACTTTTTTAATACCCATAAATTGCAATTGTGATGGGTCCTTGGAATGATGTTTGGCGAAATGGTCTGAGACACTATGTTTTTCATAGCCCTTTCTGATGTTTCTATGATGTTCGGAGATTCTGACGTGGAGTTTTCTAATGGTTCTCCCAATATATTGTAACCCACAGGGGCATTGTAGGAGGTAAATAACCCCCGTGGTGTCACACGTAATTTTATCCTTAATGGGAAACGTTTCTCTTGTGGTTGTTGAGGTGTAAAGGGTAGATGGTTTTGTGTGCCTTATGGTGCTAACCTTGCACGCTGCACATCTAGTACAGTGAAAAAAACCATTAGTTTTCTCTTTAAGCCAAGTCTCGCCTGTGTTTGGTTTGTTTGGTGGTATGGTGCTATGCACAAGTTGGTTCTTGAGACTGTTTGCTTTAGTGTAGATGAACCTTGGTTTATTTGGGAGGATTTCTTTGAGTTTTTCGTCTCCCAAAAGTATCTTCCAGTGCTTCTGGATGATGTGCTCGACTCTTTTTGAATCCTTACTGTACTGGTTGATGAACGGGACATTGAATTCGGCAACTGGGGCATTCTTTTTACAAAGAATGCTAGTCCTATCTATTTCCCTGACGGTTGCTAGGGCCTGTTCAACTGTATCCTGATTGTAGTTCCTCTCAAGAAACCTGCTCTTAAGTAGTTCTGCCTGGTTATCGAACTCCTCTATTCTGGAACAGTTACGCCTAATTCTTGTGAATTGGCCTTTCGGTATATTGCGCAGCCAATTATTGTGGTGGCTACTTGTTGATGGAATAAACGAGTTGGAATCAACTTCTTTGAAAAATGTTTTAGTTTCTATTTGGTTTTGATGAATGTAAATCTGTAGGTCCAGAAAGTTAATGGTGTTTGTACTAGTGTTTGCAGTGAAATGTAGGTTCAGATGGTTCGAATTGATATGTTTGAGGAATAGGATGAGTTGGTCTTGGGGTCCTGTCCAGATGAACAACACGTCATCAATGTATCTATACCACAGATGCAAAAATTGGAGAAACGGATTGTTGGTCCATATATAGTTGTTTTCCCACACAGCAACAAACAGGTTCGCGTAACTGGGCGCAAATTTTGCGCCCATTGCTGTCCCGCGAACCTGTTTGTAGAATTGTCCTTCACACCAGAAGTAGTTATGGTTTAATGTGAATGATATAGCCTCAACAAGAAAATTAATTTGTAGTGTTGGGATGTTCGATTGATGTGTGAGAATGTTTCGAACATGTGCGCATCCTGTTGTGTGATCGATGACAGTGTATAGTGAAGTGACGTCGCATGTGGCCAATGTAAACCCTTCCTTCCAGATGGTTTTGTTGAGAATCTCTAACACATGCCCTGTGTCCCTCAAATAGCTTTTTTGCTGGGACACTAGGGGTTGGAGAAATGAGTCTATATAGCTTGAAAGATTTGAGGTCAGTGACCCAATCCCTGAAACAATGGGTCTTCCTGGTGGGTTATGTAGATCTTTGTGTATTTTCGGTATCTGGTAAATGACTGGGGTTCTTGGGGATTTGACATTAATGAAGTCAAATTCTTTTTTGTTTAGGATGCCTGCTTGGAAAGCTGGTTTGATAAATTCCAACATTTCTTTCTGATATTGAACAGTGGGATCTGATTTTAAGGGTTCGTATGTGGTGGTGTCCCTTAGTTGTCTGTTCAGTTCTTCCAAGTATTTTGCTTTATCCAAAATGGTAATCCCCCCCCCTTTATCTGCTGGTTTGATTATTAGGTTTGAATTTTGCTGAAGGTCTTGAAGTGCTTGTTTCTCTTTTTTGGTAAGGTTAGAATCCCTATTGTGTTCATTCTGAGTGATCCGAAGTTGGTCTAAATCTGTTTCTACTAATTTTTGAAATGCTGTAATGAAGGGTCCTTTGAGATGGTGTGGGTAGAATGTAGATGGTGCCTTTAACTGGGTGTGAACAAACTCTGAATTGGTGGTGGTGACGGATTCTGGACTTTTTGTATTGTTTGTTCCTATAAAGTACTTTTTAAGGGTTAATTTACGAATGAATTTATGTAAGTTGATGTATGTGTTAAATTTATTCAGAGTTCTATCAGGAGCAAATTTTAGACCTTTGTCTAATAGGTTGGTTTGGGCATCGGTAAGGGGAATTTCGCTAAGGTTGAAGATTCCTTTACCAGTATTAGTTATTTTTTTATCTTTGGTCTTGCCCCTAGCAGTTCTACCTCCTCGTCTTCCTCTGATGGTTTTGACCTTTTCCTGCTTTTGGTGGTGGAGTGTATGGGTTCTGTTTGGTTGTAGCTGACTATTCTGCATGGTGAACTGGGATCCAGAGGGTTCCGAGCCACTTGTAAGGATGGGGCTTGTGCCAGTTCTAAAAAAAGGTTGAGGTTAGTTTCCACTTCAGCATCCGTTTGGGAATGTACAATGGGGGGAATTTGATTCAGTTTATCAAGAAGAATTAATTGTGAACTTTGGATTTCTTTGTGATACACATCTCTACCCTTTTTAAAGCTGTCTACTGCTTTTTTGTTGTGGGATGTTGTATGGAATAGTGACTTGTTGGGGTATTCCAAATTATTGGGGTTAAGGGGTTTATACGTCCTCCTTATTGTGGCTGAGTGTGGGATACACTTAATCAGTGGTGATCTTGGGGGCCTTTGTTTGGGTTTGAAATGTCGATGCGGATGTTGTTGGTTAGAGAAATTGGAAGGTTTCACTTGGTATTTGTGTTTGGACCCTTGAGTGATTTTTGTTGGCAAATAGGGATAGGGTGTGTCCTCATAGTCCTTAGTGTCCCTTATGAATTTCTTTTCCTTAATTTTAATTGTTTCCTCTTCTATTCCTTTGATTTTATTGACAGTGAGTGTCTCTAAATTGATGTAGTCTTCTAAATGTTGCAGTGGTTTAAATCTGTCTTGGATGGTGGTGATCTCTTCCTCTATAAGTTTAAGGGAAATTTGTCTATCTGAAATGATGTGTTTCATTAATGCTAATGAACATGTCTCAAGGATCTCATTCCATGTGTTGATGAACATGTCATTATTGTGATTGAACGTTGGTTTTTTGAAAATTCTCAAACCTCTTGGAACAATTTTATGTTCTATATATTTAGAAAGAGTGGTGATTTCCCACCATTGTTTAACTTCTTGTATGAGGAGGTGTTCATATCTGAGAAAATACTCACAAAAGGTATTTTCGTTGTTATGGGTTTCTATAGCCACCTCTCCTTTCTGTCTAGAAAAAAGGCCCTCTACCCTAGCTAGTCTTTCTTGACGCCAGGTGTGTATCATAATAGGGATATAAGTGTATAGGGTTGCAGCTGAATCTGGAGAGCTAAAGATAGATATAGAACGGATGGTGATTCAGCGCTCCCTACAAGTCGGAATGTGTAAATTGCAGCCTCGTGGGACCTGAGGGGGAAAGGGAAGGGGGAGGGGGTGGGAAAAAGGGTGGCTCAACCCTTGGATACAGTAGTTATGGTTTGCTAGTCCCTGGGCGCATGAATAGTGATACCATGTAAAAATCAAATACTGTTTATTGTAAAGTATATATGGACTAGCATATACAACTGATATTGTACACATATAACAATGATAAATTGAATTGACTTATATGGTAGGTCAGCACAATGCATACAACAAGTATATAAAACAAGCTTATATGAATAATAATTGGGCCAATTGGCATTAGTAGTCCTGATGGTGCTAATAGATCGCCTGATAGTTGGTCTAGTTGATTATGCGTGTGACAAGACTGGGTGATCAGCCCACAGGTCAAACACGCACTCGTGGATGCTAGTAGCAATGTCAAGTGTAAACCTCATAGATCCATTTCTCCTGGGTGAAAATAGACAGCAAATGGGATATTGCAGACAGTTGAATGTCCCCCAGTGTAAATGGATATGTTCCAAAGGCAAATCCTAGTAAGGTTGGTGATTGGTTGCGGACAGGTCCAACGGGTGAGCCCAAATGCGGAGACTGGTAAACAGACTTACCCTTAGTGAGGCAGATTGCAGTTCACATACATGTAGTTAGTCCGTACCTAAGGCGCTCCCTTTAGTTTTTGGGCCCGTTGCCGTGGAGATGTTCTCGCGTCCTGCTGCCTGACGGAAGTGTCTTGGTAGATGGTGTTGCGCATGCGCATGCGGCCGTGATGCCGTCGCTCGTAGCGGCGGATTTGAATTAGGTTGTTCTCAAAGCGGACTTCAAAGAACTGTAGGTATATAGATGTGCAGATACAATCCTACGCGTTTCACCTTGGGGCTTCCTCAGGGATTGTGAAGGAGGGGGGGGGGCATTCGTTTTAAATAGGCGCCCATTTTCAAGCAGGCTGCTGATAGGTTATTTCTTTTTCCATGTTGCCATAGATCCCATCTTTTGACAGACGGGTCCCTCATCCAATGGGGGGGATTCTAGTAGAGAGACTTTGTCCTCCTCTTATACTGGACCAGCTGTTTATAGTCTTATCTTTCATATTGGTCATTAGTGTTCATTCTATTAAAGCTGTGGTTACATTGAATAAGCTGGTAATGAACCGTAGATTGGTAATTAGATAAATGGCAACAAAACAGCGTTTGTGTTTTGTGTTTTTCTTATAGACTAATAGTCTTGTTAATATTGACCCCAGGGAAGATATATATCTTGTAAGAACAAGGATCATGAGTAATTTAATTCCGTTACGGATAATACAGTCCCATATGTGGTATTGCGATGTACAATTTGCATCTCCAGATGCTGCAGGGAATAGTGGTATTGATTGGTGACTTCATATTGGTAAGTATTTGCAAAAGTGAACAGTAGTCATCATGTTGCGTTATGTACCAGTGAATAGGCATACATTCATACATATCGCCCTCACATTCTAGACTAGTATTGGTGATTTGGGTGGTTGGGTGACTTTGTGGGCATTGGTTGTGGATAGTACCAATGATGTGTAACCGTACAGTTGTATTGGATACTCGGGTTTCCCACAAATAATACAAATTGGGGGGTATAGTGGTAATGGTAGAAAGCTGTTAATGTGGAATCTAAGCAGTTATTGGTGACTGATTATATAGGACCAGGGTATGAGGGTTACACAAAGGGGGATCTCAGAGGAATTGGCCTAATTCAAAGTCAATGTTAAGCCCCTCTGGTGTGAGAGTCTTCATAAGATAGATTTGTTTGGACTCTTCTCTTGATATGGATTTTATGTAATCTCCCCCTCTCCATTGCTTGATGACTTTTTTAATACCCATAAATTGCAATTGTGATGGGTCCTTGGAATGATGTTTGGCGAAATGGTCTGAGACACTATGTTTTTCATAGCCCTTTCTGATGTTTCTATGATGTTCGGAGATTCTGACGTGGAGTTTTCTAATGGTTCTCCCAATATATTGTAACCCACAGGGGCATTGTAGGAGGTAAATAACCCCCGTGGTGTCACACGTAATTTTATCCTTAATGGGAAACGTTTCTCTTGTGGTTGTTGAGGTGTAAAGGGTAGATGGTTTTGTGTGCCTTATGGTGCTAACCTTGCACGCTGCACATCTAGTACAGTGAAAAAAACCATTAGTTTTCTCTTTAAGCCAAGTCTCGCCTGTGTTTGGTTTGTTTGGTGGTATGGTGCTATGCACAAGTTGGTTCTTGAGACTGTTTGCTTTAGTGTAGATGAACCTTGGTTTATTTGGGAGGATTTCTTTGAGTTTTTCGTCTCCCAAAAGTATCTTCCAGTGCTTCTGGATGATGTGCTCGACTCTTTTTGAATCCTTACTGTACTGGTTGATGAACGGGACATTGAATTCGGCAACTGGGGCATTCTTTTTACAAAGAATGCTAGTCCTATCTATTTCCCTGACGGTTGCTAGGGCCTGTTCAACTGTATCCTGATTGTAGTTCCTCTCAAGAAACCTGCTCTTAAGTAGTTCTGCCTGGTTATCGAACTCCTCTATTCTGGAACAGTTACGCCTAATTCTTGTGAATTGGCCTTTCGGTATATTGCGCAGCCAATTATTGTGGTGGCTACTTGTTGATGGAATAAACGAGTTGGAATCAACTTCTTTGAAAAATGTTTTAGTTTCTATTTGGTTTTGATGAATGTAAATCTGTAGGTCCAGAAAGTTAATGGTGTTTGTACTAGTGTTTGCAGTGAAATGTAGGTTCAGATGGTTCGAATTGATATGTTTGAGGAATAGGATGAGTTGGTCTTGGGGTCCTGTCCAGATGAACAACACGTCATCAATGTATCTATACCACAGATGCAAAAATTGGAGAAACGGATTGTTGGTCCATATATAGTTGTTTTCCCACACAGCAACAAACAGGTTCGCGTAACTGGGCGCATATTTTGCGCCCATTGCTGTCCCGCGAACCTGTTTGTAGAATTGTCCTTCACACCAGAAGTAGTTATGGTTTAATGTGAATGATATAGCCTCAACAAGAAAATTAATTTGTAGTGTTGGGATGTTCGATTGATGTGTGAGAATGTTTCGAACATGTGCGCATCCTGTTGTGTGATCGATGACAGTGTATAGTGAAGTGACGTCGCATGTGGCCAATGTAAACCCTTCCTTCCAGATGGTTTTGTTGAGAATCTCTAACACATGCCCTGTGTCCCTCAAATAGCTTTTTTGCTGGGACACTAGGGGTTGGAGAAATGAGTCTATATAGCTTGAAAGATTTGAGGTCAGTGACCCAATCCCTGAAACAATGGGTCTTCCTGGTGGGTTATGTAGATCTTTGTGTATTTTCGGTATCTGGTAAATGACTGGGGTTCTTGGGGATTTGACATTAATGAAGTCAAATTCTTTTTTGTTTAGGATGCCTGCTTGGAAAGCTGGTTTGATAAATTCCAACATTTCTTTCTGATATTGAACAGTGGGATCTGATTTTAAGGGTTCGTATGTGGTGGTGTCCCTTAGTTGTCTGTTCAGTTCTTCCAAGTATTTTGCTTTATCCAAAATGGTAATCCCCCCCCCTTTATCTGCTGGTTTGATTATTAGGTTTGAATTTTGCTGAAGGTCTTGAAGTGCTTGTTTCTCTTTTTTGGTAAGGTTAGAATCCCTATTGTGTTCATTCTGAGTGATCCGAAGTTGGTCTAAATCTGTTTCTACTAATTTTTGAAATGCTGTAATGAAGGGTCCTTTGAGATGGTGTGGGTAGAATGTAGATGGTGCCTTTAACTGGGTGTGAACAAACTCTGAATTGGTGGTGGTGACGGATTCTGGACTTTTTGTATTGTTTGTTCCTATAAAGTACTTTTTAAGGGTTAATTTACGAATGAATTTATGTAAGTTGATGTATGTGTTAAATTTATTCAGAGTTCTATCAGGAGCAAATTTTAGACCTTTGTCTAATAGGTTGGTTTGGGCATCGGTAAGGGGAATTTCGCTAGTGTATGGTGGAGGTAGAACTGCTAGGGGCAAGACCAAAGATAAAAAAATAACTAATACTGGTAAAGGAATCTTCAACCTTAGCGAAATTCCCCTTACCGATGCCCAAACCAACCTATTAGACAAAGGTCTAAAATTTGCTCCTGATAGAACTCTGAATAAATTTAACACATACATCAACTTACATAAATTCATTCGTAAATTAACCCTTAAAAAGTACTTTATAGGAACAAACAATACAAAAAGTCCAGAATCCGTCACCACCACCAATTCAGAGTTTGTTCACACCCAGTTAAAGGCACCATCTACATTCTACCCACACCATCTCAAAGGACCCTTCATTACAGCATTTCAAAAATTAGTAGAAACAGATTTAGACCAACTTCGGATCACTCAGAATGAACACAATAGGGATTCTAACCTTACCAAAAAAGAGAAACAAGCACTTCAAGACCTTCAGCAAAATTCAAACCTAATAATCAAACCAGCAGATAAAGGGGGGGGGATTACCATTTTGGATAAAGCAAAATACTTGGAAGAACTGAACAGACAACTAAGGGACACCACCACATACGAACCCTTAAAATCAGATCCCACTGTTCAATATCAGAAAGAAATGTTGGAATTTATCAAACCAGCTTTCCAAGCAGGCATCCTAAACAAAAAAGAATTTGACTTCATTAATGTCAAATCCCCAAGAACCCCAGTCATTTACCAGATACCGAAAATACACAAAGATCTACATAACCCACCAGGAAGACCCATTGTTTCAGGGATTGGGTCACTGACCTCAAATCTTTCAAGCTATATAGACTCATTTCTCCAACCCCTAGTGTCCCAGCAAAAAAGCTATTTGAGGGACACAGGGCATGTGTTAGAGATTCTCAACAAAACCATCTGGAAGGAAGGGTTTACATTGGCCACATGCGACGTCACTTCACTATACACTGTCATCGATCACACAACAGGATGCGCACATGTTCGAAACATTCTCACACATCAATCGAACATCCCAACACTACAAATTAATTTTCTTGTTGAGGCTATATCATTCACATTAAACCATAACTACTTCTGGTGTGAAGGACAATTCTACAAACAGGTTCGCGGGACAGCAATGGGCGCAAAATTTGCGCCCAGTTACGCGAACCTGTTTGTTGCTGTGTGGGAAAACAACTATATATGGACCAACAATCCGTTTCTCCAATTTTTGCATCTGTGGTATAGATACATTGATGACGTGTTGTTCATCTGGACAGGACCCCAAGACCAACTCATCCTATTCCTCAAACATATCAATTCGAACCATCTGAACCTACATTTCACTGCAAACACTAGTACAAACACCATTAACTTTCTGGACCTACAGATTTACATTCATCAAAACCAAATAGAAACTAAAACATTTTTCAAAGAAGTTGATTCCAACTCGTTTATTCCATCAACAAGTAGCCACCACAATAATTGGCTGCGCAATATACCGAAAGGCCAATTCACAAGAATTAGGCGTAACTGTTCCAGAATAGAGGAGTTCGATAACCAGGCAGAACTACTTAAGAGCAGGTTTCTTGAGAGGAACTACAATCAGGATACAGTTGAACAGGCCCTAGCAACCGTCAGGGAAATAGATAGGACTAGCATTCTTTGTAAAAAGAATGCCCCAGTTGCCGAATTCAATGTCCCGTTCATCAACCAGTACAGTAAGGATTCAAAAAGAGTCGAGCACATCATCCAGAAGCACTGGAAGATACTTTTGGGAGACGAAAAACTCAAAGAAATCCTCCCAAATAAACCAAGGTTCATCTACACTAAAGCAAACAGTCTCAAGAACCAACTTGTGCATAGCACCATACCACCAAACAAACCAAACACAGGCGAGACTTGGCTTAAAGAGAAAACTAATGGTTTTTTTCACTGTACTAGATGTGCAGCGTGCAAGGTTAGCACCATAAGGCACACAAAACCATCTACCCTTTACACCTCAACAACCACAAGAGAAACGTTTCCCATTAAGGATAAAATTACGTGTGACACCACGGGGGTTATTTACCTCCTACAATGCCCCTGTGGGTTACAATATATTGGGAGAACCATTAGAAAACTCCACGTCAGAATCTCCGAACATCATAGAAACATCAGAAAGGGCTATGAAAAACATAGTGTCTCAGACCATTTCGCCAAACATCATTCCAAGGACCCATCACAATTGCAATTTATGGGTATTAAAAAAGTCATCAAGCAATGGAGAGGGGGAGATTACATAAAATCCATATCAAGAGAAGAGTCCAAACAAATCTATCTTATGAAGACTCTCACACCAGAGGGGCTTAACATTGACTTTGAATTAGGCCAATTCCTCTGAGATCCCCCTTTGTGTAACCCTCATACCCTGGTCCTATATAATCAGTCACCAATAACTGCTTAGATTGCACATTAACAGCTTTCTACCATTACCACTATACCCCCCAATTTGTATTATTTGTGGGAAACCCGAGTATCCAATACAACTGTACGGTTACACATCATTGGTACTATCCACAACCAATGCCCACAAAGTCACCCAACCACCCAAATCACCAATACTAGTCTAGAATGTGAGGGCGATATGTATGAATGTATGCCTATTCACTGGTACATAACGCAACATGATGACTACTGTTCACTTTTGCAAATACTTACCAATATGAAGTCACCAATCAATACCACTATTCCCTGCAGCATCTGGAGATGCAAATTGTACATCGCAATACCACATATGGGACTGTATTATCCGTAACGGAATTAAATTACTCATGATCCTTGTTCTTACAAGATATATATCTTCCCTGGGGTCAATATTAACAAGACTATTAGTCTATAAGAAAAACACAAAACACAAACGCTGTTTTGTTGCCATTTATCTAATTACCAATCTACGGTTCATTACCAGCTTATTCAATGTAACCACAGCTTTAATAGAATGAACACTAATGACCAATATGAAAGATAAGACTATAAACAGCTGGTCCAGTATAAGAGGAGGACAAAGTCTCTCTACTAGAATCCCCCCCATTGGATGAGGGACCCGTCTGTCAAAAGATGGGATCTATGGCAACATGGAAAAAGAAATAACCTATCAGCAGCCTGCTTGAAAATGGGCGCCTATTTAAAACGAATGCCCCCCCCCCCTCCTTCACAATCCCTGAGGAAGCCCCAAGGTGAAACGCGTAGGATTGTATCTGCACATATATATACCTACAGTTCTTTGAAGTCCGCTTTGAGAACAACCTAATTCAAATCCGCCGCTACGAGCGACGGCATCACGGCCGCATGCGCATGCGCAACACCATCTACCAAGACACTTCCGTCAGGCAGCAGGACGCGAGAACATCTCCACGGCAACGGGCCCAAAAACTAAAGGGAGCGCCTTAGGTACGGACTAACTACATGTATGTGAACTGCAATCTGCCTCACTAAGGGTAAGTCTGTTTACCAGTCTCCGCATTTGGGCTCACCCGTTGGACCTGTCCGCAACCAATCACCAACCTTACTAGGATTTGCCTTTGGAACATATCCATTTACACTGGGGGACATTCAACTGTCTGCAATATCCCATTTGCTGTCTATTTTCACCCAGGAGAAATGGATCTATGAGGTTTACACTTGACATTGCTACTAGCATCCACGAGTGCGTGTTTGACCTGTGGGCTGATCACCCAGTCTTGTCACACGCATAATCAACTAGACCAACTATCAGGCGATCTATTAGCACCATCAGGACTACTAATGCCAATTGGCCCAATTATTATTCATATAAGCTTGTTTTATATACTTGTTGTATGCATTGTGCTGACCTACCATATAAGTCAATTCAATTTATCATTGTTATATGTGTACAATATCAGTTGTATATGCTAGTCCATATATACTTTACAATAAACAGTATTTGATTTTTACATGGTATCACTATTCATGCGCCCAGGGACTAGCAAACCATAACTACTGTATCCAAGGGTTGAGCCACCCTTTTTCCCACCCCCTCCCCCTTCCCTTTCCCCCTCAGGTCCCACGAGGCTGCAATTTACACATTCCGACTTGTAGGGAGCGCTGAATCACCATCCGTTCTATATCTATCTTGAGCTGGTAATTGACTACTACGATGAATCTGGTACATTTAAGACCCCCTCGCTGGCACTGAAGGTCGACCATGGCTTGCAAAAGATTTCAAGCATGGTGGAAGGCCGAGCAATGATGAAGAGCTACACTGCTGTAGTGGAAGATGCACGCAACCTCAGGAAGTTCTATGAGGCAAGATGGAACAAGCTGATCTATGAGGCTCCCTTAAAAACTCTGTAGGAGTCGGAATGGAACATGCATCAGCTCTTATCTTTCATTGAAGATGTGAGAAAGATGCACCTGTATCTCAATAAGAAACAGCAGGTGTACCACAATAATTTATCTACAGAGCCTTTGTTTAAAAAAATGAACATTGTGGTTGCGTGGCCTGTCTAACATATGGGGCGGACGTGTTCTGGCATAGCTCAAATTTGGCAATAATCTCTATCCATCTGGGATAATCTAAGCCTACCTACCAAGAAAATGTACATAACTAACCCAGATGAATAATCCCTACAACTGAAGACCACCTTTCAGGCCTATATTACACTAATCCTGATCAATCGAAAATGCAGCCCCCCTGGGAGTGCAAAGCCACCATTAAGTCTAAAGCAGCTAATTACCGGGCTGTATCTCACCTTCAGAAGGCTCACCCATCTCTCCCATCTTTACTAAGAGGCTCTTCAGCCCTAACTTCAGATAGTAGGGCTCCAGGAACCAACCGCTATGAAAACAGACCCACTGAGTGCACCGAGCCTCAATACCGCTCCAGGCTACGGATATTATAGTAAACCACTATAGTTATATTTCTTAGCGATAGTTTCTCTGTGCAGCTGGTTCAGATGGTTGATGCAGCTTCTACCTCCTTCTGAGGTCAGGGGAGGCATGGTGGGCAGCACGGTGGCTTATTGGTTAGCACCTCTGCTTCACAGCACTGGGGTCATGAGTTCGATTCTCGGCCATGACCTTATCTGTGTGGAGTTTGTATGTTCTCCCCGTGTTTGCGTTGATTTCCTCCTGGTGCTCTGGTTTCCTCCCACACTTCAAAAACATACTGGTAGGTTAATTGGCTGCTAACAAATTGACCCTAGTGTGTCTGTGTGTGTATTAGGGAATTTAGACTGTAAGCTCCAATGGGGCAGGGACTGATGTGAGTGAGTTCTCTGTACAGCACTGCGGAATTAGTGGCGCTATATAAATAAATGATGATGATGATGAGGCGGCGGTTTTGTCCGAGCTCCCTCCCTCCATCAGAACTTCCCCTAATCTGTCCAGTTTCAAACGGGCATTAAAAACCCACCTTTTTCTTAAAGCCTTCCAGTCTCCCACTTCATTTTCTACCTTTTCTTCTGCCTCTTCCCCTTCATTTCCCTTCCCTTATCCTTATCCTCCATTCCTCCTTCTCTCCCTCTCTCCCCCCTCTCTGTCTGTCTACCCCACCCCTTAGATTGTACGCTCCTTTGAGCAGGGTCACCTCTCCTCCTGTCTTTACCACTTTTAACTCTGCTCTCCAGCTACCTTGCCCCCTCCTCTAGGACCCTCTCCCCCCCGTCCCCTCTCGTGTCCTCCTCTCCCCCCCCCTGGGGGTCTCCCTGTCATCCGTGCCCTCTTTCTTGGGCTCCGTCATATGCGGACCTTCCCCTCTCCCCTCTCCCGCCCCTAGCTGTGCTTTGAGCTCACGGAGTTACTGTGCTTATTGTTTACTGTACTGTGCTGTCTCTCTTCGTATAGTAATTTCTTTTGTCCCTGTACAGCGCTACGGACACCTAGTGGCGCCCTATAAATAAAAATTAATAATAAATAATAATAATTCCTTATTTGCAGTCTGGTTTCTATGAAGCAGAAGTCATAATTTGTAACCGATTCTCCGATGTATGAATTGAAAGAGTTGTGGCTCGTCTAGCACTCTTGATAGGTATCAGTGAATTATACTACAGGTTTAAAGGGTTGGGTTTTCTTCTGTAAGTAAAAATACGTACACTTTTTACCCAGATATATGGGTTTCTTCAGGGGAAAGTTTTTAAATCTTGTTCTTTCAGTTTCTAATTTTATTAAATCTTGTTCTTTCAGTTTCTAATTTTATTAATTCAGTTTAGCCTCCACTAAAGACCCACTCATGCAGAACTCAACAGCTTAATCCAAAAAGGGGCCACCTAGGAGATCATATAATAGTAGACATTCATCCCTAGCTTCTTCCACAATAGAGTACATTCTTGCAGAAACTTATCTGTGATTTTAAACAATCGTTTGAGTCCCAAATGGAAAAAAACAGTCACCTCCATTCAGTGGCGGATCCAGGGGGGGCGATCGGGGCGATCGCCCCCCCCCTAGCAGGGGCTTGCTGCCGGCGGCTGCACACTATGTGCAGATCCGTTCAGCAGAGAGAGTTAGGGAGAGAGTCCTGCCCAACTGCTCTGATTGACACAATCAGAGCAGCCAGGCAGGACTCTCTCCCTAACTCTCTCTGCTGAACGGATCTGCACATAGTGTGCAGCCGTCAGCAGCCTTAGGTGTCAAAAAGGGGGCGGGGCTAAATCGCCCCCCCTAAATCGCCCCCAGTACAATTAACTTCTGGATCCGCCCCTGCCTCCATTACACACTACATAATTGGAAACACAGCAAGATAACTTCCAGAGGTTCCAGCAAGATATAAACAGAGACTTGGACCACTTCAACAGTCAGCTTCAGGACCTCAAAAATCAAAATAATAGCCTAGAAAACCGTGAACGGCATAATAATATAACATTTAGGAATCTACTGGAATCCATTACTCCAGATAACTTAGAACCATACCTTCAAAGACTGTTCCCTACAATGAACCCAGACCTCAGCTCACACTTGATACTAATTGAAAGGGCACATAGAGTCCTCCGACCAAAGCCAAGGGACAATGAACCACCACAGGAAGTCATTATCCACCTTCTAAGCTTCAAGGACATCATGGGTTCAGCCCGTGGAGAACCATACGTCCAAATATCAAACTACAATTCTACCAGAACTTGCCCTCGGTGACCATTGTTAAAAGAATAGAACTGAGAAATATAATAGGAGTTCTCCAAGAAGGGAATTCGCTATAGGTGGGGCTTTCCCTTTAAGCTAATAGTCAATCTTGAAGGTAAGACTATCTTCATAAATGATCCCAGGGAAGGGAAGGATCTACTCACGCACCTACAGGACGCAAGGCCTTGCTCACATGAGGTGGGTCATTCTCAAGCCCCATGATTGCACTAGCTGTCAATATCCTAGAACCTCCTAAGAATATTAGATCAATTTAGAATATTAGATCACTTTATTTTTCTCTTTGAATTTTGTTGAAATTATGCTATTTCCACTGGAACATCTGGTACAGTTAACCTTCCCCACAAAATGTGTGAACTCCTGCTCTAGAGACACAGATGGTAGATACATTGTTCTAACATGTAAAATAGGCTACTTGGAAACCACCTCAGCTAATATATTTGCTCCCAACATCAGCCAAAATATATCTTTCAATGTTTTTTTTCCAGGCTACATAAAGTGCGCAGGGGAATGCTGTTGGCAGGCCGAGACTTCAACACGGTCCTAGACCAGTTACTTCATAGATCTAGTAAGAGCACACACTCATCATCACAGACAGGGCCAGATTAACTGCAGGGCTTTCTGGGCTATAGCCCAGGGGCCTCGGGCAGCTGGGGGGCCCAAAGATTGAATGTGGCAGCCTTTTTATATTTTCATAATAGATGCCTGCCCCCAACTGTCACAATATGTGGCCATTCAGTCCCATTAGGCAGCTAACAGCAAATCTAATGCTATTAGCTGCCAGGCTGCTGTCAGTGGGCCGCGCAGCCTGCTTAGTGAGCAGGTCTCATGAGACTATGATCTCACATGACCTGACCACACTAAGCAGTGCACAGAGACGGCTCCTACACTGACAGCCGTCAAGAAGACAGAAGTGCAGCCCAGAGCCTGCAAAGAGGAGCCAGAGAGTAAGAAAACGGACAGCAATTAGGTAAGTTCTTTTTTTGCTATCAGGGGGTGAAGAGGAGGAGCGGAGCCTGCGGAGGTGATACAATGGGGCTGAGGTGGGAGGGGACATGTGTGTGTTATTATGAGGGGGGGGCATGTGTGTGTGTGGGGGGGTCATGTGTGTGTGCCATTATGAGGAGGGGATGTGTGTGTGGGGGGAGGGGACATGTGTGTGTGCCATTATGAGGAGGGGTGGGCATGTGTCTGTCATTATGAGGAGAGGGGAGGACATGTGTGTGAGGAGGTGGGACAATGAGTGCTGTGTCATTATGAGGAGGGTGGAGTGAACATAAGCAAATGAAAGAATTAAGCCTATTTTACACATGGAGGGCCCTTAATCCATCCCCATGGGCCAACAGCTTCTATAATTCCCCCATAACGTTTACTCGAGCAAAGACATGCTCCTGGAATACAAACTCATCTCACCACGATAAGTAAGTGACACTATACAAATTAACTCATGGCCAGACCACTCAATAGAGTGGACCTCTTAGAGGACCACAAGGGCAGGCCTTCATGAAATCTGAAGGAAACATTCTTAAAAATCCCCCAATTCCAAATAAAAGTGGTAGTGGAAAATATTGCTGATTATTTGTCTAACAATTTATTAGACAATCCTAACCTTCCACTTATCTTCGTACACAAATGTGTTGTCAGGGGTACTGTGATTAGTAACCATCCCACCGCAACAACAAAAAAATAGAAGACCTTACAAATTTGGTACAATCTCTTAAGACACTCATAAGCAACACCTTTCAACAAAGAATTAGCAAAAACTCCTGTTGAACAGGGGCAAATGTAACAACCTCCTGAGAAAACAAAAAAACCCTTGCAATGGTTTAATCAACAAAGTAACAAAGTAGACACCATGCTAGCCAATAAGTTAAAATCTCAGAAAATCTGCTCCATCAATTCAATCCATTAAAGACTCAAAGAGGAATCCGTAAAGAGACCCAGCCAAAATAAACAAAATCTTTTCTACATACTATTAGAAGTATATTACATAAGAATAATCCAACAATAGGCGATTTACTCCCTGATATCCTAGAGTACCTATCCTTGAGTAAGTTGCATAAAGTTGACTCCATGACAACCATCAGAATGCACCAAGCTTAATCCCCCACTTGGTATCGGTGTTTAACAGTATCTTGGATGGAGACACCTTCCATCAAGACACTACCAGAGCTAAAGTAATTGTTATTACAAAATCGGAGAAGGATCCGTCACTCTGTTGAAATTACTCTCCGATTTCTTTGTTGAACACCGACTTCACGATCTTTGCCAAGATTTTAGACTGCTTCTCAACCTAATCCACCCAGTCCAAATGGGCATTGCCCTGTCCAGGAAGTCACCCGATAACACCAGACACACTATTAATGTTATTCATCACATCAACAAAAATAAAATCCCCTCACTAGTGTTAACCTTTGACATGGAACAAGTCTTCAACAGGGTCTCAAGGCCATTTATGGCCCAGACAATCATACATTATGGTTTCAGAGACAAATTCTTGCATGCAATTAAAGTCCTAAATCCCTCCACAACTGTCCTTACCAATGTCCTGACATCCAGCCCTTTCATCTAACAAATGGTTTGAGACAGGGGTGTCCCCTCTTCCCTCTAATATTCACCCTGGGCATAGAACCCATGGACAACAGAATGAGATCTTACCTTGACATCTCAGGAATTATCACCAGCAAAAAAAGAAATCACTCTTTTTGCTGACAACTTACTACTAACCCTTACCAAACCACTCATCTCCCTCACCAACCCATTTAGGAAACTTACTAATTTTGGCACTATATCTGGTTACAAGTTAAACAACCACAAATCCAAAGCCCTATGTCTCCAACTCCCTGTTCACTTGAGAAAGCTTTTCAAGTTGAACACTGAATTCTAGTGGCGCTCAGACTCCATTAATTATTTAGGAGTTACTAATACCAAATCTTTTGATCAGCTCTTTAAAGTCAATTTTCCACCTCTACTAAACAATCATTACATTTCTTGAGTAGAATAAATGCGATAAAGATGACCATTCGCCATAAAATCCTCTATTTGTTCCAAACCTTGCTAGGAGCAGTGGGAAGAGGACGAGGAGAATGACTAGTCCGTGATCTACACCAGGGTGGCGGAATGTTCCACCAGTGCTGCTGTACGAGAAAATTCCTACAAGTTATTCACCAGATGGTATTTCGTTCCAGATCGACTTCACAAAATTTATCCTAATAGGTCTAACCAATGCTGGAGACAATAGGCCTGATTCATTAAGGCACGCAAAATTAACGTAATGTGCATGTAAATCGGGCATACGCATGTCCGTATTCAACTATAAGTGGATCTGAAGAAACATCTCTTGTTGAATAACCTGTTGAAAATATCTTCCATGCTGAAAATCCTGTAACCTACAGATTAGACCCAAAATGTAATTCATTCCCGGCTGTTTGTGAAGTTTGGACTCAACTTTTCCAGTACCACCACTCTGCCTGCTACCCTGCAGCCCTGGTCAGTGTGATAGGCCAGGAGGGATCCATCCACAGCAACCCTGAGCCATAGTAAGCGGTCAGGAGTACCAGCCTGGGTACACCAGCAAGGGGGTACCCCAGCAGTGACAGTTACCCAGAAGAAACTCGGTACTGGATGCCGGTTAAGGAGTCCAGTGGTGGCAGCATTGTAAGCCCCTCCTACTGCGGCAAGAGGGCACACTTGGCATAACGTAAGGGAATGGTGGCAAAGTAAGCCCAGCCGGTTCCCAGTAGCAACAGACAGGGTGGCATAGGTGGTCCATCCTGTCACAGATTTAATTGGCTGCCACCAAATTGACCCTAGTCTGTGTGTCTGTTTGAGTGTGTGTTAGAGAATTTAGACTGAAAGCTCCATTGGGACAGGGACTGATGTGCGTAAAATTCTCTGTACAGCACTGTGGAATTAGTGGCGCTATATAAATAAGTGGTGATGATGATGATGATGATGAATACGGATGTAGGTACGCTCTGCTTATACGGCACTTGTTGTATTGAGACAGACACTACACACTTCAGGATACGTACAATATATATATATAATATAAAGTTCCAGTAGAACGCACAGAAAAAAAGTGTTTAATTATTGTCACCTGTTAATAATATAGGGCCTGATTCATTAAGGATCTTAACTTAAGAAACTTCTTATTTCAGTCTCCTGGACAAAACCATGTTACAATGCAAGGGGTGCAAATTAGTATTCTGTTTTCCATACAAGTTAAATACTGACTGTTTTTTCATGTAGCACACAAATACTTGATAGCTTATTTATACACTGAAATTTAAAGTTGATATGTGTGTGCTACATGAAAAAACAGTCAGTATTTAACTTGTGTGCAAAACAGAATACTAATTTGCACCCCTTGCATTGTAACATGGTTTTGTCCAGGAGACTGAAATAAGCAGTTTCTTAAGTTAAGATACTTAATGAATCAGGCCCACAGTCATTAGTAGAAAAGAAAAATATTTTACATTTTTTCCCCCTTGAAATACATTTATCTCAGGATGGTATTAATGACTACTATACATAAAATGCATTTTTACAGTTAGTTGCTCTTGAGTGCAAAACATGTTCTAGCATGCAAATGTGACCGTCATCACTATCACTTGGCACTTACATCTGACCTATAGCTGGTGCAAATAAAACCACTGAAAACATGTAGCTTAGAGATGCCCAAAGTTTGAATCGGACAATGCTCTTTGCGCTCAACCTTGGCACACCCTTGACTACATGCATACCCCCTTCCCTTTCCCGTTCCACCCTTCAAATCGTAGGCAGTATAATTTACATGCAAGCATGAATTGCGTTCTCTGACATATGTTATGGTTTTGCGCATTAATGATAAAAACGCAAAATATGTAACGTAAATGGACTTGCGTGCCTTAATGAATGAGGCCCAATGTGGCCATATAGGCACTTTTATCCATGTGTGATGGTCTTGCCTTAAAATACTTTAATTTTTGGAATGCTTTGAAGTTGCTCATCTCAAACATCACCGGACTATCCCTAAGTGTATCTTATGCTAACCTGCTTTTATGTGCATCTATAGCCTGCATTGACAACCTGACACACAAACTTATCATGCATCATCATCATCATCATCATCATCATCATAGCGCCAACATATTCCGTGCACATATGTTGTGCCTTAAAATACCAAACTGCACGTAACTGTAAGAAAATGAACCCCCCCTTACTGCAAGGAGTATCAACCAAAAATTCATAAAATGTGGGACCTTTGGTACGCATACCACAGCACACCACTTCCATACTTCCAATACACCTACTGCCTATGAAGCAAATCTTGGCTTGACCCTCCCTCACCCCCTTTTCATTTTGTTTGTCCCTCTGAATCTCCACCCCCCCCCCCAGCCCCCCAAGCAAGATAATCCAGGCACAGATGATCTTATTCAATCGAAGAAGGGAAGGGGAAGATTCTAAGATGCTGTTATCTATCTTTTTTTCCAGAGATGCTTCAAACCTCCACGAAGATCTTCCCCTATCGCTTTCTGAGCTTGAGAAGGAGATCTGTCGGCACTTTACAAGGATTGCAATCTGAGGAAAACCAGGTAGTAAAGCTCCAATACTGCCGACACTGGCAATGGAACTTATTGCAGAGAAGTGTAAAGGATGTGGAGTGGACACTGAAAATGTCTACACGTTTGCAAGACCAGCTGCTTTGTCACACTTCTGAATTTCCGATTGCATATGCCTCTTTATTAAGGAATGTGGAGCTAAAAATCCCCACTGTCTTCCAAAATGTTTCCTTCAATGCATGGGCGCACTTAGAGGGGGTTTTCTGTTGCCCAGAAACCCCCCCCCCTCCCACCTTACTCAGGGTGCAGGCCTCCCCAGCCTCTTGTAGAAGACAATTTTCTTCACTGCCCTTAGTGTTATGTGAATGGGGAAGAGCTGCAGTTAAATAACAGAGGTTGCCGTGACTCCGCCCACAAGCCCCACCCACGACTCCGCCCACGCATAAGTAAATGCTGTCTGAGTTTCCAGCCTGCTCCCTGGTGTTAGAAGAAGAAGCTGATCGTAAAATCATTTGTTGGTGTACATTCTAGTGGGCTGTCCTGGAACGCCACAAATTCCATCCTTACACTGATTTACAGCTAACATACTTATCTGCTGTATGTTTCAGGAATAAAACATGAAAGGAACAAGGCTGGTATTTAATTGGTTATTCATTGTATTTGCAGCAATATGTGTTCATGTATGTGACAGTATCATCATGTGAGTACTGCGTGCAGCATGTGCTGATAGTATACCTAGCGTGTCATTGCTGTTAGTATGTGGTAGTAGTATGTGGTGGTGTTACTACGGGGTATATTTACTAAACTGCAGGTTTGAAAAAGTGGAGATGTTGCCTATAGCAACCAATCACATTCTAGATGTCATTTTGTAGAATGTTCTAAATAAATGATATCTAGAATCTGATTGGTTGCCATAGGCAACATCTCCATTTATTCAAACCCGCAGTTTAGTAAATATACCGCTATGTGTACAATTAGTATAGTGTAGTGATGGTATTACTAGTGTAGTAGGTAGTAGCAGGTATTAGTGGTGTTAGTGTGCGTGATGTGCCAGCATTGGTATTAATGTATGACTGTAGTGCATGATCAGCCACATTCAAACTCCATTCAATAAAATACAATATTCTACCATTAAAAAAAATATAAGCCCAACCTCAGCACATTTCCCCTGCTCAGTCTCCATAGGAATCCAAGGCCCCAAAGTGACTACTTTATATGTACTATGGGAATCCCATTATGGAACAGTATGGTGGCATGTTAATATTACACCCCTCTCCTTCACAAAGTACTTTCCTAAATCGGAAGCTTGATAAGATCACTGATACCACATGGAGGCTACCGTTGTATATGCTTGGGAGGAGGAATCATGCATACAGGATTTTGCACATGCCCTCTACACATGATCTGTGTCAAATGAGGGCAACCCCATCACTTGTACTACTTATATTATGTTATAGCATAGATAAGCTCATTGGAAATATATATCTAGATGTATATACATATGGACAGATGGTTGGTACATAGGGAGTCGGTTGCCATAGTGGGTATGTGCCAGGAGGGAGAGAGGTAGAAGTGGTGACGGTACAGGCGTCCCTCTCTAAAATGTTCGGACTTGTTAAGTCCATGAAAGGAAGTGATTTCATTCATAATGTCCCTAAATGGCCCACACAGTTCTATTTAGGCCACTGCCCCCCAACACCATGGTTTAACTTTAGATTAGGCTAGTGCAGGAGGCTTATCTGGCTGTAACAATGTCTCCTAGGGCTGCATTCTCAGCACTGTGAGGAGACATCGCGCAGAGTAAGTGTGATAATCAACAGAAAGCTACTTATGATCGCAACACTGACAGTCTCGCCCTCCGGAATGTTGTGGTCATGGAACAACATTCGCTCCATGATCACTGGGAGAGGAAGTGTATGTGCGTGTGTCCACGGAGACACATCCAATCGAAGTCCGGCAAGAAATCCTCGCTCATTTTTCTTTGCTCCCCATAGAGGTGCAAAAAAAAATGAGTGAAGATTCCTAGCCATAATAGGCAGCAATGTGCACAGCTGGGTTCGGGGTGATGTCTGGTGGCAACTGTCGCTGAAATGAGCATGGACAACCTCCCTTTGCATATCCTGCGTTTGCCTTTGCGCTTGTGTGTTATGTGCTTGTCTGCATATTCTCTGCTAATATGAATGGCGCTACATAATTAAAAATTATAATGAATATAAACGAATTGAAAAGCAAGTCAAGAGGACATAGGGCTTTAACTGAATAAGATACCCCATAGCCCTCAAATCACAGACCAACTCAAAAACATAAAAATAATACACGATATGATCTAACAGCATATTAGTATACCTGTGGACATATACTTTGAATATATATAGATTATTTATTGCATTCTACAATTAAGAAAAATCACTGGCCATTTTTGTTGTGTGTGGTCGGAGGGCACACTAATTATTCATTTATATATTATTGATTATTTATTATGTATTATTATTTATTATGTTTTATATTTTTATGTTTTTTGTGTTGGTCTGTGATTTGAGCGCTATAGGGTATCTTTGTCATATGTTTATGAGATTTGGGGAAAATCTTCCTAAGAGTTGCTTGTCTCAGGTCGGGTATGAATCAGATTAGAGCGCTTTCCATGTATATTCGTATTGACAGCCTTTAACTGAATAAAGTTATGTATGGCACAGATCAGGGGCGGATCTAGACATTTGTCCTACCTGGGGCGATTTTAGGGGGGGGGGCGATTTAGGCCCCGCCCCCTTTCTGATGTCTAAGGCTGCCGGCGGCTGCACAGTATGTGCAGGTCCGTTCAGCAGTGGCAGTGTGCTGTCCCGCTGCTCTGATTGTGTTTAAAACACAATCAGAGCAGCCGGGCAGCATACTGTCCCTGCTGGACGGACCTGCACAGGCCCCCCCCCTGGATCCGCCACTGGCACAGATTTGCCTTTAATTCACGTGCAGTATCAGATGGGCCTATATCAGAGAAAAACACGGACTGGCAGTGTCATCGAGTACTGATTGCAGCCCTGTCTATGAAATGAAGACAGTTACAGAGGTAACAGGTATACCCATATACACAGGTAATGGTTGCACTAGAAAATTAACCCACCGGTTAACATCTTATTATCTGTTAACGGGGCTATTCCCCAGATCCCACCCTCATTCGCACATCTGAAATAGATGTCTCCAAATATTTTTACATCGTTACACGAATTTGCATTTCAAATCACGTCAATTAAGCTAATGAGTATCTCTACGTTTATCTGATCAACATAATTTTGAAAGTGTGTCTGGAGGGGGCTGGGAGGGAGATTCTTGGTATGAATTTGCCAGGAAAAAGCCTTGCGGTTTCTGTTGGGTTACAAGGCCGGCTGCTGATTAGACGTTTAGATATTAACTCTATGTGCCGCCGTGCATTTTCCACCTGCCATCTGTGCTGCGGATACAGAATTAATTAGGGTAATCTTCAGAACATGTGCTTGGTTTATATATAAACCTTTGTGTCTGCCTACAATTTGTTCATAGCATAAAGTATGTATGTTTGTCTGTGTCTACGCTGCCTGTATATATCACTGGGCCTGTTAGCCCTTATACATCTTCATCATCTATTTATATAGCACCACTATTTCCGCAGTGCTGTACAGAGAACTCACTCACGTCAGTCCCTGCCCCATAGGAGCTTACAGTCTAAATTCCCTAACACACACACAGAGAGAGACTAGGGTCAATTTGATAGCAGTCACTTAACTAGTGTGTTTTTGGAGTGTGAGAGGAAACCAGAATACCCGGAAACCCACACAAACACGAGGAGAACATACAATCTCCACACAGATAAGGCCATGGTTGGGAATTGAACTCATGACCTCAGTGCTGTGAGGCAGAAGTACTAACCGCTAAGCCAAGCATGCGAGGAGACTGCAGTACACAGCTGTATAGATCTCTATTATTAGTTATATTAAACAGGGAATGTTCCACCTTTTTGTTCTTGCGCTGATGGCCTACTGCATCTCACAAAATGGGGCCACTGAAATGAGCACAATACACGTTTGTTAGGGTATTTTGTGTGTGTGTAATTTCCTGAGCTTTCAGTACACATGGTATTAGTCACTGGTACAGCTTGGTTACTAAAAACTAGTCCATTATGGCTGGCATCGGCACATCAATGCTTCTCGCTTGTGTACATAGCATTTGTCAGAACGTTCTTTGCACAGAGCACAGGGGCAGGAGCCAGCCAGCATGGCTCCTAGTCATAACGATGCCAGACAGACAGGTGGGTTCTCTGAGGGCACAGTTGATATAACGTGGCCTTCTGTGTCCCATCAGGGTCACGACTTTCCTTAATATGGCAGTTACACCACTGGATGTTCCCATGATGCTGTCGATCACTCTAAAATATAATACGTTTGTATCAACACAATGGGAAATTCATTTTTCAATTGTTCAGCTCTGTCAATAGTCAGTACTGTCCAGTAACCACCTAAGCCACTCCCCGTTTATGTTCTACAGGACAGCTATCGCTAAAAACTGCTGTCTTCGAAAACAATACCCAACGCACCAATCCGACACAGAGCCTGAAGTATTATACACATTCCTGTTGCTCTCAGTAGCTGCTGTCTCCAGCTACTGTCTGAATAATTCAACGTGCAGCCAAACTGACAGGGTTCTCCGAGGTATGTGCTCGTCTTGTGCCACTAACACTTATTGCTGGTCTGGGACACTCAAGCTGCCATGTGCCGTTATGACTATAATTAAACGCCTGTAAATGATTATGTTAAATAATTACAGATTACATGTGTTGTTTTCTTTTTAAAGAAACTGAATGTATCGATCATTAAATGCCAACTGCACTTGAATTTAGCAGTGTTGTATTCAGTTTTTGTGCTATTAATGTACAGGCTGTTTTAGTGTGCTGCAGAGATCTGCATGATGTTGTTTTTTTTGCAACTGTAGATATAGTTACAGTGGGGATAATTTAGAGTTGGACTTAAGCCAAGGTTTTATCATAAAATATGTACCCCCCCTCCCCCCCCCTGTGTAAAATGCATATACCTGTGTCGATATTAACAGCGTGCGATCCCCCCGCAAAAGCCAAAACCAGCACCAGGCAATGACAGGCAGGGATGGTCATACTGTATCAGGGAAACCCATCCTGAAAGCATTGGAGATCTCCCCAACACCCATGTCCAATGGGTGTTAGGGCGATAAAGACTTATGGGTCTATTCAACAAAGTCAGAAGAGCGTTTGTCATCGTCCCCCCATCCCCGATTTTCCTTCAACCAGCACTAGGGTTAATATGACTGGAGGGAGGGCATGCTTTTCCCCCCCTTATTTATTTACTTTTAACGCTGTCTACTGCCAGCGAGTCCAGCGGCACCGGCATTGCCGTTGTAATGTCGACATTGTGACTGTCGCTATTATCACTGTCAGCACTCACAGAGCCGGTATGTTATCTGTGTCAGGGAGATTTAGCATTTAACCGGTCGACATTTTAGTGAATTTCTACCATCGGAAATTTGTGCCCAACCCCCCGTGGTAGCCATAAACTGATCGGATATGCTGGCACTTGTAGAATTACAAGCCCGGTGGGACCTGTACTGCCACATGGAACAAGACTGCTAAAAACAAAACAAAACACACGAATAAATACTTTAGTTAAATAAAGACTCCCCCAAATCCCCTTTAACAAATTTATTATTCAACAAAATCCATGAGGATCCTCTTCATTCTTCAGGCTTTTAATCCTATGCTAATTTAAAATAAAACACACCGGCAAAGGTGACTTACTTTGTTCAGTATCGGTGGTCTGATCGGTTAATAGTTAATCGATAGAATGTATAATTTATACATGAACTACATGGTATCAACATTATACTACTCACCAGAGCAGCTTTCTCATGGTTCAATGTCAGGGCTATGAAACAGCACACACAATGCCAAGGAGCTTTAGAATAGAAAAGTCCCCTGTTAAGCAGATAAGGGAATGATTATATATTGTAAAATATTATGAACTGCAGCATGGTGACATCATTGTGCAGTACTCTTGCAGCATTTAATAATGTACAATCCCCCTACCTACCTAGCGAGGGATTAGAGTGATAGCTCCCATGGTTCTTAGACAGGTGGGGGCAACGTGGTGGCAGGAGGGGGCCCGATTTCAAATCCGTTTGAGCATCTTAAGTGCTTAAGTGTCCTGCACAGTAGAGATATTATTCCCTATACTAGAATAATGTTATGTTAGGCTTTGTATTTGAACCTATTGTTGCTATATTACTCTGGTTACAGTGCTTTCATTGTAGTGTACATTGTAATTGTTATGATACTGTTTAACACTATTGTGCTTGTTAATGTCTTGCTCTTTTGTATTAGTTTTGGTCTCTAAAGCACCAAAGAGGAAAGAATGCGTAAGGAACGTTTCTCCCATTTCGAAATCAATCAATTATTGAAAATGATTACACAAGTGGAGACTGGAGAGCTGATGTTTTCACTAACTGAGGAAATACAAAATTATCCTTAACTGTACAGCTAGCAACTAACAAAACCAGGGCTTCATTGTCTGCTGCTATTTAGCGCTCAAGGAGGTTCTGTAAAGGTGCAACACTGCCACCTACTGTCCAGATATAGCAATGAAAGAAGATTTGTGAAAATCGTAATCGTATGTCTGCCTATTGAACGGTATATATGTATATTATGTATTATGAATACATGGAACAGCCACCTTTTTTATTTATCAATCTGATAATGTTGCAATGAGATCCTTTGTCAAAAAACAAACAATAGCACATTTTAGTGCCATTGAACAATTATAATACACATACCTAAATCCAATCATTTTGAGATGCAAATTTTCCAAACAGATCAATCCCATTTGTGATTGATTTGGTCGTCTAGATTTGATTTTATTGGATCATTGGTTACCCACAAGCAAAATTTTTATCTATTCAATAACAAAAAATAGAAAGGAAAAAGAAAAGTGATGGGAGTCAGCTTTATAGTGTAATAGACAACAGCGCCACCTGCAGGTAGACAAGGGAGCATAACTGCAACAGAGAGTTATACTAAATAAGAGCATTTTTTAATAAAGTCTGCAGGGAAGGGGTGCTGCTAGGCACCGTATGTCATGCTGAAAATTGCTTTATCAAAACATTCTTTATATTTTCCCTGCTCTGCTCAAAATAGAAGAGCAGGGTTCTCTGGGTCGAATAGACTTCCGTATCACTGGGACCATCCCCAAAAATCCTTAAAGGGCCCAGTGATCACATGGTATACCCTTGACTGACAGTGTGAGTGGAGTAGAGGCAGGAAAAGATGAGATAGTATCTTTCCACTCTTGACCCCTAGGTTCACTGTGCCAGTCAACATGGTTCTCATACAGTCACTGAAGGAGGGAGTGCGGGTAACTGGTGTCGTACCCATGATTTAACCTATTGCACAGTGCCAGTGATAAGTACATGGGGCAAGATCATCATCATCATCACCACCATTTATTTATATAGCGCCACTGATTCCGCAGCGCTGTACAGAGAACTCACTGACATCAGTCCCTGCCCCATTGGAGCTTACAGTTTAAATTCCCTAACATACACACTCACAGACTAGGGTCAATTTGTTGGCAGCCAATTAACCTACCAGTATGTTTTTGGAGTGTGGGAGGAAACCGGAGCACCCGGAGGAAACCCACGCAAACATGGGGAGAACATACAAACTGCTCACTCTTATTAACTATTATTTGGCCGCTGTGTCACTGCAGCTCCGACCATAGCTCTTTTCCTCGTGGTCTCCTGAATTGATTTGCTCATACACGCAGTGTCCGCCCTTGTATCTCTTTACACTGTTTTCTGATTGGTCCTGCTGCAGGAGCAGAGGGAGGCCCACTACATGATTCCAACACACAGACACAAGCTTTCGGCAAATCCTTATAGTTGTCTCCTCAGGCTGTCTGACCTGTCAGCTTAATACACAATGGACCTGATTCATTAAGGAAAGTAGAGCAAAAAATGAGTATCTTTGAACCTTGGCAAAACCATGTTGCAATGTCAAGGGTGCAAATGAGTTTATCAGTTTGCACATAAGTTAAATACTGGCTGTTTTTTCATGTAGGACAAAAAATACTTGATAGCTTTATTTTTACACTGACATTAAAAGTTGATCTAGGACAGTGTTGGCTAACCTGTGACACTCCAGGTGTTGTGAAACTACAAGTCCCAGCATGCTTTGCCAATATACAGCAGCTTATTGCTGAAAGGGAATGCTGGGATTTGTAGTTTCACAACACCTGGAGTGTCACAGGTTAGCCAACACTGATCTAGGACATGCTCTACCCCAATTATAAATTTGTCATAACATTTTAAATTTACCTCCCGCTCCAATGCAACATGGTTTTGCCCAGGTGCAAAGTTACAATTTTTTTTACTTTCCTTTCCTTAATAAATCAGGCTCAGTATGTTTAAGGCCTCATTTAGAGCCGGAAGTAAAATGCATAATAAAACAGTGGATTATTTAGCTCCACGCAAGGTGCACTTACAACTAAAGCACAGTAAGGATGGCACTGTTAATGCAGTCTGTTCTGTGCAAGTGTCTTTTCTAGAGATGCCTGTTTGAGGGTATTCAGGACCTGGTGTAAACATCCGTCCTGATGATGATGATTAGAACGGTTCTTTGCAGTGTGAATAAATAAAAGATTTTTATTTTTTATTTTTTTCATTTTTTTAAACTGCATATCTTTTTTGATATAATGATGTTCATTGATACCCCACATTGAGTCTATACACAATTAGACGATCAGAGCAGTTTCTTACTCTCTAGCGCAGCGATGGGCAATCTGACTCACTTAAGGCAGGGGCAAATGCAGGGTTTGTAGAGAGTGGTTTCCACACCAAGCCGCCAGTGGGTGTGACCAGCATGCATGGGAGCGTGGCTATAATTTTAGACAGTGCTTGGCTGCTCTCCAACTCTTCCTATCCCTATAATATACATGGACAATGCTGCGTGGACTACTGTTAGGTGCACGCAGCTCTCTCTTTTCGAGCAGAGCCGTGTGAAGCGGGGGCAGGGTCCAGCCACCTCAATTATACAGTGTCCCAGGCTTGGGGGGGGGGGGTCCAGGCACTAAGAAACCCCCCCCCCTCGGTTTGCCTATGTAAGGGGCTGCATTGAGCAGCCCTCCAACCTTCAAAAAGGCTGCACATTACCATTAATCCCTTAATAAGTGAAACCAATATTGAATCAAGGAAAGAGACACCTATCTCTGATAACATTTGTATGTAATAATATAACATCAGTTATTTTAAACAAGTTTAGTTTTACAAGCAATAACAAATATCTGATAATAGTGCAGAAATGAGCTGGGGGCCGCAGGTAAAAGCTCGGAGGGCCACCTGTCGCTCATCCCTGTTCTAGCAAATTAGAGTAAAGCCGCTGCAATTGGCTACTTGCGGACAGCTCCCCAGACTGTAATTTGCATCACAGCAGCATTGTCTAGCTGTTTTTTGGGGGTTTTTTTCAACTTATATTACAAATACACTAGGTGTATTCTATTGTGAAACCCTACTGATGTAGAAAACCCCAATAACAGTACAATACGTACAATGCCTATCATTCATTTATATAGCGCCATTAATTCCGCAGCACTGTACAGAGAACTCACTCACATCAGTCCCTGCCCCATTGGAGCTTACAGTCTAAATTCCCTAATACACACAGAGACCGAGAGAGAGACTAGGGTCAATTTGATAGCAGCCAATTAACCTACTAGTATGTTTTTTTGGAGTGTGGGAGGAAACCGGAGCACCCAGAGAAAACCCACCCAAGCATGGGGAGAACATACAAACTCCACACAGATAAGGCCATGGTCGGGAATTGAACTCTTGACCCCAGTGCTGTAAGAAAGAGGTGATAACCACTTAGCCACCGTGCTGTCCTATGTGGAGTATACATCCGCAAAAGAACGCACAGAAAAAAAAACAATGTCACCTGTTAATAATATAGGTATTACTGATATAAAACCATTAAAAAATTAAATACACTTATTAGGATGTTCTCAATGTCTACTGAACATAAAATAATTTTTTACAGTTGCTTCTGATTGCAAACATATGTTATAGCATGGATACACGACTTATCACTAATAATCAGGACTTAGACTAGCCCTGTAGGTGGAACAAGAGATACGGCAGAAAATCAAGTACCTTTGAGATGCCCAGAGCTTGAATCGGACGCTGTGTGCGCTCGAGTTTGGCACGCTCTTAGTGTACATTGACTATGGGTGAACGCACCTTACACGCCTCGTTCCGTCCCAGAATTTGTAAGCTGCAGTGAGTGTCCTTCGCGTAGGCAGATTCATTGAAATTTGCTGGGTATGGTCCGTTCTGGGCATGTGAAGATTACATTTGCAGATTATACGATCAAATTCGGCATTCACGTTACTTGATGAACTAGGCCCAATGTGTCTGATCAATTTATTTGGGTGGTGAGTAGCTGACCGGACACCCAGCATAGAGATGCAACAAAGGCATAGGGCTTCAATTTTTGAAGAAGATATTGAGAAAGCTGTGCTGGCTAGAGATGTTCAGGCTCGGTTCCCCAAGAACCGAACATACCCGTACTTAGCAGATCCGAGTACCGAGCCTCAGTACTTGCGCGCTTTCTCGGATTTGAAAACGAGGCAAAATGTCATTGTTACGTCGTCGGATCTCGCGATTTTTTGATTCCTTTTAAGATCCAACATAACGATGGGTGTGAGGGAGGGCGGACCCAAGGACAATTCCATCTTGCACCCTGTTTCTTTTCTGCCACTGCTTTGTGGCAATGTGTCCTAGATGTGACAGGAACTGCCTGTTAGGAACCCCAGCAGCCAGTACCACAAAACCCGGAGACTACTCCGAAAGTCTGGTGTTCACTGTTGCCCCTAGTGATAGGGACAGACTTGGCTGCAGACAAACGGAGGGTCGCCAGATGGGTACCGGCTGTGGAGAACCCAGGAATGGAGAGTTATGGCAGACTGCGTATCCAGAGAACGAGCCGAGGTCAGGGGCCACTTGCAGAAAGAATAGTCAGAAACACGGTAAAGGGTCAGGGTCACGAGCAGGTCAGCAGAATCCGAGGTACAGGCCAAAAGATCAGGGACACAGGCAAGAAGGCAAAATCCAGTAAGCAGGCAAAATGTCACAACAGCAATCCAACAGAAACTGAGAGCAGGTCAGCACTAGTGCACTACACAAACGCTATAACCGTCAGGGAGGCTAAGCCCTTCCTGCCTTAAATAGTGCCATAGACCAATCAGAGCTTTGCCCTGTAACAGAGCACAGGAGGGGCCTAATTAATTAACTAAATCAGCCCACAGGCTGTAATTGGTGCAGCACATGCACCCGGCTGCACTGTAATGCCAGGGCGCGCCAAGGCAACGGTCGGGGACGCAAAACCGAAAGTGACGCCCCGGTGGTCATGGAGACGACCAGGACGTCAGAACAGCGGGGAGAAGAGTCGCGGCAGTGTCCGTGGCCACCGCGGTTCCTGACACTGCCGTGTGTTTGTGTCATTGCTCTGTCGCTTAGCATCCAGCCAAGTTGCTGCAGTCGTTGTCCGAAAGTGTATGAAAACAATATTGTGATCTGTGAGGTGGTCAAAATTGACTGCAAATGACTTGAAATTAGTGTTATTGAGGTTAATAACTAAGTAGGAACAAAATAAGAGCAAAATTATGTCATTTTAGCATATTTTAGGATTTTTTCTAAAAAATCCAAAACCAAAACACAAAGCTAATCCAGATCCATAACCAAAACCAGTTCACGGGGGTCAGTGAGCATCTCTACTCCTGGCAGATATAAGTCTTTAAAGTTCAGAATACTCATATACCAGCCCCATGCTACATTTGATCCCAGGGCATTTATTTTCCCATATGAAGGATGAATTGTGGCGTCAAACAACTTTAAACACATAAGTAAGGACTTTGGGACAGGTATAGAAGCCTAAAGATGTTCTATTTCGCTGAATTAGTGCTTCTTAGTGCCTCTTGGTCATGTTTGATTTGATTGGGTACCAGAAGTTGGGAAGTTGGCCTGGAATAATTGCTGATATTGCTAGGTGACAAACATACCCAAATATTTTAGTTTGCAACAATGCCACAGAAAATTATTTTACAGTCCGGTTTTCTCCATTTTTGTGAGATAGTAATCTAGTGCCTCTGTTTTCTGAACGTTTCTTTTGTCACCTAAGCACCCGCCATGGGCTTTGATCTCCTCTATCAAAATAGGGAGAGAAGTTTGGGCTTTGAAATTGATTAGTAGACATTGCCAATATAGAGTGCGATTTTATGCTTGATCTTCATGCCCAAAATGTCTAATTGGGCTTCAAGCCTACAGGCAAAAGGTACAATGATCAGTGCAAAAATTAAAGACGATAAGGGGTAGTTATGCATCCTACAATTTGTGATAATGAATGGGGAGGAAGTTAGGCCGTTCACTGTTACAGAAGAAGAACGGAAACGAAGCCCCTGACAAACCTCTCAGAGAAACCCATCACATTCAAAACCCTGAACATAAACGGCCAAGATTTTCAATCATCCGCCCTCTATGTGTTAAGCGATAAAATAAGAAAAGGGCGTCTCTGCTTGTGGATGGAGTGGATCATTCGCCTGGTGTTGTCCGAGGACTGCTGGCCTGTGACAAAATCTATTCGGACTGGGGGTATCAGGGTAGCTAAAATTTTCACAGAACATTCAATATCTACATTTAAGGATTGGCCTGTAATTCAAGCAGATTTTTTATTTTCAACTGTATTAAAGGAAGAAGAAAAAGAGAAGAAAGGAGAAGAAAAGAAGAAAGAAGATTTCGAAGGAATTAGGTATGCAATAAAGAGGATAATAATGGATTGGGTGAGTCTTTATTTAAAATAAAGGAACTTTAATAAGGTGTCTGTGTTTAGCCCCATGAGTGAGACCATGTCTACGTGTTTTTGTATCTCTTTATAAGAAAAGAGTGTTTGTTTTTTAGTACTTTACTATGTGACACTACAAGTGCCACTATAGGCTGACTGTTGGATTTCCTATGCTGAACAGGCTGGGGCCCTTATACTGCGGGTTTCCCGGTTGTAGTGGGGCCAGTCCAGTCTGCCATAGACTGATGCTGATGGTTATGTGGGAGAACCCCATGCTGTTTGTCCCCTGCATTAGCTGTTACCAGACAAGGTTATAAGCACTGGTGCTCATTTTACTTTTTGGGGGAGGAGCCCTTTTCAATAGTCATCATCATCTAATTGATCAGTTGCTTCGTCCTCCAGCGCTGACAAGTTTATGATGATGTCTGGTATTTATCTATTATGTGGAGGCATCAAGACACACTTAAGTGCATGTTCTAAATGCACACTATTTTAAGTTGCTAAATAAACAAGAGCATAATTTTGTGGCCTGCATTTAATGTATACGTTCAGGCCACAAATTGCCCTCTACTCTAAATGATGACATTTATAACTATAACCAATGCTTTTATACAGTGGTAACTCCATTCCAACACAGACAGATTAAATAAAAGATACTTACAACTACACTTTACTTCGTCAACTGTGGGACTTCTTAACTTACAACATAAATCAATACTCTTAATGCTAGAATTATCCCTTAGGGTGGTACAGTTTAACAATGAAAGGGGAAAAAGTATAAACATGTGCATCTTTGCTCTTAGCAGCTAACACAATTCAGTAATGGCAGTTTTAAGAGCTATGTAAGTTTGCAAATTATGCTGAGCACTTAAATGCTGATTGCAAATAACTTGGCATTTTCACTAGTTTTAAAGTGCTTTATTTGCCTACAATGGCAATCGAATTGCTATGTGTGACTTTTTTTATGAAGGTGTTTTGTGTCTATACAGAGTCCATGTATTTTTACATTGAATACATATAAAATAACATAAATAACAGGGTAGAAAAGTGGGAAGGTGAAGGAATCGGGTAGGGAAAGACATATCTTGTTTGTATTTAACAGAGGGACTAGATACATTTCAAGAATTCATTTGTATAAAATGTGCAGATTTTTTTTCCATGAACCCAATCACCTTAGGGAATCCAGCCCTATGCAGACCAGCCTGTGGCTGGTTTGGCATTATGGCAGGGTGCCCCCACGTTACCGGAATCCCTGCTATAGTGCCACCAAAACCTAGTGCTGGTAATAGTAAAATCAGGGGGGGGGGGCATACTTTTTGTCCCCTTGATTTTGCTAGTACCAGCCTGGGCTGGCAGCGATAGGGTTGGATAAGCTGTTTGGGAGAGGGGTATGCCCTTTTTTGGAGTTTTTTACATTTATTGCCTTTTTTTATTGTTTACATCTGTTGATTTATGTCGACATTTTCATCATCGACTTTACAACCCTGTCTACATTTTAACTGTGTGTCGACATTATGAACATGTACACATTATGATGCCGATGTTTTGACAGTCGACATTTCATACCCAACCCCTCTATTTATTGACTCCACATTGCTGAATTGGTTGCTTAACTAGGGTAACTATGTATCTTTGCTAAAGATCAATCTGTTAACATTTATATTGATTCTCATTAGACCATTGTAGTACAGAACTTTAGTGAACTATAGAAACAGGTTTTCAAACTTCCATAGGAACACAAATTAAAAATAGTCCCTATGTAGCTCAATCGTTAGACATTTTGCTGCTACCCTTTGCTGTATATTTTGAACCTCATGATTGTACTACAAAGGGAACAGTTTTGGCTGATGCTGCAAATAAGGCAGCAGCACTCTCCTCCCCGCAGGCATCACATGTGTTATTTTAATGTTCAACTGACCTCTTTCCTAGAACCAGGGCCGTCTTTCCCATTGGGCACAATGGGCAGGTGCCCGGGGGCCCGTCGGAGGCAGCAAAAAAAAAAAAACCTGAAAAAAAAAAAAAGACAATACTTACCTTGCGGTCAGCCGGTGATCCGGCTCCCTCCCTCCCTGGTCTCCTCCTCCGTACGGCGCTCGCAGTGCATGTCGGGTGTGACGTCATCACGCCCGCCCGACATCCATTGCGGAGCGCGACGGAGGAGGAGACCATGGAGGGAGCCGGATCGCCAGCTGACCGCAAGGTAAGTATTGTCTTTTTTTTTTTTTTTCAGGTTTGTTTTTTTTTTGCTGCCTCTGACGGGCCCCCCTGGGCTGCAGGGCCCATATATATAATCATTTTTTTTTTTATATATAGAGGCCCCGGTGCACTGCTGTGCCCGGGGGCTTAAGATGTTCTTAAGAGGGCCCTGCCTATAACTACTATTAAAGATATAGGCATTTTACAGTACAAATCACATAATCAGAACCATAGCTGTGCACAATAGGATTGGTTTGGATGTTATCCTGGTTAGTAAGAGGCATATGTGTTGTTTAACTGGTAAAGAATCATGTCAAAACCATAAGAATAGAAACCGGGAGGCTACACCAAAACAGTTTTAGAATGTCCTGGGTTGGATGAGTGCACTTGGATCCCAAATATTTTATTGTATCCGTACTTTTATGTCTGTGGTCCTGTTTATTTGCTTATTGCCTTTGCTAAATGTAACTTTCACACATGTAAATCTTTGCCTAAAGCAGCTGTTCCTTTTAATATAGTTCAACAGCAACAGAGGATGACCACGCAGTTTGTAACCAGAGGTGGAATTAGCTAGCTGTGGCGCCCGGTGAAAGGAGGCGTAGAGGTGGGATCGGGCCCCCCGACACTCTGCATCCGAATTGTAGTGGGCCCCGGTGCACAGCACCTGCCACAGAAATGGTAGATCTGTCACTGTTTGTAACCACCAAACTTGATATGCAAGTAAACAAATAGTGCGAATTATAAACGTCCCATTTGCAGAACATCATGCTGTCTGAGCTATCTCGCCTGTGAGAGAGTAAATAGATAAAGTTAAAAACCCTCCTTCTTTCCGTTTTATAAAAGCCCAGTCTACACAGCATTGGGTCAGGACCTCCAGGGAGGAGGTCTCAAAAAATTATCAGGTCCCCACACAGAGCTGAGGGGGCAATGTGGATAAGAACCTGGTCCCTCTTGCTACCCATGATCAGTGTGTACAAGGGTAATAATGTACAAAAAGAGTGCAAGAACTGTGGCACCACAAGTGCCAGCATGCACTGACAGGCCATGACAGTTCTTGCATACTGGTGCATGTAGAACTACAAGCGCCAGCATTAACATGGCCGTTGGCGCAGACTTGCACTGGTAGTGCCGCAAGTGATGACACTACAAGTGTTGGATCCGATCTTAGATAAGGAATAAAACCAATTGCTAATAATTGAAATAGTAGTGCCCCCAATGCGAATAATATTAATAGTTGTGCCCCATTTATAATAAATTAAATAGTAGTTTTAATGTTTGAAATAATAATGCCTCCATAAATAAAAATGTATTTTGGCCACCTTTTAAAAAAATTTTTTGAACAATGCGCCTATAATAAATACTTTACCCTTCATCCTGTCTTGGTACAACGTAATCCATAAGGGTATAAGGTAAGTCATATGCAAGAGCAAAAAAAAAAAACCCCTATTAAAACGACGAACTGCTCCCAAGGAGCACCTGGTGCAGAGTGAGTTCTTATCTGGTGATCCGCCTAGTTAGTAGCCAGACATCCAATCAGGAGAGGTCTCATACACTGCTCAGCCAATCACAGAGAATATATTTAATTCCATAAGTGATCAGCAGAACAGGAAGAGTCTTGTATGCGTAAGTGAGAGAGAGGAGGTTACCAAAGACGAGGCACGGGTCAGAGGTAGATCTAAGAGGATGAGAGGGAGAGTATTTTAAGATGAGAAACAAGGTGTATGATGGGGGGGGGGGTGTTGTTGAGAGCTTTATAGGTAAGGGTGGGTAATTTAAATTGTATTATAGAGGATACAGGGTGTCATTGTAGGGAAATTGTGCTTCTACTGTTAGAAGCAAGGACAAAGAACAAGGTTTTTGTTTTAAACTGATGTTTTTACAAGGTCTGTTTTTGAGCTCTTACTGAATATTTTCTTTACAAACTTGTTTTAATAATAAACTATGTTTTGCAATAATATTCAGATTTTTAATGTGAAATAGTTAATTTTGCCATAAGTGTTAATATTATATGATTATTAAAATAAAAAAAAAATAAAAAAAAAGGAAAATTTATTATGTGTTTTCTAATTAGGCCGATTTAGATAATTGGTTCCCATGTATCGTACAAGACCTTGGAATGTTTCATTCTGTTTGTGACTAAGGGCCTGGAGGGGTGTGAAACGCGACAGCTGAGATCTGAAGACTTTCCACCTTTTATACTGACTTTTACAATGTGGATTAATTAAACAGTTTTTTTGCTATGACGAGAAGCTACTTATTTTTTTAGAGCTGATCATGGTTGATCTTTGCACTAAAGTCTTAAAAGACAGAGTGAAGAGAATTTCTTAATTAGATTCTACTGTTTTTCTTACAATGGCGAAATGAAGCCGGGAGATTAGGATTAAATATAAGAGATAAGAGACAATAACAAGTGTATAGTTGATAAGTGATCATAATTTCCCGGAACAGTTCCATGTTTTCAAGATTGGTCCCTGGAGATCTCCATTTTTTCAGTATTGACCAATGCCACAATAAGTTTCCAAGTTAAATCTATTTCTTACCATCATCAGCCCGAGTCTAGTATAGGGGCTTATTTATTACAATTGTTGCTATGGGTGCCAGACTATTTGTTCACATTGCACCATGTTATAAAAGGACAAGTCGACTTTTGACAATTCCTGCCTGTCTTACTTGCCCTCCACATGTACCAACTGAGAGGGGAGCCCACCGTTATCAAACCGGGGTCCACCACAATCCATCTGTGACTTGAGAAGAGGGAATCTCTCTCTCTCAGAACTCTGAAGAAGCACTGCAGTTGGACTTCCCTTAATTGCTCCTTCTGTGGGGTTGGTAGGACAGACTGGACTTCAAAGAATAGCCGGAGCTTGTTCCGTTTCTTGATTACCTGAGTACTAGATTTACGGTTGTGTATGCAGTAAAATAGTAAAGGAGAAAGCACACACTTCTAGTGCAATTAAATGGACATAATGAATGCAATATTCAAACAGCAAAGTGTGCTCCGATATGAAATGAGGCAAGTAAAAGTCCCATAAAAACTGACAGCTGTCATGGAGCAGGAGTGATGGGTAAACCAGAGACACATCATTACCACAAATAATATAATTTCTGCATAGCCATGTCACGGATACTCCAATATAAAATGGGTCCTAGTATTATCCAAAATTTACACTGGCCGGGCAGGGGTGCAGAGCCGAACCAGTACCCCAGTTTACATCAAGAACCGTCGCAAGGCTTGATGGACTTCACGGCTGGGAACTCGCATATCACGGGCCTCTGGACTTCCTTTAGCCATAAGACGGAATGGTCAGACGGGCTGAGGACTGGTACACAGGAAGGTCAAGCAGAACAGAGTCAGAATCCAGGGAAGGTCAGATAAGCCAGGGACTGGAACACTGGAGCATCGGAATCCACAGGAAGTTCACAAAACTAGCCAAGTTTAGGACACCAGGAATCAGCCAAAGGTAGGTAATATGAAGCCAGACTTATAGCAGAAACCCCTGTTGCTCTGACACTGCTGCAGTGTTACAGCAGGTTTAAATAGATTACGGACTTTAAAAAGACAACTTCTAGAAGCGGTAAGGTGACATTGGGCAAACAGCCCAAAAGTGCTGCGTGCCTGCTGTTACAGTGGGTGCGATCAGAGGACACAGACAGAGCTGACACGTTAAGAGTAAGTCTGCAGAGTGACAGTAGCCACTTCCCCAAAACTTATAAAAGGTGTACACTGAACTACCTAAAAATGTTTGTCAGAAATTTTTTTAAGGAAGAGTTTTATTAAATGAGGAGCATGTACATCATCATCTTTAACCCAGGAACGTTCCTCAGGACCATAACCTTGCCAATCAACAAGAAACTGCAAAATGCATCTGCAAATGCAAGGATCAAGGATTTGTTTAATCTCATATTCCTGCTGATTCTTAATTAGAATAGGTGGTGGTGGTTTGTTGAAGGTGGAAAATTGATTGATGACAAATGGTTTTAAGAAAGAAACATAGACTACATTAGGCACCCGCAAGGAATGAGGTAGGTGTGATCTAAAGTCTACTGGGTTGATGGTTTCTAAGATCTTGAAGGGAAAGAACAATCTGGGGGCTAGAAGATAACAAGACCTTGTCTTCTGGTTTCAAATTAGGCACAGGACATTTCCTCTTATCTGTGGCATTTTTATTATAAGATATTTTGATCAAGTTTTCTTTTAATGCGAGACTAGATGGCTGAAAAGTCTTAAAAAAGAAAATTTACTACTGGTACCCCAGAAGATGAAAAATTAGCCAAAGTGGGTAATTTTGGATGGCAATCACAAAGTACAAAAAATGGAGAATTAGAAATCGCTTTGTGAAGATGGTTAAAATGAGCAAAATCTGCCCAGGGGACTACTTCCAGCCAATTGTTTTGATTGACCGAAACATATATCCTTAAGAATTTCTTAAGTTCCTGGTTGGTTCTTTCCGTTAACCCATTGGATTGGGGGTGATATGTTGAAGAAAAATTAAGTTTGATACCTATGTTTTTGCAAAAAGCCCTCCAGAATTTAGATACAAACTGGGTTCGATGATCAGATACAATTTCTTGGGGACACCCATGTAGACGAAAGACTTCTTTTAATGAAGAGGGCATTTAAGGTAGAAGCAGATGGAAGACTTTTGAGTGGTACAAAATAAGCAGACTTGGGAAAATGATCTGTGATAACCCAAATGACAGTGCAGGTGTTAGATGAAGGTAAAGCAGTAATGAAATTGTTACGAGCCACGGTGGTGTCCATAGCCACGGCGGCTCGCTCACTCCACTGCCTGGCGTCCCCGTCGTCAAGGAGACGGCCCAGGACGTCACTTCCAGTTCCAGGACCATTGCCAGGGCAACGGCCGGACACCAAGGTTCTCAACGCCGTGTTTCGGCAATGCAGGGCCGCCGGGCGCGTGTGCAGTAACTTAACACAAGCTGTGGGCTAAGTAATTATTGTATTAAGTAATTAGGCAGTGCCTGGGGACAGTTTCAGGGCTAGGCCCCGATTGGTTACTTTCAGTATTTAAGGCAGGGATGGCTTAGCCTCCCTGCCGGTTATAGCGTTCCAGTACTGTGCTGATCTGCTCTTGTATATCTATTTGCCTGATCTACTGTTGTGACCCTTGCCTGTGACCCTGACCTTTTGGCTTGTGTTCTGGACTTCGCTGTGTTGCTACGGACCTCTGACCTCGGCCTTCCTCTGACCACCTGCTCCAGTCTGGGCTAGCGCCCCCGGGTTCCATCTGCGCTGCGGCCATCTTGGATGAGCTTTTACTACTCTGAGCCTACGTCCTGGGGGCATCTGAGTACCTGTGAGCATATAAAGCTCTATGGGAAAGGCAGCTGCTAAAGGTGAAGGTCTCTACTCTATTGTTCCAAAAGCTCATCCTATTGGTCATAGGCCCTAACAAAAATCCATGGGTGATCAGGGGTGAGTAGATGAATGAGTGACACATAAGGTTTTGTGAGTAACTTTGAAGAATTGAAGTTTTGCCAGAAGGACAGTTAGAAACAAAGGAAGGAATAGTTGCAATAATGCATTTAGGATCCAAGATTAATTTGTCCTTCTCGGGGGGCTCCATATCAGAGGCAGCAAATGATCATGAACAGGAGTCAGGATATTAACATTCAGGTTGTTGTAAGACTGGCACAAAAGAGAAAGCAATTTTGAGTTGTTTGAAGGCTTTCACAGCTTCCAGCGGCCACTGCTTGGAATTGTCAGTCTTCCGTGTCCAGTTCGTGATGGGAGGAACCAGAGAAGAATATGCCTTGATAAACTGGTGGTAGTAGTGAGCAAACCCTAAGAAACACTGGGTAGCCTTAAGTCCAGAAAGTTGAGGCCACTCAGTGATGGCTTTAAGTTTGTCAGGGTCCATTTGAAGTCCAGTACCCGAAATACACATTTTTCCCATGTGCAAAAAGATGCGGTTAGACCTGAATCGGTTAAGGACTTCTGCTACATGTTCACGATGAGATACAAGATCCCAAGAAACAATGAGTATATCATCCATATATACTACTGTGAAATAATAAAAGGACATCCCGAAATATCTCACGAACGAAACTTTGAAAAATTGCATGGACATTACATAGGCCGAACAGCATAACCAAATATTTAAAGTAGGCATCACAGATATTAAAATCAGTATCCCCTTCATCCCCCTCTTTGATATGGATAAGATTGTATGTTCCTCAAAGGTCCAACTTAGAAAAGATAGTGGCCCCCTTAATACGGTCAAAGAGCTTCTTATTCAAAGGCATAAATAAATAAAATATAAATGTTGCTTACTGAGCGCTATAATGAAGAACAAGTATTCCTAAAAACTAGGAGGGTTTATCTTGCATTATACATTAGGTGGTTCCTTAAGATTGTTCCTAGCCGAATAATTGTACCTAACCACGATTATTATTTTTTGTCTAAAAGATTTTATTTAATGCAAACATGGTGTGACTGCTGAATTAGTTATTTCACCCTATTAGATATTTGTTTACTGACCGTAAGGTATTTTAAGCTATACGTGTCTATAATCTCTGTGAAGCAGTATTGTTTTTTAAGGAATACTTGTTCTTAATTATAGCGCTCATTGAGCATTTATATTTCATTTTTTTATGTGATCAATTTAATAAACCTAAAGATTTTTTAACATTATTGTTCCATACATTACCTTGATAGCTAGAGTTGCTAAGTATCTCATAGGCGTTTTGTCATATTTGACACCTCTGTTGAACAGCTGGGTTGTTAAGTACCTCAAAGGTTTTTAGTCCTATATCATATTTGACACATCTGCCATTAATCCAAAAACCATATCCATCATTACGAACAAAGTTGGATTGTTCCCTTACCAACATCCAGGTTCTGAATTCTCTTGACTGTGTAAGTAAGATTCCAATATTCTGTTCCCATTGAGGTTGTTTCCCCTCTAACGTCACAATTTGTATTACAGAAGTTCACAGTGTGATGAGATTTTCCAGTGAGGAAGGAGGTTCTCCTGAGACTAACTCCTTCTTGATAGCAGAAGGTAGAAACCAGTGTCTGCAGAACATATAAAAAAACATCAAGAAGGGATTTAACTAGAAATGCTCACTGACCCCCGTGAAGTGGTTTTGGATCTGGATTAGCTTTGTGTTTTGGTTTTGGATTTTTTTTCGGAACAATCGTAAAATATGCTAAAATCACACATTTTTGTTCCTACATTATTATTAACCTCAATAACACTAATTTCCAGTCATTTGCAGTCAGTTTTGACCACCTCACAGATCACAATATTAGTTTTATACACTTTCGGACAAAGACTGCAGCGACCTGGCTGGATGGTAAGCGACAGAGCAATGACACAAACACACGGCAGTTCCTAGCACATCTAGGACACATTGGCACACAGCAGTGGCAGAAAAGAGAAATGGGGGCCCGCCCTCCTTCCCACCCACCGTTATGTTTGATCTTAAAAAGGAATCCAAAAATCGCGAGATACGAGATCTGACGACGTCACGATGACGTTTTGCCTCGTCTTCAAATTCGAATCTGCTAAGTTCGGGTATATTCGGTTCTCGGGAAACCGAGCCTGAGCATCTCTAGATTTAACACCCATAGCGTGTCTGAACATTACTCCTTACACCATGGGTGTCACCATGCGTCCCTGAAATATATGGGGATAAGTAGTGTGAAATCTTGCAGAGGGTGGGAGGGAGGGGGGGTCTACATCAAACTAATATCTAAGGAGGAGACAAGTTGGATTTACACCCGAAGACCTTGTCACCCAGCGGCTTTAACGTAGATTTTGATCTAGGGACATTTCTATACGTTTTTATAAAAATCGACACGCTTATGGGAAGAGGCGTATATGAAATAGAAGGGGCATAGACACGCATGTCAGTCTTAGGTTCTCCTTTTCTAACCCGTGAATACTGAAGTATGTGCGTACATGTATATTTGAAGGAGTTTTAGTAGAATGTACCATTAATAAATCAATACATTCTTTATTAGACATTCCTTCAAAAAAAACAAAAAAAAAACATCCTTCACATGTCATTTCCCTCCGATACACACCAACCAATCCTGCAACTATTTTCCCCTCTATTTTGCTTTTTGTGCCCAATAGAATTGATTTATGCCATAGCAGAATAACCCAAAGTGATGACTCTCTGCCTTTCAAGAAAGAAAGCAAATCACAAAACATGCACCTATGTAAGGTTTACTTCATATGTATGATATATAAATAGATAAACTGACTATTGTAACAAGAGAGATTTACATCAGGCTGGCCTTCATCATCAATCAGAGATCCTCCAATCACACACCGATTGTTATGGCCACGTCATCTGCGCATCCACCAATCGGAATTGTTCTCGATCGGCGACAAGCTTGAAAGACTGTGAGAGACAGCATCTGATTACCACTATTCTTTTTTTTTTCCCTGAGGAAGCCCTGTCATACACTGGGTGAAATGCGTTGGTATTTCAAGAACTACATTTAACCTATTTGCATTCTGGATGTGAATCCTAAGAGACCACTGCAGCATACTTTGTTTTCTTCAAACAGCAATCTGACAAATCGGCCAGACACTCAGCTACCCAGACCATCTCACATGCATATGTGCTAATCAACCCGACGAACTCTGAACATTGCAGAGAATCTTATGGTTATCCACAAGCGGTGCCCCCCGACACTATGGGGAGGTAGTGGAACTCATCTAGGAGAGGACCGAGAGCAACACCCGCGACATTATTTTTTATGTAAGTCACAGAACTATTGTATGGGGTTTGCTTTACCCACTGGAGTAAGACTTTATATACTTTTTTTGACTATTCTTATACTATTGTGAATAAAGGATTGGATGATTTTTACACATTTCTCTGTCGACACCATTTATATGAACTACACCCACTGCGCCTAGGGAGTCCTATTCTATTTCTACTTTCTAGGGGAGAGAGGAATCCTTACCCCCATTTTCTCCCTGTTTGGCTGCATTCTTTAGAGAGCGCAGCTGACCCATTTCTTTTGCACAGAAACCAGAGGGCTCATTATTCTATTACATCTCAGAAGCCATTGACCTGAATTGAACCGCATACTAACCCAGGAATTGGATGTCTTGGCGCAAGCGCAGAATTCCAGAGGCAGCGTTCGATATTCTACCCGGCTTGTCAATAATCTTCCTAAAGGTATAAGAAATTAGTATAATTATGCAAGAGAGGATCATTTCGTTCTCACAAGAAAGATTATATAAGTGACTTTGAACTTCTCCCAGGAATTTTTCCTTCTGAAAAGGCCAAACTCGATAGCGCACTGATTTATAAAACCTCTACACAATTTGGGATCGCCATCAAACATAGTAGGATAAGGAATGCGCAGTTGAGAAGGTGTTGCCGGAGGAAAAGCTTGAGGGTTTTGTGGTACAAAAACTATTTGGTAGAATACATAACTATTGTGTACCAAGTAGACAAGCCTCACAGGAACTTCTTTTAGCGATCTTGATTCGCCTTCTGTTTTTCGGTGCTTCCCACCAGGTGTTGTAGGACATCCCTAGACGGAATTATCAGTGGGATCCATTAGCGTATCGGTCAGAACAAACAGTCACAGATACTCCGAGATAAAAATGAATCCTAGCCAAAATTTACACTGGCCGGGCAGAGGTGCGATGTCTAACGAGGCCCCCAGTTTTCACCAAGAACCGCTGCAAGGTGGGATGGACTTCTCTGCTAAGAACTCGAAGGTCACGGTCCTCTGGACTGACTTTTGGCATCACATGGAGATAGGGCAGAGGCAACAATAAACAAGGAATGGTCAGACAGGCCAGGGACTGGCCAACATATTAAAATAGTTTTCAGGGACACACTGCATATGAGCATGTGAATTTGACTATACCATAGTTTCTTGCCTTTTAAATACTCCTCTTTAGTAATCATTAACTTACCAAGTTCAAGTAATAAGAACAGATTGTAAGCAGAGCATTAAACATTTGGGGGTATATTTACTAAACTACGGGTTTGAAAAAGTGGAGATGTTACTTATAGCAACCAATGAGATTCTAGTTATCATTTATTTAGTACATCCTACAAAATGACAGCTAGAATCTGATTGGTTGCTATAGGCAACACATCCACTTTTTCAAACCCGCAGTTTCGTAAATATACCCCTTGGGGTCATTGGCTAAATTCCCCTTATACTCCACCCTCCGTGTTAAGAACTGCTGACATGAATTTACCTTGTGAACACCCTCGATAAAGTGTTTTATAAGTATTGGGGTTTTTGTTATACTCTGTTCTCTATTTTATATGCATTGTGTATTACATAATCCTTATATTCGGTTATTCTGCAAACAGGATGAACGCTTATGCTCCCATGTTATCTCACAATAACCTTTTTATAATCAATATTATACTATGTACAACTTTGATATGTATATTATTGGATGCTTGTTTTGATTTTTGTTCTTTTGTTTGTACCGATGAAAAATAAAAAAAACACTTTTTTAAAAAATAATTAAAAAAAAAAAGAACATTAGACAAGCAGAAAAAGCGGAATGGTATTGTGCAGTTTTTTTCAATACTAAAACATAAGGAATTTCCGGGGGTAATCTTGAAAACATGGAACTGCCCCTTAAAATTAGAGACAGTTGGTACTTAAGGTCCTGATTCAAAGGGGAACGCAAGTGTACACCTAACTTTGCGTTTCAATACGTCGCAGGCATTGTGTGTGTCTACGCTGCGTTCAGAGTTGAAGAGCCTCCAGGTCGGAATGAGTACCAGATGCTTGTCCACAGACTCACCCCTCAGACACTGATGTCTAACTCGCAAACATGTACAAAAGCCTTTTGTTTTACAGGATACAAACGTAATTGCTCTGACGCATCTTTCATTTTGAATACCCTAGCTAATACAGCAGGATAAACTTCCCCACCTGAGTTTAAAAGGAAATCATTTATTTATCTTCCCTACAAAGCACACGGCAAACCATAATTTACGGCCAAGCAACTATTAAATTATCAATAAATGTGTTCAAATCATTTCCAGCCCTCTAATTACAAGCATCTTGTATGTCCGTCATCATCAGCTACTTACACCCTGTCCATAACGACCCACAAATAAAAACTCTTTATCAGCCTTATTTGCAACCACGCTCTGATGTCACCAGAGCACAAACGGGCATACGTCTCACTCTGAATCAGGCCCTATGCGTTTGCACAATCAGCGGTAAAAATTGAACATGGCACGAAATTGATATAAAAAAAATCTGTAACTGCTCTGCTACTATCATATGATGTCATCACAACATGGCCGAGTACTACTCCTAAGTGGCCACCATTTTTTCCAACTGTGTGTTCTGTATAACTGAGGGCAGCTGATTTTATACTTACCCCTGGCCAGGCCCTGTTAAGAGTGGAAAAAAAGAAGTAATTTTATAAACCAGTCACTTCCCTAACATACACACACAGAGACCAAGAGATACCAAGGTCAATTTAATAGCAGCCAATTAACCTACTTGTAGGTTTTTGGATTGCGGGAGGAAACTCCACACCGATAAGGCCATGGTTAGGAATCAAACTCATGTGCTGTGAGGCAGAAGTGCTAACCACCAAGTCATTGTGCTGCTAAGTAATGCTAAGAGATCCCCACTGCACCGATCAGTCAGCAAATACTGAGACTGTACAACTCAGAATAGGCCTGAATACATGTATTTAATATTCTCTAACACAGATTTATGAAACTGATCTTCCTGTGTATGTCTGGGATTTGTATGTAGTATGAGGTTTCAACAAATGTACATAAATATATAGGTGAAATATATAGCGATCATGTAAAAATATGCAAGATCAGATAAGCCTAAGACTTAAAGTAATAATCAAAAGTTTATCTAATATTTACAATATATTTTGGTACGTACCTACTACAGATCTACTTGAACTTTGACGCACAATAGACAATTAAGTACATTTCCATATTTTCTGTTCTCATTGTCGCCTGTCAGAAAGAATGAAAAAGACCTTTCCACCTCGCAGGACGTCACCGGGGCGTGTTTTAAGAAAGGAATTTTCTCCCAAGAAATGTCCTCTGTGGGATCTACATCTTCCCCATTGAGTACTCGGCCTGCACTGGCAAATGTATCCAGGGTTCCTTTATAGTACCACGTGCAACTTAGAAACGCTTTCACCAAATTCTCCATGCAGGTTTTAGTTTTTGAGTCGCATTTTCCAGGTGGAGGTCCTGAATTTTCCAATTCTTTAATGCTCCCTGGTATCCATTCAAAGTTACTTCTAATGTATACCATTGAACAGTCCACTTCGGACTGTTGAATGCACCCTGGGATTCCCTGACCGAAATAGCAGGCTGGGGCGGAAACGTTTATACTACCCCCTTCTCCAATATTCGTTGTAGTAAGTTCACTGACTCTATCTAGGTTCCCCATCTTGTGAATTATGGTTCCGGGGGCAAAGGTACATTTGGCACATGCTATATGTACCATTGCACTCGTCATGGACCTTTCACAAAAAAAAATGGTTCTGTTGCTGAAATTAATTTGTTCACTAACTTCTTCGGCAACAGGTTGAAGCCTGTGTGCCAACCACATAAAATGAATCAAGTTGGGGTAGAATACCTGCAGACCTTCTGTTCGCAAACTTCCGTAGGCCACAACACCTTCAGTCCCAGGGGCTGTCTGGCAAATTTTAGACCTGGGTGGGCAAGAATCGGCTCAGCAACCTATTAGGAACTTTAAAAGGAAAATAAACACATGGAGCCCAGTGACCCAGCTAAAAGTAGCCATCTATGGGATCAGCCCACTATGCCCCCCTACCCACCCAGTCAACCCCTATTCTTCATAAGAGCAGACTAGTCAACGATGTTCCCCTATTCCATCAACAGCTGCAAGGCCACCATCAAATTGGCTTGGCCATACTGGTCAGTGGATATGAGGTTGTCCCCATCAGCCAGGATAGCCGGATTTTGCTTTGCATTAAACCTACATGTCAAATATTACCTAAACAATACAAAACCTCATTAAGCAGAGTGCCTACAAATTACAAAATTCTACAATGCTCAAAAGGTCCTAACAGCTAGTGATAAAGCAAGAGGGTTTGTGAGTATTAAAGGATATCTTCCACGTATTAGGAAAGTTTATCTCAGTGGCCAGATAGTATGTCTGTGAAATTGTGGTTATTGCGGAACATAGACGTCAGAGGCTCCAAGAAAACAAAAAGGAGAGGAGACAAAGGGCAGCCTTGTCTGGTGCCATTCTTAATAGGGAAAGGAACCGTGGCGATACTGAGGAAAACAGCAGAAGAGTTATGGCACAAAGCATCAACTCCGCACAAGAATTGACCCCGAAAGCCCAATTATTTGAGAGTACTTCTCATAAAGGGCCAGGAATCCATATGAAAGGCCTTTTCAGCATCTAGAGACACCACCCAGAGCGGGGATAGAATGTATGTTAGCTGCCAGGGGAAATTTTAGCCCAGGGGTTGAGACTATGCTCAGCAGCCTATTAGGGGAAAATAAATGCAGGTGGCCCAGTGAACCAGACCAAGGTAAGGCCATTCTTAGCATTTTGAAAAACAGCGGTTTTCTGAGCAGTTTGGCCTTTAGTACATCTGACGGTTTTCAAACTTTGCTGAGAAAAAAACAAAAACGCACCTTATAAATCCCCCCTCCCTGGAATCAATGTCTTTCAAATAGTAATAGGATCATTGCAATGATTAAAAATAGCCACAAGATGGTGCTGCATACCACTTCAATGACTCCCATACAAAATGACTATATATGCATCCCTTACTTTGAACTTGCATCAGAAATCACATTTGAGTTCTGTGATCTGTATATAAGTGAACTGTGATCTTATGCTTTTATATGGTCATGGAATTGTTGGATGACTCTTAATATCGTTATACTTTATTATCCATTATCCCATATAATTCTAATTGAACAATTAAACAGACCTCATAGCAGTTTATGTGGTAGTAAGCATTTATTACAACGCTGCTGTCACAAGAGACAAGCAAAACTAGAATATCTATAAATATATTAACATAGATTACAAAAAAAATACTAAAAAGTACTGACATGGGATCTATGATAGAGAATACTTGGGATTTTTTACTTGCCAATTCTGCATTCGTAACAGGATCATGTGCTGTGACAAGGATTTTCTTGCACAATAGAAAACCCTGTTAAATGCGAGTCATTCTTGTCAACTTTTCATGGCTCCCCACTGGGAGATCCCAAAGAATTGCTCTGGGGGTCAATTGCAGGGGGGACATGACAACGCAAACATGTCATCATGGCCACCCATGGTAGGGGGCGGGGCCATGACAACTCTATTAGCAAAGAATTACGTCATCTAAGCCTCATCCAGCCCACTTCACTAGGGAACTGCTCTTCTGGGGGAACTGTCAGAAATTCGGGAGGCTCCCGGACATCCCTGGGAGAGTAGGCAAGTATAACGCGAGTCTTGGGGGTAAATATATTAATCAGCGTTTTTTGCAAGTCGCCAATCTTCGGCGACTTTGCAGGGCGAATTTAAAACGGCAATGGCTTTGCCTTGAAAGTCAATGCCGTTTTAAATTTGCCCTGCAAAGTTGAAGAAAATCGGCAGCTTGCAAAAAAACGCTGAGTAATACATTTACCCCTTGGATTGGGTTTAACTGCAAAACATTACTAATAGCTCCATGTAAAATTGGTCTACTAGGTACTATTAGATCCAAATTGTTAAGGTTGAAAATGGGTAAGAAAAAAACAGGTAGAATAATAAAGGCGAGTAAAAAAAATGTAAAATCAAACCTTTGCTCCTAGCCATAAACTACTGTAAACCTTGAAAAACGTACACATATCTGGTATACTCGTACTTGGGAAAAAAAGCCATAAGATTTTGCCATCATTTTCTGGGGTTGCACTAATTGCATAAAAATTACTATAGAAGCAAGGAAGCGTTTTGGTTTTTTTTTCTGTATTTTTCCCATTTTTATAATGCCTATAAAATAAAAATACATTTAGACCAATATCAAACGAGAGCCCTCTCTTCCTGCAATACAGAGGACCAAGGCTTCGCCTCCACTCTCCTACTCTGGACTGGCAATCCGTTCAAAGCCTTTCTTGGGGATCACACTGCCACTCTCGCTGTCTACTCAAAGTAATACCTCTACAGCTCTCTTCTGCTTCGGCACTGCCATCTCAGTATCAGGAGTTCACAGATGTCTTTTGTGAAAAGAAGGCAACCAAACTTCCACCTCATCGCGTCTAGGATTGAGCTAGTGAGCTTCTCAATGGGGAACCTATTCCCCAAGGTCGCTTCTATCCCCTTTCTATTCCGGAGACACAGGCCATGTCGGATTATGTGCAAGAAAATCTAAAGATAGGAAGTCCATCTCTCCTGCTGGTGCTGGATTTTTTTTGTAAAGAAGAAAGATGGTGGTCTCCGTCCGTGCATTGATTTTCGTAACCTTAATGCAATAGATGTCAAGAACAGTTACCCATTACTGCTGATCTCTGAGATTTTCAATCGTATTAAAGGACTTACCGTCTTTTCCAAATTAGACTTAAGAGTACAACCTTATCTGCATTAAAGAAGGGTATGAATGGAAGACGGCCTTAAATACTCATGATGGTCATTTTGAATATTTGGGGATGCCTTTTGGAACAGCAGTGTTCCAGAATTTCATGAATGAAATATTCCAGGATCATCTTCTCCAATTTGTTGTCATATATCTGGATGATATCCTCATTCTTCTAATGATCTTCCCTCCCATAGGAGATATGTACAGATTGTCCTTACCAGCCTCAGGAAACATCTTTTTTGTAAGTTAGAAAAATGCCTGTTTGAGCAAGAACAATTACACTTTTTGGGATATAATCTCTCGGGGAGTAACCTGCAGATGGATCCCGCTAAGTTGAAAGCAATTTTGGAATGGCCGCTTTCCACAGGTTTAAAAGCTATTCAGCGGTTTGTTGGACGCTCTAACTACTACAAGCAATTTATCAAGGGATACTCTACCGTCATTGCCCTGACCAAAAAGACTGCGAACCCTAAACTCTGGCCTCCTGAGACTATTAACGCTTTCATTTAACTAAAGATGGCATTTTCCTGGGCACCTATACTGCGACAGCCGGATTCTCAGCGCCCTTTTTTCTAGGAAGTAGATGCTTCGTCCTATGGCACAACTGTGGTAATATCCCATCGAGGTCCTATTGGAAAATTGCACCCTTGTGGTTTTTTCTCCCGTAAATTTCTTCCGGCAGAGAATTATGGGATCGGGGATCAAGAATTATTAGCCATCAAACTAGCCCTTTCTGAATGGCAACATGGTTTGTAAGGAGTGTTATTCCCAGTGACTATTTATACGGATCATAAGTACCTTCATTATCTCCGGTCCACTAAGTGTCTAAACCTCCGTCAAGCCAGATGGGCTTTATTCTTCAAAATTCAATATTAGGCTGACCTTCCGGCCTGGATCAAAGAATAAAAAGGCTGATGCACTTTCCAGATCCTTTAATTCAGACGACCAGAATTTTTCTGAAGAGCCCAAATCTATTTTCGATCCCAACTGCATCCTAGCCTCAACTTCCCTGATAAGACCAAGCTGTCCTCCCGTTAAAACTTTTATTTGACCTCATCTGCGGGCCCATATCTACTGTTTCGCAGTCCATGCTGGAGACAAAAAGACAGGAGAACTTCTTACTCGTTATTATTGGTGGCATTCGATGTTTAAGCAGGTGAACTTTGTGGCAGCCTGTTCAGTATGCGCTCAACATAAGGTATCTTGGGTCAGACCTTTTGGCCCACTGGTTCCGTTACCCATTCCTGATGTTCCGTGTCTCAGCTTTCCATGGATTTTATCACCGATTTACCTTCCTCCAGTTCGCATACAGTCATCTGGGTTATCGTGGATCGATTCTCCACAGCAGCTCACGGGTTCCCGGCAGTTAAGTCCATCTCGATTTGCGGCGGCTCTTTGTAAATCCGGGGAATGCCTTAGACTCCGCACCTCTGGCCTGCCAGTGCTAATCAGGATTGATACAGGGTACTGAATTGTAACATGTAGGTGATTTGATGCATCAACAATACCTGGCAGCATCTGATTGGATGAGAGCAGCAGATATCCAATCAGGAACAAGCTGTCATTTCTACCCGTATGTCGACACCTTTCTACTGTGGGGCCAAGTGAGTACCAAACACAGCAGTATAAATTACATATATAGAAATAAGAAAAATCTAAATAAAAATCATTTCAACTTTATGGTATACACTTACAAGTATATTACATGCAAAAGTGAATCGAAGCACGTACAAATCAAAGTATGACATATTTCCAATAGCAGTTTTACGAGCAAGATTAAACCACCCAAAACATAACCTGTGCACTTAAACAGATTAATGTCACTTGTTTAAATATTTAGTTAAAAATGTATAAACGATCAATAATAAGTATTGAAATTACACAAATAAAAAAAAATAATTGTAAATACAAAAATGCCATGCAAAATACATAAACATAATTGTCTAAACTACACACACACACAATTTCTTGACTGCTTAAGGGAAAATTAAATGAAGAAAAAAAAAAAAAACTCCTTTCCTCAGCATCATAGGGACAGTCCTACGATTTTCTCTATTAACAGGTATATAATAAAATTGTTTAAAACACAATTTCACAGATGGGTACAAATGAACATGTTTATACATACACTTTCAGATTTATTGACAGCAATAAAATGATAAAATGCGATATAGACTGAAACGGAGCTTAGCTGAATTCCTCGGCGCTGTATTGAGCTTAACGGTCTATACAAGTCTGCCTTTTCACGTCGGTATAGCTCATTTACATAGTATTGCTTGATACCCTACCGTTATACAAATGTTCCAAAAGGTCCATGAGTTTTTAGCACAAAAGATATACATGTATCCTTTTCACATTATGTTCTATGAACATGAAAGTGCCTTACTGCGATCTATAATGTTGGGACTCCTAGCACGATCCACTAGGGCATAAGATTAAGAAAACACAAAGGAAAAAAATAAAAACGACAAACACAATACCACAGAAAATGCAGTCAGCACAGCGGACATCTACATTGAAAAGACTGGGAGCAGCCTAGAGGTGTGCGGTTATAATTTACAAATAAATATGAAAGCAGAAAAAAAAAAAAAAAAAAGAGCCAGTTACAAACCAGCGGTGGAAAAAGAAAACTATTTACAGAATGTCTCCTCTGAGAAACAGAGGCGCAGCTAACAAAACGGAGAGGCTGTGGGGTCAAAGGTTTTAAAAACTTCTTTCAAAGGCTTGTCGTCCGGTTCAGCCCCAACGTTAGCGACTGGCGTTTGGCTGGCGGGAACTGCTGGCTTGATCGGTCTTGGCTCGTTGTACGGAGGTCTTATGAGTCCTGATAAGACCTGGATGGGCAGGTTATGAACGGCTGGTGCATCGCTCGGCTGGGCCATCGCAGGTGTATTGGATACCGCCAATTTTTCGTCTGGGCAAGCAGTTTTGTCCTCGTTGCCCTCTTGACTCTGTGTATCTACTGAAGGTGTCGCATCCCCGACAGAACATGTGGGTTGTTGCACGCTGTCGGTTGTCCCAGACTCGTTTTTACTTTGCTTTTTCTGATCTTCATTTTCTCCTACCCCGACTGAGGCAGGATCTATAGAGGTTGTAGCACTGTCCCGTGGATTGTATAAACTGATATTTTTAAGTATAGACCCCGGAGTCCCCAACCTACTACTACTACTTGAAGGGGACATTTTGGGAGCATAAGCTGAAAGAACATCTGGAGCGGGTTTAACGGACGTTGGTGAGGAACCCGTTGCTGATCTTGCTGCCAAGCGGGGGTCAACTTTATGTAAAAATGCTTCTTTCATTGCTCCGGGCTGGCTGTCCGAGCTGGGTGATCTGTGAAGTCTGGACTGAAGATTTTTCTGAAGGCGGGGATCGCTGGGTTTGTTAATAATCACGTGGGAATCGGTTTGATCCGCAAAGCTGCCTTTGGCTGCAATACTTGGTTGTTTGGCTTTCGGTTCCAGTCTTGGATCCAACTTTTCTAACCGTGGGTCTGAACTGGACTGGTGTAGCTCGCCGACCGGGGCCCTGGACTTGTTAAGCCTCTGGTCAGCAATAAGTGGAGGTAACGGCAAATTTATGGATGAAACTGGGTCAGGCTTGGGAGGGGGGACTGGGAGTAAATCCTCTGGCGCCCAGACAATTAGTTTGGCAAAATTGGGTTTGGACAGTAGGATATCCATTTTTATGTGACTGAACTGCCTCAGCTTACACCGTGGATCTCTTAAACTAATACCTGGTAAAATCTCTAAAGGTATTATAGCGGCTTTCTCTCTCAGCTCTCTCTCCGAGTCTTCGTCCTCATCGTCTACCCCTTTCTGCTTGGTATTGGCTCCAAACTGAGCAAGGTGACCGGCAGCGGAGGACTCATTAGGTTTGATTTTTCTGGGGTCACGTACGACTCTTGGGTTGGAGGCGATACTTTCAGCCTGATGTCCAGGACTTTGCCCCTGGGGAGATCTTACACGAGGGTCAAATGTCTGCACTCCAGCAGCCCTGTCTTTCGTCGGCTTCGGGTCAGAATTCTGAGCGGCGGGCTGTTGCTCTACGGAGTTACTCAGTGCCAGTTTTGTTTGGTTTCTCAGTGTTTTTAAGATTGAACTTACACCGCTCTCATCCTCCTCTTCCTCACTGCTATACCAGTTGGCAAACTCATCTGAAATAAAACAGACTGAATAAGCAAATCTCTACCTCATTTATTCATACAGTTACAGGCTGTACGTCATCACCCTAACCTAGCTCACTGAACGGCGTCAGAAACGGTTTTGTGTTTATGTGGAGAATGACGGAAAGATTAAAAGGGGATCAATCAACAAAAAAACACATTAAGACTAATAGTGGCTTTAGGTGAAAATGACCTCGGATTCTATCAATATTACAAACATTACTGAAAACACTAAATAAGACTTTTGCAGCGTCACTCGGTTATTTCACTTTACGGTAGCTGAGAGGTCACCCCGCCATGTTGTGAACGGATAATAATAAGACCCTTATGAGGCGCTTAAGCAAAACCTTAACTAATGGTAACGTGAACAGACAAGCATGAATATGGGGACTCCTACGTTCTAGGTAGCTAAAATGTGGTCCATAATAATTAACAAAAAAGTAAAGAGAAATATTAATGTGACCCAGAGAGCATATTTCAAAAAACAGTTTCTAATTTAAGGGTTGCATAACAGCTGACGAGGAAAACTCTAGGATTGGAATATTTTGTGCTCAGTGATTTAGGCAGGATTTACGGTAATTGTACCATGCTTAGATTTGTCTTAATGATCCATTTATTCAAGTAGTTAAAATTATTTGTGTACTGAGTGGCTTCATTCTCCTTCTGTAGCAATTGCTGCACCGTTTAATTCTATACTGCACTGTGCATTATATATACCTACCCTCTTCTCTGCTCACTGATCTTTGTGGTGGAAGATGATTGGTTTCCGCACCATCCATTTTTTTCCCAATTCTCGCAAACAAAACTTTATACATAGCTGAAAGTCAGAAATGTACAACACACATTTAAAACGGTGGGTTAGTCTCTTAACGTACACAGACATCTGAGTGTGGCTTGTTTATTCAATACAAAGAAGCGCATCAAAACTAAAACACGTTAATGTCAATGCTGTAGCGCACACTGTAGCATTCTGAAATTTTAATCTTGCGTTGAAGATTTTAGAACACAGCTGTTTCTCTTTTCACGCGAGTCCCTTCTTTCAGATAAATGGAGTCCTGCTTAGTGCAGTAAGAGCCCGTGTTGACTCATTTTTCAAACACACAGATGTGAACACAGCTTCGTTCAAATGAAGAAATAAACCCCTGTGATGGCTTCATAAATCTATTACAATTCAAATGAGGAAAGCATTTTACATTTATAAGATATATTTTGCGTTGTGGGTCTATACTGCATTCCTGTGACCTCGGTCAGCATCTTTACCCTACTGACCGAGATTTACTGACCGGCTGAGTAGAAATACAACTAAGAAAAGGTGGAGGAAAGCTTAAGATCTGTATCTTGTTACACAGGAAAAGATCTATCTAATGGTACTAAGAAAATTAGTTGTTTTACCAACTATGGGCCTGATTCATTAAGGATCTTAACTTGAGAAACTTCTTATTTCAGTCTCCTGGACAAAACCATGTTACAATGCAAGGGGTTCAAATTAGTTTTCTGTTTTGCACATAAGTTAAATACTGACTGTTTTTACATGTAGCAGACAAATATCAACTTTAAATTTCAGTGTACAAATAAGCTATCAAGTATTTGTGTGCTACATGAAAAAACAGTCAGTATTTAACTTATGTGCAAAACAGAAAACTAATTTGCACCCCTTGCATTGTAACATGGTTTTGTCCAGGAGACTGAAATAAGAAGTTTCTCAAGTTAAGATCCTTAATGAACTAGGCAATATGTGGGGAACAAAGGTACATGTAAATTAAATTGTTTTCTCTTTTAACCTTATAAATGGAACTAAATTCTGCACCACAATTTCTAATTGGTTACCAACCTTCGGTGACCCACACAGGAAGGATTAAAGGTAGAAAAAAAAAAACTTACATTCAGGGACGCTTGAGGGCTGCACATGGTGAACGGCCTGCTGAAAGTAGTAGTTGTCGTAGAACCCAGGTGCGCTCTGGGCAGACTGGTAGCTGTTTTGTTGCTGCATTCCATGCGGCTTCTCATCGGCAGCGTGGAGGAATGGGTGCCCGGGGACACTGGGGCCCTCTCTCTGGTGGTTTGGGCCATGGCCTTTAATTGCAGGTGGGTTGAACGGTGCATTCATGCCTGGACTGCCGTACATTGGTACAGACTGTGGGGGTGGCGTCAGGGGCCCGGTTTCAGGCACTGGCTCCGAGTTGTACATTGATGGGCGATTGGGTGGGAACGGCATTCCCATGTATGGCTGGTTGTAAAACTTTCCTCTACATTAAGGATGACAAAATACATTGTATATATAAGACCACTGTTAGACTGCACACGTAAATGCTAGGCTAGGTTTGTGGACATGTGACTAACACTCGATAAACTGCAGTGTAGTGAAATTAAAAAATGATCTTGTTGCTCCGCGTTCAAAGTGCCAGGATAAGACGGTGTGTGTTCTGAATGTAATTTAGACCAATTACATTATACACCATCTATAATACTACCACAGGTCCTCCCAGTCTCTCTGCCCACTATCTGTTAGTGGGCTATACTACTACCACTGCTTTTACTTCCCTCAATAAATGGAAGAATTGAACTAGTCCTGGTTAGCGCCTGTCATTTTTCCCCAGCCAATCAGAGGCCTACGTTTAAAAATGCCAGTTTGCAGTACTTTGTGCTTACGCCTTGAGAAGGACAAATGAGGTTTTATTTGTAAATTAATGCTCACTAGCAGTTAGAAAAAAGTAAAGTAGTTAAATACATGCGAGAAAATTCTTCTAAATGACCAAAAAAACATTAAACACGATTTAGCAGAAGCCTAACAGCAAATTGGTGCGATGAGCTTTGTTTAGAACACTCCTCATTAGCACGTTGCTGCATGCCCTATGTAAAGAGATGATTATATATTGCTGCTTTTCTATGTACCGGTTTAGTGTGCAGGTAACAGATGCGATTCCAGGTTACATGGCTTTGGGAGAAATCCACAGTATGGAATAATGAAAGGATGAGAATTTGTCTGTGCACTTAAGTTATCAGGCCAGCAGAAAGTCCTTGAAACCTACCCGTGTCTTGGCATCTCCTCTGGCTCCTCTTCAACCTCATGGTGCATCTCTTCCTCAGTGTTTAACACCTAGGGAGAACACGTCTAATGTAAGACTCGAACATCTGCGATGATTGTTTCTCTCTTTTATAACATGCATGCAATGGTTCTGGTAACATCAGCTGATTCTAAGTGACCGTGCTCCTGTACGTTATGGATAAAAGCCATCGTATACATTCCATAGCACCTAGAACGGAAGTGAGGGCGGTGGAACGGGGCTTACTGGAAAATTGTAGGTTGTATAGAATGCATTGCCATATACTAGGGTCACCCCTTCATGGGGGCTTCTCGTACAGTTGATTAGTTTGTGAAGTATTGTTTCTGCAAGCTTCCACACAAACAATAACTAACGTGGCTATCTACAAAAGATACGTTTCTTAGTCTTCACACACAGGGCTGCACCAATGAGAATGCAGACTATATATTACGTAGGAAATCAGTGCACTTTAAAATGAGGGAGTCCCCCACAAGCATAGAAAATATTAGCTGGTTAAATGATAAGTAGCTAGTTAACCCTATGTTTCTTGCCCAGAACACACAGGTCCACTCTGCTCCATGTTCTGTGGAAAAGCCCATTTCCACTACAGCACTGAGAAAGTTATACAGGTGCTGGGAGATCTCTCACTAGATCTCTGCAGCGCGTCGCTGGTTCAGACACTTACCTTGTGCAGTAGCTCCCTGGTGTCGTCATTAAGAGGCTCATGAGAAAACTTGCAGTTGTCGCCTTGGTAGCAGTTGGCTCCGGTGTGGAAAAATTTGCAAGGAAATTCACGTATAAGCAAAAACGTTAAGGACAAAAACAATACCATCTATTCGTTCCGTTACCACGATATAAGTAATGTGTCTGCTGTATAAAACGACGTTACAACAAACTAATAGCGACAACATGTCTAACGGCCAAGCAAGAATATAATGAAGAAGCATAAATGTTCCAACTGATGCTTTCATGGAGTCTGATGAATTCAATTTATCTTGTTCCTGAGGACTCCAGAATACTCAGCTTTATTCACTAGTGTCTAAAGATGGTAAACAGATGAGGACTATCAGACAAGGTTGGGTTACAGCTGTAATGTGCCCACAACAGTTACACAGTCACATTTCCACATAAACCAGCAGATGTCAGCACATTGGAACGTTTCGGAAAGGTTATCAGATTTAGAAAAAAAATGAAAAACAACCAGATACATTTACAATAATCAGTTATCGCCAAGCAGTTATTTACAATGAGCTGTCAAACTGGTATTAAAACAGGCAACGCAGTCATGGACAAAAATGTATCTCAAATTAGAAGAGGACTATGACTTTTTAGTAATCTAGGTATTATCTACTGTAATATGGTTATCTAGCAGATGATATTTTCATAATCTACACTATTCAGCCAAATATCACCGTTGGCCCAGTACAGCACTTCGTGACATGCTGAACATTCACTCCCATTAACAACAAAAAAGGGCAAATCTCCACGGTAGCGACAGAGCTGTGATGGGCAGTCTTTTTCCTCCTAATTTCCATTTCTTCGTTCTGGGATCTCTCATGGTGTCAGAGCCATGTACCTCAGTATTACTGCTTCAGAAAGAACCAAATTACAAAGGAACTGAAGGAGAAGACTTAGAGGTTTAAAAGCTAAACAAGTGTCACAACACCATGGAGCACAAACCAAACCATGATTCCCGGCAGTGATGAATGGTTAAAGGTAACCTCTCACAGCAGTCACACCTACAGCCCCGCAGTCCAGTCGCACACCCCTGCAGCCCCGCAGTCCCAACGCACACCCCTGCAGTCCAGTCGCACACCACTGCAGCCACGCAGTCCAGTCGCACACCCCTGCAGCCCCACAGTCCAGTCGCACACCCCTGCAGCCCCGCAGTCCAGTCGCACACCCCTACAGTCTCGCAGTCCAGTCCCACCGATAGAGTGGTAACAACAGCCACAACAGGTTAAATATTTAGGTCTCATGGCGTGTAAATTTCCTGGTAAGCAGAGTAGGCGTCAACAGCCCAACATGGGTAGTGGGGACATCCCATAACCACAAAATCTAATCAAAACAAGAGCTACATAAAGATACATGGCAATTCACCGTTAGTGTGCAGGACAATGAAACTGGAACACGTCCTGTAGCAAGCATGGACACAATGGCAGTAGAGAAGGAACATGCACCAGTCGTCTGCATGGACAGAGTCGTTCCAAGACATTTAATCAGAAAATACAAGTTCTTGCCCCTACATAGGAAAAACAAAGAGCAAGAGGGAGCAGTGAAGTAAAAGGATATTATGCATGTAGATGCAGTTATCTCCTCTGGTGCAGTATCCTTGTATATAAAATTTGCAGATTTCTTTCTTCTTTTCTATTTCGGCGTCATGGTCAAACTTGCACTGCTCTCCCTGGAGTGAAGAGAAAGAACGTACATTTAACAAATCTTCACAGAGAATAACATACAAGTCTCTGCCACCATCTGCCAGTTCTAATCTGTGTTTTGAATGTAAAGTTTACAAGGGAGGGGCATTGACAGCCACCCAGCTTGCTTCACGCAGGAGACTTTGCCAGGGTACGGGACAAATCCGCACCTCCGTTGGGCACACTATTTTTTATTTTTTTTTTGCTGTACTTTTCTATTTTTAATTTACTTTTTACTTGATACAAGCAAAATGTTATTTTTATTTCTTTATGTTAAACTTTTTTGACTACGAGCTAACATGAAATACCATAGAGTTGGATCCAAGTCTACATTTGAGTAAGGAGATGCAGAATCACATAACGAGCTGTACGTCACCCAGGGGGTCATTATACCGCGTGGGTAGAGCAATCCCTAGGAGACTGCTCTCCCTATGAGTGCAAGTAGTGATGCGGAATCAGACACATGACCTCCAAATGACTCCAGGTCACTGGTGACAACAAAGACGTTAAGCACTATGCGAGTCAATGACATCCAACGCGGGATCTATGCATCAGAATTTACCTCTACAGGAACATAATACAATAACATCCCTTTAGAGCAATACATATATAATGATTACACTGCAGATAAGGGAGGGATTGAGATCTTAAATTCAGAGGTCTATAATAATAAGGCTTTAGCTTATACCCCTTTACTGTATATCATAGGGCTGTGGAGAGGAATTTGCTTCTTGGGGTTCCTTGCCAAAAGCTGATGCGACCACGAGGACAAATATTTAATATCTTCCAAAATACATAAGCAGGCATAGAACCAATGAGGATGCCCAAGAAAATCCAGGACTGGTGTTTACAGGCCTATGTGACATCACTACCGTCACACACTATACACAACACACATGCAACTCCGCAAGATTTGTCATTGTACAATAAAAACTTTGGCTTCAACTTCAAAAATGAAATTACAGAAGGAGGTGGTGGAAAATGAGTTCCATTCTGTGTTATGGCTAATGTCAGATGTTGTCTAAACTAGTAAATACATAAAGAGAGAGACTGGAGACATGTCTCCAATATATATTTACCTATAATATAAAATTGAATGTGGACTATAGTACAGAAACTTAAATTAAGCTTCACACAAAGGGGGTAGGATGTATCAAATGTTCTAAGGAGGAGACAAATAGGTAGTGCCCATAGCAACCAATCAGATTATAGCTGTCATTTGCTAGAATTCACTAGATACATTATAGCTAGAATCTGACTGGTTGCTATGGACAACATCTTTTTTTAGAAGGTTTGTTACATCTACCCCAAAGACAGATTTGAAACAGTTTTATTCTAGTGGATATTTGCCATCCTCAAAGATGACTGATGAATATTACACAAAGACCATTTCAACGCTGGTGGTGTAATTGCACAAGTGTTGGGGACCTCCATAGGGAAGGTGAAGTAAGAAAACAATTTATTAGTAAAGGTTACAATCTAACCAACCTGAAGCAAGCAGTATGTAAGGTTGACAATAGCGATAGAAACTCCTTTCTCTTTAATATATGGGACACTGACACTGCAGACTTGCCCAATTCTAAATGCTGTACTCCCTTTATATTTATGATTACACAAAGTAGCAAAATAATTAAACAATGGCCTATATTAAAGGCTAATTCTTGACAAACTTTTATTTATAGGCTCTCATGGATGGCATTGAATCTCAGCACTTTTCAGTCTTTCAATTCTATATGCATCAATAACAAATACCACTGCAATAAGTATTTTACATCTAACCAAAGATAACTTGAAAATGAGAATGTTCAATGTGCAAAATATGAGGGCTGCAAGTCTCAGTCGATCCCAAAGGGGGATGTATTTCTATGTGCAGATAAGAGAGATCTTGTTAAGGGTACTGTGTGGTTCAGGGAACAACCAATCAAAATACAAGAATGCATTCTTTCAATGAACTTTATTTAAATAACACAAACTGAAGTCTGAGAATTACCCCAGCAGATGTCATGAGGACCTCTTGAAACTTATTGACAGTAATAGAGGCGCTAGTGTATATTACTTAGTGACATCTGTCATTTCTTAATCTTACGTTATTTAGTGATTCTGTGTTTAGCAATAAAAAAAAATCGGATGCATTTTTACAGCACTTTACTAGAATATACTTTCTAGTTTTTCCAAATGTGAATAGAACATTGCTGCTGTAAAGCCTATAGCTACAGAGTGTACCAGTGTTTATATTCTGTACAGTATTCCAGAGTGCATGGAATAAATTTCAATATGTGCCGTGGATCTAAACACAGAAGGTGGATTAAGCTCTAATCTGACAAACTGATGTATACACCTAGAATTCATGTGAAAGAGGTGGGTTTTGGACTGAGTTTCCTCTGCCTACCAGGGGAAACATATTGGCAAAACAGCTGTCTCAGAGCAAACTACAGCACTATGCGGCAACTTGATAGCTAGTAATGTTTATCGGGCCATTTGTCACAATATAAAAATGTGTTTCATGTTTCCTTTATATATTTATTGGCGTCAGTTTACCTTGATGCAACGGCCCTCCAGGAAGTACTTGCAGATCTGTTTTCCTTTGCGTTCCACTGTGTGCTGACTAATGAACTCCTGACTCATTGTCACCCATTTCTTCATGGGCTTGTTTTCCTATAAGAAAAAGGGCATGCTATAGTAATCTTCACAATACTGACACAGTGGACGTTTCCACACATAGGGGGGGGAATTCAATTCTGCCGCGAGTAACGCGGCTCTAAATCTATTACCATTAATACGGTAATTTTAACCCTGATTTCTGCTCGCGGCTCCCTGAGCTGCGAGCAAAAACCAGCGTTAAAGATTACTGTATTAACGGTAATTATGCACACTATAATATCGGTAATAGTCCGCAGGCCACGCTACTGTAAAAAGTAACGCGGCCCATAGACTAGAATCACTTTACGGTGTGCTTGACTAGGCTCAGAGTACCGTTCTGTTCTCATTCTTTAACTCATGTTAATCCTGATGTCCCCAATTTAAAAACACAAATACTCCCTCCAAGGACGTTAAAATTACTTTGCTGCAGATTTTTACCCTTGACAACATCGTGTTCAATATGGCATTGCTTGACATTGTTAAATCTTTACAATCGGGATACTTTTGTTTGTTTTTTTTATAGGCTTTGTTACAATTACAGACCTTTTACATTGTTAGGATTTTATGTATTAGAAGCCAGTTTGATTTTAGACAGACTTCCAATATAGATCAAACATGCATTAGGTAAGGTACCATTTACACCGATTGTTTCCACTAATTAATATTTAAAACATATTGCTGCTAGCGAACCTATTATTTAGATGAATGTTTTTAAAATATAATAAACTATTGAGGCTCAGGAATATGCAGATTATTTTGAACAAGCTCTGAATAATGTATTCGATACACAGACTTTTGGATTTCCACCATAGCTTATGATCTCTTTAGAATTTGTGAACATTCATATCCACATAAATGCTGTTTTTAGGTGCAGAATTCTTTTTATGTTTTCTATTTTATATTTACACAGATATACCATATTGATCAGACATTATAACAATTTGGTCCCTACCTCCTGAAAGCCGTCTTGGAAATAAGTGTTTGGCCCTTTATGTGCACCTCTTCCTCTACCACGATCTTTACGCATAGTCGTCGTCTTCTTCTTTTGCGGACCAATTCCTCGCCCATAGAAAAACCCTTTCTGTTGCTGCTCGGCTCCTGGGAGAGGAAAGGACGTTAATTCACTAAGGCTATGTGACTATTTAAAGATGCTGTATTTCTGTAACTACCACTTATCAATAGAGGCTACCCAGCTCAAGATACTTTCAGTTAGGAGAACCCAGCTCAAATGACCAAACGTTGTCAAAGTCCCACCCTACCACGAGACTGGTTCCACAATGGGAAAGGATAGTGATCAATGACAGATAATCAATCATCTGTAATGTCAGCAATGGCTCTGTGCAGCTAGTAACAACGTAAGCAGGGACAACATATATAAATTGCTCTTCGGTAACCTGCTACTTGGCCGTACAGTCATTGTAAGGGAATATTTTTGCCCTCTAGGATGACAGAAAGAAGATGTTACCTGCTTGGTTCATTTTCGTGCATGGCTTTTTAAAAGGGGGTTCGGCCGCATCAGAGTTTTCCTTGGCCTGTCTGTAGTGTTTCAGCTGTTCTGCAAAATCCTCTTGCTCTTCCTCATTGTAGTTCCCATCACTGTAATTGCTGTAGTCGTCATACTCCATTGGATTTTTCTTGGCATGCAGGGATTTTGGGAAACTCATGTAATTCCCAGGTACATGGCCATACTGTAAGAAAAGAGGAATCAATGTGACAGATTGCATACCGAGTGGTAACATGTGAATGCTGTGTGCCATCGAAATGAAAACCTCAATAAGCACTTTTTCCCATTGTTGTCTGGCTCGACCAATACGCACTATTTGCCCCTTAACTTCTATTTTCCCAAGTAAGCGTGCAAGCTTGGCCTTCTTTAAGCTTTAACCTCACCACCACTGCGCCTCGTTTCTCACAAAATGGCCCTATTATACCCCCAACAAACACACAGATCCTCCATTGCCCTAGTTATGTTTTAATCCCACACATCTACTATCTATTAAAGTATGCATATACAGTGTCTTCATGTTGAATTTAACAATATACCTGTTAAAGAGCCATGCTGTATAAGAGTTATCATCTGCAGATTAGCAAGGAAGGGGTCCATCCTGCAACAATACCCCTGATAATTAAGGCTAGGTACACACTGGAGAATTTTCCAACCAACGCATTATCTACAACGACTTTACCTTCGACCAAAGGTCCGACTGCTCGGGGAATTAATGCGTACACACTGGTCACGTTTTAGACGATTAACGAAAGACCATCGGTCCGGGCAAAGATAAGAATTCTGTACACACTGAAACGCCTTATGAGGTCCAGGTAACGATATCCCCAAGAAATTTAAATAAAGGGCAGAGCATGTTCAATAGCAACCACGCCAAACCCCAAATTTATGAATTAGAGACCTGCTATTGCTTTACCGCTAGAAACACGTAATTACCAAATCAGTGATGCGCAGACACCGCACCATGTGGGACTGGTACAGGCATCAGAAATTAACATACACACGACCTCAAAGGAGTCGCAGCTCGAGGAACTATCGGCAGTTGCTCGTGGATGGATCGGACATTTATACACACTACATGATCCTTGGGTGGATTGGTCGGAGAATATTAAACAGTACTATCAACCAAATGAGCCGACAATCAACACTTTCGAAGGACTTTTGCCCATCGTGTCACTATACACACTAACCCGACTTCCGCCTGAACGGTCGTATGTCGGCTGATTTGTCCGATTATTGGACAAAAATGCACCACTGTGCCCCCAGGCTAAATCACCACACTCCTGTGTTTGAGATCCAAGACAATGCCCTTGATAATTAAATCACCATTGATAAGGCTCTTTTCAGGAGAACCTGTGTGTGAACTTGGAATCTGCGGACAATATGGAGCCGTCACCGGCAGGGTTTGACGCAAAGATGTGCAACATCTGAACCACGTCCCCTAGCCCAGTGTTAATCCATGGTGAACGCCAGAAAACTACATCCCCTGTTATCAGGATAGTTTGTTTTGAGATCCAGGAAACTGCCTTACTAAATTTTTAAACAGCGATACAGCTCCTCAAGACCTATTGTGTGAACCTGATATCCTCAGACAGCGTGGAGCTACTGTTGGAGGGGTGGAGACTGAATTGGATCTATATATAATAGCACATGCTGCTGCATTAAACACATTCTGCATCCTATAAGAACTGAGTGTCAAGGTTGGAGTGGAGTTACGTCTCTAGCTGGACTGAAGATTGGAGTGTTACACAGGGACTGCTATGATCGGCAAGTCTTCTTTCTTCATCTGGAACCCCTTGTGGATCAGTGTGCTCGCCAAAAGAAGAGTGACCACTGCCTCCTATATGGCAGCGCTAGGGGAGAAGTTTCCACAGAGCCGTTACAAGCCTGGATTGGATACCCCAAGGTGGTTAATAGAACACCCGTGTAGTGTTTTCACCCCTTTTGTGATGTATGTCCCACCTGCCATATATGACTTTGGTAGTCATATTTTTGAAAGTGCTATAAATATTGCTGATGTTTGTGTATTAATAAACACAATGCATATTTTTATCTGGATACTTGCCTGGGTGCGTTAGTATATTTCCATGTCCACGGTACAGAGTAATTAGCTTGTGGTTGCCCCAGTATTGTGACAATACCAAGGGGTAAATTTATCGAGCTGCGAGTTTCCAGTGGTTTGAAAAGTAGAGATGTTGCCTATAGCAACCAGATTCTAGTTATCATTTATTTAGTACATTCTACAAAATAACAGCTAGAATCTGATTGGTTGCTATAGGCAACATCTCCACTTTTCAAACCTGACAAAAACGCTCAGCTTGATTAATATACCCCAAGACTTGTGTTATTACTGTGTTTGTTTCAATTATAATGCGGTTCCTGCTGTCCTGATTAAGACACTCAGCCTTCCAAATTGCTTCCCCGGTATGGGCCCACAATGGGATCAGGTGCTTTCAGAACCTTCTGTTTTCCCCTAATTGTGAGTATAACTTTACAGTTCACTGCTGTCTTATTACTTTGACGTGTACCTCAAAAATATGCATATATTTATATGAGAGAATACATCTTGCTGCGGCACATCATAAAAAAAATATCTAAAACCCCTGTACACGATGACACAGTGTATAGCGCAGCCAACATATAAAACAACTGGCGTAGAAAACCTTTACCTGAGCAAAATGGGAGTCGTAGTCCCTGTACATGGGAGGTTTATATGGTCTCTCATCGTGGTCATCATCTGAATCATAGCTGTAATCTGAGCTGTCGTCACTGGCCGTTAAGCTATGCTGTAAAATACATTCACTTACATGTCAGTCAAGGTTCAGAATACCATAGGATGAAGACCGTGCGAAAAATGTTTCATCTAGAGGTGAACTTGCAATATAATGATACAGCCGTACAAATATTTAGACATTCTTAGAACTTTAAACCACAGATGTAAAAGGCTGCAGAGGAGCTGCTTAGGAACTTAAAACTTCAATTTTGCAGAGACAGAAAGACATTAAACAGCACCTCATAATACTAGTAAACTGGGTGTTTAGGTAGTAAGTTTCGTTCATTATATCACTGCTCCATATTCAAATTTCCATTTACAAAACAACGTCAGGCAGCACTAGATAGATAGATATATATATATATATATATACACACACACACATACACACACACACACATATGTATGCACACACACGCTTGCACTGGGAAATAAACATATAGAGCCCGATTCAAAAAAGGAGTAACTTTGCACCTTGGTAAAGCCATGTTGCATTGGAAGGGGGAGGGGAGGGTAAATTTAAAATGCGAGGACAGATTTATAGTTGGCATAGGGCATGTCCTAGATCAGTGTTTCCCAACTCTAGTCCTCAAGTATCCCTAACAGTGCAGGTTTTCCAGGTACCAAGTGGATCTTTCAAACATTGTCAGTAATAAATACACCTGTGCTCCAGCAAAGAGATAGAGAAAACCTGCACTGTTGGGGGTACTTGAGGACTAGGGTTGGGAAACACTGTCTTAGATCAACCTTACATTTGAGTTTAAAAAAAAAAATCAGCTATCAACTATTTGTGTGCTACATGAAAAAACATCCAGTATTTATCTTATTTGCAAAATAATAAACTCATTTGCCCCCCTTACATTGTAACATGGTTTGTCCAGGAGAACATTTACTCCTTCTTTTGCCTTACTTTCCCTAATGAATCAAGCACATATACTGTATGTATATATTGTAAAAAAAAAGGGAGGCATTTAGCTGGCAATATGCAAAGAAAGCAAGCAAGCAGAGTATCACATTTGTGCTGCAATGCATCTAATTTAAAGATAAACAGGTAGAAGACTTAAGTGTGACAAATAATAGTTTAAAGTTTGATTTAACTTAAATGGTTTGGAAGTGTGTTTTTCCACAGCAGACAGACAGGGTGTGCCTGAAGTCAGAGCACACAGAACCACTGATGGGAGTTCCCTCTTAAAAGGATGTTGGGTGTGTCACCATCAAGCTAGGGCTGTGGGAGGAGTGTCATGTATAAAAGCTGGTGTGTTTCATTGCTCAGGGTGGTTAACACTGGGAATGCTGGCTGGTCTTTGTCTAGCTAGTGTTTAGGGTCACAAGAAACTGTGTGGAATCTGTACCATCCTGACATTAAAAACTAAGTAAAAAGCAAGAATTTGTTCGAGTGTATTTCACCAGAAGTGTGCTCTTGTCACAAATATTTGTTCTTCCTCTGCTAAACCACTCAGTCTCTACATTGGTTACCTGTTTTTCAACGAATCCAATGTAAAATTCTTCTACTAACATACAAGGCCATCAAAATAATTGCACCAACATATATCTCTTCACTTGTCTCAAAATATCTCCCAACTCGACACCTCCGTTCTGCACAAGATCTGCGTCTCTCATCACCAGTGGTAGTCGCTGATAACACCGACTGTGACTACCACGAACCAAAGAAAACGAAACGGACTTGGCCGACTGTTAATAAATTATAACTGACCTTAATAAGTCCCCGACAATGTGATAACAAATCACGATCAGCAGTAAGAACGGCAGCGTTTTGATGTCATTTTAAATTGCGACCTCTGTATCAGTATTTTTAAAGCAGCAATGCCGCTTCTCATCCAACCTAACTCTTACACTTAGGCATAGGGTTAGGAATAACAATAGGGTTGGGTTAGGGACCCGGCATTGCCGCTTTAAAAATGCTGATAAATGTAGCACCCGTATGACAATAGCCTGATACATTTCTGTACCAGCGTCACCAGGCGTTTTAGTGTTTTTGCTATTTATTGGTTACGCTACTTATTTGTATCTGCCCAAAAAACAACAAAAACATACCGGTAAGTTAATGTTAGTGTGTTAAAGAATTTAGACTAAGTTCTACAGAGAAAGGTACTGATACGAGTGATTTAAAAACAATAAAGAAATAAATATTTTCCACAGGCCTCCGCAATATATAGGTTCATAATTATAATTTGTTAATGGCCTTAAATCTGTCTATGTGTAATTCTCTCTTGTTTATGACAAATTATAAGGGCTAGAACTGACTGCGTGTTTTTTAAATTGTGCTTTATTACTATATTTTTTACTTGTATTACTTTTTTTTTTTTTATTATTAGAGGGCCCCATTGAAGGTCAAAATAGATCTTGGGGTTCACTACAGATAAGTTTTCCTTTCAACAGCAATTGTTCGATTGCTGTGACTAAAGCAGACATAACTGTCCAATTAGAGCTGAAACCAAAATGTTTTTCTTTTCTTACAGAGAGCTAATCTAGAAGATCTTAGGCCCAGGCGGTCTGACTCCTGCACCCCAATGTGATAATATGATCACCTGGGAGGATATAGGAATTTAAAGTGCAAACAAGACTGCAAAAAAACTGGCCCAGCCTTTCAATCACAGTGTACAATACCTAAAAAAGGTGCTAAAGAAAAGCTGCAAGTCATAAATAAAAAAAATGCCCTCCATAAATAAAAAAATGCCCCCCTCCTTCCCAGATATTCCAAAACACCAAAGTAAAATACCAAGCCCCCCAAATTTCTCACCTTGTGCTTCACTCGGCGGTGACGCTTCTTCTTTCCTCTCACTTTCTTTTTCCGTTTTTTTGACTTTTTATGTAATCTCTCAGTCGAGGGCTCCTCCTCTTCTTCCTTAGCCTCTTCCTTTGTTTCATCTGGCTGTTTCTCTTCAAACCCTCCATCATCTATTTCGCCATCCTCCAGCTCACCCTCCTTTCTGTGGAGAGCAGTAGAACAAGCGCACATTAAGAGTGGTACCCCAAATTAACAGGTCTTATTTTAACGATTATATAAATATCTCTATAGGATGTCCATATTACTTTCCCCTGAAATGCTTGATTCTCTAATAACGTGCGTCTCTACCGTTAATTTAACGGCTGGAGTCTCACTATGTAAATGAAGTGGAAGAGAGAGATTTAGCCGCATTCTGATAGTATAACAAGAAAGATGGCCCCTGGCTTTGAGTAGAGGGCAGACAATGACAGTGACTGGTACTCATTGGCACTCAGCATAATTACAGATGTAAACACAACATGCCACAAATCTATTATGTGCTAGAAATTCATTATTTCTGATACTGCCAACAATTTCAACTTGAAAGGAGAGCTCCACCCTTAGTGGTACTCTCCAAAATCAAATTTGCCCCACTCAGATAACAAATAGTGGGTAACCTCACCATTACCAAATGCCGACAGCCGGATAGTGCTGAATTGTGCTAGTCTTTCCTGTAGGAAAATGAGCGTACTGGACCACCGGCCATAGCTCTTCATCAAAGCTCAACGAATCACTTTTAAATATGGTCAAACAATAAAGTATTGTAAAATTAGCACCGCAGTTTATAAGAATGGCTTCCAGGTTTAAAATTGGTCATTTTATTACGTTTTCTATAACCATCATGTTAGTCCTTAACGTTAAAAAATCCTTATGTCCTTAATGATCGGAGGTGCTTTGTACATTAAGAGCCCAATTTTACATATTTATAAATGCATCTGGCTCACCAGAATTATTTCACTCTAGCCAAGGAAAATTTACATATAAATCTGTGTAAATTTGTTCTTTTTCCATTTGCAAAATACTAAATAAGAACAATTATGGAGATATTAAACAAAACTTTAAATAGCAAGTTTTCCAAAGTAGAGGAATACTAAATATTTGTACTTAAACAATACATAAATAAAAACAATACATAAATAAAATGATGCAATTATAGCAGAAAAGAACAGAATTATGTTTACAAACTAATACAAGTTGTTTGTAATGCCAGATTGCTCAGTTTTTACTTTAGAGTAAACTAGTATAAGATGACTTAGTACATATTGTCCCCTAAATTTAGGGATAAGAGCAAAACCAGCTTAAATCTCTCTGCACATTCTAAATCCCCCCTCCCAGCCTCTGCAGGGCAACATGGTGCTTTCAAGGTGCAAAATTTAAATTTATAGCTGGATTTAATCCTACCTCTAAATGAGGCCAATGTCACATAATACTAAGAGACTTTGGCTTTTAAACTGAAATCCAAACACCAGCATTAATTATAGTAAATGATATTAAAGCAGCAATCCTACATAGATTTTTTTTTTACTTTAAATTGAAAGTTAAGTGATTTTTTTAAGCATACATCTGATTTTTCTAGCTAATCCTCTACAAATCACTGTAGCCTTTTCAAAAACTGCTTGGTTAGCAAATAAAAATGGTTCCAGACACGATCGGCCTGGTACATAGACACAGGCTCACATGTCTTGTGATAGCAGAGGGGTAGGAGGGGGAAATATCACAGTGCAGACAGGGGCATTCCAAAGCCTCTCTGATTACTAGATCATTTGCTATGTGACTGTGGTTGCCATGGCAATCCTGAATCATAAATCACTAATAGTAATCTGAAGACAAAAAAAAAGAAAAGAAGGAAAAATGGTACCAACAATCATCTTGTGGCCTGCCACAGTGATTATGTTACCCTGGCCCTCCTATTTTTCTTGGAGCCTTTCATTGCCATTGTGACCTTGGTTGGCTTGTCCCTCCTTTTTCTCCAGTGCAACTTTCCTTATAAACATGTTTACCATCTTTTGTAGGGGGGAAAAAGGTGGAGGAAGTAGATTTATTCTTTTACTCCATTTCTATACAAGCCATCTCCCTCTCCCTTCCGTCCCACTTGACTCAATTGTGCAGTGCCCACCCTCTGTGTTTATATACCATTGGGCCTATGATGTCCCTCTGTCCTTTAAAACCACCTGATGCCATTCCTCTCCTGTTCCAAGTCATAACTACTTGCAACAGAAATATCATAAGTGGTTTATGACAGATAACTATCATACAAATCAATATAAAAGCCCAAAGCTAAAAGGCATTCACAAAAATAAGAACAAAGAAAAATAAAATCAATGCAGTTATGAGACAACAATAACAAAAGTCCTATACTAGTTTAAGTATTATTCAATTAAAGATTCAGATGTCCGCGTTTGCCCATAGTGCATTTGACTGGGGGCAAAGGGCATTTAAGATGGATGAAATATAGCAGTCACTGGGATTATTGATTCCTATGGCAAACTATTCTTGTTCACATCAATTTAGGAGTTTAGAAGAAGTTTTTGGGACTTAAATGTACTTTGGTCATGGTCTAGTGCACCTGGACCAGGCCTTGGGTTATGTGCACACGGGTGGCTTTGGTGCTCCTCTACAGAGTCCCAATGTTTGGATGCATGCACACAGAGACCACTTGCCCCTATGGAGAAAAGGTCAGCCTCTATACATTGGGTTCTTTAGATAAGGAAGGAACAGGAAAAATGGGAGCATGTCCTACTTTCTTGCGTTGAGATGGAAGCGCATGATTACAGATGTGCGTTTCCCAAAACCAAACGGGGGGGGGGGGGGGGGTGGAGGGTTTGGCCTGTCTGAAAGCATTATAGCATTTAATTACCCTACCCTGTGGCAGTAGAAAGCGGTTGTAGCCCCGTGACAGTGTGGGAGGCTTAGACTGACTGCAGCCGCAATGCTTTCAGCTAATAAAAGACATTACACAATCCCATCCATCAACCTCAAAGATTTATCAGCTACTTGTGTACCCAACAAGGTAACCTGATAAGAGGTATGAAGTCACACAAAATGGGTGCCCCCAATATGCCAAAATAACTGATGGGTGTAGAAATTAGACACTATTTACTTGTAAAGGACCAGTATAGCACCATATTAATTCTTTATATATGATGCAAAAAGATACATTTAAATTTCTTAACCTATATACCCACTCAGCTATATTAAAAATTGTAAGTGTAATAGAATATTTCCAAGTCACTCAGTTACCCCAAAAGAGAAATTGCAGCTTTAAGCCAAGAGACAATGGGTGAAACGTTGCCGACATGGTTCAAACAGTAGAACATAGCTTCAGTAGAACATAGCTTCCCAGCTATACATCTTCAAACTTGCATTAATATCAATGGCTACTCCATCAATCTCCACAGAGCATTTCTGTTACCAAGGGAATTCAACTAGTCAAACTGAGGAATCTACCCCTATCTTATTGCAGAGGGATGTAAGATGGTCAATGCAGGGATGGGAAGTCATACAGGGCCACACCTAAGGGCTGATCAAGAGCTGGTTGCAAATGTATTTGTGTGTCATAATTTTGCATGTCATGTAAAATGTATCAAATTGCACACAACTATTTGCAACTGCAAATATCTAACACTAGCCACCCCTTGCACTTCGGGAAGCAGACGGGCAGTGGAGACCCAAGTTGACCACGCGAACCTGAACTGTGCATACATTTAGTTAGCCAAATCTCATTCGTATGTTTTACAGACATATTTTCTTGCGTCTACACAAAGTTTGGTGCAAGTTAATGCCATGCAAATACTAAGCTATGCATCAGTTACATTGTCCTACAAGTTCAGAGTTGCCCAAGTGTAACTTTAAATATTGGCAGACATATTAAACTTGCATCCAACTTTACATCACCCTAATACAGTGAAGCAAATGCACAATTCAGTGTATTATCTTTCCGCCACTCCAGAGAGAAGATCTAATGATATCAGGCCTATACAGAGAACAGAACTTACAGGACACAGCATAAAATATTTAGCCCAGCTCCCACTCTTACAGCTTTACAGACCTGACTGCGTTCCCAGAGCCCGCACTATGACTTTGAAATGCAAATTATGCTGGTGGGCTGAAGCAGTGTGATTGTTTTACAGAATACTGCCAGTGGCAAAAGAATGATACACAGGTACTATGTATTTGTTAAAAATCACATAGAAAATCCAGCATGTTAATTTACACATTCCATCCAAATATATTTCTACGTTTTTTTTCATGCACTTGAAAAAAAAGTCAATATATTATATTCAAACGTAACTGCTTGTATAGCGCTGCATTTTTTCTTACTTGCTAGACAGGAATGCAACATAATTTATATTCCAAAGCAATATAATAAAACTAGTTAAGAAAATGGCTGTGGACTTTATTAAACAGTTGATTAAGGAAGTCCACGCTTTTCGCTAAACTTCATCAACCAGAGGTGTAACTCGATATTAGTGGGCCCTCGTTGCAAAATTTTGCAAGGGCCCCCACATACTGCCTCCTTGGGGTGGAATAGACATATATGCACAAGGTTTTGGCATGGGGAGTGCCCCTGCTACTATGGTAAGTAACGCCTCTGCCACCAGCTAAGGTTTTCCAACATATTGCTACATTTATGCTACCTTATGGTGGGAAAATATGTTTACATGAAAACTATTTCTAACCCATCTACTTGTTTTATGTATTCATTCAGTCAGAGGATAGATCTAATCACTACAATAGCACGTGGCTAGCAGCCAGGCCTGTTATTTGCTTTCTGGCAGTTCCCTTCATTAACCTTTAGTTTTACAAAGGAGCTGGTAAAGGTAAGGCCTTCTAGGTGTCTGCACTGCATTGTGCCATGGGTGCTTACAATCAGAAAATGACAGTTTATTAAACATGAAGGCTCGCTGTAAAAGCACAGCGGTCTTTGCAAGCGTGACGACGCAGCTTGCTGGGATGTCTCCCGTCCTTGGACCCTGATTGTCTGAGCGTTCACAGCACATTGAAAGCATCCTCAACGAGACCCGCTGTGGATCATCATCGGTAGAAGCCATTTTTATAGTGCCAATAATTCTGCAGCACTGTACAGAGAACTCACTTCAGTCCCTGCCCCTATAGAGCTTACAGTCTAAATTCCCTAACATAGACAGAGAGAGAGAGAGTAGGGTCAATTTTGATAGCAGTCAATTAACCTACTAGTATATTTTTGGAGTGTGGGAGGAAACCCACGCAAACACAGGGACAACATACAATCTCCACACAGATAAGGCCATGGTCGGGAATCAAACTCATGACCCCAGTGCTATGTGGCAGAAGTGCTAATCACTAAGCCGCCGTGCTGCCATCTCAATGGTGCCTGTATGTCCATAGACAGCACAGTAATGGATACAAATGTTTGCAGATCATATTCTCAATTGGGCAATAGTAACGAGCAGACATTTCTTTGGAGAGCGAGATTATTCTTACAGGCCCATGAAAGTAGTACTTGCCAATAATCCTTAAGGAATTTCAATGCCAGCTACAATGCGATTAAAAGCTTTTTGCTCTGCCTATGTATAGATGAGATTTGTATGTCTTTTGGGCTTAATCAATAATACTTTTCTTTAACAGTTATATTGAACTGAGTTTTCCAAACTAGTTGTGTACAAAGAAACAGCCAGACTAGCTAAAAATGCAGAAATACATTTAAGACAACTGGTGAAAAAACTGCTGTAGCTACCTAGTAACACAACATAACGGTCATTTGTGAAGTACGGTTTAGATAAAAGCAAACATTTAATAGGTACGGCACAATTTTTTTCCAATTACCACGGCACCAGTCTTTGTAACTTGTTCTAAATATAATCTATGATGCACAAATTACTTCTTTTTACCTATATTACTTATGTTTACCTAAATTTCTTATGTTTACCTAAACTAAACCATGGCTGCAGTGGCAGAAAGTGCTTTGGATGACACCTTCCACACTATTGCATAGCTGTTTATTATTTTTTTTAAATCTGATCAATAAATACAATTTAGATCATGTTCCAGATATAATAAAAAAAAATGTAGCTGAACACTACTCAATTTAAAAAGTGATATTTTTTTCTTCTAACTAAAATAAACTCAAAATGTTTACAGGGTGAGATCACACAAGTGCGGTTGTAAAATGACATGCAAAATTGTGCATCAATCATAGTTATATTGTGTGATAACAAACACACCATATTTACAGGGGAATCCCTAAATAAAAACAGTGCCTTTTCTATTATGTGTTTATTGCACTTTAGAAAAACAATCCCCAAGTCTGTATTTTGCATGACATAAAACAGTCTCATTTCAAATTCATGTTTCATAGCTGAAGTCGGAAAAGTCCTGTACAACGCGACAGGTAAAACATGTTTATACAGCTATGCTTTATCCATTATTTCGTCATACATATGTTGATGACAGCTTAGTCATATTTTATAGCTCCTTATAAATTAACCAGGCAATTTATCCAAACAGCTACAATCCTAGTTGCAATAAAATGTGCCTTTTCCTCTTTAACACAGAAAATAGGTATTTTTTTTTTCATTCAACACATCAACAAATTTCAGTCCATCCTAAACAATCAGAACAAAGTTCGTTCAGACTCACACTGCTGTCTGATTTTATATCAATATTAGACTACATAATATTGTATCTAATATTGGCTTTGTTAATTTTTTTAGCATACCGTCTAAATAACCAAATCAATCTAAACCTCCCAGAACACTCGAAGTTATATAAACATCAGATTACAGAAGACGGTAGTTGTGCTGGATTGGCATTTTTGTAACCCCATATCTTGCCTAAATAACCACCGCAATGTCTTTGCAAACCTACATTAAAAATCAAATGTATATAAAGACCAGGTTAAATATTGTAACTATTTAGTGCACCCCGACTATTAATTCAAAGCTATTTGCAACCCATCAAGGATGCCCTCACTTGCATATGATTTATAATTGTGCTATTTTACAACCTCTTAAGTCACCAATCCATTTATTCCTGCAATACTAGACTACAATCTCACTGTACATCAATCCCAGCTTGCCTAGAACTAGTACAATGTAAACATATTCCTCGCAGGCCCCAAGCTGTATAAACGTGAGTGCCTTAAAGTAAGCTGTCCCCAATGCAGATGTGATCTGAAGATGGTGGACAGTAGCAGATGTACAATGTACATATATAGTATATATATATATATATATATATATATATATATATATATATATATACATACACACAAAGCCCAGCTAGTGTCATCACTGTATTAATAATAAGACAGATGAGAGAAGACAATATTTTTGCACAATAGCCCTTGATGAGCTGCACCCCCCCAGACATGAGAATAGAATGATGATAAATAATAATAATGATAATAGAATGTTATTACTCGACCTTTCGTCCCCTGCATACTCTGGCATGTGGGTGTCAATGGCTGGGTTGGGGGGTCTGGAGAACAGGCTCTCAAAGGCCATGTCTGCTGAGCGCTGCAGCCCAGGGTAACCAGCCTGCACTACACACACTCTCTACCCTCAGTTTCTTTCTTAATTTTTTTTTTTTGATTTTCTCTTTTCTTTTTTTTTTTTTTACACCGAGACCAGGAGGAGGTGACCGTACACAGCAGACATCCCAGCTGCACGGCCGAAGCCGGTACAACACCATTCAGTGTCGCCGTGTACCGGGTGAATACGGTGCACCGGAAGCAGTGAGAGGAGGGGGGAAGGAGATGGTGTGACCACTTCCGCCCGGCGGGAGGGGGGCTGGACCTATGGCAGTGCGGCTCTCTGAGGTAAACGGGGCGGTGCTGGATGAGAGGAGAGCGCTGATTGGGTAGCGGGTGAGCCGTGTGTGACTGAGCGCTTTAAGTGTTACTCCTGTTGTCTAAACATGGTGTCATGTTGGGGTTAGAAGACAGTTAGTTCATATGGGTGCAGTATGAGCACATACTACATGCATGAGGACTAATTGCCTCTCAGCCTCTCTATTGTTGTCTTACTCATATAGCAGAGTGTACATGGTTACCCTGCCAATGTATCCAGTTGTCTATTGCTGACTATCTATTTATATAAATGGTTGAGGAAAAAAAATAGAATAATTAACAATAAAGTTACAAAGTGTTTCTTCTCATAGCATTAGGACCTAGCCCCTATACGGTCAGGAGTGGCCCCTGCGGACAGCCACACAAAGGGGCTCATGTAGAATAAGACGTATATTTCTTTTTAGTTGGCGTAAAAAAAATACACACTTCTGTACTATGCACGCACATAGAAAAGAAGTTATGTAGACTGGGCCACGTTCTTAACAAGTTAGGTTAGCAGGGCAGGTCTGCGCTGGTCCCATAGCGGGCTCCCTTGGGCTAGGTCACTGGACCACATGCCTTTTATTCCCATTAAAATGTTCCTAATAGGCTGCTGGTTCGAGTGTCGCCCCCTCACTCTGGATAAATTTTGTAGGTTAGTCACTGGCATGGGGGGCATCGGTCCCCCGGGCCGCTCAGTCTAACGGCTGTTCGGGAGAGTGTGCAAGTATGATATATAAGTATCCTGCATCATGACGCGGCCGCATCGCGTGTCATGTGATGCGGCCGCCTGTGCGCCCCCCGGGCTGAAACTTGCCAGCCCGCACCTGGTCACTGGTTAGTAACCTGCAGCATACTTTCCCCCTGTTATGATGTGGCATGACACAGCCTGACTGGCAGAGGGATGAGTTCCTTAGGTCAGGCCTGGACAACCTGCTGCTTTCCATTTGGCGTGAAACTACAAGTCCCAGCATGCCTTACCAGCTATTTTTTTGGGCTTTCTCCTGGCAAAGCATATTGGGGCTTGTAGTTTCACAACACCTGGAGACCCACAGGTTGGATAGGCCTGCAGGGAATTTGGGCCTGTAAAAAGCACTCTTTCCAACACCCATGTCTGATGGGTATAGGTGTAATGAAGGATTAAATGTGTGTGGTACTACTGGTTCCATCAAGTCCTGGCAGCCATAAACAGTGTTGCTTCTCCATCAGTCTCCAAGCTTCCATCTCTGAAACGTGGTTACGTCGGCAATGGATGGCAGCTGTGCAGCTGACTCAGCTCAGGCTGACCAGTTTCTCTAAAAATAAATGGTGATCAGTGTTCACTATATCCTGATTTGTGACTGCCATGAGACTCTGATACAATGGGACCGTGTGACTTCACAGGTCTGTTAGAGATACACAAACCAGTCCCAATACAGATTCGGTAGGGGACAGCATAAAATAGATGTAAGTGGAGTACTGGTTTGGAAGGTGGTCAGACGATAGCTAAACTGACGTGCAAGTGGTCCAGATTCTCTTCAAAAAGATAAGGGTTTTATTATTGAGTTCACACATGTGGTAGCACTATTTACTGTATGTATGCAGGATACTTATATATCATACTTGCCCACTCTCCTGGACTGTCCGGGAGAGTCCCAAATTCCGAGTAGATCTGTCTGGAGAGCAGGCCATTCTCCCACATGTTGCTTTTACGTCATGGTGAAGGCAGAAGCAAAATGACGCAATTCACCACGTCCCGCACCCTTCCGATCTCACACTTCACCTTCCCTCCGGGATCTCCCAGCTGGAAAGAGTAAAAAGTATTTTATATATTCAAGTTCGGATGCACACAACTCGAGTTTACAAGATGAGCACAGAACTTGAGAGACTGCATTCACATCCAAGTGGATCTCAAGATACGTTTCAGTTTGAATCTGGGTATAAGTACGCTCTGGCTAAATGTTACTTGCAGTATGTTAACAGACAGAACACAGTGCTGGATACACACATGCATGTGTTCAATATAAAGTCCCATCAGAACGCATGCAAAAAAATAAAACCAAGCCCACCCGAACTTCCGAGTAGGCTCGTGAGCCGTCTCTGTACTTTTGCGCGTCCTCGGATCTGAATCGAGGTAGAACGACATTGTTGCGTTCTCAGATCTCGCAGGTTTTGGATTTCATACGTACCTCCCTCCCCAGGAGATCCACCGCCATTGCTCACATAGAACAGGTGTAACAGTATTCTTGTCACTCTCCAGTCTCCAGGTAACAGTATTCTTGTCACTCTCCAGTCTCCAGGTAACAGTATTTTTGTCACTCTCCATCTCCAGTGACATTGCTTAGTGCCATTGCTCACACAGAAACAGGGGTAGCAGTGTTGTTGTCACTCTCCAGTCTCCAGTGACATTGCTCAGTGCCATTGCTCACACAGAAACAGGGGTAGCAGTGTTCTTGTCCCTCTCCAGTCTCCAGTGACATTGCTCAGGGCCATTGCTCACACAGAAACAGGGTAGCAGTGTTCTTGTCACTCTCCAGTCTCCAGTGACATTGCTCAGTGCCGTTGCTTACACAGAAACAGGGGTAGCAGTGCTGTTGTCACTCTCCAGTCTCCAGTGACATTGCTCAGTGCCATTGCTCACACAGAAACAGGGGTAGCAGTGTTCTTGTCCCTCTCCAGTCTCCAGTGACATTGCTCAGTGCCATTGCTCACAGAGAAACAGGGTAGCAGTGTTCTTGTCACTCTCCAGTCTCCAGTGACATTGCTCAGTGCCATTGCTCACACAGAAACAGGGGTAGCAGTGTTCTTGTCACTTTCCAGTGCCATTGCTCATACAGAAACAGGAGGGGTAGCAGTGTTCTTGTCACTTGACAAAAATTTACTGTAAATGACTGGGAATTAATGTTATTGAGGTTAATAATAATGTAGGAACAAAAGAAAGAGCCAAATTATGTGATTTTAGCAAATAAAACAGGGATTTTAGAAAAAAAAAATAGAAAACCAAAGCCAAAACAGGCGAGAGCTGTTTTGCCAGAACTAAAACCAAAACACGAAGTTAATCCAGATCCAAAATCAAAACCAAAACACAGGGGGTCAGTGAACATCTCTACTCATAATACTATAATCATTAAGTAAAATATGTAAAATAAACTATATATATATATATATATATATATATATATATATATATATATAGACAGGGCCGGTGCTAGCCTCCATGGCGCCCTAGGCATTTTTACAAAATCGGCGCCCCCCCCCCCCCCCCCCGCAACAATCGATGCCCTCCTCCCTCCTCCCCCCTCACCCCGTCTTTCCTTACCTCACCACCGCCGCCTCTCTGCTCCGTCTCCTCCCTCCAGGCACCCTCCAGAGCCCGGCGCCCTAGGCAAGTGCCTAACCTTGCCTAATGGGAGCGCCGGGCCTGTATATAGATAGATAGATATATTAGTAGCTGCTGTGTATTTTTTCTTTTGGTATTCCACTTTTTAACGGCCCCAAAAACATTTTTGTTCACACATTTTTTTACTTTTTCCGTAGCAGCACGATTGCGGTGTGCAGAGTCTTGGTAATTATAGTCCAACTCAGCCAACTGGCTCAGTGAAGCAGCTGCCTCCTGTATTGATGCCGTCGCACCCGTTGCACCAAAACTGGGAACGATGATATTTTAGCACTTTACTTTTTCAAGTGGAATCAAATGATGTCATATCAGGACCTCCCCACGTCATTAGATCCCTTTAAGTATTCTCGTCTGAAAACTCCTTAAGCCAACCTGCTGCCACACACCCATACTCTCTCACATGTTCTACATCCTCCTCCAGCTAAGCACCACAGAGTAATACCCATGATCTCCGTGGGATTAGTGTACACTTCTGCAATGCACAGATGCACATTGTCTAACAGAGAATGATTTCCTTGCTTTATTCTTGTTTTCCTCTGTAGTCATGATCCCTAGCCCAATAGCTTCTGCAGCTAACAAACTAGTTCCGACTCCCAAATGCCTAACAACATTCTGAGTAAGTTTTCCCCGTATCTTTCTCTATTTCCGGCAGCAATCGCACTTAACTCCCCTGCATTATAATGGGCTATTTATTCTGTGAACTGCTGTGAAAGTGCTTCAGTAGCATTTTGTGAACGCCTGTCATAGGTATGATCTCTTAGGGCTAGATTTACTAAGCTGCGGGTTTGAAAAAGTGGGGATGTTGGCTATAGCAGCCAATCAGATTCTAGCTGTCATTTTGTAGAAAGTTCTAAATAAATGAAAGCTAGAATATGATTGGTTGCTATAGGCAACATCCCCACTTTTTCAAACCCGCAGCTTAGTAAATCTAGCCCATGGTTGGGAATTCATGACCCCAGTGCTGTGAGGCAGAAGTGCTAACCACTAAGCCACTGTGGGCATTACATGAAATTAAAGAAGAGAAGCAGGCAATTGAAGTAAGCAGCTCATTGATGCATGCGGGGAGCAAAGGCTACTCCGTCTTGTCCAATCCAACAGAAGAGGTACAGTAGCGCAAATTGTTGAACATGTTAATGCTGGCTATGATAGAAAGGTGCCAGAACACACAGTGCATCGCAGCTGGCTGCGTATGGGGCTACATAGCCGCAGACCATTCAGAGTGCCCATGCTGACCCCTGTCCATCACCAAGAGCGCCTACAATGGGCACTTAAGTGCCAAAACTGGACCGTGGCGCAATGGAAGAAGGTGGTCTGATGAATCACATTTCTAGAATTTTTTATATTATTATTATTATTATTATTACTATTATTGTTATTTATTAATATTTATGTTAAAATAACAAATAAGCACTGCTAAATAATTGTATTAAATTAGTGCAGTGCCAAAGCTATGTACCAAAATGTTACATTAACGCACCATTACAGCATTAAGGCAATGAAGGTGTTTAATTAGTGCTCTGCATAAAGCTTCCAGTGAAGTATTAAACTGATACATTAGTACAGCAAGAATTATAAAAGGAGTGCACCGTACTCTGTAGTAAATATATACATGACCTGCATGGTTTGGGTAAAATTGAAAGTGTACTTAATGCAGCATAACAGAGAGCTATTATTAGCCACCATATAGCCAATAAGAAAACAGAGAGTTATTTAGGCTCAAAAGGGGATAAACGCTGAGGTTGGGCTCGACATCCTTGCCATAACAATGAGAGTTGTTGGATATGTGTTACTTTTTAGCACTGTGCAGAGAGGAAAGAGGGGTGGGGTCTGGAATGGCAGTAGGGATGCAATGGAAGGAGCTGGGGATTGGCCAATAGGGAGGCAGCAGGACAAAGGAATAGGGGCTGTACTTGGGGGATTAAAGGGATATAAAAAAAAGACTTAGGCCAGTATGTAAATTTATTACATAAAGCGTTGACCTCTTTTTCGCTGCATATGTTTCTATGTCTTTATTGTAACTAAGGTCATGGGCTGGAGTAATTTTTGGCTGTGCATCAACCTTACATGCCCTCATAAAGTCTCATATGCTCCCATATAGCTTTATATGCCACCATGTATCCAATATACATTAGTATATTCCAGGGCCAGACTGGGACTAAAAATCAGCCCTGGCATTTAAAGCACACAGGCCCACCTCTGTTGATGAGCAGGGAAAAAAAAACACGTGCCGCAGCGCATTTGGTGCGCCGCCAAGGGCGTGGCTACATTATGTTGGGGTCGTGGTCAAATTGGTGCGTTGATACATACATTATAATAAAACATTACATTTATCAGGCCCTCCCCATCCACATTACTTCACCCCCCAGACACATTATGACACCCCTAGCACACTGTACTTATCTATGCTTCTGATGCTGCTAACATTCCTGTAGAGTGAGCAGGGAAGCTCTTAGTCTCACGAGATTAATAAATCTCATGCAATTTAGAGCTCCTCGGCTTGCTCTGCAGGCTGTGTCCTGTCCGGGACTGGGAGCACAGATTCCTCCTGCTGACCAGAACTGGATTAAGGCTCTGAGGGCCCGGGCACTTAAGTCAGGGGGGCTCCTATGATGTAATTTGGCTGTTAGACACATTTTTGACAAATACACAGGCAATACTGTGTGCACTACTGTTAGGTGCACGCAGTTCTGCCTTAACAAGCAGTACAGTGTGAAGCAGGACATATCTTCCAACTGTTCTTGTAGTCAGACCAAATCCTGACTAAGCGGGACAGTCACCCACCAAATTCAGAACAGTTGGCAGACTGTCCTGGTCTCTCCTACCTGTCTTGTCACCACTTGTGGCTGCTGGTGTCTTTAGATCAGTTGCTGTTTGTCTGGATCCTGGAATGTTGGATGCCCTATTTGGGAAAAAAAATGAGTACATGAAATGTAGCCCTGGTGTTAAATCAATATTGCATCCACGTTTTAAAATTAGGCCTAACTCCTGCCCCAACATTAAAATACTAGTAGTCACATTTGATAAATACATCAATTTCCCTTCAACTACCCCTGACATTAAATAGTATTCCCATTTAATAAATACAACTATTTACCTCTCTCCAAACAACTCCAGCAAGAAATTAAATAGCATTTACGTTTAATAAATATATCCATTTCCCACAACCACCCCGGGCATTAACTCATAATCACATTTAATAAATAGACCTAATTTTCCCCAAACAACCCCACATTCAATTAATAGCTCCCAAACCACCCCAGCATTAAATAAAAAATCCAATCACCCCATCTTAAATTGTTAGGCCCCACTATTAAATTGCCCCACCATCACCCCACAAATAAAATAGCACCCAATAATTAGCCCCTACCTGCAATTCACCATTAGATTAATAGCCTACCTCCCACATTATATTAAGACCCTCCCCCTTACACATTATAGTCATACACCGGCCCCCACACACATACAGTAGTCATACCCTGTCACACACATATACACACTATAGTCATACCCTGTCACACACAAAACATACTATAGTTACACTGTAACACACACACACTATAGTCATACACTGGCCCACACACACATACTATAGTTACACTGTCACACACATACACACTATACTCATACCCTGTCACACACATACTATAGATACCCTGTCGCACACAAAACATACTATAGTTACACTGTCACACACATACACACTATAATCATACCCTGTCACACATACTATAGATACCCTGTCACACACAAAACATACTATATGTCACACACACAAAACCTACCATAGATCCCCTGTACACACGCAAAACCTACCATAGATCCCCTGTCACACACGCAAAACCTACCATAGATCCCCTGTACACACGCAAAACCTACCATAGATCCCCTGTACACACGCAAAACCTACCATAGATCCCCTGTCCCACACGCCAAACCTACCATAGATACCCTGTACACACGCAAAACCTACCATAGATCCCCTGTACACACGCAAAACCTACCATAGATCCCCTGTACACAAGCAAAACCTACCATAGATCCCCTGTACACACACACAAAACCTAACATAGATCCACTGTACACACACACAAAACCTACCATAGATCCCCTGTACACACGCAAAACCTACCATAGATCCCCTGTACACACGCAAAACCTACCATAGATCCCCTGTACACACACACAAAACCTAACATAGATCCACTGTACACACGCAAAACTGAATTCCGGCATGACAGTCTGTGCGCTGAGCAATGGGGTCGGCCAGCTAGCAACCGGCCCATCTGGCCATCGGCCCTTCTGGCATTTGCCAGAAGTGCCAGATGGCCAGTCCGGCCCTGGTATATTCTCATATGCCCTCATACAGCCTCATATGTGTCACTCTAACTTTTCAAATATGTTACAACAATACATTTCATTAAAGAAAGAGACACTTCTAAGTACACTACATGAATAGTTAGCACATATACTCACACCACCCAACAAAACATCCCTCAGACCCCTCACTAACTCTGAACACCCCACATGAACTTTAGATCCCAATTTCCCACAGAACACCTCTCAGGCCCCTACATTCCCTATAACACACACCTCAGCCATCCCTCTCATTTAGTTAATAAGAGTTGGGCCATGGGTGAAGCTTGATAGAGCATTAAGCAGAGAGTAAGAGGCAGAGCTGATGGGACACAGAAGGAGCTGGGGGCCGGGGTGAAGGCTGGGGGGACCGCACACGGCTATCTAGCCACCTGTTGCCCATTACTGAGCTAGGTCTGTTTGCCATGGTCTATGCAGATGTATCAAGATCAATTTTTAATGGATCCACCTTGGCATATCCAGTGCGTTTCAATGGTGTAAAGGCTTTAGTGATAGATACAGAAACACAAGGTCTGATTTATCTTCGGACGTAAGTCCCGCTGCGCGCCGTATCTTGCGTGAAATTGCTCTGCGCATGCTCGGAAATGGACCTTACGCCAGAATGCACTGCAGTAAATGTCCCTATGCAAATGACACTTCTGACTACCTACATCTTGAAGGGCGGAATTAGGGAGGAAAGGGGCGTACAAAAAAAGTTAGATCCTTATCGGCGCTCCCTTAAATAATGAAAAGAACAAAGCTGCCAAATCAGGAGCAAGTGTAGGAAACCTCAGATCCTAATATATAAACAATAAATAAGAAAAAACTCCTAGGCGCTAAATCAGAAACTTGTAAAAACAATATATGTAGGCTGCATAATTCAACAAAGGAATACAGAAAAATATTATATATTTAATATGCGAATATAATTGAATATAAGAAACTTTTGGCCAGAAGCAAAGTCAAACATCAAAAAATGAAAATAAAAATAGGTCTGTATAAAAACATCTAATGAAATACCAGTAATGCAATGTTATTATTATTATTATTATTTTTATTTTTATTTATAGGGCGCCACTAGGTATCCGTAGAGCCGTACAGAGACACACAGAAACACGATACAGGGTGAGAGAGCACGGTACAGTTAACAAAAAGCACAGTAACTCCGAAGCTCAATGTACAGCTAGATGAGAGGTGTAAGCGCCAACTGATAGCGATGGCTGACTTGCATGGCAACTATAAAAATGCATTTTATGTACAGTGAATATTAAGAACATGCTGATTAAGTTTTTGCGCAAATACCTGCCAATTACTAGCCATGTTTATATATTTCATGTAAAAAAAAAAGTAAAATTTGTTTTTATTAATGAATGTACTATTAATCATTTATTTAATTGAATTTTTGTTTTGGCATGGGACTTTATATTGAACGTATGCATGTGCTGATCCTGCAGTGTTGTGTTTGTCTGCATACGGCACGTAACGTATAGTCAGAGCATACTTATACCTGTATTCAAGGTTGCTTAAGATCCGCTTGTACTTGAATATGGGCGGACATGAGTGCAATTAAAGTTCGGGTTTTTTTAAAACGCAAATTTCGTTCACATTGCGTTCAGGCCCATTGTGTTTAGTGAAATGATAAATGTACAAGAACCAACATCTCACAGAGATAAGTTCGACCTGCTTGTTACTGCTAGTGCAGACCAGTATAATTACAAAGAGTTACACTTTCTATTTAAAAGATACAATATTTATATTCAGTCATCCAAGTGTTCTTAGGAAGAGTCAACAACCATTGTTAAGGTCTAGGGTAACATTGTTTGTAAAAGGCAATCTTCTTTAAGGCATTTGTGACACTTCCCAACAAAAAGATATCTGACATTTGTATTGGCAGAATGAATGTAAAATAAATAGTTACCTAGCATGTGGGATGTGGTTCAAAAAATATACTGAGTGCACCTAAAAAGTAAATATAAAACCTTATGCCCGGCATAACAGCTTAGTGCCCCTATATGCCTCATATGTATTCTATGACTGACAAATGGGGGATATCTATGGAACAGGTGGCTAGCAGTTGACAGGAATAATATGTGCAGCATTTTAGTGGCTAATGGGGGGTATCTGTGCAACAGGTGTCTGGCAGTTAGGGGTATCCTTGCAACGGTTGGCTGGCAGTTGGGGTATCCTTGCAACGGGTGTCTGGCAGTTGAGGGTATCCTTTCAATGGTTGGCTGGCATTTGGGGGTATCCTTGCAACGGTTGGCTGGCAGTTGAGGGTATCCTTGCAACGAGTGTCTGGCAGTTGGGGTATCCTTGAAACGGGTGTCTGGCAGTTGAGGGTATCCTTTCAATGGTTGGCTGGCGTTTGGGGGTATCCTTGCAACGGGTGTCTGGCAGTTGGGGGTATCCTTGCAACAGGTGTTTGGCAGTTGGGGCTATCCTTGCAACAGGTATCTGGCAGTTGGGGGTATCCTTGCAACGGGTATCTGGCAGATGGAGGTAGCCTTGCAACGGGTGTCTGGCAGTTGGGGGTATTTTTGCAACAGGTGTCTGGCAGTTAGGGGTATCCTTGCAACGGGTGTCTGGCAGTTGAGGGTATCCTTGCAACGGTTGGCTGGCAGTTGAGGGTATCCTTGCAACGAGTGTCTGGCAGTTGAGGGTATCCTTGCAACGGTTGGCTGGCAGTTGAGGGTATCCTTGCAACGGTTGGCTGGCAGTTGAGGGTATCCTTGCAACGAGTGTCTGGCAGTTGGGGGTATCCTTGCAACGGGTGTCTGGCAGATGGGGGTATCCTTGCAACGGGTGCCTGGCAGTTGGGAGTATCCTTGCAATGGGTGTCTGGCAGTTGGAAGTATCCTTGCAACGGGTGTCTGATCGTTGGGGGTATCCTTGCAACAGGTGTCTGACAGTTGGGGGTATCATTGCAATATTTAGCTGCCAAATGTGTCATATTGGCTGGTAATTGAGGGTTTTTGGTGTAGCATATCACTTGTAATTGGCAGGTATTTGTGTAACAGGTGGCTAGCAAGTGGAACAGGTGGCTGGTAATTGGGTGTATGTAGCTGCAACAGGTGTCTGGCAGTGAGTGGTATCTTAGAAATATAGGGATGGCAATTGGGGGGTATCTGTGCAGAGGTGGCTGGCAGTTTATTTATTGGGGGGTATCTGTGCAGAGTTGGCTGGCAGTTTATTTATTGGGGGGTATCTGTGCAGAGGTGGCTGGCAGTTTATTTATTGGGGGGTATCTGTGCAGAGGTGGCTGGCAGTTTATTAATTAGTTATTTAGAAAGTATTTTACCAATAGAAATACATTGAGAGTCACCTTCAATTTTCAAGTATATCCTTGATATATATACATTTGTGACAAAAAGACTTTACGTTACAATTATAAGGTATATATAGAGGTAAATGACAGAAGTTTTGAAAGATCTCAGGCAGGTGGCAAATTTAAACACTCGATAGTTTGCTCCAGAAATGGGGAGCTTGGTAGGAAAAGGAAGATAATCCAGATTCCTTATTAGTTTAAGAACCATTAGACAGCTTCTGGAGGTAGATTTTAGTAGATATCTGCAAATACAGCTAAAGAGTCTGCCAAAGGAGAAAATATACACAGTGAAAGTGTTCTCAATAAAGCCAGGCAGAGAGACAGAGGGAGTACACTGCACTTAGAGACTGTAGGAGATTAGAAGAGTCACTCATCCCTTAGATAGAGCTGCAAGTCTCACATAGCAGGTTGCAATTTTTGACAGAGAGAGCCGCCATCCTTACAGAGAATGCTGCCAGTCTAGTCCAAAGAGCTGCCACTGCAGATCCTTTTAAGCCTTTGATAGGTGTTTAAAGATCCTCCAGGTTTCCAGAACTAGTCAGTCCCTGCTTCATGTGTGTAACCTGCCTTATACTGCCTTGCACCACTCCAGGGGGTAAATGTATCAAGCTGAGAGTTTTCCGGCAGGTTTAAAAAACAAATCAGATTCTAGCTATCATTTATTTAGTCCATTCTACAAAATGATAGCTAGAACCTGATTGGTTGCTATAGGCAACATCTCCACTTTTCAAACTCGCCGAAAAACTCTCAGCTTGATACATTTACCCCCAGGAGTCATTTGACCATGTTACAGACTTTTTGAGTCTGGGGTACTGCCTTGCTTAGTCCTACACTGCGGGGACTTTACCTCCCCTCATCCTTAGCACGAAATAGTGCTTAGTACTCAAGGGACTAATCTGACCCTTTACCGTATTCTTTATCTTTGCCAATGCAAGGGACATTATTTTTTAATGTGTGATAAATCTCCATTTGCTCCTAGAACTGGGTGTACTACACACCTCGGGCCTGATTCATTAAGGATCTTAACTTGAGAAACTTCTTATTTCAGTCTCTTGGACAAAACCATGTTACAATGCAAGGGGTGCAAATTAGTATTCTGTTTTGCACATAAGTTAAATACTGACTGTTTTTTCATGTAGCACACAAATATCAACTTTAAATGTCAGTGTACAAATAAGCTATCAAGTATTTGTGTGCTACATGAAAAAAACAGGCAGTATTTAACTTATGTGCAAAACAGAATACTAATTTGCACCCCTTGCATTGTCCCATTATCATTGCCTTCTTTCTATTGACTGCTGACAACTCTCCTGATTGATCCCTGTGTACCGAACCTCTGCCTGCTGACTACTCTCCTGATTGATCCCTGTGTACCGAACCTCTGCCTGCTGACTACTCTCCTGATTGATCCCTGTGTACCGAACCTGTGCCTGCTGACTACTCTCCTGATTGATCCCTGTGTATCGAACCTGTTCCTGCTGACTACTCTCCTGATTGATCCCTGTGTACCGAACCTCTGCCTGCTGACTACTCTCCTGATTGATCCCTGTGTACCGAACCTCTGCCTGCTGACTACTCTCCTGATTGATCCCTGTGTACCAAACCTCTCCCTGCTGACTACTCTCCTGATTGATCCCTGTGTACGTTAGACAGTCGTGGCGGCCGCGTGCACCGCCACAACTCACTGTGGCTCCGCCTGGCGTCCCGGCCATCGCTATGACGACCAGGACGTCACTTCTGGGATTCAGGCCGACTGTTACCAGGGCAACGGCCGGATGCCAAAAGTAATGTTTATGCGCTCCGGCAGGCTGTGTAGCCGGGCGCATGCTCAGTTGTGTCCCACAGCTGTGGGCTGATTAAGAGTTCTTTTAATGGTATTAGCCTGCACATGATGAGTATTGGTGACAGGTTCCTATTGGCTGCTCTAAGTATTTAAGGCAGGGCTTAGCCTCCCTGCCGGTTATAGCGTCCAGTTTGCCTGTCAGCTAACCTGCTTCTGTATCGTGTTGGCGACACCCTGTGGATTGATTTCTTGTGTATGACCCCTGCCTGGACTTTTGACTCTGCCTGTTTGCCATTGACCCTTGACCTTTCAGCCTGCACCTTGGACCTTGCTACCGTGCCTGTGATCCCGACCTTTGGTGTGTTTAACGACTATTCCTGCTTGCAAGTGACCTCTGACCTCGGCTTGTTCTCTGGATTCACTGTCTACCTCTCTGTTTCTGGGTTCTCCACAGCCGGTACACATTTCACGGCCCTCCGTTTGTCTGCAGCCAAGTCTGTCCCCACCACTAGGGGCAACAGTGAACACCAGACTTTCGGAGCAGACTCCAGCTTTTGTTGTACCGGCTGGAGGGGTTCCTAACAGTACCGAACCTCTGTGTGCTGACTACTTTCCTGATTGATCCCTGTGTACAGAACCTCTGCCTGCTGACTACTCTCCTGATTGATCCCTGTGTACCAAACCTCTGCCTGCTGACTACTTTCCTGATTGATCCCTGTGTACCGAACCTCTGCCTGCTGAATACTTTCCTGATTGATTCCTGTGTACCGAACCTCTGCCTGCTGACTACTCTCCTGATTGATCCCTGCGTACCGAACCTCTGCCTGCTGACTACTCTCCTGATTGATACCTGAGTACCGAACCTCTGCCTGCTGACTACTCTCCTGATTGATCCCGGTGTACAGAATCGCTGCCTGCTTGACTGTGCTTCTGCATTCCGCTAGTGTCCAGTCTTGCCTGCATGTGTCCCGTTTTGGCTGGTGTGGCCATTCTTCTATATCATTGTACCCCTGTGTACGTCTGTGTTCTCTGGATACCTTTTCTTCGCAGTACTACACCCTGGGGCAACCCAGAGGACCGTGACCTGTGAGTTCTCGGCAGCAAAGTCCATCCCGCCTTGTGGCGTTTCTTGGTGAATACCAGGGAACTCGTTAGACTCCGCACCTCTGGGCCTGCCAGCGTCAACCAGGGTTAGTACCTGAGTTCCATATTCCCTGGGTAACGTGACAAAGCAAAATCTATTTTTTAACTACTGCCTCATTTTTATAAGATGTGTCCATTACTATAATCTGCTTGCTGTACAGAGAATGTCAGTGGGAGGAAATCCTTTGTTACATTAATAAAGGTGGGACAGTTTTTGTAATAAGATAAACAGCACAGGTAAAATAAATACTCACCAAATCTTTGTTCACACAGTGTCTACATTCCTAACATCACACACAAATAAGTTGTACACTACACAGTGTCTCTCATTAGCTTCTGGACTTCGCTGGGTGAGAGAAACAAGAGTAAAGATCTGCCGAAACACCTAGAGGTAAGTTGGCAGCTGTAAGCAAAAAGTTTTGCTGCCTTTATCAGAGTTAGTGGTTTCCCTTATTTGTGATAGAAGTAAGGTGGACTAAGTTCTTGGGGACGTGGACAGCAGTGATCTACATTATTATATTGTAAAACATTGCAAGTTCTCTTTTGTATTTTAGGCAGCAGAGTTGTTGCGTCCATTCCCACCAGTGCACATATATTTCCTAAATAAGGGGTAGAGGAGTTAGGTAATTCTGGGAAAGTACGAGAAGGAAGACTGTTCAGTAAGTACACATATGTACCCAATACTATAGAAACATCAGCACATGTAGGTGCTCATAGCCGGCACATCTATCTCCTACTCATTGTTCCATCACACTAGCCCATACGTAGTAGCTGCAATTAAAACTTGACAGTGTCTTTTATTTGTCGAGCTGACACACCACAATAAAGGTATTATTACCCTGGGCCTGATTCATTAAGGAAAGTTAAGCAAAAAATTGAGTATGTTTTCTTACTCATGTTTTCAGGACAAAACCATTTTACAATACAAGGGGTGCAAATAAGTTTATTATTTTGAACATAAAGAAAATACTGACTGTTTTTTCATGTAGCACACAAATACATGATAGCTTATTTGTACACTGAGATTTAAAGTTGATCTAGGAAATGTCCTACCCCAAATATAAATCTGCCATCACATTTTAAATTTACCTCCCCCTCCAATGCAACATGGTTTTGCCTTACTTGCCTTCTTTTGCTTAACTTTTCTTAATGAATCAGACCCAGTCTTTTGTCCTCTACATTGTTCTTTATAGTGCCTCTCATTATCTCCCACCATCAGGTAATTCCCTCATGTCCCATTTCCTTTTATCGCTAAACAGGGATGGTACACAGACTACAGGTACCTGGGCTTGGTTAGTATGCTTAGGTTTATAAGTCCTATGGCTCACACAAGTCTCCTACTCAGAACTCTGCTTAGTATATCTCCCGAATGCAGCTTTCTCTCTGCTGTCAGTCCTCAGGTCTGCGTACCTCCGGTCAAATACCAGAAGCGTCAAGCCTATCCCTTTGGGCTTGAATATGAATGTGACCTCAGCTTCCTCAACACAGCCCCACACAGCAACCTACTAAACAGTGCTCTTATAAGAAGCGTTACACAAGAGTAAATAAGAAAGATGTTTCTATAATAATATCATACATAACCCATGCAAACACGGGGAGAACATACAAACTCCACACAGATAAGGCCATGGTCGGGAATTGAACTCATGATCTCAGTGCTGTGAGTCAGAAGTGCTAACCACTGAGCCACCCTGCTGCCCAATCTCTGTCCTATCCTTTAGCTGAACCTTTAACTATTCTACTGTCTTTCAGTGAAATTGAAGGATGTTCAAATAGATTTGGATTTAGCTGCAAGGGACGTGCAGGTGGCGGTTCTCCAGAACAGCTTCCAACGAAGCAGTGGTCAGACAGTCTGGGTCAGAGCCGCCCAGATAGCGAAGTACCAAATCAGGATCCACAAAAAGGGTCAGCAAGCCAAAGGTCAATATCACTAGGAGATGCGGAGCCAAAGGTAAATCCAAAAGAATAGTGTGCCAGTGCCTTCCTTATATAGAGGAGGGCTGCAGCTAATTACCAGAGGCGGTGACATCACCAGCCGCCGCCAGGTACAGAATCGCATTCAGTTGCCTTGCAACGGAATATGCATGCGCACTGGCACCGGCAGCCCAGCCGGAAGTATCGCGTCTGTTTGCCGGGCAACCAGACACAATGGAATGAGAAGAAAAGAGGCTAGAAGTTATTTATGGTGCACATTAATTCCTATTCATCAATGGCTTCGACACAACACTGGTTAAAATATAACCTTTATTGGCAAATAAATAAAAACTGGTCTCTCAAAATAGCGCGAAATATAGTGAAGGTAAGTTGCGCTTTGACTTCTGTTTATTAATTCGTGACCACTGCAGGTTAGTTGCCTTGTTGAGGTATCAATGCTAGGTTCCAACCCCAAATTGTATTAGCTATTATGTATCCCTCAGTAATTAGGTTTTCATTATAAAAGTATATAAGGAGTCTGCTAAGTCACTCTCTAAGACTATTGTTAGCGGTAGCTAATGGGTTGAGAATATTGCATGCCGATCCACTAACCATATGTATCGCTCTTATAGATTCAGGTTCTTTTTGTATCTCCTAAATGGAGTATATAGCTCTCCTGATACAGAGTCTTTTTCCTTAATAGCTGCTATTGCTTAAATTAAAGAGCTGGATTTTAACATGAGCATTTGGGAGCTGAGATTTCCCTAAGGTATCGGCTAGGACCCAATGGTCCCAATATTCTTAAATGCTGCCGGTTTAACTAACCCTGCATAAAATAGGTCGTATATCTATTTGTAAAGAAGTACAAGCAAACATGCAGAGAAACCTGCAGTGGTCACGAATTAATAAACAGGGGCCTGATTCATTAGTGATCTTATCTGCCGTTTTTTGCTTATCTTAAGCAAATCCACTCTGTGCATCCTCAGAAAAGGGAGATAAGAAGCAAAATCTACTGCGTAAGTGAAGAATTTCTTAAGTTAAGATGAAAATCCATCTTAACTTCACTCTTATCTCCCTGTTTCTTCTTAAAAATAAGCATCTTAACTTTTGCACAAGATAAGATCACTAATGAATCAGGCCCCAGAAGTCAAAGCACATTCAGAGTTTTAAATCACCTAATCACTTACCTTAACTATATTTTGCGCTATTTTAAGAGACCAGTTTTTATTTATTTGCCAATAAAGGTTATATTTTAACCAGTGTTGTGTCGAAAGCATTGATGAATAGGAATTAATGTGCACCATAAATAACTTCTAGCCTCTTTTCTTCTGAATATATTAAATGTGTTATTGGTAGCACCCCTTTACGTAAGATAAGAATTTTCTTAGAATCAAGTAATAGAGGGTTATTCCTTCAATCTGTGCGATAGAAACCCCCCTTTTTTTTTTCCTTTAAGTCTAAATACAATGGAATGAGAGACAGGCGGCTGTCCCAAGGCAAATGCGGAGGTATGGAGCCTGACATGCCTCTTATGAGACAACCATAGGCAGCTGTCTCAGGCAAAAAGTTTAAGGGACTTAGTTTAATCATTACAATTTTCTTGATACAAAAGCCTAATATAGTAGGATTTGTCTTGCTGGTAGATCTAATAATGCTGACAAATTACAATATTTCTAATATATAAAATAATTTGTATTCAACGGTTTACAGAACTCTGTGTAAGGGATGAAAATGGTGTTATTACCACCCTAGACAGAAGAATGTCATAGCACATTATCTACATTACTCCAACGCTCAACTAGAAATCCACTGGAACTCATTATTGGCTTAGTGTACCCTAGGCACCATGAATATCATCAGTAGGGGTCTCAGTGTCAGCCTGGAGGACTACTACAACATTTTATTTCAGTGCTTCTTACAGTCTAACCTCTTTTCATGGTATCTGGAAGAAACCCTTCTATCATTATAAGCAGGTGGACAGCAGAGGAGAGCTTGCACGGGAGGGAGGGGGGCTCCTCTCCCGGATCCCGCTCACTGATTATGTAATTCACTGTAAATCGTATCATGAAGTCCGTTCACCAAGCTCCGCAGAATGGTCTGGGGCCGCAATGACGCAAATCACGTGACACCATCTGTACTTTCCCCCGACATACAACATCTCATTTAGGTTTTGCCATTGTACAGGAATACTTTGAATTGTTAACAAATACCCATTCATGTAATATCTTCCCATACTTTTGAAGCTTAAACCTAGGACACCCATGTAATATGAAGAAATCTGCTTAGCCAGTATAATTACCCCTGGCTTCCACTGTGATTCCAAATTTAGTAAACCATGGACAAGATCCTATTCCTGCTATTTCTCTGATAATTGGCATGCATCAATATGCATCAATATTCTGGGAAAATAATTATTGCAGGTTACAGAATTATAGAAGCAAAAACTGTAAGTAGGAAAACTAGGACACATAGTCCTATATTGGATCAAAATATATATTTGTAACTATAAAGCTATTATCCACGTGCTTATCATTTCCCGGCTGGACTACTGTAACCTTCTCCTCACCGGCCTCCTCCACTCTCGCCTTGCCCCCCTTCATTCTATACTCAATGCGGCTGCGAGGCTTATCTTCCTTTCTCGCCGCTCCTCTTCTGCCTTCCCTCTCTGCCTTGTCCTACACTGGCTCCCCTTCCCTTACAGAATCCTTTTTAAACTTCTTACCCTCACCTACAAGGCTCTCTCCCACTCTACTGCCCATTATATCTCCAATCTCCTCTAATTCCAAACTCCCGCCGGTCCCTGCGATCGACCTATGACCATCGCCTCTCCTCCACTCTGATCACCTCATCCCACTCCAAAATTCAAGACTTCTCCCGAGCTGCCCCCCTGCACTGGAATGACCTCCCACACTCCATCCGTTTGTCCCCTAACTTTTGCTCCTTCAAACGGGCACTCAAAACTCATCTCTTCCGCATTGCCTACCAGCCTTCCACCTAACCCTCTCTCCATGCTCGCTCTCTTCACTTTACTCCTCCTAAGAAGAGGGGAGCGCTTGCTCCCCTCCTCCGACTCCCTTTGTGCCTGCCGTCTGTCTACCCTCCCTATAGGATGTAAGCTCTTATGAGCAGGGCCCTCCTCCCTCCTGTCTCTCTACCTTCTCTTCTGCTCCAACATCAATATATTTGCCTTGCCTGGAGCCTCTGAAGTCTTGGTATTACTCGTTTATTGTTCTGTACTGTTATTCCCTGTACTGTCCATTGTTTGTACTGGGTACGGCGCTGCGGAAACCTTGTGACGCCTTATAAATAAACAATAATAATAATATAAAAGGAATTAAATAAGAACCCCCAAATTTTAATCATGCACAATCCCCCCTCTTCTAACTAGCAAAACTGTGCGGATAAAATGAATGATCTCCGTCACCGTTCCAGAGACCTTGGCCTGTTTCCACTGATGCTCCAAATCTCACGCCCTTTTGTCTTGATGCTAACAAGCAAAAAAGGCAGCGCTTATAAACCATTACTAAAATTGAATATATCATTCAAAAGCTGAATTGTATCATGCAATTAATAAAGATTAAAACACACATATCAAAATTTAGAAACCATGAATAAGTAATTGTGAATAGACCTTGTATAGAAACAAATATAACTCACTGTGCCTGAATAATCAGAGAAAAATGTGTAGCCCTCTTTTAAATCGTCATGTCATTAATAAGACAGTATAGAATCCTGTCTCCAAACAGATATACTTTCATATGTGAGAACAACAAAGTCCCAAAAATAGAGGCAACTCTTCTCTTCATAAATACCTGTCACGGTGCGCTGGGATACTAGACCCCTGGCCTGCCAATACTAACACTCACCAGAGGCGCGGAGTCTAACGCGGCGGCTGGCCTTCACCAAGAACCCCCGCAAGGTGGTATGGACTTTGCGGCGGCCGTTACGCAGGTCGCGGTTCTCTGGGAGTGGGGCGAGACCCACGGAGTTCAGGGAGTTAGGTATTGCGGATTGCAGAGATGACCGCTGGGATAGCGGTTTGCAGCGTGAGCTGAGATGATCTGCGGTTGCAGAGATGACCGCTGGGATAGCGGTTTGCAGCGTGAGCTGAGATGATCTGCGGTTGCAGAGATGACCGCTGGGATAGCGGTTTGCAGCGTGAACTGAGGTGATCTGCGGTTGCAGAGATGACCGCTGGGATAGCGGTTTGCAGAGTGAACTGAGGTGATCTGTTGTTGCAGAGATGACCGCTGGGATAGCGGTTTGCAGCGTGGGCTGAGGTGATCTGCGGTTGCAGAGATGACCGCTGGGATAGCGGTTTGCAGCGTGCTGGAACAAAGGAGATGTCCACACAATCACCCAAACTGAACCTAAGAACAGGCTCAGAGGAGAGGAGGAGGCTGCTTTAAATAGTGGAGGGAAAAACCCTCATCCAATAGGAAGCCAGGGAAGGTAAAAAATAGAGATCGAGTCTGCGCATGCGCAGACTCGCAACCAAGATAGCGGCCGTCAGCTGGAGTCGGACGGGCGCAGAGGAGAGGTAAGTGAACCGGGTCTCGGTCTGGAGACCGCGAGCACCCGGCGTCTGACAATACCCACTTGATGAGATCCTTGTTTGGAACATTGTGGTAAAGACCACTATGGATGATCACACTCCTTTTAGAAGACAGATATAGGTGGCTACATGTTTGCTTATCCGTATCTCTTTGCTGGTCTGAATATGGACAAAATCCGTTCAAGTAAACAGGATTTACGAGTAAATATACGTAGTTCAAGGCACTTCTAGGCAAGTTGTATAAATGCTTTCAATTCGCCTTTAGCCCTGACGCGTTTCGCTCCAAGGGAACTTTTTAAAAGCATATTTTAACATGTGTTTAGCAGAGGCTTTTAATTCTGGAGGTAAGCGGAGAAGAACATCATTATTTGTTTTATACAGAACCTGTTCTTTCTCTTACATTCTCTTACGTTTCCTCTTGTTTCAATCTTAATCATGAAACATACTATACATGCATCTTTAGCCATTCAAACAAACACTAAACAAAACTATCTTAAAATGATTACATCCTAATCTGATCGATACTAGGAAACCCTCCGCACCAGTATTACAAATTAACTCTACTTGGTTTTAAAATCCTATAAATGTCTTGATTTCTTCAATGTTGGTTGCACTCTAGTAGAAAAGCAAATATATACAATCAAAAGAAAATAGTACTACTATGGATTAGAGGGTGACTCTGTAAACTGGCAATCTGGTCGTGAGTGCTAACACACTGCAGGATTGGAACGACATTGTTCCATCGTTGATCGAGATTTTTAGTCAGTTTATAAAATCAAATCAAACGATACGATGAGCTTTGGTACGGTAAATCATGATCGTGGGAGCGTACACACTAATGTCATATCGCACCTAAGAGTCGTTTATCATGTGACTGGCCCAATAATTGGCTAACACCCTGTAGTGTGTACCCAGCCTAAGATTACACACTTAAGTCCATTCCTCTATTTTCTCTAGATTATTTCACACCTTCTGTGGTGTTAACTCTGTCACACATCTTTGTATCATGTGCAAAAAGACATGCCTTCCTTTATAGATCACAAGTATCATCCCTAAGGAGTATGTTACACAAAGCAGGACCCAGTCCTTATCCCCTTAGGCTCTCCCCTGGCTACCAGCCTTTCATCTGAGCCTACACCGTTTACTATAACACTCTATCCTGTCCTTTAGCTGAACCTTTAACCATTCTACTGTCTTTCAGTGAAATTGAAGGATGTTCAAAGAAATATTTTTGTGACTTTCTTCTTTAATATTGCTTCCCTCGTTCTTACTTTGGCAAAAATGCGAACAGTTGTCTACATCTGAATAGGTATCTATTTTGTAAAAATTATAATTTACAGCTGTTGCCTGCAGAGGGCACTGTTGCGCTCTAAGTAGTGTTTTTTACATTTGCGTTTGGTCTTCTTGCAGTGTGAATATTTAGGGCCATATTTATGAATGGGTTAAGAAGGATGAAAACAGGTGTTTTCACCGGCGAATGAGCTAGTTATCACATTGCCCTATACATGAAAACTCTTATCGATGTATAGCCACCGTACCCGCTGTCATTGCCGTTTTAATGTTGGCATTGTGACTGTCGGCAATCACAATGTTGGTATTTTAACCATGTCAGCGAAATTTACATATCGGCATTTAGCCTGTTGGCATTTTCATGTCAATCATATATATATATAGGGGCAGGACTAAACGCATCATCCTGGCCCTGTCTCCAGCTGTGATAGGTTGATATTGGCAACGTTTGACAGGGGGCGGGGCACAACGACACAATCCGTGGGGCCCCCATTACGGAGCCCCCTACCGTGCATCATGACCCCAAAGTTGGCAAGCATTATATATGATGTTTCTAATTGTATTGGTGTATGTGGAAATTTTAACTAACAATGGTGTTGATGCAATGTGTTATTTCACAAATTAATGTTAGATTGTCCTTCGGCTAAACTCTACAGCAGAAGAAATGTCAGATTTGACACAGAGGGGCAGTTGTCTGGATTAAATTCAGTGGTTGCCTTGACAGTCACAGTATAATAGAGGTCACATACACTCCATAGGACGGAATGTGTTATTGTAGGAACAGACACACCCCTTAGCATTCATTTCCTAATTTTATTAAAAGCTAAAGCTTGACAAACATAGACAGGGGCGCTGAGAGGGGGGAGGTGGGTACAAAGTCTTCCTTGAGGGCCAGGCAGTGCTGGGGTTAGATTGACCTCCATTTTTTAAGCATGAAAACTAAATAGATTTATTACACGTTCTTGTTATGTAACCTAGACATTGCGAGGCTTGAACATATAATGAAAAGCGAGTGGGGTGTGCTCAGCTCTATCTGAAATTTGCTGAAGGATATTATTATTTTTTTAACAATTTGAAATAATCTGAACTGCATAAATAACTGCTAATAACAAAATGTCCTTCTATATATCTAATTATCACAGGAAATGGACACAATGATGATTCTACTGATCCTTGCAAGTTTGTCTGGAATCCTGAGTCAAACCGGTATGTTTAGCGCTAAGGGCAGCTAAAGCAGCATGATAAAATGAGGTGTGTGTTTTAACATAAATCACAGTGGCAGGCTATAAGAAGAAGGCTGGTAGTTACCATTTTTCTTTGGATTGTTAGGTATTTATAATTCTGCACAGTCATGATCACCATGACAACCACAGCCACATGATGCAACGAGCAGCGAGGCTTCGGAACGCCCCTCTGAGCTCTGCGTCTGTGTACTTGTGCTCTCCACGGAGATTTTGAACAGATAATTATGATTTGTAAAAGGATAGCTCAGAAAAATGACAGATCAGATGCATGCTTAAAAATAAATAAATCTATGTGGGATTGCTACTTTAAATGGTAACTCAATATAAAAAAACCAAAACAGGTATTTCTTAAATTCTTCCTTTCATGTAGTATTCACTTCACCAGTACCCAACAGTAAAGGAGCAATTTCATTTGTTATGCACAAGGGACATCATTTTGATGCAAGTTGTTGTGCAAAATACAGCAGAACATTGCCCGCTAGTGGCCACGTGAACATTAAAACTAGTAGGACCCGTGACTGGCAATGCCAAAAAAAATAATCTTTTGCACAAAACATCAAGTAAGTTATTTGAACAAAGTGACGCTAAGGTCTCTTGAATGTAATATGTAAAATGAAATCCAATCTCAAATCTAGCCACTTGACAACTACGGAACACTGATCTAGAGCATACTTGCCAACTCTTCCGGAATGTTCGGGAAACTGCCGAAATTCGGGTCGGTCTCACGGACTCCCGGGGGAGTAGGCAAGTCTCCTGCATCCTGCAACTGCCTAGCCTACATGACGAGATTCACGCTGAATCGCGTCATTTTGCCCTGCGACAACACAGCATTTTCGTCGCGGGGGGAAGAGGGGGTGCAAAATGATGCGTTTGGACGAACCCCACCCCCTCCCGCATTCTAGTCACGCCCCTCTCCCGGACTACACTTGCCGAAAGTAGGCAAGTATGATCTAGAGGACAGTACGTAGATAGACGTCCTAACATGATCACAGCCTGGCAGAGAGTTCTATCAAGCTGGAACCAGACTGTAAATTTCCAGGGCACTGGTTATACCAGGCTGCCCGAGATATGAATGTGGAAAAACTATTTCTGCATTGGGTTCACAGGTAAGGCTAAGTAAAATGACCAACATATTATAAATAAAAAAATTAGGCAACGCTCCTTATCTTACCTCCAAGGGTCTGAGCAATCCCATGAATATTTGAGATGTTGAGGGTATTATAGTCATACCTCCCAACTTTCCAGGACTCAAATCAGGACATACAGACTAAAGCGCTAGGATGCCCCTTACCACCCACCTCTCAAAAGACCCATTCATTGCCACATGCGCCAGAAGCAAGTGCACCCGACACTCGTTCCCCACCGCTCTGCAGAGAACCAGTGAATGGGTCATACCTCCCAATTTTCCAATCCGTGAGACAAAGGTGTCTGGGCGGGACAGAGCTCTAACATTGGGATTGTCCCCTTTAAATTGGGACAGTTGAAGTCTGTTTGAAGACTGCAATCTAAGTATGTTATAAAGATCACGGAACTCTGAGGTAAAATGCTTATAATTGAATCAGTATAGGATGTTATCTCTTAATACTAAATTTGTCTTTTGAAAGTACTTGAAGTAACTAGTGAATTCATTATAACTTTGCAGTGAATAAAGCTATTTATAAAGGTGTAACACAAGGAAATTATATGAGTTGATAGAATTATAAAACGAATAGGAAATGTAGCTTCATGAGGACAGTGTTAGAGGGAAGAAACACCTATTGTACTTGTCTGATTATCTGTAGTTAAGAAAAAAGTCCTAGGGATATATTTACCAAAGTGTGTATTTGAAAAAGTGGAGATGTTGCCTATAGCAACCAATCAGATTCTAGCTGTCATTTTGTAGAATGTACTAAATAAATGACAACTTGAATCTGATTGGTTGCTATAGGCAACATCTCCACTTTTTCAAACTCACAGTTTAGTAAATCTAGCTCCTAGATACATGTGTGACATAATTTATTTGCAAAGTGTTCCGTGATAAAATAGTTGAAATCGTAGTTACCTCTCGGAATGTCCTTCTAGACTCCTGGTCAGGAGGCGGGTCATGATTATGCAAATCACGTCATTATTAACCCTCCAAACCTCGACTGCGCCATGACACAAACCATGTCGTTGCACAGTGGAGGGCCGGGCTGTGATGACACAATTCACGTCATCATGTCTTCATCACTTGCTCCTTGTACCTCCCCTCATACTTGCCTAATCTCCTGGATTGTATGGGAGGCTTCCGAATTTTGGGGAGAGCAGACACCCTCCCGGATCCTAGACAGAGGCTGCACTTAATGAAGCGATTTGCGTCATTAAGCCCTACCCCTGCTGCACAAATGCCGCAAATCACGACATTGCACGTCAGGGGGTGGGGCTATGGTGGCGCAGCTAATTACCACGCCCCCTTTCCACTTGACCTCCCCTCCAGGATCTCCCAGGGTAGAGACATGAAAGGTTGGCAGATATGCCTGCAGTAGATATATTTACTGAATTTATAAGCCCTGATCATTTAATAATCTGATGGGCATTGACAATCAAAATGGCCACTGTGAACCCCATGTTTATTTCAGATATTATGTTATATATTGAAATGACAGAGTCTAATTTACAAATGTTTTATATATAGTTTAGTATGTCTATAGCAGGCATGGCTAACCTGTGATACTCCAGGTGTTCTGAAACTACAAGCCCCAGCATGCTTTGCCAATATATAGCAGCTTATTGCTGGAAGTGTATGCTGGGACTTGTAGTTTCACAACACCTGGAGTGCCACAGGTTAGTCAAGCCTGGTCTATAGTGACTAAAGTGTGCTCCGGCATTCTTGCCCCATGCTAATAACCTATTAATTTTACTATCATTATTTTCAGTGTGTAGTTCCTGCAGCTTTGGTGGGTGGCTTGCGGGGCTGCAGCAATGAACACTGATGATTCCTTATCGCTGTGCCCACTGTGTGCTGCAGAGCGGCCGTTTATGCGCTTAACAGCAGCCCACATCATGTGAGAGAGAATGGTCTTCCCCTGCTTGTATTATGAAGGCAGACTCTCATTTAGAGCTACATAACGTTATATTGAGCAGAGTTCTAAATAGGCACTAGAGGCTGCTCAGTGTGGATATTTAATCTCTGCATCTAAGACTCCCACCTCCATTTTCCCTGTGATTCGAAATTGAATGGGGAGTGTGGGCGTTAAAAGAAGGAAGTGACGAGAAAAGGAAGAAGGAGAGTGATAGGAGTGTGATGAGAGAGGGCATTGGACAATGTTAGGAAAATGTAAAAAAAAAGCTAAGTTAAGAGAGAATAAAATTAAAGAAAGAGAGAATCAACCATAGATACAGATATATATGGGCTATTTATAATATATGGCGATAGGGCTGATTTTTTTTTATCACTCTTTGTTGCAGCGATAAAAAAACACTTATAATTTATTATTAAAATCTCTGAGTATTGCTAAGCTGACTTGGCGATACTGGCTCAGAACGACTTGACTTACAGTTCAGGGGCCAGTCGGGACATACGTATGCAGAACCCGGCTAAGAAAAAATAATACTTAAAAATAGATAAAAATATTTAAACAAAAATGCTTAAAATATATTGGCCGTTAAAAATGTACTGTATTTTTAAAGTATTTTTTTATTCATTTTCTTCTGTTATTGCTGTCCTGTGGTGGCAATAACAGAAGAAGGACTGCAGCAGTGCTTGTGATTCTAGTTAAATAGGCTAATGCCGGAGAGACCAAACCAATTTAATGCATAGTTGCCTACTCTCCCGGAATGTCCGGGAGACTCCCGAATTCTTGTGAGTTCTCCCGGACTCCCGAGAGAGCAGGCAAAAATCCCGGATCCAGCTGTCCCTGTTGTTGAGACATGGCATCGTGGCCACGCCCCCTGCTGCGATTGGCCGAAATTGCATAGGATTGACAGGGGTGGAGCCTGACGGCACACCACTCGTGGCCACGCCCCTTTGACGGACCCCCTCCCGGACAGCTGCCTTCAAAAGTAGGTAAGTATTTTATGTCTATCGGGATCAAGTGTACGGTTCACCCTACAATAAAGATAGAGAGAAGGACAACAAGTAATGGAGGACTAAGGAACAGGGGAAGGTTGGAAAATTTTAGCCCGGGGGGCAAAGTCTCGACTCGGCAGCGTATTTTAAAGTTAAAAAATGCAGATGACCCCCTGCCCCCCAGCCCAGCCTGCCCCTATCATCCTACAGGATAGATGTGATTCAGAATAAAGAAAAATCAGATATAAATTGGTATACAATACCACCAAAACCATTTGCTGCAGCAATCTGCCCACTCTTCAGCTACATAAACATTGCTGAAAAGCACTGAACTGTTCAATCTGTTGTTTTTCCATTAGCTGTTTAATTCTGCATCATATTTTGGTAAAACTTTTAAACTCTTTGGGCCTGATTCATCAAGGTACGCACTCTGAGTGCTACCCGCGTTTAGTATTTTTCGCACGTATTTAGGCTTTGTGTACTCTTGAGTTCATCAAGGCATGGATGATCAAGATACGTGCGCTGTTGAAATCGGGTGTAAGTCTGCTGTGCTCTACCAGACAAGACGCACAATATGTCCAATAGCTACGTGCATTATAAATTCACAAACAGGACAAAAAAAAATAATTTAATTACTGTCACCTGTTAATAATATAAGCATAATAATAAAACAGTTCCTGATTGCAAACACATGTTATACCATGGATACGAGACTGTCATCACTACTGATCAGGACTTAGACTAGCCCTGTAGCTGGAGCAAGAGATACGGCAGAAAAACAAGTAACTTTGAGATGACCAGAGCTTGATTTGGACATGGCTGTGTGTACTTGAGTTTGGCACGTCCTTATTGTATATTGACCACAACAAAACGCCCCTTCCCCTCCCAAATCACTCCCAGAAATTGTAGGCTGTAGTAAGTGTCCTTTGCGTTCATGGATGTATCTCCCGGTTCTGGGCAGGCGCAGAGTGATCTTGTGTACAATACGGTCAAAATCGGCAGACACATGCCTGGATGAATGGGGCCCTTTATGACTAGTCTCTACACGCTCACTTCTCTGAAAAGTAAGTTAGCTTTGGCACACTGGTTACAGACTTGATTAACAGGTATTTGAAATACTCCACTTCAATAAATATTAACTTATAACAGCCATAAAATAAGGAGAAAGTATAAATGTAACCAGTGCATCACTGGGTTCCACAGCAAAATTTGGGTAGGGGGCTCGGTGATGGCACTCTAGCCTCTAGGCATGCATCTGCTGCACACAGGCCAGCTCAGAAGAGCCCTATGCTCTTTTTTGGGGGGGCTCAGAGGGAAGGGGGCACACCCCCTGTTGTTCTACCATTGTGGGACAATATGTAATGTGTAGGGCCTGGTGGTGCTTTTAAGATTATTAGTGCAGAGAATCAGGATTGTAGTGTAAGCAATTGGCTCCTTGCACTGATCTAATCACCAGCCGATGTCTGGCACTCACCCTGTGCCAGCTACAGGAGAGGGGCTTAGTGTGGCACCCATCGGGTTGTAGGGCATGATCATTGTTACAAATAGTTTATAAGCACGATAGGCAGAACACATCTAAACATGGTCAGTTTCTTCCCTCCTTTTCTCAAAAGGTTCCCTCTTATTATTTAGCCATATATTAATATATTAATGTATATTTTAAAAATACAATTTTAGCACTCCTGTGCCATGATCTATACATAGGTATTCCTGCTTTTTTGCAGTCATGGAACACCATGATGACTACATTAACCATGACCAACTTTTTCCAATACAGATATGGCTTGCAAGTCGTTCATTTTCTCCAAGGACTACAGTTTCCCGGCACAGCTGATTCATAACGGGGACGGCCCGTACTCCAGATTCACCGTCTGTCTGAGATCCTGCACACATCTGACCGAGAGCGCCATGTTCAGCCTGCTGAGTGGACTCCAATACGACTATCTCTTCTTGATTCTCGGAGGCGGTTCCGACACCAACACTGGTTTAATTTGGGTGGAAGGACAAAGAGTGGATGTAAATTTCCCATCGAATGACATGCTAGAGTGGAGGAGTATCTGTCTGAGCTGGGACTCTCCCAACGGCGAGATGTTGCTATGGGTGAACGGAGAGATGACCAAGAGGAGAGAATTACTCAAAAGGGGAATGACCTATGTCAACCCTCGTACTTTTATTGGGCCGGGGCAAATCTTCCTTGGTGGTAAACCAAAGTTAGATGTGGGAGAGATTACAGATGTCCACGTGTGGGATAGTGTGTTGACTTCACAGGACGTCAAAGATTTCCATAATAAGAAAGAAAAAGTTGGTAATATCATTAATTGGAGGGCTTTAAATTATGATGGTGCTGCTGAAGATTTCACTATTGGCCCATTTCAGTGTAAACTTAATTCCACTGTTACATCTTAGGGGTCATTCATGAAAACTAGCGCACATGAGAAGACAGTATGGCCCATAGCAACCAATCAGATTCTGTAATTTTTCACTACAGCTTAGAAACATATAACATTTGTTAGCTATGTGTAATAGCATTTTTTCCATCTACACCAGTTGTCATAAGTGTCTTGGTTATACCATCTCCCTTTACGTGATTTCAAAACATTGCATCAGCAATGGTCTTTTTGTGCTATGCTTTCAGTTTTCAACTGTTTAATTGATCCTTAAAGATATGTACATCTTCGTTGACCTTTCTTTAATAAATAAATGTAATACAACCCTTGTCCATGATAATTTGCTAGATACGCACGCTAATAGAGTGTATCTAACATGCACCTGACATTGAAGTTAATCTGCAGCTTGCTATGTCTTCAGGTTGAGTGCTCTTTACAAACATCTCCCTAACTGTACTGAGTTTCAAATGCACAACATGATGCCAGTCTGTACCTTTCACAGGACTCTGGTTTAATGCCCAACTTAGCCTAATGCAGGAAATATGTCTGATACCTCCTGCGTTAGGCTTTTGTTAGATAGGAAGGTTACTTAAAAATGCCTAAACCTTGCGGGAAAGGCCATTTCCATATGGCGTTGATGGCTAAATAAAAAGACCCCATAGTCTGTAACTCATGGGGATTTCCGAGCGTACCCCTCCCACCTCTTCCCCAGTTTTCTCCAGCCACATCTCCCCAGGTTTTCCTAGCCTCCTCCACGTTCTCTGTAGCATCTCCCCCCCCATTATATGTAGCCTGCGCTCTCACCCCCCGTTTTCTGTAGCCTCCCTCCCCCCTCCATTGTCTGTAGCCCCCCATTTTCTATAGTCTCTTCCCCACCCCCATTTTCTGTAGCCTCCTATCCCCCCATTATATGTAGCCTGCGTTCTCCTCCCACGTTTTCTGTAGCCTCCCTCCCCGCCTCCATTGTCTGTAGCCTCCCCCCATTTTCTGTAGCCCCTTCCCCACCCCCATTTTCTGTAGCCTCCTATCACCCCTCCTTGTTTTATGTAGCCTCCTCTCCTCTAATTTTTGTAGCCTTCTCTTCCCCCATTTTCTCTGTATTACTGTATTTACCTTCTCTTCTTCCTTTCTCCCTTTTCTGCCTCTTCTTTCTTCTTTGGCTGCCTGTCTACTCTCGGCTCCACTACACAGGCAGTGTTGTGACGTCAGGAGTAGCCAGGCTGATCCTAAAATGCAGCTAATAGGGTGGTCCTACTCTAAACAATGAGAGTCCCATATATTTGGGCCATACATATGTGTTCTTCAGGATAGGTAAGTGCAGGCAGGCATTTTTTAATGTGTCTACGAGGGCAGTGGTTCCCAAACTTTTGCAGTTCACGGCACCCTTAGAGTCTCCAAATTTTTTCAAGGCACCCCTCCAAAATAATTACTGAGCAGTCCTGTTTTAGAAGTAGTTGGGTCAAAAAATTGTAATAAGTATTTAGGTCACGACAAAAATACTTATTTAGTTGTATGCAAAAATGCCCCTCTGCATCCAGAGACACTGCCCCCTCTGCAGCCAGGGACACTGCCCCCTCTGCATCCAGGGACATTGCCCCCTCTGCATCCAGGCACTCTGCCCCCTCTGCAACCAGGCACACTGCCCCCTCTGTATGCAGGCACTCTGCCCCCTCTGCATCCATGCACTCTGCCCCCTCTGTCACGCTGCCCCCCTCTGCTGCCCGCTGTCCCCCTCCGCTGTCACACTGTCCCCCTCCGCTGTCACCTGTCCCCCTCCGCTGCCCGCTGTCCTTCTCCGCTGTCACACTGTTCCCCTCTGCTGCCTGCTGTCCCCCTCCACTGTCACACTGTCCCCCTCCGCTGCCACCTGTCCCCCTCTGCTGCCACACTGTCCCCCTCTGCTGCCACCTGTCCCCCTCTGCTGCCACCTGTCCCCCTCCACAGTGACACTGTCCCCCTTCACTGCCACACTGTCCCCCTCCGCTGCCACACTCACACTGTCCCCCTCCGGTGCCACACGGTCCCCCTCCGCTGCCACACTGTCCCCCTCCGCTTCCACACTGTCCCCCTCCGCTTCCACACTGTCCCCCTCCGCTGCCACCTGTCATCCTGTCCCCCTCCGCTATCACCCTGTCACCCTCCGCTGTCCACTGTCCCCCTCCGCTGCCACCCTGTCCCCCTCCGCTGCCACCCTGTCCCCCTCCACTGTCCCCCTCCGTTGCCACACTGTCCCCCTCCGCTGCCACCCTGTCCCCCTCCGCTGTCCACTGTCCCCCTCCGCTGCCACACTGTCCCCCTCCGCTGCCACCCTGTCCCCCTCCGGTGCCACCATCCTTTTCACTCTGCCCCACGCCAGACATAAAAAAAAGAGAAGACAGAAACTTACCAATCAGCGCAGCGCCGGGACCCCGCAGCCTCCTTTCTCCCGCAGCTGTCACTGAATATAGACGTCAGTGACAAGCTGCTGCGGGAGAGAGGAGGCTGCGGGGTCCCGGCGCTGAGCTGATTGGTAAGTTTCTGTCTTCTCTTTTTTTTATGTCTGGCTCGCGGCACCCCTGGGAGCCGCGGCGCACACTTTGGGAACCGCCGTACTAGGCCACAGTGCCGCCTCCCAGACAGCTGCCTAAAGCTGTATTATGGTGGCGCCGATCCTGGGTGTCTGAGTATACGACTGCAACAGGAGAGGGAAGCCCTTGTCTCGTATGCTGGCCACATATTTTGCTGTACAGGGGTGGGAGATTATAATTATGAAATGCTCTCTACCCCGCTAACTCCAGATGAGTTGTTTCACTCACTGGGGTCTTCCAATGCCCACATCTGCCAACCGGTCTCTCTACCTAATCTGTCCCCAGCCTAACTGCAGTGACGCTCCTGTAATCGCTTGCACGCTAACTCTGTAGGCTATCCTTTGCGCACATCATGCAGCAGTGATGGGACAATCCTAGACAGGAGAGGTACAGCAGTAAGACAATAATGGAACAATCAGAAATGATGAGGTACAGTACACAATCAAGATACAGCTGCATTCAATAGGCAATACAACATGACACATTATCGCTAAGGGCGCTAGACTAGTAGTGGCCTACACAGGTGCTTCTGGGGTCCAGGACAGGAGCCTAGTGACACTAGAGCTGGCTGGAGCCTAGTGGCACTGGTGCTGGCTGGGGTCTAGTGATGCTGGGGCCTAGTTGTGGCCTAGTGGCACTGGAGCTGGCTGGGGCCTAGTGGTTCTGGAGCTGGTTGGGGCTTAGTGATGCTGAGGCTGGCTTTGTCTAGTGACGCTGGGACCTAGTGGGGCTGGATGGGGCCTAATGGCACTGGTGCTGGCTGGGGGTCTAGTGGGGCTTGCTGGGGCCTTTTGGGGCTGGAGCTGCTCTTAAACGTGTATAGGCCTTCCACTCATCTTTCTTCTTTGTCTTTCTGAGCTTCTTTGTCCTCTTATCTTATTCTCTGTCTTCATCTAGTCTTCATCTAGTGGTACAGGCTTGAATTTCCCACCCGGAGCAGTGGTTCATATAGCTGTTCATGGGGACCAAGGTTATCCCCAGGCAGCGCATGATTGGTGCACCGCCGAATGACGTCACCCACGGCCGCCCTGCTGGTCCTTTCTCTCACACAACATATAATCATTTTAATGATGGTTGCTGTAGGTGAAATGGTGTCAGTTGCCAATAAGCTTTGCAAACCATTGTTTTGCTGATGCCTAGTGGGGCTGGCTGTGGCCTAGTAGCACTGGAGCTGGCTGGGGCCTAGTAGCTCTAAAGCTGGTTGGTGCTTAGTGATGCTGATACTGGCTTTGGTCTAGTGATGCTGGGACCTAGTGGGGCTGGCTGGGGCGGAGTGGCAGTGTAGCTGGCTGGGGTCTAGTAGTGCTGGCTGTGGCCTAGTGGCACTGGAGCTGGCTGGGGCCTAGTGGCACTGGAGCTGGCTGGGGCCTAGTGACACTAGAGCTGGCTGGAGCCTAGTGGCACTGGTGCTGGCTGGGGTCTAGTGATGCTGGGGACTAGTTGTGGCCTAGTGGCACTGGAGCTGGCTGGGGCCTAGTGGCACTGGAGCTGGCTGGGATCTAGTGGGGCTGGCTGTGGCCTAGTGACACTGGAGCTGGCTGGGGCCTAGTGGCACTGATGCTGGCTGGGTTCTAGTGATGCTGGGGCTGGCTGGTGCCTAGTGGCACTGGAGCTGGCTGGGACCTAGTGGGGCTGGCTGGGGCATAATGGTACTGGTGCTGGCTGATGTCTAGTGGCTCTGGAACTGGCTGGGGCTTAGTGACGCTGGGACTGGCTGGGGTCTAGTGATGCTGGGACCTAGTGGGGCTGGCTGGGGCCTAGTGGCACTGAAGCTGCTCTTCCACGTGTATAGGCCTTCCACTCGTCTTTTTTCTTTGTTTCTCTGAGCTTCTTTGTCCTCTTATCTTATACTCTGTCTTCAACTAGTGGTACAGGCTTGAATTTCCCATCAGGAGCAGTGGTTCATATAGCTGTTCATGGGGACCAAGGTTATCCCCAGGCAGCGCGTGATTGGTGCACCGCCAAATGACGTTACCCACTCCTGCCCTCCTGGTCCTGTCTCTCACACAACATATAACCATTCTAAAGATGGTTGCTGTAGGTGAAATGGTGTCAGTTCCCTAGTAGCTTTGCAAACCGTTGTTTTGCTGATTCACCCTGAAGCCTAAAAGAGAACAATGGTCTGCCTTGTAGAGTTCTAGTAACAACAGAGGAGGAGCTAAAATATTGAACTTTGAATGCCATGCAGATACATCAAGTGATATAAGGTGGTAGCACTGATGGACACAATTATCAGTTTGAGGGATGCATAAGGATCTAACAATTATTACAGTAGAAAACATATAGGCACCTATTTATCAAAATGTGCTGATAACAAGGATCTATATAAAACATTTTTAAATCACCAAAAAAAAAAACAATTTTAAACCTATTTACCATTGAAGAAATTCATTATTCAAATAATAAAGCATTTTTTCAATAATTTTCTATTGATAACTGAACAAGTATTGCAGAGGTATATGTGCTGCCATGATCATTGTTAAATAGTCATCATCATCAGCTATTACTATAGTGCCACTAATTCTGCAGTATATATGCACGGTGGCTCAGTGGTTAGCACTTCTGCCTCAAAGCACTGGGGTCATAAGTTAATTTCCCGACCATGGCCTTATCTGTGTGGAGTATGTATGTTCTCCCGGTGTTTGCGTGAGTTTCCTCCGGGTGCTCCGGTTTCCTCCCACACCCCAAAAACATACTGGTAGGTTAATTGGCTGCTATTAAATTACCCTCGGTCTCTCGGTCTGTGTGTGTGTGTATGTTAGGGGATTTAGACTGTAAGCTCCAATGGGGCAGGGATTGATGTGAGTTCTCTGTACAGCGCTGTGGAATTAGTAGCGCTTTATAAATAAATAGATGATGATGATTCATCTTCAAAAAAGGTCAAAAATCATCAATTATCAAAAAGTTTGATAGGGAGTCTTAAAAGGTTCACTATATATAGCACTACTACAAACATACATTAAGAAAACACAATACAATACAAAGGCAAAATCAGCATTATTTGGTACATACCATAAAAGGGGCATGTAGGGGGCAAACACTGATATATATATATATAGGAAATTCCCCATTTAACAGTTTAGTCCTTGGGATAATGTAGAATATTGCATTACAACAAATGTGTTTTTGGTTTGTGTATGGGATTGAAAAGTCATAATTTCACCTGGCACAGCTGAATGACTAGACTTCGCCCTGATCAGAGCCAAAACCACATTATAACTATAACCATATGCCGTGCAGCTGCTATAGGACCCAAATTCATAGGCAGTCCTGCAAACGAGGAGAAATCTGACTGCAAGAGCTGCTCACAGTGACACATATTAAATGACAAGTTAACCCGTGCATGATACTCATGCATTCTAGTCAAATCAAGCTACTTAAGTCTTAAAAAGGTTCTTGTCATGCATTTGGGCCTAGCCCAGGCCTCCTCAGGGAAAGAGCGTTACTTCCCGACGCAAGCGCCCTTTTTAATGTGTGTTCATGAGGTAAAATTACCTCACGAAAATGAGTTTGAGCCCTCAACTCGTAAATTTAGCCTTTACTACCCCTCCCACGGGGGGAAGGGGGGATAATGGAAGTTAACTGACTTCACTATTCTAATTTTTTTTGTTAAATAATGTCAGTATACCAAATTTCAGGTCAATTGGATGAGCCCTTTCTGAGAAAATAGTTTATTCCACACACACACACACACTAACACACGCCGCTAGGCTTTTACTTTTATATATTAGATAATGCTAAGAATTTAGTAGGTCAGTGTATAACTCCGCCCAGCAGGTGGCGCTGCAGCTAGTTTGTTTTTTTTCACACACAGACTAACAGACGCCGCTAGGCTTTTATATTATAGATATTAGATAATGCTAAGAATTTAGTAGGTCAGTGTATAACTCCGCCCAGCAGGTGGTGCTGCAGCTTGGTTTTTTTTTCCACACACAGACTAACACATGCCGCTAGGCTTTTATATTATAGATAGATGTTCAATAACATTCTTTACTTATTTTTACGTTACATACCTCACAACATTCCTGATTGGGATGGAGTGCAATAATCCACTAGCAGGAAGATATTGCACAATTGTTTCCCCTATATAAAAAAAATGAACTCGGTCTGGTTATTCGGTGATTTGTTGTACACTGGAAAGCAAAACGACCAATGAGCTGCTGAGAGTAATCTTGTGCCCTGGTGCAGGCGCTTCTTGGGGCCCATCACGTAGTCTACGCTTGTGACCTTTGGGGTTGTGATTGGTACACCAATAGCTTTCTAACACATTCCCCAGCCTATACTCTGGAGCAGATGTGGCTGATAACTAGGGATGCTGAGAGGAAGACTGGGACAGAGCTGCTTCTTTGCCTACCCCCACCCTCCCCATCTGCAAAATCCAAATCAATTGCAGAGGATCGTCAGGAAAGACATTGGTCCTGCATGTGAAATAGGGGACCCATGGTATTCATTGTGAGACCATGCCTTTTCTTTCTACTAGCTTGTAGCATTCATCTGAAGGTCCATGTAAGGAATTACTCTGATATTTGCACCTCCGACCACTAGAGGTCTCTGTATTCATATGCTTGCCCTTAGATTTGCCCTTATCCAAGATGGCCAGAATGGCATCAAACCATCTTGGATCCTGTTTGGGCCTATAATAGACACTTCCTGGATCCGACGTGTGCTTGAGTATTCTGCCTGCTCAGCTCCTGCTACTTGCTACACGTCCTTGCATCTGTAACTAACTGCTTGTGTACCAACCCGGCAAACGTCTAAATACCCGCTTGTGTACCAACCCGGCAAACGTCTGACTACTCGTGGATTTAATTTGGTTGATACTAGGAGACCAATATTGTTGAAGTTGCTGAAGAAGTTAGTTACAATACAAAGGTTGTTTGTATTGAATATCAATCACAGGCCCCAATTTATCAAAATGCTGTGAACATTATGATTTTTTTTTTATCACCACTTATCAATTTATCAAGAAAATATCACCATGACAGCCCAGTCTGTTTGGATATGTACATCCAATATACCCTTTGGTATATTGGGCGATGTGAAAGAAAGCCCTATAGCAGAAAAACACCAGTTTTTGCCAGGAATATGGCTTTTCGACACTAAATTTCCCCCTGGTATTTAATGATGCCTTCGTTTCTGCGTTCTTTGCAGCTTTGAGAATCGTTGAGTAGTAGCGTACAGTAGAAATTATCCATCAGGTTTAGGCATAGTTGCCTACTCTCCCGGAATGTCTGGGAGACTCTCGAATTTCTGCGAGTGCTCCCAGACTCGCGGGAGAGCGGGCAATTCTCCCAATTCCCAGTCGGCTCTGCAAATTAAACGGAGGGGGCAGGGCTTAGTGGTGCCGTATATGCCTCATTGTGGCCCCACCCCATAAAAAGTGATGACCGCTCTGAGGGTCGGGACTAACAACGCAATTCTTCTAGCCTCGCCCCCACACACCCACCTGCCTCCCGGACCACCCGGGACACAAGTTGCCAATGTTGGCAACTATGGGTTTAGGTGACGGTAAATTGTTTTTGAAATCCAGGTCATATTTTCATTAAGGAATCTAATACAGATCAAGTTGGAAAACGTGCGTGGTTAGTACCGAATGCTTTCCCAGGTTCAATCATTTGTCCAGCTGAGGGTCTTTTGTTGAATAGAAATCATTTTTTGTGCATTCAGATTTTTCTACTGTTAATAAGTTTTCTGTTTAGTAGTGGTGTGGCTAAGGTTTATACTATCAAACAAAGAGCTTTTTCCGCAATTTAGCTTAGCTGCCTCAGCGCTATTTATCACTCTAGAGCCCCCACTCTGCCATACTGAGTTGCTAGAGCTCTCACTTCTACTGCTCCATGAAAAATATATATTTCCTCTCCTACCTTTCTGAAAGCGCCTTCCGTGTCTCTAGTGGAGAGAAGGCCACACCCTGTAGGCATGGGGTCCCGTATAGATGAAGGGATCTGTACGAGACACCTTGGGGTAAATGTATCATACTCCGGTTTCTTCAAGTTGCCAGAAATCGGCGAGTGGACAGCTAAAATTTAAAGCGGCGCTGCCTTGTAAAAGGAAACTTGCCTTTACAAGGCAGCGCCGCTTTAAATTTTAGCTTCTGATGACTTGAAGAAACCGGAGTATGAAACATTTGTCTGAGCCCCTTACAGCTGTACCGCTAGTATTCCCCTAATGGCTGAATTGCTGGATATACTCAATCTAGATAAGCGGGTGAGCATTCCAGACATAATAGCAGGGGTCAGAAGGTTCTACTAAAAATGGGTATTCTATATATAGAATCACTGAACGAGACTACTCACGTTAACATCTTAGGGCTAGATTTACTAAGATGCGGGTTTGGAAAAGTGGGGATGTTGCCTATAGCAACCAATCGGATTCTAGCTTTTTTTGTAGAAGGTACTAAATAAATGAACGCTAGAATCTGATTGGTTGCTATAGGCAACATCCCCACTTTTTCAAACCCGCAGCTTAGTAAATCTAGCCCTTAAACTTGTTTGAGTCTACTGAATGGCTTCTACTTAGCTTTCATGCAGAGCCATATCCCTGTGCCATTACTTTTTGTTATTTTATTCATCTCTAATGAAGCCACATATTAACATTTGCGGCCCCTGACTCATCTTCTCCACCTCCTCACCCTTCATAGTGTTTTTACAATTATGTCACCCATACTGCATACCTATAATATATATTTCGGAAAATGTTTCTTTTGTGGATAATTTAATCACCTACTATTGTTTGTTACTATTTGCCCTGTAATCTTATTTTCTTATTCATTTAATTTTATTTTACTTTTTCTACAACAAACAAGTTGTACAGCTTTCGGTTGTTTTCTGTAACAGAATGTTTTGTTTGCGGTATGTTTCATTGTTATATTCGTTTCTGTTTCTTTCCTTTGTATTATATACAATAAAGAAAAAAATGAGTTTGAAAAAAAGTTTTTTTTTTAAGAAGTGCTTCTTTAAAACTGGAAGAATAGAAAAGTAATAGTTCTTTGAACGTATCTAATAAAAAAAACATTAAAACATTGATAAACAGCATAAAAAAAAACTTCAAGTGTGTGTGTGTGTGTGAGTGTGTGTGTGTTAGGGAACTTAGACTGTAAGCTCCAATGGGGCAGGGGCTGATGTGAATGTCAAATATTCTATGTACAGCGCTGCAGAATTGGTGGCGCTATGTAGATAAATGTTGATGATGATAAATAAAAGCTTAAAAACAGCTTAAAGATGCTTACGAAAAGCCACAAAAACAATGCTCAAAGGTTGGTGTGAATTAGCCTGTAGAGAGGAGAAAGACAAGCTAAGACGCTGCTTAAACCCATTTTATTTTCTCAGACATGCACCAAGGCAGACAAAATGTTCTATCAAACGAAGATCAAGATCATAATGTATAGCAATGTTCAGATTGACAACCAGGTGGCTGCACTGCATGGGTGTCTGTGCTTCTGCCCAAAATGCAGAGTGCTCAGAACTGTTCATGCCCAGTAAAATGTGTCCCACTAAAATGGTATAAGCTTATCTCATGCATGAGGCCATCCAAGTACATATGGTAAGCTTCAGATGAGACTTTTTGGCACCTACCACACTGATTATTACCTGTCAGAAACCGTTTGTGCGTTCAATGTCACTCTTCAAGCACAGCAGACATTCAATACATACCGGATTTCCTCCTGCTCCAAAACTAGACCCGGGGTATACTAACTAAACTGCGGGTTTGAAAAAGTAGAGATGTTGCCTATAGCAACCATTCAGATTCTAACTGTCATTTTGTCGAATGTACGAAATAAATGATAACTAGAATCTGATTGGTTGCTATTAGAGATGCTCGGTTCTCGGAGAACCAAGCCCAGCAGAACTTTGGCGGTCCGGTACTTTGGCGGTGCCTCAGAAGTGAAAACGAATCCAAACGTCATTGTTGCGTTGTCGGATCTCGCGAGTTTTGGATTCTATAAGTACTGCCATCCACGACGATCCAGCGCCATTTCACAGAGAGACACAGAAGGGGTAGCATGGTTCTTGGCAGTCTCTAGTGCAGTTGGGCAGCGTCATATCTAAAACAGAAAGAGGAGGGGTGGCAGTTTTCTTAAAAGTCTCCAGTGACATTCTACTGAGTTATAGCTCACACAGAAACAGGAGAGGGCCATTGCAAATTGTCATTGCTTAAATAGAAATAATAGGGCTGTCGGCGGTCTTCAAAATCTGCAGTCACATTGTACTGTGTTATTATAGCTCACACAGAAACAGGAGAGGTCCCAGTTTTTTTGCCAGTCTACAGTCTACATGGCATTGCTCGATTGCTAATTGTCATTCCTGAAATAGAAATAATAGGGCTATCAGTGTTCTTCAAAATCTGCAGTCACATTGTACTTTGTTATTATAGCTCACACAGAAACAGGAGAGGTCTCAGTGTTGTTTCCAGTCTACAGTCCATTGCACCATTGGTAATTGTCATTGCTGAATTAGAAATAATAGGTTTGTCAATGTTCTTCAAAATCTGCAGTCACATTGTACTGTGCCATATCTCACCCAGAAATAGGAGAGGTGGCAGTGTTTAGTGCCGAAACAAAAATACAAATATTAGGGCTGGCAGTGTTTTTAAAAGTCTCCAGTGACATTCTACTGTGCCATAGCTCATACAAAAACAGATAGAGTGGCAGTGTCCTTGTCACTCTCCAGTCTTCAGTAACATTGTTCTTGTCACTCTCCAGTCTCAGTGCCGTTGGTCACAGAGAAACAGGGGTAGCAGTGTTCTTGTGTTCTTTCAAAAAAAGTATTGCACTATAATGTATGCAATTAAGGTATAATGTATAATATTAATGTATGCAATGCATTAATTAGAATGTTATGAATGTCTCCTGTTTATAAAATACATTTCTACAGTTGCTCCTGATTGCAAACACATGTTCTAGCATCCACATGTGACTATTATCATTATTAATCGGCACTTACACCAGAGCTGTAGCTGGTGCAAGTGATATGCCTGAAAACCACGTACCTTAGAGATGCCCATAGCTTCAATTGGACGCTGCTGTGTGCGCTCGAGCTTGGCACGACCTTACTGTACATTGACTATATGCATACTCCCATTCTCCTCCTTGTTCCAGCCCATGAAATTGTAGCCTGTCTTAATTGTCCTTTACACTCGAAGATGAATTGCCTACACTTGCGTTCTCTGGCGCATAGTAAGTTTCTGGACATGCACAGAGCAAATGAACGCAAAATACGGCAAGTATTGGCATTTACGTTTCTTAATGAACCAGGCTCTATGCGTTTTTTTACATGAATATTGCAATTAGGCCTTATCTGTTAATGGTACTTAAAAAAAAAACAATGACAGGTTTAGTAATTTGCTTGTTATTGCATTCCATGATCTCAAGTGATTTTCTAATGATTGCTGTATTGATCTTTTCCAGTTGCGTACCTAACTTGTCAGACCAGCAGATTCCTTTCAAGAGTCGGAGAAGCCTTGCTACTAATGCAAACATGCAGGAAAGTTCCACTTTATATAGAAGGACATCCACAAGACCGGCATTTGGATGAGGGAATCTGGGAGAGAAGACATAGTTTAAAATTCATGACAGGAGTCTCCAATCTGGCATTTACAGTCAAGAAAAGTCTAATTTATAATGTTACATTATATTTGTAATAAATTAATTTTTTTCAAGAACTAGGGAAGATTGCTAAAATGTTCCAATTATAGGCTCGACTTCTATGATAAGTTGTGAAGCTGTCCATTTGGATGATCGAATGTTCTTTGGGTTGGCATCTCCTCTAGGTGAGCAGAACAACCTGCGATACTTGTGTTTGGGGTATAATTCATCATCATCATCACCATTTATATAGCGCCACTAATTCTGCAACGCTGTACAGAGAACTCACATCAGTCCCTGCCCCATTGGAGCTTACAGTCTAACATACACACAGACACACACACTAGTGTTAATTTTGTTAGCAGCCAATTAACCTACCAGTATGTTTTTGGAGTGTGGGAGGTAATCGGAGCACCCAGAGGAAACCCACGCAAACACGGGAAGAACATACAAACTCCACACAGATCAGTTGGTCCTCTGGGTGTTAAAAAGGTGGAATTTAATAATGACATAAAAAAACACCCATATGTATGTTGTTCTTTTATCTAAAATACCTTGAATATAGAATATAGAATAGATTCTCTGGTCTGTTTGGATTTCTGTGCTACCGATTAGCAAATTTAGCTGTAAATACGTTATACTACCTCATTAAGAAAAAAGCAAGACTAGCTGATGACATCACACCTCAGATAGCTTGACACTGAATAGCTATGAGACTAGAGTTGTCTGTAATCTTTTAAGGACATAAACCTATCACCTGCCCAATGTCTAAAATAGTGCCCAAACACTCCAAGTTCTGGGGATAAAGATATTGCTCTGTTTGAAAATGATGAATTTGTAGAAAGGCTACCACCTTTTGTCTGTCTCTAGTCAATTTATTTTTACTTTGCTTCGCGCAATATAACATCCTGACAGTGAAAGTGTCTGCATGAGAGTAAAATTTTAATTCACTCAGACCTAAATTCCACCATCAAGGTCTCTATCACTTCGGTGGAGTGTCCTTGGAGAGGTTGGAAGACCAAGTGTAGACAAATAAATTGAAGGTGAGGCCTAACGTCACAAAGCCTTATGCGTCTGTGATGGGACACTGCAACGATACTGAAAAATCAGGATACCTATCTCTCTCCCCCAACATTGACAATAAAGAAACTACATACAGTACTTCTTTGTTAAAGCTCAAATCTAGACCATGTTACAATTTTGCCTGAAGCTTTTTAGCACCAAAAACAAAACAGAATGAAGTATTGTCCTCCAGCAGGTAATTTAGAGCTTGGATCAACTGCTTACCCTAAACCTAAATACAACAAAACCAAAACCCAGGTCATTTGGAGTACTAGGGATATAATATATAGTGGTGCCGAACACAACTTCCAAAAAACTGACCCCAGAAGGTAGAGAATAAGATTTAAGCCTTCCCTTACCTGAGCCAAACCAACAAAAATAGCTTCTTTTACACAGGTCATCAGGGGCAAATGCAGGATTTGTAGAGGGGGGTTTCCACACCACGCCACCAGTGGGCGTGACCAGCATGCATGGGGGCGTGGCTATAATTTTAGACAGCGCTTAGCTATTCTCCAATTTTTCCTATCTCCATAATATACATGGACAATGCTGTGTGCACTACTGTTAGGTACACGCTGCTCTCCCTTTTCAAGCAGAGCCGTGTGAAGCAGGGGCAGGGTCCAGCCACCTCAATTATACAGTGCTCCAAGCTTGGAGGGGGCTTCCGGGCACTAGGAAACCCCCACCTCGGTTTGCCTATGGTCATCAAATGAACCTTGTTGTCAACCTACAGGAATAGATTTTTGGTTACATGCAGCACAAATAGACCTCTTTATATAATTGTTGTCTACTTCAACCTATTGGAAACATTTTGGGGTTAAACTATAATCCACAAAAATAGGCATATGTCAAAATTCCATTAGCAGCCAATTGCTTTGCAAGACATAAAATAACAATCAACTTCCCTCTGGGGCTCTTGGATAAATAAAGTCTAAATATTCCTAGGATTCCATATTGATCCTCATACAATATCAATTTTGGAATAAATTGTGGTGCTTTCACCCCTTACAAACAAGTTTAACAATAGTAATCTCTTTACACAGTAGATCCAATTTCACTAGAAGCAAACTGTCCCAAGAATCCACAACTTTTCATTCCATTGGTGAGAACTATTTAATAATTTCCTAATGAAGATTTCCTTGTTACTCTTTCATATGCGAAAATCCAAGTTATGGCCCAATTCGAAATAGAGAAAATAAAAATTAAATTTATATACATATACTTCCTGATTTATTTTAATCATAAAAAGTGATTTTGTGTTTTTCATACAAATGCATATACTTCAGTGGACTCACTCATGCAATACAACAAGTAGCCAAAAAATTACACTTACACTGTCTCTTTGAGAAACATGTATTATTACATGTAACATGTAATATTTCACTAATATTTGTGGAATTCCCTCCCTCACGCAGTAAGACTTTCCTCTAGTCTCCAAAGCTTCAAGCGTTCTCTGAAAACCCACCTCTTCAGACAAGCTTACAATATTCCTCAACCACCAGCTTAATCTCCCTAGGTTACCCGATTACCACCCTCTACATAGCTAACACAAGACAACAACCCTCTGAACAACAGTGGAACACACACAGCCCACTCAATACTTTTATATTTGCATTCTAGCTGGTCCAGTGTGCAATATGATGTAGCACATGCCCTTGTGTTTCAAACTCCCATTGTCCTATACATTGTAAGCTTTCGAGCAGGATCCTCTTACCTCTCTGTATGTATGTATTACCCAGTATTGTCTTATTAATGTTTGTTCCCAATTGTAAGGTGCTACGGAATTTGCTGGCGCTATCTAAATAAATGTTGATGATGATGATGATGCAGCAATGGCTTGTACCTCAAAAATATAATACATAACCAAGATTGTGTAATATCTTCCAAATATCATAAAAATATCTATGTAAGAACTACACTCACAATTTCACAAAGTATTCTTCATTTGTTACGTCTATCGCCACCTTGGTGTTAATTTCCCCACTGGTGAAGCAAGTGTCCTACCTGTTGTGTAGTACATTAGGGCGTCTCAAGTTAGCCTGGAGAATGACCAAGCAATCGTTCACTAAAGGCTTTCCTTCACCACAACGCCACCAATGCATTTGAACTTTGTATTTGTTAAGGCGGACACAAATCATGCCAGGGAAACGTATTCACATCATACGCAATCTATACACATTACAGAACTACCAGAACCCTTCGCTATTGAGGACAAATACTACAGAGTACTTTAGGTTGGCGCTAAGCTTGCATTTGTCCGCTTGTTGAGAACATGGAGATGGATGATTCACCTGACCATATCACGTTCCCCCACCGCTTGGTATTCCATTGTGTCACTGAACTCAAAGACGTACATTGCAATACAAGCCGACTTTGATATTCAGCTCTGTCAGGGGCAAACCTAGGGCCTGATTCATTAAGGATCTTAAATGAAGAGGTATCTTATTTCAGTCTCCTGGACAAAACCATGTTACAATGCAAGGGGTGCAAACTAGTTTTCTGTTTAGCACATAAGTTAAATACTGACTGTTTTTTCATGTAGCACACAAATACTTGATAGCTTATTTGTACACTGAAATTTATAGGTGATACTTGTGTGCTACATGAATAAACAGTCAGCATTTAACTTATGTGCAAAACAGAAAACTAGTGTCCAGGAGACTGAAATAAGATACCTCTTCATTTAAGATCCTTAATGAATCAGGCCCCTAGACTTTATTTTTAGTGGGATGATTTAGCATAGTCACCCCCCTCCATTCTGATTTCCTGGTGGGGTTGGTCCCGTCCCCAACTGTGATTGGCCATGCCCCTCCCATTTTGATCGGCACCTGGGACACAATTTAAAGGTAGACTTGTGCTTCTAGATGTGTGTGTGTGTGGGGGGGGGGGGGGGGGGGGGTGATTGCCCCGATCGCTTCCCCCCCTGGATCTGCCAATGAGCACTGTGGAGTTCTTGTCTGGATATTTTTTTTTATTAAACAGGGTGCTCACGCGGTAGTTTTAAATTTGCAGTCTCTTGATCTGTAATTGCCTTATTCGTTGCATTTCTAAAAATTCATTGTTTTAGCCTACATGCATGTTCTTGGTTATTTCAGGTGTGCACCTGTCCCTTTGAATGTACCAGTAGGGGTGCTGGCCATTTTTGTGCCAGTAAAAGTAATGGACAGAAGTTGTTTCTGACTTGGTTGGCAACTCTGGGGTACCAATTAATAGTCTTAATGCTACAACTGGCACAATGGTGGGCAGCAAAAACTTCTGGGTGTAAATGTATTAACTTCCGATTTTTTAAACTCGTCGCTATTCGGCGAGTTTGCAGTGAAAATTTAAAGCGGCAACTGCTTTAAAGGCATTGTTTTGCCTTTGAAGCCATTGCCGCTTTAAATTTTTACTATAAACTCGCCGAATAGCGATGAGTTTAAAAAATTGGAAGTTAATACATTTACCTCCTGCAGTTTTCAGTGCTGGGGTTGGAGGTGTTTATTTGGGGCTTTTCAAAGTAACTAGTCTCACCCCCACCAGGCCAGGATGATTAAGAGGGTCAACCCTTGCTGTGTGTCATCATCAACATCACCAACATTTATTTATAAAGCGCCAGCAGATTCCATAGTGCTTTACAAAGGGGACTCTGCAAAATCTTGCTTGCCAAGTCAAGCTGACATCAGGGGCTGCTTATAGAAATGTAACAAGGAATGCTGCTCTTTGTATTATACTAATTATTAAAAATATTCAAGCCAATGTTCACACTGATGAAATCACACTGTTTATTATTTAATATTTTTTAAAGAGCAAGACAAAACACTATTTGACATAAATCGAATCGGCTTGTGTATCACTGAACTGAATAGCAAGTTTCTATTTTTGACAATCCCAATTGTATCTTCAGACATCCAGAACAAAATATTCTCAAGCTGGAGGCTACAGGTGAATGTTAAATTTCAGATACACTCTCTAGCAGAGTGTATCTAGCAAAGGGTTAGACATAGGCTGGGGTTATATTTGCAGACCCTGTGGATCTATGTTGCCCATTTAACTCATACAAAGGCAATAGACAAAGATGATTATTGTATGTAGGATGAATTGGGAAATGGCTTACATAGGATGGTATATTATGGAGGGTAACAGTTTAACAAGATAATGTAAATGAACATAAAACACCCCTCCCCTTCACCTAACTAGCAGAAAATCAGAGGTCCTTCCCTAGGGTCCCTGCCGTTTCCGAGATACGCAACTCTTAAGTGTCTTCTCCTGGCTGCTGTATTCTCCAGGTATCACAGTCTGGAAATTGTGAAAGTGAGATTAACCTCTTGATGTCCAGTGGCATTTTATATTTTATGACAATGATTGAAATGGAACTTTAGAAGTGAGTATATGGTAAATGTAACTGAATGGCTGGGGGACAAAGTGTTTAGGATTTAAATTCATTTTAGCCCTATTTTTAGATACTTTTTAACACTATTTAATAAAATACATATTAAGTGATAACACGGCAGCATGAGAATGGTCAGTTCTTGAATTTGATGTGCTGGAAGCAGGAAAAGTGTCCCCAGTACATATTATGTCACACAGTAGTGCTCCCAGTACATATTATGTCACACAGTAGTGCTCCCAGTACATATTATGTCACACAGTAGTGCTCCCAGTACATATTATGTCTCACAGTAGTGCTCCCAGTACATATTATGTCACACAGTAGTGCCCCAGTACATATTATGTCACACAGTAGTGTCCCCAGTACATATTATGTCACACAGTAGTGTCCCAGTACATATTATGTCACACAGTAGTGCCCCAGTACATATTATGTCACACAGTAGTGCCCCAGTACATATTATGTCACACAGTAGTGCTCCCAGTACATATTATGTCACACAGTAGTGCTCCCAGTACATATTATGTCACACAGTAGTGCTCCCAGTACATATTATGTCACACAGTAGTGCCCCAGTACTTATTATGTCACACAGTAGTGTCCCCAGTACATATTATGTCACACAGTAGTGCCCCAGTACATATTATGTCACACAGTAGTGTCCCCAGTACATATTATGTCACACAGTAGTGCCCCCCAGTACATATTATGTCACACAGTAGTGCATACTTACCAACTTTCTGTTGGTGAAATCCGGGAGCCTGCAGAGGAGGTGGGCGTAACAGGGGGGCGGGGCTCCAAGTGGCGTCATTTTGGACCTGCCCCCATGACGTGATGACGCAAAATGCGTCATTTGACAGCGGGGGGCGGGGCCAAATGCCGCGATTCACCGGGAATCGCGGCGTTTGGGACTTAATTCTGCCCACTTCACTAGGAAGTGGGCAGAATTATCCAGATGCGGGGGATTGCCACACTCGCCCGGGAGCCCGGGAGACTCTCGCAAAATGCGGGAGTCTCCCGGATATTTCGGGAGAGTTGGCAAGTCTGCAGTAGTGCTCCCAGTACATATTATGTCACACAGTAGTGTCCCCAGTACATATTATGTCACACAGTAGTGCTCCCAGTACATATTATGTCACACAGTAGTGCTCCCAGTACATATTATGTCACACAGTAGTGCCCCAGTACATATTATGTCACACAGTAGTGTCCCCAGTACATATTATGTCACACAGTAGTGTCCCCAGTACATATTATGTCACACAGTAGTGTCCCAGTACATATTATGTCACACAGTAGTGCCCCAGTACATATTATGTCACACAGTAGTGCCCCAGTACATATTATGTCACACAGTAGTGCTCCCAGTACATATTATGTCACACAGTAGTGCTCCCAGTACATATTATGTCACACAGTAGTGCTCCCAGTACATATTATGTCACACAGTAGTGCTCCCAGTACATATTATGTCACACAGTAGTGCCCCAGTACTTATTATGTCACACAGTAGTGTCTCCAGTACATATTATGTCACACAGTAGTGCCCCAGTACATATTATGTCACACAGTAGTGTCCCCAGTACATATTATGTCACACAGTAGTGCCCCCCAGTACATATTATGTCACACAGTAGTGCTCCCAGTACATATTATGTCACACAGTAGTGTCCCCAGTACATATTATGTCACACAGTAGTGCTCCCAGTACATATTATGTCACACAGTAGTGTCCCCAGTACATATTATATCACACAGTAGTGCCCCAGTACATATTATGTCACACAGTAGTGTCTCCAGTACATATTATGTCACACAGTAGTGCTCCCAGTACATATTATGTCACACAGTAGTGCCCCAGTACATATTATGTCACACAGTAGTGCCCCAGTACATATTATGTCACACAGTAGTGCTCCCAGTACATATTATGTCACACAGTAGTGTCCCAGTACATATTATGTCACACAGTAGTGTCCCCAGTACATATTATGTCACACAGTAGTGCTCCCAGTACATATTATGTCACACAGTAGTGCCCCAGTACATATTATGTCACACAGTAGTGCTCCCAGTACATATTATGTCACACAGTAGTGCTCCCAGTACATATTATGTCACACAGTAGTGCTCCCAGTACATATTATGTCACACAGTAGTGCTCCCAGTACATATTATGTCACACAGTAGTGTCCCCAGTACATATTATGTCACACAGTAGTGCCCCAGTACATATTATGTCACACAGTAGTGCTCCCAGTACATATTATGTCACACAGTAGTGCCCCAGTACATATTATGTCACACAGTAGTGCTCCCAGTACATATTATGTCACACAGTAGTGCTCCCAGTACATATTATGTCACACAGTAGTGCTCCCAGTACATATTATGTCACACAGTAGTGTCCCCAGTACATATTATGGCACACAGTAGTGTCCCCAGTACATATTATGTCACACAGTAGTGCTCCCAGTACATATTATGTCACACAGTAGTGTCCCCAGTACATATAATACCACACAGTAGTGTCCTCAGTACATATTATGTCACACAGTAGTGTCCCCAGTACATATTATGTCACACAGTAGTGCTCCCAGTACATATAATACCACACAGTAGTGTCCTCAGTACATATTATGTCACACAGTAGTGCTCCCAGTACATATTATGTCACACAGTAGTGTCCCCAGTACATATTATGTCACACAGTAGTGCTCCCAGTACATATTATGTCACACAGTAGTGTCCCCAGTACATATTATGTCACACAGTAGTGCTCCCAGTACATATTATGTCACACAGTAGGGCTCCCAGTACATATTATGTCACACAGTAGTGCTCCCAGTACATATTATGTCACACAGTAGTGCCCCAGTACATATTATGTCACACAGTAGTGCCCCAGTACATATTATGTCACACAGTAGTGCTCCCAGTACATATTATGTCACACAGTAGTGTCCCCAGTACATATTATGTCACACAGTAGTGCCCCCAGTACATATTATGTCACACAGTAGTGCTCCCAGTACATATTATGTCACACAGTAGTGCTCCCAGTACATATTATGTCACACAGTAGTGCCCCAGTACATATTATGTCACACAGTAGTGCCCCCAGTACATATTATGTCACACAGTAGTGCCTCCAGTACATATTATGTCACACAGTAGTGCCCCAGTACATATTATGTCACACAGTAGTGCTCCCAGTACATATTATGTCACACAGTAGTGCTCCCAGTACATATTATGTCACACAGTAGTGCTCCCAGTACATATTATGTCACACAGTAGTGTCCCCAGTACATATTATGTCACACAGTAGTGCCCCAGTACATATTATGTCACACAGTAGTGTCCCCAGTACATATTATGTCACACAGTAGTGCCTCCAGTACATATTATGTCACACAGTAGTGCTCCCAGTACATATTATGTCACACAGTAGTGCTCCCAGTACATATTATGTCACACAGTAGTGCCCCAGTACATATTATGTCACACAGTAGTGCCCCAGTACATATTATGTCACACAGTAGTCATTTTGGCCCCGTCCCTGCAATGAAAATGCTGTTTTCTCGCAGGTGGTGGGGCCAAATTGACGCATCTCACCGCGAATCGCGTCATTTTGGGAAGGCAGTTGCAAGATGCGGGAGTCTTGCCTGCTCTCCCGGGAGTCCGTGAGACCAACCCGAATTTCGGGAGTCTCCCGGAAATTCCGGGAGAGTTGGCAAGTATGAGGTCCATAAAATGTTCTCTTGCTCATGTAATACTTGGTTCAGCTGCTTTTTTTTGTGTACAATTCAGACCCACAGTATAGCTGGATTAACAAAGTATATCCAAATTAACATGATTAGCAGTGAGGAATAGAAGCCTACAACTGTGTTACCATATTTGGCTATTTAAACTTTTAAATCACGTGGCTGGTATATATGATGATGATGATGATGATAATGATGGCATTGTTAAACTAAACTACTGCAACTCTAATTTCGATTGCATTTTGTCTTTACATGTATTTTAGGCTGTAAAACCTCCTATGGGCTCCCCAGCCATTGTGCACTATAAATCCCAGCAGCCATGTCATGGCATCCCATGCTGGGACTTGTGGTTCACAAGAAGTGGAGAATCAGAAGCAGTTTACATGATGATGATTGCAGCATAATAAAACGTGTTGGTCACACAATCTGCTAGTGTGGCACTAGCCCATCTCTCACCTCCAGCCACTTCCCCCTCTCTCCCCCTTCCCCAATACCTCCCCCGTGTAATGCTCAGTAACAGCAGGCAATCTGCTGCTCCTTCAATCACATACAGACTTACTTCTCCCCCCACCCCGGGCGAGTTTAACAAGGAGCCAGGACAGCCCCCTCCTCTATTCATCCACCACCCCCTCCATCCTCCAACAGGGACAATACTACGCTACTTTCCCTGGATGTCTCTGCTGCAAGGACACCAGCCCTGCTCAGGTGAAGTGATGCTGGGTTATTGGGGCTAGGGGTGGGTGCGGACCCCCCTCTAATCCTGGGGGCTGGGGGCGCAACTTTGCAGAATTCTATTAGCATTTCCGACTCTCCCACTCCCTTTATCCTTTGTGTGATGCGGACAATGCAAATCTGCTCCTAGCGAGTTGGTTACAGGATGGACAGAGGTATCCAACCTGTGGCTTCCACTTCCAAGCTGCTGTTAGTCTACACGCCTGCTGGGACTTGTAGTACCACATCTTAGAGCTAAGCACAGCCTGCTGAAAAGATGTTTTTTGGGGGGTGGGATAGTTATATCTGATTAATAATGTTGCATTTCTGTTCATTTTGGTACAGGTCTTCATCTCACCATGTATTAGATTAGTGGTCCAGAAAGAAGGAGTTCAGTTTGGGCATCACATAGTGGCAGGGTAAGCATTTCTCTGTATTATTCTGTTTCTTTTATCATCCTATCTTACCATTTCTTACTTCCCCAGTAGTAGTCCCATACTTGCTAATCACAAAGCTGTTTGATTCATGTTTTCAAGGTATATTAAAATATAAATACATTTTTACTTTCTTTTGTTCTTATGCATTAAAACTTTTTTTGGAGGCTGACGAAAACAAGCGTTTTCATGTACTTTAAAAGCTGACTTTTTTTTTAAACAACTTGTCATGGGGATTTTAAAGCAGGGAAATCTTGTGGTTAATGCATTTGAATGTATTTGTGTATGTTCCTCTGTACAGCAATGATGTTATAGGGGTAATTTAGGGTTGTACACAAGTTTACAAGCTGGCTCCTGTAAAAATATGCAGGTTAAATAAGTCTGCCCGTATTTAGAGTTGCAGTAGTTATCTCTAAATATAGATATAACCAATGCACAAGTACTTGGCAAGCGTAGAACTTGCACCCAAATCGGAGGGAACGCTAACCATTAATCTGTGAGCTGCTTAAGTGGGCAAGGCTAACTTGCATCTACAGGACCTTTCTCTAATACACATGTGAATGCCCCTGATCCGGCCTCTGGAAGTGCAAGGGGCCACATGTGTTAGATACAGGCAGCTCCAAACGCTGTTAGTTGTGTGACAAATTATTCAAAATGATGGCAAGGAAATGCGCTTATAGTTAACTTCAAATGAGACCCTGCATTCTAAATTCTTAAATGCACAGTAATCCTCTAAACTACACCATTGACTGTAATGTGTCGTATTTAAATGAAGTCTGTTATTGTTTCTGTATTTCAATGAAATAATTGCTCAGGAATCATACACACACTGGAACTTTACATGCACACGTTTTTGTGGTCTTATCTCCGCTACACAGATACACAACTTAAAAATGCTTATCAATAGGGATCGATTCTTTTGGGGAACAGTATTGCAAAACAGAATAGAGCATAAGCACTTACAAATAGGTCCACATTCTGACCAGACCAATTTTCTGATTTTTGCGCTGGATCAGTTTAGGAAAGAATATATTTTTCTTCCTAAACAAGATTTCTATGGATTTTGTCATAACAGATAGGGATTTTTTTGGTTGCACTTTGTATTACATACAAGGGGGAGGGGAGGCAGGTACGGAATTGCTAAGCCCGGGCACAATGGTTGTGGATTTTAATGGTGGCCATTGGGTCTGTCTGTGCAGTCACACATATTGTGTTGGTAACAAATTTCCTATCAGTGGCTTTGACGATATAGGGGAAAACAGGTGAACAAAGTGAACAGGTGAACAAAGTGGTGAACAGGTGAACAAAATACTCTTCTGTGATTACTCTCATAGTTGTTTCATGCCTTTAGTTCGTTGGCTAATGCTAATGAGCTTACCCACAACAAATATGAGGAATTTAATCCAGGTCTTTCCTAGTTGTACGGTTCATGAACAAAAGTGTTGCTTTTATTTTAAAATGTTTCTCCATGACGGTATGTGGCCATCTCTACAGTAATACTTAGGGACGAAGTGCGATGAGTTTAGGGCCGAGGGTAAACAGGTGAAAACTGTGGGGATGGTGATAGTGTGACACCAATAAATACACACTCCTGTCACATAGAATTAATGAGGCATGCCTGGTGAGCTGGGGGAGAGATAGCGGATGACCAACTTTTTTAGCCTTTTATTTTTGGCATCATCAACTATTTATATAGCTCTACTAATTTCGCAGTCTAAATTGCCTAACATACACACATAGACAGACAGATAGAGACTAAGGTCAATTTGATAGCAGTCAATTAACCTACCAGTATGTTTTTGGAATGTCGGAGGAAACCGGAGCACCCGGAGGAAACCCACGCAAACACGGGGAGAACATACAAACTCCACACAGATAAAGCCATGGTCGGGAATCAAACTCATGACCCCAGTGCTGTGAGGCAGAAGTGCTAACCACTGAGCCACCGTGCTTGGCGTGTTTTCTTTTACCTTATTATTTAATTTTAGAGGTATTGGGGTTTTTTCGCAGGGTGGACAAGATCCATGTCCCTCATGCCTCCAGCTATGTTACATGGTGTGTAATAGTGATTTAATAGTAGCTGGCCTCTCAGCTGTGATCTATTGCTGTTGATTTAAAGACGGACAGCTTGGCTGATTACTACCTTCCATATGGCTTCCATACAAACACAAAAAGTGTTAATGATTGAGGTAACTCCTCATTTATGGCCTCCAGGCCTTAATCAATCACTGTGGCCAGCCCTCATGGCCTCAGCTGACCGAACACAAGCCATCTGCCTGCTGTAAATGGTCACTCAAACACAAGCCTCCCATTCTGGACTCCGGTGTCCAAAAGGACATCACAGCAGCTGCACATTGAGCCATCTGATGCATATTAGATGGATGTGGTCCTATCTACCTAGACTAGGGGGTATATTTACTATACTGCGGGTTTTAAGAAGTGGAGATGTTGCCTATAGCAACCAATCAGATTCTAGCTGTCATTTATTTAGTCCATTCTACAAAATGACAGCTAGAATCTGATTGGTTGCTATAGGCAACATCTCCACTTTTTCAAACCTGCAGTTTAGTAAATATACCCCTAGGTCCGCTCTGCTCTAACAGACGGGACACTGCAGGATAAGACAAATACAAATGTACAAGTCGCAGGATACGTCAAATACATGTGCAATATCAAGTCACAAAAGAGCTCACATAAAAATATAAAAACTATCCAATTAATGTCACTTGTTGATACTATAGTCAATAATGACAAAACATGAAATAGAAAAAAAATAAAAAATTCATTTTTTCCATGAAATACATTTGTTAGGATGTAATTAATGTTTCCTGTACATAAAATACATTTTTACAGCTGCTCCTGATAGCAAACACACGTTCCAGCATGCTAGCTCAGCTATAATGACTAGTGATCATCATCATCATCATCACCATTTATTTATATAGCGCCACTAATTCCGCAGCGCGGTACAGAGACCTCACTCACATCAGTCCCTGCCCCATTGGGGCGTACAGTCTAAAATCCCTAACACACACACAGACAGAGAGAGACACACACACAGACAGACACAGACTAGGGTCAATTTGTTAGCAGCCAATTAACCTACCAGTATGTTTTTTGGAGTGTGGGAGGAAACCGGAGCACCCGGAGGAAACCCAGGCAAACACGGAGAGAACATACAAACTCCTCACAGATAAGGCCAAGGTCGGGAATTGAACTCATGACCCCAGTGCTGCAAGGCAGATGTGCTAACCACTACGCCAATAATGACTAGTGATCGGCACTTACACCAGACCTGTAGCTGATGCAAGTGATACGACTGAAATTCACGTACCTTTGAGATTCCCAAAGCTTGCATCAGACGCTGCTGAGCTTGGTACGCCCTTCCTGTACATTGACTAAGTGCATACACCCCTTCTCCTGATATTGTAGGCTGTAGTAAGGGTCCTTTGCGCTTGAAAATGAATTGAACATTGTTGCGTTCTATGGCGTATGGTCTGATTCTGGGAATGCGCAGAATAATTGTGCGCATTATTTGCACCGTTTAGCCAGGGTTTACCACTGTCACAAACTACTTGGCAGGTAAAAATGACTTCCATAGGTGAAGACCAAGGGGTATATTTACTAAACTGCGGGTTTGAAAAAGTGGAGGTGTTGCCTATAGCAACCTATCAAATTCCAGCTGTCATTTTGTAGAATGCGCTAAATAAATGATAACTAGAATCTGATTGGTTGCTATAGGCAACATCTCCATTTTTTTTAAACCCGCAGTTTAGTAAATATACCCCCAGTCTTCCACACAAAGATTTATGCTTTTAAGACCATACTGTGGCAGAAGATGATGGATGGGAGAATATGATTGAGTTTTGCAGAGTTAATTAAAAAAAAAAACATTTTAGAACTTTGTGGCCATTTAGGTGTCCTTCCATGACATATCATTCTGAGCCGCAAGAATGTTGCCTAAACACGGTGATTTTGGTTTGTCAGTTCGACCATGTCAGGACATTCAAGTGATTACTTTGTTTGATGGAACTTAACATTACTGAGACTCTATCTCTCCTACTTTCTTTAGGCCAGTTTTCTAATGGCACGGTGGCTAAAGGATTACTTACATTTTGGGAGTAAGAGGTCTCCACCACAGCCTCCCAAACCCGACTACACAGAAAGTGAAATTCTCAGAGCCTACAGAGCTCAGAAGAGCCTAGATTTTGAAGACCCATATGAGGAGAAGGACAACGAAAAAGGTCTCTCGGGCTCCCAATCCAGACTTGATGAGCTCCAACTGACCATAGTGTCTCCTAGACACCGGCTAATCAAGGTGGAGCCTTCGGAGTGTAAAAGGAAACCTCATCTAGGAGCAGAAGAGGATGCTGGAGGACAGGTTAGTGACAGATTAAACGTGTAAGAGGCCAAGCATCATTAGAGGCATGTGAATAACCAAAACAAATAATAGTTGTGCATATTAGACCGGTGGATGCTGAGAATAGGCAAGAGGATCTCACAACAAGTACGGAAATGTCTGTGTAGTTCACCCAGCATCTTAATATGGGTGAAATGTGTTCCAGTCCAGGTTTTACTAATGAAGATAACTTCACTGAGGGTTTGGTCAGCCTGATCTCTGGCCCTGGATCTTAGGTTTGTTCATTCACTGTTTACTCCAGTCCAGGTTTTCCTAATGAAGATTACCTTGGTCATACTGATCTCTGGCCTAGACCTTAGGTTTGTTCATTCACTGTTTACTCCAGTCCAGGTTTTCCTAATGAAGATTACCTTGGTCATACTGATCTCTGGCCCTAAACCTTAGGTTTGTTCATTCACTGTTTACTCCAGTCCAGGTTTTCCTAATGAAGATTACTTTAGTCATCCTGATCTCTGGCCCTAGACCTTAGGTTTGTTCATTCACTGTTTACTCCAGTCCAAGTTCCCAGGTTTTGTGCTGATCCCCAAATGCCTGTTGGCGAATTACCTTCAAGCATTTTCCATATATCCCTGTTCCTAATATTCACACCCAGCAGCTTGGATAACCGAAGCTGACAAATGTTAAAAAAAATATTTTTCACAATGCTCTGTGTACGTCCTGGCAAACCTTCTGTCACTTTATTCCTTAAACATGCACGTCCATGTTTATATAAGGATATTCTTGCGAGACAATTGCACATCTGCAATTGTCTGCCATTATTTTTTGGCAAAGTTGCATCAGACTGAATGGGAACCCCTGTTGAACAGCTAGTTTTAAATTGTTCCACAGATTTTCAATGAGCTTGAATGAGATCGACGACTGGAATTTGACTGGACCACCCAATGACAATGATTTTTTTCGGTTTTATTTCAAGCTAAGTCAATATAGATTTTGTTTTACGCTTTGGGTCATAGACCTGCTGCAATATCAATCTTCCCCCACGTCCTAGGTCTCTTGCATACTACAGCAGTGTTTCCGCCAAGATATGTCAATATTTTGATCTGTTCGTTTGCCCTCTATTTTGACAGGTTTTCCGGTCCCTGAACCATAGAAGATTTCCCATAGAATTATGCTCCCGCCAACCAAACATAGCGCGTAGCGTTAAGTCCAGAAAGTTCAATCTTGGTCTTAACAGGCCATAGAATCTGCCTCCACTTGGTATGAAGGTCTCCAATGTGCTTTCTGGAAAACTATTGTCAACATTTCCTGTGATTTTTCTTCCACAGTGGTTTTCTTTTTTCTTTTGTCCCATAAAACGCAGACTGTGGGAAAGTTATTGTTGTGCAACGGACAATTTCTCCTCTGTGCGACATATCTAACACCTTCTCACTAAACTCTGTTTTCAACAATCTGTTCTAGACAAATTCACATTTGTGCCTTATTGTCTCTATTTCTTTATGATGGGTTTGACAGAGTTTTCGGCGGATAATAAAAGCCTTTGAATTTTTTTTTATATCCTTCCCCTGATAGATGCTTTTCAATTAACCTTTTCTTGGATTTGCCTTCATGATGAAGCTCTTGGCTGGGAATGCTCTAACCAACTGTGGGACCTCTCACAGATAGGTCTGTGTGTTTTTAAATCAATTGAAAGTCTTTAATTGTCCACAGGTGGACTCCGAGCAATTCATTATGTAACCTCTGGAAACTGATCGCACCAGAGTTTATTTGGTTGTAAAAGCGATCAACACTTACGCAATCAATCATTGTCGTTTTGTTTTAATTGTAAAAATAAAATGCTTTAGATATTTTTTAATTTTATTTGTCATTTGATGAACAGTAAGAATCCATTCTGATTACAGTGCTGGGGTCATGAGTTTGATTCCCGATCATGGCTTTATCTGTGTGGAGTTTGTATGTTCTCCCCGTGTTTGCGTGGGTTACTTTCGAGTTTCCTCCCACACCCCCAAAACATATTAGTACAGGCTGGTCTAACCTGTGGCACTCCATGTATTGTGAAACTACAAGTCCCAGCATACCCTTCCAGCAATAAGCTGCTATATATTGGCAAAGCAAGCTGGGGCTTGTAGTTTCACAACACTTGGAGTGCCACAGGTAAGCCAAGCCTGTACTAGTAGGTTAATTGGCAGCTATCAAAATCACCCTAGTTTATGTGTGTGTTAGAGAATTTAGACTGTAAGCCCCAATGGGGCAGGGACTGATGTGAATGAGTTCTCTGTACAGCGCTGCGTAATTAGTGGCGCTATATAAATAAATGATGATGATGATGATTTCATGATGTAAGAAAATTAAATGTCATACCAAAGGGGTGAATACTTTTTATACCCACTGTATGTTGTTGTTATTGCTACTACATACCTCCCAACTGTCTCGATTTTTGACCCAACGAAGGGGCGGAGCTTAAAGGGAAATTGGGTGGAGTTTGAATCAATACTTCCACTTGTGGGCGTGGTTTGCTCCAAACATGGGTGGGGCTTATTTTGTCCCACTTTCGAGGATGCTAAATTGCTAAATGCTGGGAGGTATGCTGCTATCTAAAAGCTCTTCACTAGAGGAAAAGGAGCATTTAAACAAAACACAAGCAGACTTATTTCATTTCATGAAACATGTTAACCTGTAGCACCCAATCAGATGTTAGCTTTTAGTCCATGGTACTCCAGGTCTTGGGAGCCAATTGTACTATATGACATAGACAGGGGATGGAGCTGGTAATTTCACTCCAGATGGTGCGACTATGGTTATCATCATCATCATCATTTATTTATATAGCACCAGCAGATTCCGTAGCGATTTACAATTGGGAACAAACATATATAAGACAATACTGGGTAATAAATACAGACAGAGAGGCAAGCTTACAATCTATAGGACAATGGGAGTTTGATACACAAGGGCACGTGCTACATCATATTGCACATTGGACCAGCTAGAATGCAGAGATAAAAAGTATTGAGTGGGCTGTGTGATCAGTCACACAACTATGTTGGTCAGAGGGTTGTTGTCTTGTGTTAGCTGTGTAGAGGTGGTAATATGGTAACCTAGGGAGATTAAGATGCTGGTTGAGGAATATTATAAGCTTGTCTGAAGAGGTTGGTTATCAGAGAACGCTTGAAGATTAGAAGAAAGTCTTACTCCGCGAGGGAGGGAATTCCACAAAGTGGGTGCAGTCCGAAAAAAGTCCTGTAACCGAAAATGGGAGGATGTGATGAGAGTGAAAGTGAGACGCAGAACGGAGGTGTCGAGTTGGGAGGTATTTTGAGACAAGTGAGGAGATGTATGTTGGTGCAATTATGTTGACGGCCTTGTATGTTAGTAGAAGAGTTTTATATTGGATTCGTGACTATGGTTATTATGTTTATAAGGATTGTGATAATGTTGTTTCTTCAATCTCAATACAGGTCACCAGTGTCTGTGATTATTCTAATCCATTTGACTTGAAGAACAATCAATGTGATCATGAGGAAATGGAAGACACCAGTTACATGGAGCCGTATAACAGTCAGGGACCTCAGCCAGGTACAGACAAGTACCACGTACAGTTTGACCTCAAATCTAAAGAGAGATTGTACCGGATGATTGCGTTGTGCAAAATGATCATCTAGCTGCAGATGATTTTATAACTCTAAATCTATAACTGTAATCAATAACATAAAATACTTGTAATTCCAGAACAGATGAAGGTACCGTGGTTTTTCCAACATTAGTTTAAAATTGGTAACCAGTATAAGTTGTAAAATGTTTCCAACGTAACCTCATAGTTGCCAAACTTTAACGATTGGCCTCCGGGAGTCTCAGTGTAGCGGTTCCGCGAATCGCTGCATTTTGGCCCTGCCCCCTGTGACGTAATGACGCAAACATTTAGCACGGGGGGCGGGCCAAAATGATGCGATTCCCGGAGACTCATGGAGGCTTCAAATCTGGAAGTGGGCAGAGGCAGAAGAATTGTCAGCTCTCCCAGGAGAGTTGGCAAGTATGCGTAACCTGCCACTATTTAGTGGGGACATGTTGTTCTTGCATGCAAACAAAATGGCTGCCTATATTTTATTCACAGTCGTTCTGTCCCCACTTGTTGTATCTTATAATTGATATTAGAAGGGAACCCTAAGAACTTATCAAAGATGTTTTCCACCTTCAATAAGATTTTAACTTAGGAAATACCAGTCCAGACAGCTTTATTTAGGTAATGTAACTTAAAATATTGTGTGGAAATGTATTGTGTAGCAATGTACAGATCGGCTCTCCATGGTAGCCATGTTTTGTTATCTAACATTGCCTTTATATCTAACAGTTGTTATTAAGGATGCTTTAAGCATTTTGGCCAATACACGCTCTTTGTGATGTATCTGAGTGAAAAGGTCCTCACAACTTGTAAATAAACCTGTGTTTAGTGCAAGGGGTATATTTACTAAACTGCGAGTTTGAAATAGTGGAGATGTTGCCTATAGCAACCAATCAGATTCTAGGTATCATTTATTTAGTACATTCTACAAAATCACAGCTAGAATCTGATTGGTTGCCATAGGCAACATCTCCACTTTTTCAAACCTGCAGTTTAGTCAATCTAGCCCCAAGTCTCTATGAATGGTGGTGGTGGGGGGGGGGGGGATATGAGAACGTCTTAGGGGCAGAGTTATCAAACAAAAAGGGAAAGTGGAGGTTTTGCTCATAGCAACCAATCAGATTCTAGCTATCATGTTCTAGAATGTGCTAAATCAGTGATGGGCAACTCTAGAATGTGCTGAATCAATGATGGGCAACTCTGGAAGGGTGGATGCGGCCCTACAAGATGACAAAGGGCCCCACTGAGGACGGGGGGAGCACACTGCAAACTCTTCTCCTCCGTTATGTGGCGTGACCTCCTTGCGTCACGTGAGGTAAAGCAGCGAATAACAGCGGGAGTAGCAGACTGCTGGGCCGCAGGTGAAGGCTTGGCCGGCCGCCTGTTGCTCACTGTACTAGATGATAGCTAGAATATGATTGGCTGCTATGGGCAACACATCCACTTTTCCTTATACAAAAGTTTGTTACATCCACCCCTTACACTAATATGTTATTATTAACTGTAATCTCTTTTACTATGTCTATAGATCAGCTCAGCACGGGGGAGAAGGAGACAGACAAGGTTTTGCAGCTGTACGACTCTCCATACAATGATAAATACAGGACCATCCCTCATGAAAGGTTCCAACCCTCTGAAGATGAAAGACCAGCAGATGAGTATGACCAGCCGTGGGAGTGGAAGAAAGATAATATCAGCCGAGCATTTGCAGGTAGAGAATACCTGCTGTAAGAATATGAATACCTGCCGTAAGAATGAGAATACCTGCTGTAAGAATGAGAATACCTGCCATAAGAATATGAATACCTGCCATAAGAATATGAATACCTGCTGTAAGAATGAGAATACCTGCCGTAAGAATATGAATACCTGCTGTAAGAATGAGAATACCTGCCGTAAGAATGAGAATACCTGCCGTAAGAATGAGAATACCTGCCGTAAGAATATGAATACCTGCCGTAAGAATGAGAATACCTGCTGTAAGAATGAGAATACCTGCTGTAAGAATGAGAATACCTGCCATAAGAATATGAATACCTGCTGTAAGAATGAGAATATCTGCTGTAAGAATGAGAATACCTGCCGTAAGAATATGAATACCTGCCGTAAGAATGAGAATACCTGCCGTAAGAATATGAATACCTGCCGTAAGAATGAGAATACCTGCTGTAAGAATGAGAATACCTGCCATAAGAATATGAATACCTGCTGTAAGAATGAGAATATCTGCTGTAAGAATGAGAATACCTGCCGTAAGAATATGAATACCTGCCGTAAGAATGAGAATACCTGCCGTAAGAATGAGAATACCTGCCGTAAGAATGAGAATACCTGCCGTAAGAATATGAATACCTGCCGTAAGAATGAGAATACCTGCCATAAGAATATGAATACCTGCTGTAAGAATGAGAATATCTGCTGTAAGAATGAGAATACCTGCCGTAAGAATATGAATACCTGCCGTAAGAATGAGAATACCTGCCGTAAGAATGAGAATACCTGCCGTAAGAATATGAATACCTGCCGTAAGAATGAGAATACCTGCCATAAGAATATGAATACCTGCTGTAAGAATGAGAATATCTGCTGTAAGAATGAGAATACCTGCCGTAAGAATATGAATACCTGCCGTAAGAATGAGAATACCTGCCGTAAGAATGAGAATACCTGCCGTAAGAATGAGAATACCTGCCGTAAGAATGAGAATACCTGCCGTAAGAATATGAATACCTGCCGTAAGAATGAGAATACCTGCCCTAAGAATGAGAATACCTGCCGTAAGAATATGAATACCTGCCGTAAGAATATGAATACCTGCCGTAAGAATGAGAATACCTGCCGTAAGAATATGAATACCTGCCGTAAGAATGAGAATACCTGCCATAAGAATATGAATACCTGCCGTAAGAATGAGAATACCTGCCATAAGAATATGAATACCTGCCGTAAGAATGAGAATACCTGCCGTAAGAATGAGAATACCTGCCTTTAAGAATATGAATACCTGCCGTAAGAATGAGAATACCTGCCTTTAAGAATATGAATACCTGCTGTAAGAATGAGAATACCTGCCGTAAGAATATGAATACCTGCTGTAAGAATGAGAATACCTGCTGTAAGAATGAGAATACCTGCTATAAGAATGAGAATACCTGCTGTAAGAATGAGAATACCTGCTGTAAGAATGAGAATACCTGCTGTAAGAATGAGAATACCTGCTGTAAGAATGAGAATACCTGCTGTAAGAATATGAATACCTGCCGTAAGAATGAGAATACCTGCCGTAAGAATGAGAATACCTGCCTTTAAGAATATGAATACCTGCCGTAAGAATGAGAATACCTGCCTTTAAGAATATGAATACCTGCTGTAAGAATGAGAATACCTGCCGTAAGAATATGAATACCTGCTGTAAGAATGAGAATACCTGCTGTAAGAATGAGAATACCTGCTATAAGAATGAGAATACCTGCTGTAAGAATGAGAATACCTGCTGTAAGAATGAGAATACCTGCTGTAAGAATGAGAATACCTGCTGTAAGAATGAGAATACCTGCTGTAAGAATATGAATACCTGCTGTAAGAATGAGAATACCTGCTGTAAGAATGAGAATACCTGCCATAAGAATATGAATACCTGCCGTAAGAATGAGAATACCTGCTGTAAGAATGAGAATATCTGCTGTAAGAATGAGAATACCTGCCGTAAGAATATGAATACCTGCCGTAAGAATGAGAATACCTGCCGTAAGAATATGAATACCTGCCGTAAGAATGAGAATACCTGCTGTAAGAATATGAATACCTGCCGTAAGAATATGAATACCTGCTGTAAGAATGAGAATACCTGCTGTAAGAATGAGAATACCTGCTGTAAGAATGAGAATACCTGCTGTAAGAATGAGAATATCTGCTGTAAGAATGAGAATACCTGCCATAAGAATATGAATACCTGCCGTAGGAATGAGAATACCTGCTGTAAGAATGAGAATATCTGCTGTAAGAATTAGAATACCTGCCGTAAGAATATGAATACCTGCCGTAAGAATGAGAATACCTGCCATAAGAATATGAATACCTGCCGTAAGAATATGAATACCTGCTGTAAGAATGAGAATACCTGCTGTAAGAATGAGAATATCTGCTGTAAGAATGAGAATACCTGCCATAAGAATATGAATACCTGCCGTAAGAATGAGAATACCTTCTGTAAGAATATGAATACCTGCCGTAAGAATGAGAATACCTGCTGTAAGAATGAGAATATCTGCTGTAAGAATTAGAATACCTGCCGTAAGAATATGAATACCTGCTGTAAGAATGAGAATACCTGCCGTAAGAATATGAATACCTGCCGTAAGAATATGAATACCTGCCGTAAGAATGAGAATACCTGCCATAAGAATATGAATACCTGCTGTAAGAATGAGAATACCTGCCATAAGAATATGAATACCTGCCGTAAGAATGAGAATACCTGCCGTAAGAATGAGAATACCTGCCGTAAGAATGAGAATACATGCCGTAAGAATGAGAATACCTGCCGTAAGAATGAGAATACCTGCCGTAAGAATATGAATATCTGCTGTAAGAATGAGAATACCTGCCATAAGAATATGAATACTGCTGTAAGAATGAGAATACCTGCTGTAAGAATGAGAATACCTGCCATAAGAATATGAATACCTGCCGTAAGAATGAGAATACCTGCCATAAGAATATGAATACCTGCTGTAAGAATGAGAATACCTGCCATAAGAATATGAATACCTGCCGTAAGAATGAGAATACCTGCCATAAGAATATGAATACCTGCCGTAAGAATATGAATATCTGCCGTAAGAATGAGAATACCTGCTGTAAGAATGAGAATACCTGCTGTAAGAATGAGAATACCTGCTGTAAGAATGAGAATACCTGCTGTAAGAATGAGAATACCTGCTGTAAGAATGAGAATACCTGCCAAAAGAATAAGACCTTTACGTAAAATGACTGTAATATATATGATTAAAAGATACATCGACTTTTTGTAGATTTTTGTAGGTTCTTTAACTCGTGTAAACACCAAGGGCTATTTTTACCAGCACAAGCCTTGCCGTGTTTCTATAGTTTTCTATTTAATCTCTGTAGTAAAGCGTATTTAACGCTTACCCAAGTTTTAAAGTTCCGCTCTGTTTCTTTCTGTATTGATGAGCCGTATAAACCCGTTGCTTCCTCTGCTATTGTCAACGTTTTCATATTTCCACTGTGAATAACCTCCTAGTGCAGTGTTGGCTAACCTGTGACGCTCCAGGTGTTGTGAAACTACAAGTCCCAGCATGCTTTGCCAATATATAGCAGCTTATTGCTGGAAGGGTATGCTGGGACTTGTAGTTTCACAACACCTGGAGTGTCACTGGTTAGCCAACACTGTCCTAGAGATTTGAAAGCCATTGACAAATGATGAAGAGGTTGGGGTTGGATTCTAGTAAGAGCTAAGTACACTCTACTAGAGAGTATGTAACAACGAGTACAAAAGGCGGACTTGTCCTTACGGATGTTAGCAAACAAGCTACAAAATTCTACCGCTTTATAGCTATAAGTAACACGATATTTAAGCTCCTAATTCCTCTGCCCTTTAAATCTTGCTCTCTGGTTTCTCACAATAACGTTCCGCTGTTCTATAGCTCATGTGACACTAGCTAGAGACGGACGGTACGCGGGATACAGTGAATCGTTAGCTATGTGAATAAATGTAACTCTGTTTTGTCCTGTCACCTACAGTCCAGTTTGAGGGCTCAGGATGGCCTTGTGGTTCTCCCCACTCAAGAGCACGGCTCCTACAGTCCGCTCCGAAAAGCCCTGTAAATCTCAGACCCTCTAGCCCCGAGCTCACAGGTCACAGAGAACACGGATCTCCCCCTAAAGACACCTCAAGAGGGCGGAAGGCAAATTGTGGAGAGCTCCAAAGACAAGGGTGAGTCTTTCTGTAACAGATGGTGAGATAGTGACGAATGGTTATTTTTTTGGGGGCGTCTCAAACCTCATTCCCTCTACAGGTGGTTCCACGGAGCTATGAGCTGTACGGACGCAGAGAGACGTTTGCACAAAAGCGAAGCTGGGAGCTTCTTAGTGCGCACAGAAGCTGAAAGCATGTTCTTCCTGTCAGTTAGGTGAGTACCACTCAATCAGTATTGGGTCCTATTTAATATTTCATTAATGCCCTCCTGGATGACCTAGAAATTGAGGTGACCATATTTACAGATTACGCTAAACAAGTAATTCACAAGGACAAGATTAAGATGGCAAGAAAAACGTGCTCCAACGTAAATAAATGTAAGATAATGCAATTGGTAAACATTATGCTACATATACATTAAGTGATATACAAGTGTTTACTTTGAGGGGATAAGGTGCCATTATTATATATTGTGACCGAGGTAGGGGAACGGGTATCATCTCCTGGGGTAGAAGGTAGCAGCCGAGAGATCACAAAAGTCCAAAGTTTTGGGTACAACTGGCTGAAGTTGTATTAAGCAAGAAAATCATCATCATCAGTTATTTATATAGCGCCACTAATTCCGCAGCGCTGTACAGAGAACTCACTCACATCAGTTCCTGCCCCATTGGAGCTTACAGTCTAAATCCCCTAACATACACAGACACACAAACACACACAGACTAGGGTCAATTTTGATAGCAGCCAATTAACCTACCAGTATGTTTTTGGAGTGTGGGAGGAAACCGGAGCACCTGGAGGAAACCCACGGGAATTGAACTCATGACTCCAGTGCTGTGAGACAAGTGCTAACCACTTTTGAACTTCAAAATAAATACCTTGCCTGTCCGGCTCTAACTATATACAAGTCAGTCCCGACTAACAAACTAAAACAAAACATAAGAAGTTCCAGCACGGTTTCCTTACTGCAAAGATCCGTCTTCCTCTCTCAGAGACTTTGCAGTCCCTTTCCCCAGGTAGTTAGAGACTGAATCCACTGCCTAGCAGCCTTTTAAACACAGTTCACAGCTGCCAACATTAATCAGTCTGACAGCAGAACAGAAGACCAGGACTGGGCCTTGTAAGTGGAGCCCACCCTTCTCTCTCCATCTACAACCCCAGGAACCCTTTACTAGCATTTCCCAAATATAAACACTCTTCCTGGGGTTTTAAAACATGTAAGTTAGAAACCTGGGACTAATATACCTGCCTGCAAACACTATTCCACTTTCTTTGTGACAAGAAGGTCAATGCAAATATGTTTCTAAAGCTTTCTATTAACAGGCACTATGGATCTGACCAAAAGAATTATTCAGTAATTACATGTTCATCAACCATAAGAAACTGGAGCAGCTACACAGTGCGACAAGACTGAAATAAGAGCTGTTATTATTTCCCTGAACAGACAGTAGAAAAATGACAGATACTCTGTCTTATATACACTGGCTATAAAAAGTATTCACTTCCTTTAGCATTTATCACAATTTATTGTCATGGAATCAAAATGAACTTATTCAGGAAGTAACATGTACTGCCAACTTAAAAAACCCCAAAACAAAAACAAACTTTTTCTTAATTGTAAATAAAAAAACAGGCAAAAATTGATTGCATCCATTCTGCTTAGACGCGCTTAAATGAAACCCGGTGCAATCAGTAGTGTTCAGAGGTATCGTAATTGGTGGGAGTCCATGTGTGCACAATTTAGTGTTTTTTCGATTGATTTAAAAATAAATGTGGAAAAAATTAGCTATGGCGTTTGCAAGTCAGGGCTTCATCATGAAGATCATATAAAGCAAATCCAAGAAATGGTTATTGAAAGCACCAAACAGGGGGAGGATATGAGAAGAAATCAAAGACTTCTAATGACTCACATTTTCAAGGTCATCCTAATGGAGAGAATTTTGGACACCTGTGAATTTGTCTAGAAATTGTCAGAAACTCATCATTCATGTCAGGAGGGGACTTGTCCTGGAGGCCACCAGGGTCCTAAGGCAACTCTGACAGTTACAGTCCTATATGGCTGAAATAGGAGTGACTGTCTATGACCCTCCCATAACATAAGCTTTATCAAGAAAATACCATTGTTAAAAGAAAATCATATGAAATCTTACTATGAATTAAGAACCTGTGGTCTGATGAGGCCAAGATTTAATGTTTTCTCCTGCAGCAAAAGCCACATTGGAGTGTTGGAAATACAAAGGAATCAATGTCCTGGGGGGGGTACTAAACCGTGAGTTTGAAAAAGTGGAGATGTTGCCTATAGCAGCCAATCAGATTCTAGTTATCCTTTATTTAGTACATTCTACAAAATGATAACTAGAATCTGATTGGTTGCTATAGGCAACAACGCCACTTTTTCAAACCCCCAGTTTAGTAAATATGCCCCCTGGATTTGGCTCAGTCAGACCTCAATGCCATCAAGAATGTTTGGAATGATTCTTGTGCAGTACCCGGATATGCCAATCTGGTAGAGACTAAAGTGAAGAGACTTGCGGTGCATCTACCAAGTGTAATAAAGAGGGGAGTGAATACTTATGTAATAAATTATTGTATGTTTTTTTTACGAGTGACTAATTAAGAAAATACTTTTAATTTCTTTTTTTTATTTATATGTGGTGTATATTATTAGTTAAAACTCCCACATTAATTTAATTTTGATACCACACTGTAGGATAATAAAATGTGAACAATGCTAAAGGATGTTCATTATAGTCACTGAATATTTATATATAGCGGAATACAAGATTCACACTTGCAAAGCTGACCGTTGCATACAATTGGGGCAGCACGGTGGCTCAGTGGTTAGCACTTCTGCCTCACAGCACTGAGGTCATGAGTTCAATTCCCGACCATGGCCTTATCTGTGTGGAGTTTGCATATTCTCCCCGTGTTTGCGTGGGTTTCCTCCAGGTGCTCCGGTTTCCTCCCACACTCCAAAAACATACTGGCAGGTTAATTGGCTGCTATCAAAATTGACCTTAGTCTCTCTATCTCTCCCTCCTTCCTTAGACCGTAAGCTGCAATGGGGCGGGGACTGATGTGAGTGAGTTCTCTGTACAGCGCTGCGGAATTAGTGGCGCTATATAAATAAATGGTGATGGTGAATTGTGCATAGCTAATAAGGTTGCAATCAAGCTAAGCTTTTTACATGTCAATTTCTTTCTCTTTGTTTGACAGAGGACATTACAGCATCCTGCACGTGAAGTTGATAGGCATACCAGACGGTCATTTCATGCTCGGCGACAGCGGTCCGGCTTTCCCGTGCATCCATGATCTGGTCCAGCATTACAGCCAAAGTCCGCTGCTTTTCCCAGGGGAGGGACAAGCATGTCTTGGCCATCCGGTGCCTGCAGGGACACAGTGATACGTAGTGACCAAATAGTGACTCTTTGATTGTGCAATACCATAAACTAATGGTAGAGCACATGCCTTAAATTCTACTACAATGGAAGAAGCATCATGGGCTAAACTTCGATTACCTGCAACGTCTAGCATTGCCAAGGAACTCTTATCTTGCCCATCACAAATAACATGATATCCTTATGTATTTAGCATACTTATCCTAAAAGAGCAGAGTATAGGTTGGGGGCGCTCACTTGCCCTCTACCTGGGCTCATTATTGAAATTCCCTTCGCCTCCTCACCCAGATGGTTAATCTCCAAATTTGGGGGTAGAGCTGCTCATCCTAAAGATGTGGGGGGTTGAAACCAATTATCCCACAAGGGGAATTCTCGCATCTTGTCCTGAGGAACTTTTTTTACAGTGATCTATTCCAAACACCCTCTGTGTCCTTCATTTGCACATGAAAGGGAGTAGTAAGTAAATGAGGACACGGTCCAAGCAGGAAGAACGACCAACAAAGACCTGACTATGTTCTGTACAGCTACTGTTAAGCTGGGTACACACCTATGCAATCCTACTTCATATGCAATGTCTGTAATGATTTCACCAAGGATTGGAGGTTCTGCTGAGCATGCCGATCCATGCCTACACACCTACACGATTTACCTTCAGACCTGTGATCTTCATCTCTCGTAACCATCGGCTGAAAAGATCGTGACTGCACACTCTACAGATATCTGCCTAATGCTGGCTAGGAGTGCGTTCACATGCCGCATTTGCCCGACATCATTGATCGTGATTTTTAGGAAGGTTAGAAAACCAAATTAAACGATGCAATATGCTTTGGAACAATAAAACATTATTGGGGAAGCCTACAAACTCTTGTAATATCTGAGCAAACAGTCGTTTATCATGTAACCTGCACGATATCTGCAACAATGTCTACCCAGCTCAAGTTATGTGGATGAGCTCACATTGAAAGTACCATGTCCTCCATGACTGCATTTGACTTTATCCACTGTTCTCGGGAATTAAATATGTAGGAAGTGGCGATGCTGCTTCATCCCAGCCTGCAATATATTAACACTATTATTTTAAAGCTTTTATATAAACAAATTAAAGGTTTCATGTTTGCAATCCTTTTTTGCTGTCCTATCCTTGCTCTAACATACAATTCAGATGTGCCCCCCCCCCTGAGGGTCAGGATCCTGGATGTAGTATCAGGGTTAAATTTATCAAGCTGTGGGTTTGAAAAAGTGGAGATGTATAACAACCAATCAGATTCTAGCTGTCATTTGTTTAGTACATTTTACAAAATGACAGCTAGAATCTGATTGGTTGCTATAGGCAACTTCTCCACTTATTCAAACCCACAGCTTGATAAATGTATCCGCCCCCCCCAGACTTTGTTTTTGAAACTTTCTGATTGACACGCAGAACATTTTATTGGGGTGGCCAATAGCACATTAATACTGGGGCTCCCAGCTTCAAAAAAAAGGTTGAGCACCACCCTTTTAAAATTTCATTAAACCTAAAATGCAATTTACATTAAATAAAAGATCTACTAGTAACATTCACAAATATATGTGTAAAGATTCCAGTACATTGATAGAACGTGGAATGTTCTACATTGTGTTTAAAGTTCATTTTCAATGTACACAAGCTATTGTTCACTGTTATCAGCCAGTTTGTGCCTGTACGTGGTTGACTGCTGGTTCCTTTAGTAGGGTTCAAGTGAAATTAAATAACAAATAATAATGGATTATGTCAGTAGTCATAGAGTACTGGGGCTAGATTTACTAAGCTGCGGGTTTGAAAAAGTGGGGATGTTGCCTATAGCAACCAATCAGATTCTAGCTGTCATTTTGTAGAAGGTACTAAATAAATGAAAGCTAGAATCTGATTGGTTGCTATAGGCAACATCCCCACTTTTTTAAACCCGCAGCTTAGTAAATCTAGCCCCTGGAGTCATCTGTTGGCAAATGTTAATACTGGTCTGTTGCGAATTCTCAATGTTTGATTTGGATTAGCGTCCCCTAAAATGTTGGTAATTTTTAGCCTCATCACACTTTTAGGGGATATTTACTAAAATACACTTTGGGGGCTTTTCAAACCACCTCACATCACCAGCGGTTGTCATCCCCAGACCACAGGATTTGCTACCTTGCAGTTTGGAGGGGCGAGAATCCAAACCCCTTGTAATGTATGGCGGTTTGATAACCCCCAAATGGCATGCGGTTTAGGGCAACCCTAACCCTAGCATTTACCTTACATTAGCTAGGGTACAACATAATAAAGGTAAAAAAAAAACATCTTCCCTTATGTAATGGGGGCAGCACGGTGGCTCAGTGGTTAGCACTTCTGCCTTACAGCACTGGGGTCATGAGTTCAATTCCCGACCATGGCCTTATCTGTGAGGAGTTTGTATGTTCTCCCCGTGTTTGCGTGGGTTTCCTCCGGGTGCTCCGGTTTCCTCCCACACTACAAAAACATACTGGTAGGTTAATTGGCTGCTAACAAATTGACCCTAGTCTGTGTGTCTGTCTATGTGTATGTGTATGTGTGTGTGTGTGTTAGGGAATTTAGACTGTAAGCCCCAATGGGGCAGGGACTGATGTGAGTGAGTTCTCTGTACAGCGCTGCGGAATTAGTGGCGCTATATAAATAAATGATGATGATGATGATGATGTAATAGCTCGTGCTCCTCAGCATTGCGTCAAGTCCTCGAGGGGGTGGGGGTGCGGAATCAATCAATCAGGTCCCACGCTTAAAGATATCCTGCCCAATGCTAAGTAGCACTAGGTCCCTGCTGGCACCCGTCCCTGATGGGTAAGAGGGTAAAAGTATTAATATAATTCCCATTCTTGTAGCACTAGCAGGAAAAACAGCACTTGTTTTTAGATTTAAAAAAATAATAATAATTGTGCCCCATTAGTGTAAAACTGTACCCCCTTAATATACATATATAATTGTGCCCCCTTATTAGTAGAAATATATAACTGTGCAGCCTAATTAATAGAAACATATAGCTGTGGCCCTTTAATTATAGAAATATATGCGTGGCCTTTTATTAATCAAAATATATAATTATGTTAATCCCATTATTATTTATAATAGTATTGAGGCCATAATATTTTCCGTAGTGACCATACTTAATACTTACTTGGAATTGTCTTGCCTTGATCCAGCGTAATACATATGGCAAAAAAACACCCAAAAACCCTTGTGCTAGTTCTCCCGAGGAGCTCCTGGCATGAAATGAGTTAATGTCCGTTAAGCCTAATACACCTGCAGCCAATCAGGAGCCTTCTCTCATTTCAGTAATAGGAAGACACAGGCGCTGGGTTATGTCCGTTAAGCTTAATACACCTGCAGCCAATCAGGAGCCTTCTCTCATCTCAGTAATAGGAAGACACAGGCGCTGGGTTATCGGTAATCAGGTAATAAAAAGGGTCCGAGCCATGGAGACTCCTGCATGGAAGGTGTCATCTTTCTGGCTCTGGAGCCTTAAAGACCTCCCGATTTCACTCCGATCAGCCTCAACATAAAAATAGTTGCGTTCCCACTTATTTCATCCCTCGTCAGCCCCAACATTAAATTAATAACATTCACATTTAATAAACCAATATATTCTTCCCCCAACCAGCCCCAACATTAAGTAAATAGTATTCCGTCACATTTAATAGATTATTATTACTAATAAACACATCACTGCCATTTTGAATATAGTACTTATAGTATAGTACTTATTTTTTTTTATAAGTAATTTATAATTATTGAATTGATGTGCTATATATTTATGTACTCCAAAGAAACCCCCTTTCTCTCCAACCTCCAGCCCCCTCTCCCCTTTGTTCTCTCCAGCGGCCCCTCTCCCCTCTGTTTTTTACAGCCCCCTCTCTCCTTCCATCCGGGGTTTTCACCGCTCTGTCCCCCCCCCCTCTGTTTTTTACAGTCCCCTCTACCCTTCATTTTTTACAGCTCCACTCTGTGATCCCAGCTCTGCTAGAGGTATGATCTCCACCATTTATAACTGACTGATCGAGATGACATTTGACTCTCAAGGCCATCATGAGTAAGAATGGGAACGGGACTTGGGTCCTCCTCCGGATGAGTTATGCTGGGAAGAAGTTAAGGAAGAGGCATACAAATTGTATTACAGGTGGTATTACACCTCAGATAGACTCTCCAAAATGTTTCCTACATCCACTCCGAGCTGCTGGTGGAACTGTGGTCATAGAGGTACGCTCCTCCGCATCTGGTGGAACTGTGGTCATAGAGGAATGCTCCTCCGCATCTGGTGGAACTGTGGTCATAGACGTACGCTCCTCCGCATCTGGTGGAACTGTGGTCATAGAGGTACGCTCCTCCGCATCTGGTGGAACTGTGGTCATAGAGGTACGCTCCTCCGCATCTGGTGGATCTGTGGTCATAGAGGTATGCTCCTCCGCATCTGGTGGAACTGTGGTCATAGAGGTACGCTCCTCCGCATCTGGTGGATCTGTGGTCATAGAGGTACGCTCCTCCGCATCTGGTGGATCTGTGGTCATAGGGGTACGCTCCTCCGCATCTGGTGGATCTGTGGTCATAGAGGTATGCTCCTCCGCATCTGGTGGATTTGTGGTCATAGAGGTATGCTCCTCCGCATCTAATGGAACTGTGGTCATAGAGGTACGCTCCTCCGCATCTGGTGGAACTGTGGTCATAGAGGTATGCTCCTCCGCATCTGGTGGATTTGTGGTCATAGAGGTATGCTCCTCCGCATCTAATGGAACTGTGGTCATAGAGATACGCTCCTCCGCATCTGGTGGAACTGTGGTCATAGAGGTACGCTCCTCCGCATCTGGTGGATCTGTGGTCATAGAGGTACGCTCCTCCGCATCTGGTGGATCTGTGGTCATAGAGGTACGCTCCTCCGCATCTGGTGGAACTGTTCTCGCATAGTTCCGTTCTGGAACCCGGTCCTTCCCATTCTTAATTCTGTCTCTAAATGACCTCTCTAATTGATTTCCCGTATTCTTGCAGCTGTCAAATCCTTAATTGCTAACCATTGGAAAAGTCCTGACCCTCCCACACTGTTGGCCCTTAAAATGTCTGGCATATCGCTAGCATGGAGAATATGATCTATTATCTCCATGACAAACAGCACAAATTTGACCTTGTCTGGGCCCTTGGTACCTCCCCCTGCCATGTCTCCCACTCTGTGAGTCCTCACACTGATCCTACGTTTTGGGCATCATATCTCTTGATATTGACATTTTGGCCAAAATAACGTGAATTCCCGCGCATCGTGTCATTGAGGCTCATATCCTGCCCGGATGCGGCAAAATTTCCTGCTCTCCCGGGAGTGTGGAAGACCTACACGGAATTTGGGAGTCTCCCGGACATTTCGGGAGAGTAGGCAAGTATGCTCTCTATATGCATACCTCCCAAGTGTCCATTCCAGCGGGACAGTCACGATTTCAGTAGAGTGCCCCGCTGTCCCGCTCGACTTATAATTTGTCCCGGTATCCGAGTGCATGCTCCGATACCGGGAGGAAGTGGGAAAGGATATGTCCAAAAACCACTACTGCGCATGCGCGAATTGTGCGTAAGCAGGAGGTTCACAGGCGGTGATTAGGCTTGATGGGGGCGTGGCTTATTTGTCCCTCTTTCGAGACTACAAATGTTGGGAGGTATACGTGTTACTGATTGCATGTTTTCCTTTGCCTAAAGTTGGATTGTGTTCATAGCACGTACCTATCCATCCTCCCCACCTGTTTACCCCCCCCCCCTCTGATCCACTTCCACCCTATATATCATTCCAGAAAAAAATGATTTGTATATCTGAACTGTTTCTTTTATTGTAATTGCTTCTTCCTGTTTCCAGTGTTTAAAAAAAAAAATGACAACTTGTAAATACCCCAGTCAGGGGCAAACGCAGGATTTGAAGAGAGGGGTTTCCATGCCACACCACCAGTGGGCGTGGCCAGCATGCATGGGGGCGTGGATATAATTTTAGACAGTGCTTGGCTGCTCTCCAACTCTTCCTATCCCCATCATTTACATGGGAAATGCTACGTGCACTACTGTTAGGGGCACACAGCTCTCCCTTTTCGAGTAGAGCCGTGTGAAGCAGGACATACCTCCCAACTGTCCCTACAATCAGGACAAAGTCCTGACTGGGTGTGTCAGAACAGTTGACAGACTGTCCTGCTCTCTCCTACCTGTTCTTGCAGCTTGCAATACTTGTTGGGGAGAGATGGCTATGAACATTGCAGGCAGAAACGATCTGCACACAATCTGCAAAGTGGCTGGTCCTGGGGCAGGGTCTAACCACCTCACGCATACAGCACCCCAGGCTGTGAGGGGGGTTTCCAGGCACTAGGAAACCCCACCTCGGTTTGCCTATGCCAGTGGGGTACCCTGACTCATTCAGGCTTCAGATTATCTATGTATTATTTTCTCCCGGTAGCATACCACAGGTTACTTAGACCACAAGATTTTGGCTGAAAAGACAACGCACTCTGAGATACAGGCATCTGAAGATATCTGTGAAACGCCACTGCCATCTTCTGGTCAGTTAAGCAAATAGCAGCTAACCACACCTAACACAGCAATCTCCGAGACATAACTGAATGGGTTGGGTACGTTATTCCGACGAATGTATTAGCAACAACGAGTATATAGACAAAAAAATTCTATGACAGTAACAGCGACATTGATTGAATGCAGACTTACATTAAAACAGACAGAGGATATTTCCGACGCCACTGCCATCCAGACTGCTAAAAAGTGCAAACAAACTGCTGACTTCACTTTTACATCAGAAAACAGAGCGATGTGGAGATTGCTGATTTTAAATGGCAGGAGCAGGCGTCTAACCCTAATCCTAAACCTAATCCATACTTGCCAACTCTCCCGGAATGTCCGGGAGACTCCCGTATTCCGGGTAGGTCTCCTGGGAGTGTATGGCAGTCTCCCGCATCTGCCCACTTCGAATTAGGTCCAAAATGCTGCGATTCTCCGGGAACTGAGGCATTTGGCCCCGCCCCCGCTGTAAAATGGCGGTTCCAAGATGATGCGATCTTTGGGTCCCCACGTCCACCTCCCAGACGCCAACTAGAAGAAGTTGGCAAGTGTGACCTAATCCTAAACTTAACGCTTAGATTTTTTTTGTCTATATACTCATTGCAAATTCAGTACCACCGAACTGAATTTGGATACCAAAATCACAACACACAATCGGACATTTCACATGGTTTAAATAGGCATATGCTGCTGCAAGTGATTTAGGATAAAAAGGGGAAATAGCACTCCAAACTCCAGGAGAAAATATGCCGAAAACCGTTGGAGATAAAGAGAATGCAAAGTAAACTAGATGATCTCAGAAACATTGGCCGGAGAAATAATCTAATAGTCAGGGGCATTACTGAAGATGTTCAACCTGCAGGGATAATTGATGGTTTAACTAAGATATTCAATAAAGTGCTTTAAGATGACCCAGACAATCAATCCTATTCAATAGAGCACTAGAACCAAGAGGATCTCGGTCTGAAGCCCCAAGGGACATTATTTGCAGGCTCCATCACATGTAAAAGAACATTTTGCTCTGCTGAACATTCAAGGGATTGATTTCAAGAGATGTCTTGTAGTCACCAGGAAAATCTGCAACCACATTTTGACTTTCATGTTTATGCCCCAAATCAGGGTCATCCATTGCAAAAATCCTTAAACACCCAGAGGACCTTCAGCAAGGAATTACTATAGAAGCAGGGACTTCAGTTGGACTCCGGGGGGTATATTTACTAAACTGCGAGTTTGAAAAAGTGGAGATGTTGCCTATAGCAACCAATCAGATTGTCTAGCTGTCATTTTGTAGAATGTACTAAATGAATGAGAACTAGAATCTGATTGGTTGCTATAGGCAACATCTCCACTTTTTCAAACCCGCAGTTTAGTAAATATACCCCCAAGTCCGTCTCAGAGATTATGATAAAAAGCATTTGGATGCAGAAAGGCACTATACAAGCACAAGTACCGAGATCTTATACTGCACAGACAGAGCGAGGAACTGAAGTTGGAAGGAATCGGAAAGATTTAAGACCTCAACCGGGTCATCAAGAAGACAACATGTCTGAATATTCCTCAACTGATATGGATACTAGTGTTAAGAACAGCAAACAGACTGTCTCCCAGGAAAGGTCTGATATGGTTGATGAAACAGAGACTGTGTATAAGAGACCTAAAAGAGGCATTTGCAAACCTGAGAGACTCATTGAAACTTGCTAGTTACCAAGCTATATACATTTATCTTTAACATAAGCACTATATACCTCAGTGCCATAACACAATTATATATATATATATATAGCTTAAAATAATAATAATTGTGTTATAGCACTGAAGTATATAGGGCTTATTTCAAAGAATAAAGGATGTGATGTTATTGCAGAGTTCATGTGTGCATAGTATTTGCTGACACTCCCTTACTAGATAAATAAGCCTGAGTCTTTGCTGACAGTCCCAGGAGCAGGGGGGTGGCTGGGAGATAGGGCGTGGTTTTAATAGAATGTGGCAGTTCTGTAATGGCTGAACAAAGACAGCTCATAGTTCTATCCATGCTCCAGAGTTCTTTAATCCAAAAGAAGCACAAGCAAAACAGTGATTAATATCTGTAAAGAGATACTGGTAGAAGAAGTGCCAGCTGGCCTGGATTCTACACATAACTAAGAGTCCGAATTCTATATATATAAAATCTCTTTTAAGGCGCTTCAATAAAGTGGCAGAGGCTCATTTTATTAAGAAAGAAACCAAAACCAGTATTCAGAGTAATATCATCAATGGCTTTTTTTCAGCCCACATAATAACCATTTAGAATAGCAAAATAGGGACCAAATAAGCCCACCCCTGATCTACCCAAGCACCTTCTCTTTTGAGGTCCACAAATTGGGACTTTCCTGCCTGGATGTATAGATCTGTCAGAACACAGGGCTGGTGGCATTCACTAGGAAGTGGGCAGGATGCGGGAGAATGGCCTGGTTTCCCATGGTTCCGGGAGACCTACCCGAATTTTGGGAGAATGGGCAATTATGGCTTTGATCACAGGGATGACAGATTATCGTGTGCCTGCACCAATGTCTAGTGTTACTCTGATATCTATTATTACCCTTAGGCACTAATCCCTGTATACTCCAGTGTCTTATAGTATGGGAAGGGATCTGTTTTACGCTCATGTTTTATTTCAATATAATACATTATGGTGAAATATGAGGAGAAGAGGTGATCTATAGCCCCAATATTGTAGAGGGATGAGGAATATGGCCCGGACATGTGATATAATGTGAGTTATTTGTGTATATCTGATGCTTAGCACAGCATGGGATGGCTCTCAGGTCTGCATGACTGTGACCAGCTAATTGTCTGTATATCTCCGAGCTGTGTAGAATAAGAGACCAGCGTCTCTGGATCTGTGTAACATAAACTAATGTGAGATATAACATATCTGATGTGTGGCCGACATTACATCAGTATTAATTCTTAAACTCTGATAATACATAGAAGGTGTAACTAGGATTTATTTTATATAAACCTGAACAGATGTGAAATTCTATCTACAATATATGTGACATAATGTCACACTATATAACCCCACACTGTACAGCTAATGTGCATGTGTCTAGCATAGGGGACTTATTCCAGCTTCTAGTGTGTCCCCATTGTACCAGTTAGTGTACATGTATCTCTGCAGAACACAATCACTGCACCAGCCCCTGATAGATACTGACAGGCTGCACATGACCTGTAGTAATCTGGGGCTTACTGGAATATCTACACAGGAGTCTTCTAGTTGTCATCAACACCCAAAATATAAATGACAAAAACACTCCGATATATTTTTTTTTTAAAAAAGAGTTTTTTAAACATTTTTGGCCTGATTCATTAAGAAAAGTAAAGCAAAAAAATTAGAATGTTTTCTCCGGGACAAACCATGTTACAATGCAAAGGGTACAAATTAGTTTATTATTTTGCACATAAGTTAAATACTGACTATCTGAGTTAAATGGGATACTAGTTTATATAGTTTCACATCTGGGAAACAGCTTTTTTTGGGTTTTTTCCGGACAAATATTCATAAGAAGTGACGAATACCCCTAGATATTTAATTTTGTGCTTTTACCATTTGAGATTACAACGTGATTGGACACTTTCCTCCCTGTAACAGTATGACCTCAGCCTTTGAAAAGTTGATTTTATATCCTGAGAGGATTCCATGTTTGTCCATTAGTTGGTATATGGCTGGTAAAGAGGTCTGAGGCTGGGTAAGGTATAGGAGAAAATCATCTGCAAACAATGAGGTCTTAAATTTCTAGTCTCCCACCACCATACCATAATATGAATCTGGGTTCCTAAGTATGGAAGCTAGGAGTTCTATTACCATGGTGACAACAGGCAGCCTTGTCTTGTCCCATCAAAGATTGGTATCGTGTCAGAAAGGATCCATTTATTAAAACTTTAGCGGCAGGAGTGGTATATAGGAAAGAGATTCCCTTGACGAATTCCGCTGAGATCCTGTAATCTTTTAGTGGTTGCAATATAAATATGCAGGAAATTTTATCAAATCCCTTTTTGGCATCAAAGAATAGAATTAGCGCCGGAGATTTCCTTTTCTTTATACGCCCCAAGACAAACCCCTCTTGGTCATAATGAATCAATTCTGGAAGGATTCCTTTGAAACAATTGGCAAGGATCTTTATAGCTAGCACACTCATACGGGTCCTTCCTTTTTTTTATGTATCACCACACAGCTGGACCTCCCCAAAAAATGCTATATATTCTAATCTTTTCTATTTTTCAATACATTTATATTTTGGAAGGGTCATTCAGTGAAATCTTTATATAAACAAGGCTATTCGTGAGGGTCAGCACGCAGCTGGACCCCCCCAAAGAACACTATATAGTCTAATCTTTTCTGTTTCACAATACTTTTATATTTTGGAAGGGTCATTCAGTGAAATCTATATTTAAGGAAGGCTGTTTGTAAGGGTCAGCACGCAGCTGCCAAATTTAAATTGGTTACCCTGAGGTTATTTATTTATTCAGTTACAGTTATAGTAAGTTTGAATATGCAAAGGAGGTTTGGGTGCAATAAAAGGGAGATATCAACACTATTCAGTTTATTATTTTTTCAATTGAACCAGAGAAAGCAAATGCAATGAAATCCTTAATTAAGACAGCTCACTGCAGACTTTGGCCAACATTGGTGAAAATCGGAACCGTTGTGAAGGAATCATTAGAAAATAGACTGTAAATGACTGTAAATGAATGTTAATCCTATAAATAGTAATATAGGAGCAAAAAACAGCTCAAAATGACATTATTTTACCTATTTTTCACAGTTTCTCTCGGAGTTGGCGATCTTCCTCTAAAGTTTTGGCTGAATGTAATTTATTTTGATGCCAGAGTAGGATATGGAAGGGGACAGCCCATCTGTACTTTATTGCACAACAGGAGAAATTGTATAATAAAATGTTTCTGTTGCTAAAACCAGTATAAAAGATATTACAAATGTTCCAAAATAAACATGCAGTATATATGCACCATAAAATATAAATTGGTATATAACAGCACGCTAATAGATATCATATGGAACTTGTATCATCGGCATTACACATAAGCAAGTAACATCCAATGAATGATCCTTAGAATATTTTCCAGTAATAATCCAACAAAGCAATTTCTATGCCCTGCGGTATGCCTCAAATCATCAGATTGTTCCGTCTATCCTTATTTTCCTGGTCTTCCCGTTGTTCTTGGTTGCGAAGCATATTTTGTCTTAGGTGGTGGCGTTCCTCTTCTGTGGCCTGTTGAGGAGTGATTACTTCATTCATTTTAGATTCCAGCTGATCAGTTCTATTGCCAAGGTCAATGAGTTCAGTTTTGAGGGAATTAATTGCGGTGTGAATGTCGTGAACATAGAGAACTTACAGTAATACAGGTTAACCCATCACATAATTGTTGGGAATAAGGTCTAAATCATAACTGTAGCTTTTATTTGATATATCACCTGACTCAATTGATAAATTGAGCTACTATGGTGTAAAATACGAAGTCAAAAGGACTGTTGTATGTTTATTTGGTGGCTCTGCACATCCCGGTGTTAGAAGATAGCAGTGTCACCCGTGGCAGTTTTAAAGGCCCCTGGGGTGAGCTATATCCTGACACAAGTTAGTTTTTTGGACACCTGATTAGACTTTTTGGAGCCGTTCACAGCTTGACATCCTTGCAGTCAAAGGCAGCATTTGAAGGCTGCCTATACAGGTATATAGAAATATGAACTTCAAAGAAAATGTGCTCATATTTCATATTTTGGGAAATCTGTGTGCCACTCCATACTAAGGGGCAGAAATAACACCCGGGTCGTGAATTATACCCGAGAACAGCTATAATCACATGTCTTTGGGAAAGGGATGTCCCATTGTTATAATTCTATCATGTTTGGTATTCAAATGTGTGGGAGGTTATGACTGGTTTATTGAAGAGGGAGTTATGTCTCTGAGATATATTTGTGAAGAGTTATCAAAGGTCAAAACTTTTGGAATATTTGTGAGTAAACAAAAGTGACACCCAGGGAACATTCCTACCCCCCTATTCGCATCAACACAGCTCCTGTGAAGACCGTCCCATTTCATTTTGCTTAAAAAATCTGTGTTGTGGAGGGGCAATTCTCAGTTTCTGGGGGATCAATCTAATTGAAGGACTGTCCATCTTTTCTGCCTATGCCCAGCATACAGATTATTATACGTAAATTATGTTCTGTACTTTCATCCCATTTGTTTTTAGAACTGTTTGCAATTTTTTACTTGTATGTTAAATTTTTATCTAATTGTTTTATATTATCTGTAAGCATTATACCTTTTGTATATTAAATCTAACAATTTAATAGTTCTGTACTTATTGCTCTAAACAAATGCATTGCCTGTGTAGAAGAGAGGGATTGCTTGGCTGGGTTAACTCTTTAGATACCAGAGTGTGAAGGGTTAACTGTTTAGCTACCAGAGCACAGAGTGTGCGCAGTTGAATAATTAACTCATAGGTTTGCTACGGGCCTTATACATAGCCGGTGGCAGTTGCTGAGAGGTGTGGAAGTGGGTGTCTGTTGGGAAAGGGACCAGTAAATCTGCAGCCTTAGAGAAAGAGGTCAGTGTGAGATTTGGGTTGGAATCCTGTGTGTTCCCTTACAGTAAGCTTCCAAGTCACAAGTGCGCAGAGGGCGGTTTGTGACAGATAAAGGGGATCAGGAGCGGTTTCCTGACAAAATAGAGGTGATATATTGTATGACTGTTGGAATATATGATAAGATATTAAATCAGGGAGTAGCTAGAGAGGGGCTTAATCTTGGCAGTGAACTTCCGCTTGAACTGCTTGTACTAACCATCTTGTTTCCTTGATTGCATGAAGCAAGGATTGAGTAGGCACCAGGCCTCCAACATCCGCAAGAGAAATGCCTCCTAAAGTCTGTGGATGAGTCCATGTCAAATTGTGTCTCACATATGAGAACACGTCCTTACGGTACACGGCCTATGCTTGCATGATCCATTACATCTCTCCAGGCGTAATGAGACATAAATCAACAATACACAAAATAATATATCCGGAGATGTGTGTACATATTTTTGGTCCCTATGCGCAGTATGGAAATTAATATCTAATATATGTCCAACTCTAAATGAGGTCTTTATATGTGTTAGAATAAATACCACTATTCTTCTCTGCAGTGTAATCCTGCTTGGTGTATTGTTTGTTAGTCCAGGTTCTTCTGCCCGTCTGGTAGGGTTTTTGGAAGAAAATATATATATTTATAATGAGCTAATCCATTAATATGCACCAAACATTACATGTTTTTCTATTAAAAATACTTTCTGCTAATGTTGTAAAACAAATAAGTTGAGTTATCAGACTATTAACTATAGGCCATGTAATCCCCATATAATCAGTGCACATGTAGAGTCTTCAGAGGAAGTCACTGTAGTCACTATCCAGGATCCTGTTTCGTGGGCCCTATTCCAAGCAGGTGTTGTCTCATGGGGCTGGGGTAACACAATGGGACTGTGCAGGTGGACTAGGGAGACTGTGCAGTGTGGCTGTATAATGTACCTGGAACTGTGTAATATATATGCAATTGTGCAATGTGGTTGGGGCTGTGTAATGTGGCTCCAAATAAAGCCCTTATATGTGTATGAATAAATACCAGTATTTTTATTTATACCGGATTGGGATAATTTTTTGCCCGTCTGGTAGAGGTCTGAAAGAAAACATACATTTTTATTACATTTGCAGATTTTTTTTTCTACTAAAAATACTATCTGCAGTAAATAGTCCTTAATAATAATCTGTACTCATAAAGGAACTATGTCCTCTGGTGTCATGTACACAGAACATACCTATACAATCTAGATGATGACTTGTACAGCAGAGAATGTGACTTATGTATAACATACATACCGGTGTACATCTGGACTGTCGGATACAGCTGCCCCGGCACACAGGTCTTGTTGTGGCCTTTATGAGAGCGCTTCTTGTCTGAAATAGAAACACTTTGTACAGTAGGATTAATAAATATTTTCTCCATTAATTACCACTTTTAGTACCAGGGATTTGGGGAAACGTCGTCACTATCAGGGCCAGGACTACTTTCATCATTTTGATAAAATGCACAGTGTGGAAGTTCTTAGTGTTTACCATAATACCCTACATAAAACCAATAAGACACGGACACCAGATTAACGTTGGAATAAAATATTATTTAATAAATGACTAATATTAAAACTAAAGGGGCTGAAAGGCGGCCGAGAGCAGGGCAGTCAGCAAACACAAAACCAATAACGGTGGAAAGGTAAGACCATTGTACCACCAACCCAAGATCATAACTTATCTATTGGCCGATGCGAAATATCTGTCCAACGGCAAGACTACACCCCCCTTATAACTGCCAGTAAAATCTTAAACATACTGGCCCAGAGTCCCATTCACTGGACCCAACACACGTGATGACAACACAATCCAAAGGGGGAGTAGTGACCTATGACGAGATAACCCAAGCACCATATGCAAACTTACCGACTGCACTGCTCTCCCACCTAAAAGAAACCAAGTATATAAAACCCGATAATTGCCGGGTGGGCGGGAGGAATCTGGAAGCAGAGAGGGGGAAATGGTGGAGAACTTTCACCTATATAAAACCAGACCACCCCCCTCCTCTGCCTTATTGGTTAACAGATAGAAGCAGCCCATAGGCTAAACACCTAATCACTCACCCACGGGATTTTAACTGCGTTTAGGCTGATGGCCCCACTTCCCTAAACCTCAGCTTTTTGTGTACAGATTCTTTTTTGGCACACTAAGAGGCTGATTTATGGTTGGACATAATGTTGTGGCTCAAACGAAGGTGTAAACGAAGGTGTAAAACAAAACTTGCGAAATTGTAATTTTACATGTAATCATTTTCTTTCTGCTTTACTGAAAGGGGGGGATCATGGAAAGCCTGGTGCTGGGTGCCACTTTTGTAGGGATGCCCCATGCCCGTAGCCCCCTTCAGTGGTACCTATCCCCGGTTATAGCACCGATGCTGGTTACTTGTTTAGGGGGAGGAAACTAGTTTATTACACAGTAAAGATATAATCTGATGCTGAGGTTATCATTAGCCCGTATCTTTACACCAAGCATTCGGGGAATAGTTGGAGATACAGAGGAGACCAAGTTGCAGCCGCTAGTGCATGTTACTTTAAATTGTAAATATGGACACATTTTACTGAGCAAGTGCAGAGTGGCACAATGCTTTATTATTGATACAATGTATCAATGAACTACATTGTATTAATTAATGTATTTCATTGCAGGTAAACTCCATGTAAGGTTTGGCTGCAACTAACCAATCAGAGCGGCTTGCTCACGCTCTGACCAATTAGAGAAAAGCAGCTCTGTACTAGTTAGTAGTAGCAGGCTGTCATTCGTGCAAGGAACAGTATCCGTTATTTGTAGGGTTTATTTGTTTTTTTCTTATGGCTTAGAAGGTTTGGAGATAGAAGAGGCTTCTTATTCCACTTAAGGTTGACAGTATTCAAAAGCTCAAATGGTGGGTTCAGAAACCTTAGCGCGTTCCATCCCTTAGGGGCGGCTTTGGGGACTCCCCAAGGTTCCAGTGTCCCCCAATGTATAGATGAGAAAAATTTATTTTTGTACTTATGTTAAATACTTTTCCCAAATTCAGTTGGGGGACACTGGACGCCCACCCATGGTATACTCTGGTTTTGTTCCGTGTTGCACTTTAATGGTCTATGTTTCTGAAGACTAAGTCCTTTGGATTGTTTCGCTCCCGTTTATCTTTTACCGTTGCTCCTAATTTGGGGCTTAGTTAGAAAATAACTGACATAATATTGCTGGGGGATATAGAGCAGAGGAGCTGATACTTCACCAAGTTTTCCTTAAAGCGCCCAAGCTCCGCCCGCACCTCTATACCCTATGGTTCAAGCGACCCCCAATGGTCTTGGAGAAGAGGATTTAATGTGACTACAAAAATCCTGAGGTCTGGGCTAAAATTTACACCTCATGTGGCCCAAATATTTCTTACATTTACTCACATTTCTCTACCTAAGCAAATGTAATATTATTTCTCTGGATAGATGCGGTTTTCTATTCCTATCACTGATTAGTAAATATCTTTTTGATTAATGCAAATTATCTATTGGGGAAACAAGCAAAGTGTAAAAACTAAAGCTCTAATTTAGATATCAGATATTTGTACTTTACTGGAGATTCCATCTAATCCCAATTTTCTAAATATTTCCTAGATATTATTTTGATTATACTTAGGTATTATTTTACCTTTGACATTAGAGGATTTGGAGTCTTGCTCTATAGTTGTTTCCTTCTTACAGTCTACATTACTGTCACTCAGTGGTTCTAAGGTTTTCTCTGTAATGAAATCAGACATTTAGATCACCATCATCATACAATGTGCATTAGATACAGATTAAAAAGACAAAATGCTTATTACATGGGAACACATTGCCTGAGCAGCTACAGAGTGATGTCTGCAGTGAAACCTGGGAAAATTCTACAGTAAAAGGACACAAAGGTGCCTGTGGTGACCCCGAGTTGTACAGGTAGGTGCACACGGAGATACTATCACCTTATTCATCAGGATTCACAGGAAGGATTCTCAGCAGCTGGGTGTACTTGGCCAGAAAGGAGTCACATGAACGGACCTCTACTCTGATACCTACTTAGGGTAATTACACACCGTCGCTGCTTAGTCTGCAGGAGAATCACAAAAGTAATAGGACTGAGCCTGGGGTATCACTCCACTAGCTATGGATTACATATTATGATGTTATTTGCTTTATAAGACCATTTTGTGGTCAGGGCACAGAAGGCATCTGCCATAGGCTCATAGCATCCAGGGGGCCAACTTTAACAGACATCAGTGGCTTCTGTAATAGGATTAATCACTCCTTCAACACCGTTCAGCATGCCTAAGCAATAGGGTAACCTTGGCAGGGACCGGGGAAAAGCGGAGTGTGAGGAGCTTAGTAAAAAGAGTAACTCCCAGGCGCAAGTGTCAGAATGTAAATTGATTGTATGAAAATAAGAAAAAGTAAAACATTGAAAACTTGTTTTATTTATTCTAAATAGAATGCGTTAAAAATGTATAAACAACCAGTGCACTGGATTTGTTATATGCAGAGTAAATACATAGGTTTCACGTGTTATATATGACATATAAAAGTGTACATAATCCACAATAAGTGTTCCAAAATATTGTACATATATAGATAACGCTTGATTAGCCGGCACTAGTAGTCTGCGGCAGATTGGGCTGATAAGGTCAAACCTCAATAAGTTTGTTACACAGAGGGGTATACAAAGTCCACAATCGTTGAATGTCAACTATGATTAGTGCAAGTGCACTTGATGAAAACACAGTTTAACGTATCTGTTGGAAAATAAACAGTCCTCCAGATTGTGCCTGGAATAAACAGTCCTTCAAATTTTGCCAAAGATGCAGATTAAAACAATCCAAGGAAGGGGCTGTTAGGACTAACCTGTTGCTGGATGCTTGCCCGGAGAATCAGGGTCCAGAGGTTGGCGTCCCACGTGTTCTCCAAGTGATTGACCCGAAGTTTTGTCTGTTTAGAGAGGAAGGTCCTGTACGGCCGTACCTGAATCCTTACAGATGTGTACAGAGTCACTGGAAACTGATTCACTGATTCAAAACTCAGAATGAATGGGTGTTAGAGGTAAATCTCTCGGGTAAATTCCTTGCAATGTTCATTAATTGAATGATATTACATTATGTAAATACTCATAGGAAAATAGATGGATATGAGTTCGGATTGACATTTCTACTTCAGGGTGATACATATAGTGGAATAACACATTTAATGGAGAATAAAATCAGATAGAAATTTGGCCATGTTTTCATCTTAAAGGAAACAATTGATGCTAAAGTCTATGTTAAGACCTTGTGGTGACAAAGTTTTAAGGTTGTACATCCACCTTGTCTCAACCAGTGATATGCGTCTGGTAAAATCACCTCCCCGCCATTGTTTATTGACCTCACAGATCCCTAGGAAATGTAGTTTGGAGGGATCATGTTGGTGATGAGTTAGAAAATGCTCTGGAACACTATGGGTTGTGAGTTGGTTTCTTATGTTTCGCAGATGTTCAGCAACCCTAGTTGAAAGTCTTCTAATAGTTCTGCCCACGTACTGATATCCACATGGACATTGTAGAAGGTATATAACACCCACTGTGTCGCAGGTGAGTTTCTCCTTAATTTTAAAACTTTCCCCAGTAGTGTATGAATTGAAGGAGGTAATGGGTTTGGTGTCTCTAGTTCCACTAGTTTTACAAGCTATGCATTGATTGCAGTAGTAAAACCCTGGTGTATTCTCATTAAGCCATGTAGTGCCTTTGTTTGAGCTTTGATTTGGTGGGATGGTGCTTTGGACCAAGTTATTTTTTAAATTAACTGCTCGTTTGTACACAAAGTTCGGCCTCAAAGGAAGGATTTTTTTGAACTTCTTGTGGTCCCTGTTGTATCTTGAAATAAAGGGAAGGACCACTGTATTCTGGTCAGGGTCCTTCACTTGGTGTTGTTTTTGTTTAAGAAGAAGGTCCCTATCCGTTTCCCTAAGGTCTGAATAGGCACCTTCTATGTCTTTGTTTTCATGTTGTTTTTCCAAGAACCTATTTTTAAGAATGTCAGCATAATAGGCAAGGTCAGAGCAATTCCGTCTAAGACGCGTAAACTTGGCCTTTGGTATGTTCTTCAGCCAGTTCTTATGATGGTTCTGGTGGTGGGTATGAAAAAATTGCAAACAATTTTTTAAAATGGGTCTTTGTTGCAAGATGTTAATTTTCTATAAAAGTCTCCAGATCTAAGAATTGAACCCTCTGATTGCTAATCTCACTGGTGAAATGAAGGTTGAGATTATTTCTATTGATGTGTTGGACAAACGAGGACAGTCGGTCCTCACTGCCAGCCCATATGTAAAACACAGCGTCAATGTAGCGATGCCATTTGACAATGTTATCACCATATGGGTTGTTGTTCCATATAGTGTTATCTTCCCAGTGGGCCACAAACAGGTTTGCGGAACTGGGCGCGAATTTCGCGCCCATAACAGTTCCGCGAACCTGCCTGTAGTAGCTCCCACTGGACCAGAAGTAGTTGTGATTTAATACAAAGTCGATACTGTCGACAAGTAAATCAATTTGCTCTGTTGGGAGTGAGGATGATTGTTACAAAATTGGTCTAATGTACTTGCACCCATTTTGATGATCAATAATCGTGTACAGGGAAACTACATCACAAGTCATTAGATAGAACCTGGTTCCCATTTGATATCCTTGATAATGTCTAATAGGTGGCCCGTATCGCTTAAGTAACTTTTCTGTTCGGTTACTAAGGGTTGTAGGAACCATTCTATGTATTGGGAAAGATTGGTGGTTAATGAGCCAATCCCAGATACTATTGGTCTACCTGGTGGGTTGGTTGTTGATTTATGAATCTTTGGAATGTGATAAATTACAGGCAGTCTGGGATGTTTTGTCAATAGGAAATTATATTCCTTCTTATTCAATATACCCTGTATATACGCTCGGTTTAGAAGTTGTTCTAAATCATGGAGGTACATAACAGTTGGATCATTCTTTAGTAATTCATATGTAGTCTTATCTGTCAACTGCCTCTCAAGTTCAGCTAAATAATCCCCCTTATTGAGGATAGCTATTCCCCCACCTTTATCAGCGGATTTTACAATAATATCTGGGTTTTCCCCCAGTTGTTTAATAGCCAACCTGTCCAGTCAGCTTGTGTTGTCTTGTTGATATTTGTCTTTAATGGTCAGGTTTTCAAGATCATTCTCAGTTAGTTTCTGGAAGGTGTTAATGAACAGACCTTTAGAGTGACTGGGATTGAATTTGGATGAATCCTTGATAAAAACATTAGAAATATTTGTTTAAAACGTACAAATTGCAGAATACGCATATTGTATCATTAGCTTGTCGTTTTCATAATTTACTGTCTTCTAATTGGTTGTTAAGCTTCTATACCCCTAAAACTTCTAATTGGTTGTTAAGCTTCTATATCCCTAAAACTTGTAATTGGTTGTTAAGCTTCTATACCCCTAAAAACTGTTATGTGTAATTATAAGAGTTATTTCTGCAGTCAAAGTAGTTTTGCAATTTGGAAACCTGACACTTGTGTGGTCTCTTATTCTGTGCTCTGATCGATCGTTACTATAGATATTTGACAAACTGCTGACTGACTTATTCAATTACAAGTGGTTATTCTGCTAACATAGGTAAAGAATCGCAACAGTATCTTGGTCATGGTTGCTGATAATAGCTTTGGATGGAAAAAATATATATATATATTTTTTTTCCAAATCTTTTTATTGAATATTTTTCTCAAATACAGCTACAGCAAATCAAGAAATCAAAAATGACATTTCCGTTACATTGTCTAATGTTTTCGAAAATAAATAAGATCTTCGTGACATTTTGGTATTACATAACAACATCAACTAGTAATATTATCTGAAGAGTTGCAATATAAAATAATTATGAAAACATTTTAGATAATCTTGAATATTTGCATATATGGATGTAACTGAACAATACAAGACACTGTTAGAAAATAGAAACAATTGCAATGAAATAAAATAAAGTAAATTGAAATAAAATGTAATGGAGGGGGGGGGGGAAGGGGGGGATAGTTGTTCTTTTAGTTAGTTAAAAGGAAAAGGGAATCAGTCAGACCTTTCTTCAGTTAAAGAATTTTTTTTTTTTTTTACGACTTCAGGATTTTTAGGAGACTTTAGTTATCATTCTAAGTATTTAGTCATTCTTTCCCTAACTTAATTGCCTCGTTAGATACCAGGTAGTGTATTCAAACAGTTTAAAGATGTTCTGCTTGACTGGTAGTTCCAGTGATTCGATATATAAGCCCCATTTTTTCTGAAACCTCAGGCCATCTTTTTCTATATCTCAGAGTGGCTCTCCTGTCTAAGTATATTATATCTAGAATCTCCATCTTGAGCATTCCCAGAGTCGGGGGAATCGGAGATACCCAATGTCTTCGGATCAGCTTTTTAGCTACTGTTACAATTACCGTCAGGGCTGCCAAAGAGTCAGCGGATGGTATGAGATCTTTCCAAATAGTAAAATCGGCTAACAAGAGAGGTTCAGCAGCCATCGTGACCTGTGACTTAAAAATGTGGTTAATATAGTTTACCAGCTTATACCAAAATCTCCTGACCTTCCTGCAGCTCCAAAAGTTATGCAGCCAGTCTGCCCTTTGAGATTTGCATTTCAGGCAGAAACCAGATTCCCCCTTAACCATAAAGCAGTGCCTTGTTTGTGGGATATATGCTCTGTGAACTACTTTTCAATGTACTTCTTGGAGGCTAGTAGTGGACAGAGATTTCCAAATACGTTCAAAGTGACAAGTTAAAGTGACCGGATCACTTATGCTGGGAATATCCCTTTGCCAAGCATCCACCGTTCGTCTCCAGGGGGTTGTGAGCTGCTAGATATTAAATCTGCATAAATGTATCTGATTTTGAACTTAACATTTTTTAGGAAGGTAAGCAGACTTTCCAATCCATCTGAGCTCCCTGTAGGCTTTGACTGAACTATTATTGAATTTGCATAATGCCTGAGCTGCAGATACATAAAGAATTGGGAGTTTGGGATTCTTAACTTTTCCTTTAATTGACTGAATGAATAAATATTGCCACCTGGATCGAATATGTCTTTGATCGCCATTATACCACCATCTCGCCATGTCAGAAAGTTGATGTTTTCCAAGCTAGGTTGGAAGGCTGCGTTGCCCTAGGTCGGGAGGAATTTTGTAGTCCTAAAATCTCTATTATATTTTTTATTGATATGGATCAATACCCTATATGTAGCTTTGAATAGGATACTCTCAGCATATTGTGGTGGTATCTCCGATTTAGACAGGTGTAATAATGCAGCCGGGGAATGTGGGTGAAATATAGCATTTTCCAGGTTTTTATCAGTGTAACAGCTACGCTGAAAAAGCCAATCAACTATATATCAAAACAAGGCTGCACGGGTAAATGAATTTATATCTGGTAAGTTAATTCCTCCCTGTACTTTTCCTAGAATCCGCTTACTTCTTGCTATACTCGGTTTCTTTGAGTGCCAGATGAACTTGGAAAATAACTTTGTACATGTATGCGTGTCTGACTTCTTTAAACCTATTGGAAGCATTTGTATTGGGTATGATAAATTTGGGAAGACCACACTTTTAATAACTGCGTTACGTCCCAACAGGGAAAGTGGGAGATTGTGCCACTTTGTTAAAAGCGCTATAACTTTTTTGATTATCGGCGGATAGTTAACCTCATACAATTTATGAAGCTTAGAGGTGATATAAATTCCTAAGTATTTAATTTTAGTGTGATTCAGCTTGAACCGAGAGGCTAGAACCGAATTATTTATTATTGATTGTACACCCGATATTGGAAGTATTTCGGACTTATCAAAATTTATTTTATATCCTGCGAAGGAACTAAATTCCTGAATTTCGCTCAAGATGGCTGGGACTGATTTTTCTGGATTGGACACCATTAGCAGCATATCGTCTGCAAAAAGAGCTAACTTAGTCCTGGTTGTCTAATTTTATACCCGTGTACTCCTTATTTTTCCTTAAAGCAATTGCAAGGGGTTCCAACGCCAGAGCAAATAGTAACGGGGATAATGGGCATCCCTGTCTAGTTCCTCTCTCCACCTTAAATGAGGCAGAGAGAAAGCCATTAGCTAGCACTTGTGTGGAAGGGTTACAATATAAAGACTTTAAAGTGTTAATGTATTGAGCAGGGAATCTAAATTTGTGGAGGGTTAGGAACAGGTGATCCCATGTCACAAGGTCAAATGCCTTTTCGGCATCCAGAGAGAGCAGTAAGACTGGGTCTTCTCTCTCCGAACCTTCCAAGGCATGAAGACTTAATAGAATTTTCCTATCATTAGTTACTGAGTGCCGTCCCCAAATAAAACCTGTTTGGTCATTGTGAATTAGACTTGGTAATAGGATTTTGAGCCACTCAGCTAGTATTTTCGTAAATAATTTGTAATCTACGTCTAACAATGATATGGGTCTATATGATCCTGGTGACTTTGGATTGCGTCCCGGCTTGGGGAGCACTTTGACGATGGCGCTATTAAAGTACATTGGGATTTTGTGCTCTGAGAGTATTAAGTTGAAACAATCTGTCAATAAAATCACAATCCTATCTTGTAGAATTTTATAGAATTCTCTGCTCAACATATCTGGGCCTGGAGATTTAAAGGATTATAGCTGTTTAATTGCACTTAATACTTCCTCAGAAGAAATAGGCTGAACTAGAGCTTTTGATTGTGCCTCAGTCATTTGAGGTAAAGAGATTTTTCCCCAAAACTCTTCTTGCGCTATGGTATCAGTAAGATCTTGTGAATAAAGTTTAGAGTAAAAGGAACTAAAGATTTGTATAATTTCTGACCCTCGGTATTTAATGGTTCCATCTTGTGACTGCAAAGATGAAATATTGCTATTGGGCCTGGCTCCGTTTAGTAAATTTGAGAGGATTTTACCCGATTTGTTGCCAAATTTGTAAAAGTTGAATTTACTTGCCATTTGTTGGCGAGTACATTGTTGCTGTATTACTTGATCAAAGTGCACTTGTTTTTGTTTATACTTATTTTTATTTTCTAGTGTAGGTTTTCCTTTATATGTTTCAAAAGCTTCTGTCAAATCACGTTGAGCATCACAATATGTTTTTTGCTGGTCTTTGTTATATTTTGCTACATATGAGAGGATTTCCCCTCTCAGGACTACCTTTGCAGTTTGCCAGAATAGCATTGGGTCATCAGTATGCTGCTGGTTGTTATGTATATATTCATCCCACGCTAGTTTTACCATATCTTGGAATCTTGTAGAATTAGAGTGTTTAGCTGGGAATCTCCACTCTTTGTGTTTTCCTAATGAGATCTGTCTGTTTATTTGTATCCAGATCATGGCATGTTTAGAGAGGCCTACTGGTTCAATGCCAGTTGCTAATGTTTTATTGGCCAATGAATGTGAGACCAGAAAGTAATCTATACGAGAAAGGGTGTTATGGGCCGCCGACAAACATGTGAATTCCGAGTCAGTCGGATGTCTAACTCTCCAGATATCTACCAAACCTAATTGATCTGAAATATATTTTATGCCAACTTGACTAACAGACCTCTTTTGTTTCGACAGAGCTGACCTATCCAGGTATCTGGAGGCCACCATATTAAAGTCTCCACCAACTATGAGGGACGAGTCTGAGTATTTATAAAGCTTGTTAATCAATTTTAGGAAGAATGGATTGGTTTGAGCATTTGGGGCATAAACATTGCAAATTACATATTTGGTGTCTTCAATGGTGATATTTACTACAACATATCTCCCGTCTTTGTCAACTATTTTATGATGAATATCTATCTTAAGGTTTTTCTCAATTAAAATTGCTACCCCTCTTGATTTCCTGTTGTATGAGGCATATATCAAAATCTTTTAACCCAACATTGTCAGCTTATCATGTTCTGCATCGTTCAAATGTGTCTCTTGGAGTAAAGCTACATCTGCTTTAGACTTGTTTAAATAGGTTAACAGTTTTTTCCGTTTAATAGGCGAGTTGATACCTCCCACATTCCATGAACAAAATTTCAACATTGCCACTTAAATATTCTTTTCTTGTGTTTCAGATGTCAGGGAGAGGACTCTCCCAACCAATAAAATGCATGTTACCCAATGGTCTGTGTGCATGTCCCTTTTTTTTCCCCCTTCTTCTTTCTTATAAAGAGAAACAACTATTTTTGATGAGGAATAGGGATAGATAAAAAGATCACAATAATACTTAGACACGAACTGGTTCACAATAAACCCTGTAATTTCTGAAGTGAAAAGGGCTAATAAGCCCTGTTGGTGCTTTGTCAGTGAGGGGGGGAGGGAAGTTGCAAATAAAAAGGTGCAACAAAAAAAACCAGCATTCAACGTTAACATCTAAACAAATGAACTATATAAAAGTGTGTGGGGGGGGGGGGGGGACCCACTCCGTCTATGGGAATAACTACCCATACAACAATAATAATATCTTGTAGTAAGAACAAGTCTATGTCAAGGTCCCAACACAACATAAGTTGGCTGGTAACATAACATAGAGTAGAGAGCGTACTAGGGAGTAACCCCAGTATCTATGTAAGATCTTGGTTCGATAAGCACTAACACAATGGAAGTATGGCTATATCGTTAATTACAATACTTATGTAAAAACCTAGTTTCAATGAGCATAAACATTTCGACTACACAACGTTATCCTTGCCTATTATCCAGCATCACTGGCTAAGACATATTTCGGCTGGGATTCAACTATTGGTTTCTTATTGAGCTAAACCTAACAGAAAAGAGATAATAAGAACCAACAGAGTAACAAAGCTCTTATACGGCATTGTATAAAAAAAAAAAAAATCACATAGACATATTTACGCATTCTGAAGGCCAGCAGATGAATTGTCTCTGTAATAGTAGTGTTCAGCTGGTGTATAACAGCAGTGGTTGTGAACCTTAATCAAGCTTATTAAACTGGTGGATCAGTTTCCGCATCCAATTCTCTCAGAAAAGCTTGTGCGTCTTCTGCAGTTGTAAAGTCTTTGTACTCTTGGCCGTCAAAGATCCTCAGGCGTGCCGGATATAGAAGAGCACATTTTTTCCCCTTCTTTACCATTGAAGAGCACACTGTGGAGACTTCCTTCCGTGCTCTAGTGACTTCCGCTGAATAATCCTGAAAATGCAATAGGCGATTACCTTCCCAAGTCATCGGCCTTACTGTCTTTGAAGCCGACCAAAGAGCATTCTTATGTACATAATTGAGACATTTAAAGATAACCGTGCGGGCTCGGTCCTTCATATTTTCTCTTGGCGGTCCCAGTCTATGCACACGTTCAATTTCTATATTGGTGAATTCTTCATTTATCCCTAGGATCCGGGGTAGTTCTTTTGAAACAAATGTCAGTAGAGTCGGGCCTTTGACTGCTTCAGGCAAGCCTACAAGCCGTAGGTTATTTCTCCTAGATCTATTCTCCAGATCATCCAGCTTGTTCAGCATTTGTTTTTGCGTTTTATATAGAGAACCCGTGAGAGTCTTCTGCTCCTTGATTTCATGCATGTTTTCCCCAATTGGCATCTCATTCATCTGAACCTGTTTTGCGGTCTGTGATGCTTGGTCTTTAAGCTCCTGTATAGCCGCTGTGAGAGTATTCATCTGCTGTTGCTTTAATGGTTCCATAGTCTCTCTGATGGCTCGTACAACGGATTCATAAGAAAGAGCTGGAGTATCCGCCACTTTCTGGCTAGATTGTAGTGGAGATGGAGGACTGGCCGTTGCGTTAGATGAGTTATCATTAGCATCTTTTTCAGTCACCTTGCTGCCCTGACCAGTGTTCCTCGCTCCTCCTCTTTTGCGTTCAGAATCAGTACGTTGCTGCTTGCCACTTGTGGCTGAGTTGACATATCTACCCATTGTTAACGGCTAAGAAAGTAGGACTATGCTTTAAGCTGGAGATCTTGACGTGACCTTACACAATATCTGACAGAGTGGGTATTGGTCCCCCCAATTCACATAGTAACTTTACATCTCAGGAATTAGCTTTGTATCAGTCGTGGAATTGATGTGTAATTCCTATAAAAAAAAAATTTGTAGAAGGGTTGGGGAGTCAAGACAAGCTGTTTGTCTGTGCTATTAACTTTTAGAGATTTTCTGTTTAGTGGATGCACTCCTGAACACAGGACTTTGCTGCAATAATTTATTCTGCCACTAGGTGGAGCCAAACTCTTATTAATCTGTTAGCTGTTGAGTGGAATGTGAGCGGAATAACAAAGTTTTCAATGCACAAGCAAATAGCAAACAATATGCATTAAATCTTAAATATGTCACTTTTGCTCCCTTTCTTGCTTTGTTTTCTTTTCCACTCAGGTGAACCTTGCACTTTGCTATTGTTCTCCCTTCCCCTTCTCTTTTTTCTTCCCTCTCTCCTTTTCTTCTATAAAGCGCCTTTTCTCTGCAGATATCTTTCGTGCCAAACACTTTTCTGGGGATTTATCCCAGCTTGCAGAGTGCAGGAGTCCCGCTAGTGGTAAGCGCTTTTTTAATAATTCTGATTTCTGCTGTATATGCAGAGTCGTGGTAGCGCTGAAGGCGGTTAGATGTGATTTTATTAGCGCTAGCAGCGCTTCTATGGTTACACACCTGTGAGGCTTGTCTGGGAGATTTGCCGACTTGGTTTCTTGCGGGCCCGTCAATGGCGCCCTAGTGTGCTCCAGGGGGAAAGAGCTGACCGCGGACCGCGAGGAAGCTGAGACTTCCAATTTCAGGTCTCCAAGTGATGTGGACTCGCTGGTGAGTGCTGGAGTTCCCCAGTCCTTACTTAGACTTCTCGGTTTGGGTCTCTTTGGTGATCCCTGAACGGAGCCTCTAACAGACACGTCAGTCCATGTTGGCTTGTTAGCCAAGCCCAAAAATATTTTTTAAGAGTGAGTTTCCTGATAAATTTCTGAATATCGATAAATGTATCAAATTTATTAAGACTCCTCTCAGGGGCAAATTTAAGGAGTATATTTTCTTATTTTCACTCTTGTTCCTATATCTGCATCCTCCTCTCTTTCCTCTAAGTCCCATGTTTCTCTTCTCCTTTTGAGGCATGATGCAATTGGACTTGTTATTGTGTGTTGTATAGGTGGAGGAGATATTTTCATTGCCAAATCTAAAAAAAAAAGATAAGTAAAAAGATAAGTAAGGAGATAAGTAAAAACATATGGTAAGGAGTTCCCTGCAGGTGTTGTTTTTTCCTTAATATGACTTTTTCTTAAGGTCGGCAGATGCCCCTTGACTGCTTTTATGGTATTATTGTTTTACTAGTGTAGTGTATTGATCTTTTTTACGGTATCTAGGTGATTGGTCCAAACTAATATTCCTTGGGTCCAGAGGTTTGTAGACTCTGGAATTGGAAGTGTGAGGAGCTTAGGGCCAGCACCGGACATGGGCATTAGTTCTCCACAAACGTGTTCCATATGTATATATATAAAATGTACTCTATACGGATATTTTAATGTACCAATAAAAGTTACGTTTTACTGATTGATATAGGGTATCTATTACACATTCCCTACGATTTTAGAAGTCGCAGTCCTTATTAAAACACCAACTCTCTTTTTCTTTCGCCAGCGTCTTCTGCTTTCTGTACTCTGGACGTCCCACGACATCCTCTCTTCTCTGCTCCGCTGGACTTTTGAGAAAGTGGCGGCACCCGGCGTGACGTCAGCGCTCGGCGAGCGCTCATTGGCCCGCCGCAGCGCCAATAATTCAAACGGCCAGAGGTGAGCCAGGATTGGCTCACTCATCCGGCCGCTGATTGGCCAGCAGGGGGAGGTGAGCCCTGATTGGCTCACCTGCCCACTGCTGTATGCACCTGCGGAAGAAGAGGAGAAATACTCACTGACACTGGATCGCAGGAACAGTGAGTAAGTTTTCTTTTCTTCTTTCTTCACCCTCTTCACGGGCATAGCAGCGGGATTTATCTTCGCCCTCTTCCTGGGCGCTGCAGCAGGGCACATCTCCACAGCATCTATATTACCACCTGCTCCATAACAAACAGCCATGATGGCTTTCACCTCCTCTTCCTCTTTAGGAGACAGCTGTCTCTGTTCTGCTTTATCTGATGAGTACAATTAAAATATTCATATTTATTCCTACACGCATATTTTCCTAAACTCATAAACACTGATATAGATCTAAGCTGACAAATAGCAGTAATTTGATATTTGAGACTGAGTCCTTTTGTCGTCTTTCTTTGAGGGGTTAAACAAATCCAGGATTGTTTTGCAAATATAACCGTATTTCCCTTTTATTCCTAGTTTCCAGGAGAGACGGAGACACATTAGGATTAGAGGAGGGGGGTAGGGCTTGTTGATGTGGTCATAAAAGAAAGTACAATCGCACAGATTACTGAAAGTCTCCCTCTTCGTTTAGAATATTATATATTCTCCTCCTAATAGAGATATAAGGGGTGCTATCTAATGACACCCAAGATATTGCAATTTTTACAAAGGAAAGAAAAAGAGAGTTGGTGTTTTAATAAGGACTGCGACTTCTAAAATCGTAGGGAATGTGTAATAGATACCCTATATCAATCAGTAAAACGTAACTTTTATTGGTACATTAAAAGTGTCAAAAGTAGCGAAACATAAAGTGACTATTGTGCATAACGTGAGCGTGAGATAAGATACGCTGAAAGCACTCTTCATCCAGAGGAGTATATAATTAAGTAGCTATAGATATAACCCATATGATAGTGGGTCCTCTGTAGCTATGTATTTTCTCCTTAGACTCAGAAATCCCCCTTGTTGTGATTATTGTGTATTCACAATTTGATTATCCAGGGAGATAGTAGGTCTTATTGATAATAAAGACCACTCAGAGATCATCAAGTCAATGGCATTACTTAATATCATCTACAATGGGTTAAATGAGCCTTGCATGGACTATCTATACTAAATGTCCTGCACTAAGGCTATTGTTGGCAGTGTCTCCTGTAGCGGAGGCGTGGTGCATCAGCGCAGCCCTGGCTAGTTAATCAAGATATTTAGTAATATCTGGCTGACAATGCTATATCTTCCTCCACTAAGTATGAAAAAGTTCCCCTCAGTAAAGATATTGTCTAATGATCATTGAACAAGTCTCCACTAATCTGAACCCCTCCACAATCCATAAAAGACTTGCATTCACTGATTCTATTCTAAGATAGTCAGGAAGAGTTACGGGGAGTGTATTGCTAGCTGCCTATTTGAGAATCCGTTACCTTTGGGTATATGGAGCCTATTAAATATGCCATTGAGTCATAAATAAAACTGGATCAGAGAGTTTACACAGCGACAATGCCGACGCGCGTTTCGCTAGGCTTTTTCAAGGCATGTTGATGTGGTGCCAGATTGTGTTATTTCCCTGCCCACCTTGCAGCAGGTAAGCACTATTTTCGGAACAGTACACTGGTCCCTCCAGAGTCCAGAAGGTCTCCCTCTAATTCTGGAGTTTAATATTGGAGTATAAAATATTAATACCCTATATAAAATTTATGTTTTATATGTCATGTAGACATAGTACTAATGGTACGGTTATCATATGATTGTATATGTAACATATATTGATGTTACATCCAAATGTCACAATTTTAAATATTTTGCTCCAAAGGAACTGGACATACTTGGATGTGGGGCTAAATCTATAGACCCCAGTGCTGCCCGGGGGGTGGTAGGTTCTGACGGAGTTCATAACATGTTAAACAGGGGTCGTGGTCACTTGTATAGGTGCATTAACAGTATGTGAAGCCGAGATCTGAGATAGTTTAAATGTCTGACACAAAATTTAAACCTTAAATTGCGTTAGCTCCAAGGTTAAAGGATATATTACATCCTAATGGTAATTATTGAATGTGATTTATCAGTCTTTGCAGATCCATCTAGGATCAGGGGGCAGTGTTACCCCCTGCTAACAGTTGTGTCTTTGCCTACTACAAGAATCTCTACCCAGTGTGATAGGCCAGGGGGAAACATCAACAGCAACCCTGATATGAAGGCGAGAGGTCTAGGGTACCAAGTAAATCAAGCTTTGTAAAGATCTTTACCTTCTGTAGCCTCTCCAACAATTCAGGAATTAAGGGGAGTGGATAACGATTCTTGACTGTAATCTTATTGAGTTCCCTATAATCAATACAGGGGCGTTAAATAGAATCTTTCTTTTCAACAAAGAATAAGGCAGCACCAGCAGGAGAAGTAAAATGGCGAATGAAGTCTTTGTTTAAGTTTTCATCCAGAAATTCCCTAAGGAATTTTAACTCCGGTTTGGATAGAGAATAAAGTCACCCAAAAGGTATGGATGATCCTGGTAACAGCTCAATGGGACAGTCATAAGGGCGATGAGGAGGTTATATATCTGCATTCTTTTTATCACAGACATCTGAGAATTCACTGTATTGCGAAGGCAATTTCAAATCTTTAGAAGGAAGTTCGGTGACCTGCTGGTCTACAGATACCACAGTTCTAGACAGGCAGTTTAGTTTGCAGTGCTCAGAAGGAAAGGATAAAGTGTGAGTATCCCAGTTGACACAAGGATTATGGGTAGACAGCCAGGGGATTCCCAGTATTATGGGAAATTCAGGTGAAGCAATCAAATGAAAGCTTATAGCCTCCTGATGCCCTGGTTCAATACTCATTTCTAGCTGGATTGTTTCGTGAGTTACTGGCCCAGAAGACAAAGGGGATCCATCTACAGTCTCCAGATTTACAGGAGCTTGTTTACTCTTTGATTCAATGCAGTTTTCCAGTGCAATGGTGATATCCATGAAATTCCCACCAGCACCCGAGTCAAGCATAGCCAGACTGAAAATTAAAAGAGACCCGGATGAAAGCGTTATTGGGAGAACAAAATGTGATTGTTGCGGCAGAGAATCTCCGTTTTCATGAGCCAAGGGATTAAGTGATTGCGAGATGGAACTGGATTGAATAGACTCTTTGGAGTCCATTTGCTTAAAATCAGTCATAGCGATGGTCTGGTGAATCTTATTTGGGCAAGTGAAGGCATAATGTCCTTGATCACCCCAAATTTAAACAAAGATTCTCCTCCCGACATCTTTGTTTCTCATTAAAACTGAGTGGTTTCCTCATTACATCAATTTGCATTGGTTCGGGAGAGATGCTTGGATTGTCTGATGGTGCAGCTTTGAACACTGTAGGTCTATTAAACTGATGCAAATTACTGCTCATACCGAACGCTCTTAATCTTTAATTTTTCCTCTCACTTAGCCTTTGATCAATACGAATGCACAGCTGGATAAAATCATCCAGATCATCAGGGGTGTCTACTCTGGCCAGTTCATCCTTTACTTGCTCAGAAATGCCGCGACGGAACTGGCTTTTTGTTTTGCAGAATCATTCCATGTCGTGTATGAAACCAAGCATCGCAATTCAGCGGTATACTCAGCCACCGAGCATCTTCTTTGTCGCAGTCTATGGAGTTTAGCTTCAGCGGTGGCACATCGGTTAGGATCATCAAAACTTGCCCCATACCGGACGTAAAAGAATCCAGATCTTTCAGAATAGCACTGTCTTGCTCAATGTAAGAAGAGACCCAGGCTAGGGCTTCCCTATCAGGAGATTAATTATGAAGAAGATCTTCATCGTATCATCTTTGAACTGTGTAGGTAGCATGTAAAAATAAATATTGCACTGGTTTAAGAAGCCTCTGTATAAACGACTCAGTTCCTTATCACTGCTCACTGGGAACTCCCCTAGAGGGCCGCGACCTGCAGGGTGGAAGCTGCCAAGCCCTAATTCCCTTGCGGGAACCTCTGGTGAAAACCTTCCACTTTGTTAGATTCAGCGCCTCTGGGTGAAGAACCACCAATCCCAGGCAGAACAGAAGGATCCCACTCATCCTAGTGAATCCTGACACCTGTTTTCACTATCAATTTTTCTTCTTATTTGGATTGTAAAGCATACACATTGAACTGCACATGACAAACAGTTAAGCTAACTTGACAATTGCATACATTTTGACAGTTCATAAACAACTGTTTCTTGTTTTTTCTTCATTCAAAGCGCCATATACTGATTTTGTATTAGATTTTATATTGGATTTTAAACTTGACGTGTCAGGAAAATGGCACCTGACAACATCTGTGTACACAGAGCTGAATAGAATGTATATGTTTTATTGAAATACGGGCAGCATGGTGACTTAGTGGTAGGCACTTCTGTCTCGCAGCACTGGGGTCATGGGTTCAATTCCCGACCATCGTCTTATCTGTGAGGAGTTTGTATGTTCTCCCCGTGTTTGTGTGGGTTTCTTCCAGGTGCTCTGGTTTCATCCCACACTCCAAAACCATAGTGGTAGGTTAATTGACTGCTATCAAATGACTCTAGTCTCTCCCTCAGTATGTTTGTGTGTGTATGTTAGGGAATTTAGACTGCAAACTCCAATGGGGCAGAGACTGATGTGAGTGAGTTCTCTGTACAGCGCTGCGGAATTAGTGGCACTATATAAATAGATGATGATGATAGTCAATAAAAGTCACCAAACCAACAAACAATTTAATGAAACATAATTTATTAGACAAACAATATTTGCAATACTCTTGTAACTGAGATACGCTATAAATGACTGCACAGTAAAGACAAACAATGGGTAATCCAGCAAGTAAAACATAGATGCAAAGAAGGGTAATGGTAACTAAAGTAAAATATTAACTTTAATTAAAAACCAATTCTCACTGTGTAGTCTACTAATCATTATAATTAAAAAAAAGTTTGTCATTTTACATAGTCCGCTTAATTTTTGGGTCATTTTCTTCCTGTTATATATTTCTTATTGTTCATTTCTGGCTGCAGTAAAATAATGTAACATTTAGGAAAGAATATACACACAAGGAGCCCAGCACTGGAAGATATGATGGCAAATATCTCCACTGCGACCATGTGTTTTCCTTTGGTGCTTAGATAAGCTGGGATAAATGTAATCCAGACACTGGCAAACACTAGCATGCTGAAAGTGATAAACTTGGCTTCATTGAAGTTGTCAGGGAGATTCCTGGCTAGAAAGGCAACAAGAAGGCTGATCGAAGCCAAGAGTCCCATGTAGCCCAAGACACATGCAAATAATACTTTAGATCCTTCATTGCATTCAATAATTATAGTTCCAATCTCTGCTACCATATTGTACTCTGCAAAAGGACCAGAACTACATAACCATATTAAGCATAAGACTATCTGGACCATTGTACAGGAAGGCACAATGTATATAGGAATTCTCAGTCCAACAAGTCTTTTAATTTTACTATCTGGATTTGTAGCACTGAATACCATGATGACAGTGATAGTCTTGGCTAGTATCGCTGATAGACAAATGGAGAAGATAATTACAAACACCACTTGGCGCAGCATGCAGGTTATCAGGTTGGGTCGTCCGATGAATACTAAGGAGCACAGGAAGCAAAACATAATCGAGACCAGAAGCAGATAACTAAGTTCTCTGTTGTTGGCCTTAACTATGGGTGTTTTATGTTTAATGATAAACAAACAAAGCACAGAAAAAGTGAGAACACAGCAAATGATTGAGATGAAAGCCAGGGAGGAACCCAAAAACTCATCGTAAGCAAGAAACTGAATGGGTTTGGGTGCACATTTCTCTTTTGAATTATTTGGCCATTGGTCTTCTCGACATGTGAGACATTCAGCGCCATCTGAGGAAAAATACAAAAGCAAATACTAATATATATAAAAAGTAACACATAACTCTTAAAATGAAGCTGTAATCTTTGTACACACAAGGGAAGCAGCCATTTTTGCTGGATGAACCAATATACATGAAAAGGAAGTCTATTGGTTCAGCAAAAAGTATTGACATTACTGTGGTTAAAAGTACTTTTTACTTACTTTTGGCACATGCATTGGCAATATTACTGGTCCCTAGATAATTTATAGACTGGAGTTTGAAAGATTCATTTTCATGAATTTTGGTTGAGCCAACAAAATACCACCAGCTCCCAATACTCTGTAGGCAATGGTTATTCGATGAATAAATTTTCTAGTCCATTTATACATTCATGACCACACATGTATTTGTTTTCATACAAAGTTATAGTAATTGATTATTACATGTTTTAAGGTATCAAACAAAATTTTATTGTTTCACTTTGTAGATTCTTATTTCTTGAAACGTATTTATTTTTTAAAAGTCACATACAAAATTATGACCAGTTTCGGTTTAAAGCTTTTTTTTAACCTTTATAACTATTTGACTTTATAATGTTGACATTGTTATTTGTACACACGCAGTATAGTGTTTGCTATTTTGACTCAGGGTGATCTTGTGGACAGTCATAGGTGAAGACCATCTTGGACCTGGACGTGACTGATAATATAGTAGCTTGCATTGTGAATTTCCTAATCAAGCAATTCCCTTGTACTAAATGTTTCTAAAATAGTTTCATTTTTCCATTTGTGTGTCGCACAATATTTTTACTCCTTAAGATCATTTTAATATTACAGTACAAATTTTTATAAGCATTTCACATGTTTTACAAGTAGCACTGTCCTTTGTAGATTCCTTTCCTTAATCTACAACTACCTATTGAGAATATTTTTAGTATGCCCAAATAAGACAGAGGGATTGTAATGGGGATTTTAGCATAACATGTTTGTGATGTACTCTGTTTTACGTGTGCTTTGCTGAAGTTATATTTTGTTATTTTCCTATGCATACAATGTGCATTTGTGTACATGCAATAGGTCCTAACCGTTTGTACTATGTCACTCATTTTTAAAAAAAACTCCATGATGAAATGGATAATAGTTGTTGATCGCAAAGACATACTTCAGGTTATCTAAATATAAAAATCATATACAATACATAATTGCGTATAAAATATCTAATATTACATACCATTTGGGTTGAGGATCTCTCCTTCTGAGCATGGAACACAATCAAAACAACATATCTTTTGCCCTTGACCAGAGGATCTTCTAAAGCCTTTTGGGCAAGGGTTACTGCAGACCGATATCGGGGGCTGAAACAAGTTGCATCAAGCAAGTCAATGTAATGAACCATGAAGTGTGGATAAAGTCAAGGAGATAGAACAAGTAAGACAAGGGGCTAGATTTACTAAACTGTGGTGGAGATGTTGCCTATAGCATCCAATCGGATTCTAGCTGTCATTTTGCAGAATGTACTAAATAAATGATACCTAGAATCTGATTGGTTGCTATAGGCAACATCTCCACTTTCTCAAACCCGCAGTTTAGTAAATATACCCCAAGGAGTAAAAAAGAGTTAATGAGACTTTGATCTAAAATAAAGTCTGCCGTTCAACCGGAATATGATTTGGAGGTAAGGATAAAACATTATTTATCCAAAAATATACCAAACCATTTCAGCATTGTTAAGGAATTTTTATTTCATTTACATATTGAATAACACACAGCAATTGGTTCCAAAGATAACTATAATTAATAGATTGGGAGATCAATTTAAGTGAGTAGCTAAATATCTGTATATCTATGTGCAGTAATAAGTTTGATTAATTAATAAGGTAAACTCACAAAAAATAAGCACAAGGTGCTGAACACTGACATGGTTGTATATTCTTTTAGTTTCATGGTTTCTTAATTTCATCTCATTGATTTTTAATTCTATAAAAGGTTTACTACATTCTCTATACAAGCTTTAGGCTTATGTATATAGTATAATTAAAAATAACAGAAATTAACACAAGCACTTGGACACAGATAGAAACTCTTGATGTAATTTCTTTCCAGTTGTACAAGTAAAGACGTAACATTAGGGGGTATATTTACTAAACTGCGGGTTTGAAAAAGTGGAGATGTTGCCTATAGCAACCAATCATATTCTATCTGTCATTTTGTAGAATGTACTAATAAATGACAACTAGATTTTGATTGGTTGCTTTAGGCAACATCTCCACTTTATCAAACCAGCAGCTTAGTAAATATACCCCTAGATGATTTTTTTTATTAGAGAATACATTTTTCAACCAAATACTGTAAATGCGAATAATGTTCTATCTTATATGCAACATCGACTGATTACAAATAGTCCTAAAAATATATGTGAATATCTAACAAGCCGATTCCTAAAACTTACATGACTGTGTCTATTCCAGGCAATCTTTCTTTCTTCCATCTGTAGTTCCTGGCCTTTAGGAGCACGTGCATCAAAGCTGCCAATGTGGACATACTGATTGCTACCATTGTCATAGAGCTGCCAGTTAAGGATATCCATGTAAAGGGGTATATCGCCATTCTTATCAAACAATATTTGTTCCCCTCCAGTATTGATGAAGTTTACTTTTTTAATGTAGTGAAGGAGCTGAAAGAAAAAAATGTGATTTTTCAAATAATCATCATCATCACCATTTAGTTATATAGCGCCACTAATTTCGCAGCGCTGTACAGAGAACTCATTCACATCAGTCCCTGCTCCATTGGGGCTTACAGTCTAAATTTCCTAACACACACAGGCAGAGAGAGACTAGGGTCAATTTTGATAGCAGCCAATTAACCTATCAGTATGTTTTTGGAATTCGGGAGAAAACTGGAGCACCCGGAGGGAACCCACGCAAACACTGGGAGAACATACAAACTCCACACAGATAAGGCCATGGTCGGGAAATGAATTCATGACCCCAGTGCTGTAAGGCAGAAGTGCTAACCACTAAGTCATCCTGCTGCCCAATAATTTAACTATTTCATAAGTGCAGAATATATATGTATTTTTTACTTTTTTCCTTACTGATGAAACCTGTACTCGCCTATCACACCATATTAAACGTACTGAATGCAGAATGGTTAGAGGTGTATGGTTCTTTTAAAGTGTATTGTGATATAAAAGAGGATTAACCCAAAGAATAGATTTAGAAGACTTTGCCCTATTTCCATACTCTCTTATTGCATATCTAGTGCTTCCTCTAACTTTTGGTATTAAAATAACTATACAAGAGCTTCTATAGACATTCATCTAATTATATATGGTTATGAGACGGTTAATAGATGTGGGTTAAAATTTTAACCAAATACATTGTATATTTTTGTTAAGAACTAGAACCTAAGATATTAAGAACGGGGAATAGATTGGCGTTATCTATTAAAGCAAATCATCAACACAACATATTAACACAAAGGCCTGATTCTTCAAGGCACGCATACTGAGCGCAAACTGCATTTAGTTTAAAACGCATGTATTTGGGCTTTGTAAACACCCAAATTCATCGAGTGTAGGTCTGCTGTGCTCTACTACACAAGACACTGCACGATATGTCCAAAGTCTATATGGATTGTACATTCACAAAAGGAACGGACAGAAAAAAATCTACTATATAAATCCCTAGTGGCGTGTGTGAAAAAAAAAAAAAATCAAGCTGCAGCGCCACCTGCTCGGCAGAGTTATACACTGAACTATATATTTCTTGAAGGAGAAGTGACAGTTGGGAGTGGTTGGTGGTTGCCGGGGGTGACAGTGGGGAGTTTTTAACACCTTAAGTAGCTTGATGAAGGATGTGGTGATGAAGATGAAGGATGAGGTGATGGAGAAAAATGATGAGGTGGTGACATGTGGACAAAACCACGTCAAAAAAGGGCGCTTGCGTCGGGAAGTAACGCTCTTCCCCTGAGGAGGCCTGGGCTAGGCCCAAATGCACGACAAGAACCTTTTTAACACCTTAAGTAGCTTAATTTGACTAGAATGCATGAGTATCATGCACGGGTTAACTTGTAAATATATAAAGAACTAATGTCACAAGTTAATAATAAAGGCATTAATGGTCAAACAGTAATAAAAAAAAAAAAAATATATATATATATATATATATATAAAGAACAAATGTCATAAGTTAATAATAAAGGCATTAATGATCAAACAGCAATAGAAAAATAATTTATGTTTTTTTTAGCTTTTTTGTTCATGAAATACATTTATTACGATGTTGTTAATGTCTACTGAACATAAAATACATTTTTACAGTTGCCCCTGATTGCAAACACATATTATAGCATGCATGCAAGAGCAAGTGATACGGCAGAAAAACAGCTAACTTTGAGATGTATGGCGCTTGATCGGGCGTGGCTGCATGTGCTTGAGTTTGGCGCACCCTTAGTGTGTATTGACTATGGCCAAATGCCCCGTTCACTCCCCAAAATCGTAGGCTGAAGTAAGTGTCCTTTGTGTTCGGAGATGGAGCGGACAGGGCTGCGTTTACTCACCTGGTTCTGGGCATGCGCAGAGCGATTTTGGCCCAATATGTCTTATGTGTTATACTGTACCTGCCAATGTTGGTAGTTAAAAATGTCTGCACAGGATCTGTTGAGAAAGGGTCCGTGTCCTGGTATACAGGAATGCATCTCGTGTAAAGCATGGGCAATCACAAAAACTGCATTGTGAATTTTGTAGGTATACACAAATTTGCTTACAGCATATACAGTGGGATCAATACTGTCTAATCTCTCCTTCCCTGTGCAAAGGGTTTGGTCTTCAGAAATTTTTGAAAATGTATAATTAGCAGTATTGTCTGTTGGCCAAACACAACCAAAAGCATTCTGCCAAAATGTTTTAATAAAGATGTCATCTGGGAATTTAGATGGGTGGATGCTGTAAAGAAATTCTTTAAAACCAGGAATGTTTCCACTTGGAGGTGACAGACCTAGACTGCCATTTAAAGTTGTTAAAATGTCTTTTCTGGGGAAGTCGGAAGTGATGGACCAGCTGCCACAGCCAAACCACACTTTATTTGTAATATTGTGAAACGAGGCCTCCTCCATAAGAGGAATAAGGTTCTCCATGGTGGAATACACAATAATGACTGTGGCCTTTGAGTTCTTGATGACATCTACGATGCGCAAAACTGACTCCATGGAGCTGTAGATAGGAAGGATTTCAAGGAAAGCAATGCAGCCTCCATGCCGTTCAATCTCCTTGGTTAGCAACTGAGAACCTGATCTTCCCAATTCATTATCGGAGCTTATGATCCCCACCCAAGTCCAGTTAAAGTGACTGGCCAAATTTGCCATTCCTACAATTACGTAGTCATCATTGGGTATTGTTCTAACGAAAGCTGGAAACTGTAGTTTATCACTGAGGATTGGATGTGCTGCAGCATAACTTATCTAATTAGAGAAAAAGATGCAACATTTCAAATTAGAGACCAATATTGATCCAATTAAAAATTTAGCATGACTTTGTCTGTGATGCATTTCTCATGCAATAACTGAGCTAGTTAACTGAACAACATAAACAACATAGAACACCTGTCCTGATTTAGAGAACATATGTAGACATTTTTCAGAACTTGTTGATTTTTATCACATTCTCAATTCCAAAGATTTGTTTTGAACATTTGCACAATTTTAACTCAGCCTTTAAAATTCTTCCCAAAAGGCTCATTTCATTTGTCATTGTATTCATGCTTCAAAACAACTGAGAAAGGATGAGGAAACACATATTAAAGGAAAAGGACAACTTGACAAGACATATATTGAATCAGGACAGCCTAGATGAAATGATAAACAATTAAAGAAGCCTTGGCAAACTATGTCAAATTATGGCTTCCCATTGCTTTGTGTGTTACCTTTTTACTTTAAATTACAAATTACAATCACAAACAGAACCATTTCTGATTCCAGGAATGCAGGGACAGTAGTTTAGTCATTTAATGTCAAGCTGGCATTTATCTGCCAATAATATACTCTGCAATTTCCAGTATGGAGCCCTAGAACACATGACAGATTCTTCATTATAGTCAGACTGGCAGGAGACATTTTAGTGAAGGGGTACAGAATTGGACACGTGTTTAGGGCATTTTATAGTTTTTAATGGGTAATTTTACTGACATATACGATTTTCTGTGGTCACAAACTTGCTAATTAAATATGTGTATGTCCTAAGTAAGGAACATTTGGTCATTTGGAACTGGAAAAATATATGGGTGGATGTCATATATTTTCAATTGCAATTGCGTACTCCCTTTACCTATAGATAAGTCCATGCACAATTCGTTTTGAAGTCCCTCTGCTTAGGTGCTTTGTAAAACATTATGACAAAACATGTCCCACTGTCCCATTTACACTACTTCCTTAATTAATTTGACCTCTTCTTTTGTTACTTTACTATACTGCATGTTTGCTACTCATGTATAATAAATACATAACAATAAGAATCTGGCTTTATTTCAAGTGTCACAATTTTAAATATATTAGGATGAAAATGGAAATGTGTTAATATATAAAAGGGTGTAGTTTTCAATTTCTTTAATGTACTTCTTCAATAGAATGCAAAATATAATAGTGGACACGTTCAAATGATCACCACCTTTTAAGTTAGGAACAAATTTAGACATTTTGCCAGGCTAACAAGACACTGTTTTCTCAAGTCAAATAGGAGATGCCTCAAAATACGTATGTGTGACCCCCCAATGTCCTTCTCTTCAATAGAACATTCCATACCGCAAAAATTACATTTCAATTTTGCATAGAGTATGTTTACATAACCAAGATCAGTATTGTACCTATATCTTATTTTGTCTGGAACATCTTGATCTACCCAGGCCCTTAAACCACCTAGAGTAAATATTTCCACAAAAAATCTTGACATGCAAATGAACCAGCTTTTCTTATAATCTAACACTAACGCCTACAATAGGAGCAACCACATTCTTTAGGACCTGAGTCATTAAGGAGAGTAAAGCATAAAAAATGAGTAACTTTGCACCTGGGAAAAACCATGTTGCATTAGGGGGAGGTAAATTTAAAATGTAGGGACAGATTTCTAGTTGGGTTAGGGCATGTCTTAGATCAATTTTAAATTTCAGTATAAAAATAAAGCTATCAAGTATTTGTGTTCTTGAAAAAAAACAGTCAGTATTTAACTTATGTGCAAAATAATAAACTAATGTGCACCCCTTGCATTGTAACATGGTTTGCCCCAGAGAACATTCACTCCTTTTTTGGCGTTACTTTTGATAATGACTCAGACCCTTAGTGTTTAAGTGAAAGGTGTTGAAGAATGTTTGAAATATGTAACTTCAGAATCACATTGTTTACATAATTTTGCATCAAAAGACATATTAACTTTTTTCTTAAATCATCAGTATCTTGTAGGAACTTACCTGAGGAAATCTGTACAGTCCAAGAATTCTGGCCATTGGTATTGAGGCCTTAGAAGTCATGTCCCCAACTATAGCAGCTGGCATGCCCTCTGTTTCACAGTTGAAATTTGGCACTGTTTGCTTTTGCCCTGATAAGATCCAGGATGTCCCCATCAATGATCTAACTTGATTGTAGCAGGTATCATACAATTTGAAACCAAGTGTAATATTTGGCAGAATATATGGTGACCTGTTGATTTCCCATATAGCATACACCATAGCCAGGAGGTAGCGGTAATACCTTATATGAAATCTATAAACAAGCAATGCAAAAATAAATTAAACTAAGAGATATTTCATTATTTTGTACATTGAAAGGAAGAACATGCTACACTACCAAAATAATTACACACAGCTTATAAGGTAATGGGGATACTCCAAACCTATTTGCAAACTGGTTGCATTAGCCTAAACATTTGTCTTAAGAAAAGTGCTGGAAGGGTTGATGCAGAGGAGGTAAATGTATGTTGGAAACACAGCTCAGATTCACCTAGTATGGTAGTAAGTTGAACATATTGGGCTGGGTGTTGAGTTTGAAGCAAAGCAAAAAAAAGGAGCAAATTTGCACCTTGGAAAAACCATGTTGCATTGGAGGGGGAGATACATTTAAAATGTGGGGACAGGTTTATAGTTGGGATAGGGCATGTCCTAGATCAACTTTAAATTTTGGTAGAAAAATAAAGCTATAAAGTACTGTGTGCTACACGAAAAAGCAGTCAGTAAATTAATTTGCACCCATTACATTATTACATGGTTTGTCGAGGAGCAAACTTACTTCTTTTTGTTGCTTTGCTCCTATCTCAGCATCAGGCCCACAGAGTTGTCTCTCTAGCACCAACCTTCTTTATTTATATTAGTCTTCTTACTGACTGAAAGCACTGACAAAGACGGGCAGAGGAGGAGAGGTAGAGCTACATAGGTAAGCTGTTTACCAATGTTTCTGCTCTCCTTGGTGAATAGGTGGGAGAGCAAAAACTAATTTTCAGGGACATTCCTAAATAATTCCTAAGCGTCAATAAATATATAAAAAACATATGTGGACATACTGGGTGTCATTTATGAAGAACAAAATTACAGAGCTACAGAGCAAAATTGTGGCGTTCTGCTCCTGAATTTGCACAAGGAAACCTAGATATTGCAAAAGTATATAGGTTTGTAGAGAGGGATGATGCTGTTTGAAGAGGATCAGATATTTGCAATGGTCAATGACAGGGTTTGGCTGGAATGAGAGAGTTCCTTGCAAAATACGGAGGAGGCACACATGTGGTATTTGAGGAGCAGTGCCAAATTAAATTTCAATTTGCAAAGCTTGATTACTGAAATTAGATAAAGGGTGGAGAAGATATCCTTGTGGGGTCTTTCCTTGCTGTGCAGAGGTAGCTGAGATCTGATCTCATCCTATACATTTAATGGGACACATTTTAAGCCTTTCCATGCATTCGGTGGACAAACAGATTTTTAGGTGCACCAGTTCCAATGTAAAACAAACACGTATATTAAAGGCACTCCTGATGTTCCAGCTTTCTTTACTCTATAAATGAGACTAAACAAAGAAACATATTAGGATAAAAATGGAAATGGGTTATTTTATAAAAGATTAATCAAAACAAAACCTCCCAGGCGCTAGAAAGAAAGAGGGGTACTTACAGAAAGTGTATATATGGATGTGAGCTTCCAAGAAAATGCAGAAATAGTGCCTGCATATACATAATTGACTCAATTCTGAATATATATTCTCCTCCATTGTCTATTATACCAGCTTCCTTGGATTTCTTATATAACAATTGGACATTGATGAAGTACCTTTTGATATTTGATTTTATTTAAGAGCTTTTGAGTTTTTTTCTGTGTTTTCTCTCATTTATATAAGTATTATGCTTTCTGGCCAGTTGCTAACTTTAATCTGTTCATTAAATATCAATTATTTATATGCAAGCACTATTTCTGCATTTCCTTGGAAGCTCACATCCATATATACACTTTCTGTACGTACCCCTCTTTCTTTCTAGCGCCTGGGAGGTTTTGTTTTGATGAATCTATTAATGGGATTTGAGGTTTCCTAGATCTTTCTCCTGATTGGCAGCTCATATTCTCTCTGTTTAAGGGAGCGCAATGAAGGATTATACTTTTTGCTATTTTATACAAGAGTGGTTCTAATGCTGTAAGAGATTGGTCTTTGTACTTGATTTCTTTGTACAGTGATTGTCCTGAGATCTTTCCTGTTCTTTTCTTGATGTGTGCTGATTGGTCCGACTAGGTCACAAGCATTTTGCACTGTGCGTCATTGCTTTATAATGGGATCCACTGTTTTTTTATTTCACCCTCAGTATTGGTTTATTAAATTAAACATAAGCAGTTCCTCTTTTAATTTTATTTTCTTGCGGTTGTAAATGGTACAATCTGGTCTTATGTAAAGTATATTTTACTCTGGAAGCCTCTCCCTGTATTTGGATATACCTTTCTATACAGTGATGATGATGATGATGATGATACAGTGTAACTGGAAAATAAGCAAAACGCGTGAGCGCCATAATAGTAACCCTCATGGTCTCTCAGTTACTGGGGTTGAGAAATTTGATTGTACACAAAGAGGAGGAGACAGATACAAGAGACTCTGCAGAAGCGAAGTCTCATGGATGTTCAAGTTACAAACTATGTATCCAGATGGCCTAAACGAAACCATGGAATTTAACGATTGGTACTTATGAATACCGTATTTTTCGCTCCATAAGATGCACTTTTCCCCCCCCAAAAAAGTGGGGAAAAAAGTGTGTGCGTCTTATGGAGCGAATACTGCAAAAAAAAGCCGTCTAAACCGGAAGTTCCTTTTGATGTGAAGCAGGGAACCCGACAGAAGTAGGAACCTTTCTAGCACACCAAGTTCCGGACGTCAGTAATAGCAGGTGCACCTGCTCTGTTATACGGCTCTGGAGTAACATCACACGGGAGATAGAAGTGAGTGTCTCTGCTCTGTAACTGTGGATTAGATCTCTTCCTCTTGCGGAGGGTGTCCAGGACATAAGAATACCTGGTAAGGAGCCATATTTATTATTTCTGCCGGAGGATCATCTTATTAATACCTACTGTGCGGGCAAGCTTCACCTTATTATTGAAAATCTCTCATAGGAGGCACAAAATATATCCATAAGGAATGTTGCCTGTCATTTTGTTGTTGGGATCAAGTCTTATATGCTTTTTTAACTAATCTGGACTTTGCATGCATTCCAACATTATATCTGGATCCAGAGTTATAACGGATGTGTGACACCCATTATCTATGCAGCATTTCTACCAATGGGGGACTGTATTGTTCATATCCATTTTTACTTACATTACTAGATAGCACTGTATGAGATTTGGTTCAGAATATATTTTTTCCTGTTTTCCTCCTCGAAAAACTAGGTGCGTCTTATGGTCAGGTGCGTCTTATGGAGCGAAAAATACGCTATGTTTTTTGTCTCATGTCATGTAGCACCTTTGGCTAGTGATACATACCTTTTTGGATATGTCTATCCTCCTCCTAGCTTTCTGCACTTATTATTTGTTCTGTATTTATCTATACAGATATATTTGCCTGTAGTTTTACGTTAGGCCATAGAGTATACTATTCCATATGATAATTTTGGAATGTATGTCCCTTTTAGATTTATTCATCACTCAATACTTACCATCATGAGTTAATTCTATGCTTTTTTATATATGTGTATACTATATATTGCTACTATATAATGATATGTATGTGCACAGGTGCAGCTAAGGCTCTATTCTAGATCCAATTGTGCTTTTTTATGGACACTCTAACTTAACTTCTGTGTATTTTTGCTGATAATAATAATAATATGTTATGCTCAGAATGACTGAGGATCTAAAATTTCACTAATCAGTATTTGGATCCATTACATTCAACACATGGCTGCTATTAACCTGATGAGGTTTTCCTCCCTCCCTCCTCCCCCTTTTCTAATAAATATCCAGTGAAGAGAGTCGTCTCATTGCTTGATAAAGTCTGGTTCAACAGACGAAACGCGTCGCAAGTTGCCGCTGACTCTATAGAGTATTCACTCTTTTCTGGCCTCATTTATTGTGAAGACTTTTATACACTGTCTCCAGAGGCGTTACGAACATTCCATCCTCAAGAGGAACTTTTCTTCATACATCTTTGTATTCGTCGGGCGGACTTTATTGGTGCGCACCACAGAAAACTCAGTCTGGATTTACGAGCCGCATGTGCGCCGGGACCGACACTGGAATCTGTTTATTCCTGAGGCGGGTAAGTCTTATATGATTACCTACTGCTGGTTTCATTATAGATACACTGGACATAAGTACATTACGTATGGTGGATCAGTTCCATGCTTCGCTGCAGTATAATGAATGTGATGTGACTTTACCAGAGAGTAATACCATCTATTGCTCCTGTGTTTTACCGATCATGGGATAATTGAATACTAAAGCCATCAGTTAAAAACACAGTACAACGGAGTATTTCCATGCCCATTTCTATAAGAACACTTATTTCCTCAGTTATTGATTTTTCTTAAACATCGGGATCTCTTTTTGAATACGGAAAGACGTCCCTTGGAACTTTTATTTATAAGTCATTATGAGCCTGTGCACGATTTTATGTGATACATTGGTATTATTTTTAAATGTTTTGTCTATGTGGAGTAAACATTAGCTTTTTATGCAACCGCTCTTTACTCTGTTTTTCTTTATATCCAGTGACTATTTGATATTAGGCCATCTTATGCGCAATCTGTTCCCTTTGTATGTGTATAAATTCACTAAAATCTAGAGTTAAAAGTAAGACTTACGTGCGGCATTGGAGAGGTGGTGGCTGCTCTCTGAATGTTACTTTCGGATAATCTACATCCAAATGCACGGGAAAGAGCCCTCCAAGTGTGATATCCCCTTTTAGAGAGTAACCATTAATGTCCTCATTAGAAAGTCTGCACCCACTCAATGATGTCCCACCAGTGTTATAACAATTTCTTGACAGCAACAAGAAGAGATACACAAAGTAAGATCCCAGAAGGTACAGACACAGCTTCATTCTGTTGTTGAACATAAAGTGCACATATGAAAAATTATCCAGAGAGGTATTTGCATTCTTGAAATTATCAATCAGCAGATTTAACAGTACACAGACACACAATCATCATCATCATCATCAGCTATTTATATAGCGACGCTAATTCCTCAGTACTGTACACTCACTGACATCAGTACCTGTCCATTAGACCTTACAGTCTAGATTCCCTAACATACACACACACAGACTGAGAGAGACTAAGGAACATTAAATAGCAGCCAATTAACTTACTAGTATGTTTCTGGAGTGTGGGAGGAAACCGGAGCACCCGGAGGATACCGACGCAAACACGGGGAGAACATACAAACTCCACACAGATAAAGCCATGGTCGGGAATCAAACTCATGATCCCAGTGCTGTGAGGCAGATGTACTCACAATATATTATATGTAGTGTCACCAAATAATTTATGTTTGATCCAGCCTATATGACACACTGGACATACTCATACACCAACATACACTTTGAATGTAAGGCACACTCTGGCACGTATTCTTCAAACTATCAGGTGTCGCGTTTTCCAGAATTGTTTTACTGTTGAGCAGGTGACTTTTCATGTTGTGCTCAGAAGGCTTCATAGCATCACTTGGCATGCATATACAATAATAGTATTACATTTTAGACACTCAGACTTGATCAATTAAACTGAAGATTTAATTTTCTCCAAAAACTGAAAACGCAAGTTAAACTATATCCTAGAAAACAACCTATCTTGGGGTTCAATGTTTGCATGTTCTTCATCAGGTTCCCCAATGACTAGAACTTGCCCAGAACTGCTCCCCTTGCTACCATTGGCAGCATATTCTTGGAGGACAACACCATGGCCTTATCTGTGTAGAGTTTGTATGTTCTCCCCGTGTTTGCCTGGGTTTTCTCCGGGTGCTCCGGTTTCCTCCCACACTCCAAAAACATACTAGTAGGTTAATTAGCTGCTATTATAATTGACCCTAGTCTCTCTCTCTCTCCCTCTCTCCCTGTCAGTGTGTGTGTAGGGAATTTAGAGTGTAAGCTCCAATGGGACAGGGACTGATGTGAGTGAGTTCTCTGTACAGTGCTGCGGAATCAGTGGCGCTATATAAATAAATGGTGATGATGATAATAGATAGATAGAAAGATGCAATGCAACACATTTAAAACGCAAAATGACAATAAAAAGAAACAATTTTCTTTCTTGTCACTAGATTCAAGTTAGCGCTCCTTAGATTATGCAAAAACGGATATACGGTTTCAAAACACAGAATGATAAACAGGTTTTGAACACATTGCATTCTTGCCCGTATATACATCTCTCCACCCTTTGTTGAGGAATCAAAATCCGTAGGGTTTGCAAATCTTCCGGTAGCGTAACCTCTGCTACGAGAACCCATATTATTAAAGTTATTTTATCGTTTACCAATAATCATTGTCTATGTAATTTGTATGTTTCCAAAGCACAAAGCGATTTATTAGCAAAAGCAAAAGAATAATAGTACAGCCTATACATACGCTGCGCTGTGCTGCGCCCTGCTGGATCCAACTATACAGTCATTCAGTCCTGAAGTCTGTGGTCAAAGTGACTGCATGCTGGTCCCAGAACCACTGCTTATATACACTCAGTGATACAGTGAAAACAATACAGATGATTTGGCATGTTTCCATAGGTTCAGGCTTCAGGAAGGTCCAGTGTAATGCAGGTTATTGGCCAGTTCAAATGATGCCATACAAGGGTGGGGTCAGCTCTCCAGAAGGTGTATACTAATCTTCCCGCCAAGAACTAGTTCAAACTGGTCTATTTGCATTACACAGACAATACCATTCATAATCATTTCTTCCCTATAATCCATGTCTAGCATATGCAAGGTGCGATCCTTTTGACAATTGAACCAGACGTCTACGGATAAATAGGGGTTTAGAATGATACCAGACATGACATGTTTCCTGTGTCCTAAACCTTAGTTCTCACTAAAATGTATATAAAGCTATAATATTTAACTAGGAATCAAATAACATTTATTTATAAACAATATACTGATTGTGCCTCTGTTGTACCTGGATGTCAATCGTAAAATATGGATGGTTTATAAAGTCACAATAAGTTCAAAGTAGTAAGTCTCAATCTTGCCCCAATGATGCACATCCAAATATGGCTGCTCCAGGACGGAGTTCCTTTTCCTCATTTCAGATGACGAGCACCGATGATATATAAAAGACCTTGTTCCACTAGCCGTGAGTCTATATTTGGATGTGTATCATTGGGGCAAGATTGAGACTTACTACTTTGAACTTATTGTGACTTTATAAAATATCCATATTTTACGATTGACATCCAGGTACAACGGAGGCACAATCAGTATAATATTGTAAAAAGAAACTTCTCCCCGCATACGCCTGTTGTGGATGTTACTGAATACTATATGGTTTCTTGTATAGCCAATCTATATCACATGGTAAGTTCTACTCTGGCCAGATAAATTTTAATTTAAATACTATTACACTATAAGACTGTCACATTATTTATACTGTGGTGGAGCACCAGGGAAACATACCTTAATCTCATATTTTTGTGAATGGTGGAGAAACCATTCAAATCCCTAAAGGTAGCACCCCACTTTACAATATTTTACATACTTTTGAGTCAGACAGCGCTTGGTATTTATCTGATATTTGTTCATAAACGACTGTGGATTGGAACTATTATAAATATGAACTATATATAAGTGAACGTGTAAGTGAAAGTGTATGCGTGCGTTATTTATCGCGCAATTGCGTCATGACCCATGGCGTACTGATCGCAATCGCACGGTAAACCAATATTAATCCATATACTTTCTTTCATCCAATTATTCGACTTTTACAGCTCCACCTTTTGATAGTGCACAAAACTATCACCTTAAACATTTTATTGTAGGATCTCAGTAGTACGTTTCATTGTTCTGTAATGTATGACCACACTTTCTGTAAAACAATATTAATCCATATACTTTCTTTCATCCAATTATTCGACTTTTACAGCTCCACCCTTTGATAGTGCACAAAACTATCACCTTAAACATTTTATTGTAGGATCTCAGTAGTACGTTTCATTGTTCTGTAATGTATGTCCCCCTTTGTGTATGACCACACTTTCTGTAAAACAATATTAATCAATATACTTTCTTTCATCCAATTATTCGACTTTTACAGCTCCACCCTTTGATAGTGCACAAAACTATCACCTTAAACATTTTATTGTAGGATCTCAGTAGTACGTTTCATTGTTCTGTAATGTATGTCCCCCTTTGTGTATGACCACACTTTCTGTAAAACAATATTAATCAATATACTTTCTTTCATCCAATTATTTGACTTTGACAATAAATAGATAGTGTATAGATAGATAGTGGATAGATAGATAGATAGATAGATATTCAGTTAGTATCTTCGTTTTGCAATACACTTTATACAACTAATTAACAGTGTAATTATTGCTTACCTGACAACTCTCAAAACTGTTCAAGACAATCTCTCCCTGATTCAAGTTCTACAACCAAACACAATTGATAAAGTGTAATGTACAGTATGGTTCTAAAATGGTTTTAGAAAAAAATTACAAAGATAATAAGGTGATGTAATAGGTAATTTGCAAATATGCTATGCAAATATATATTTCATTCAGTGTAATGTACTGTAATGTATATTTGTCATGCTTTAAGTATCCGTATTTCAAAGTTGTTGTATACTGTAATACCCTGTATATATAGTTATGTTTACAAAGCCTCGAGCACTACTGAAGGGGAATTCCCTATTCAAAACTTTTAATATAATCCCACCTGTTTCTGAGATTGATCCTGAGTAAAGATGTTACTATATGATTATATTCAAAGAAAATAATAGGTTGGGCTATGTTATTAGGCAAAAACATTATAATTACAATGATCGCCATAGTAGCTGTACATTAGGCATGGTCTGGAGGGGATGCACAAATATAATGATATGGCACATTTGTTTGGCTGACTAAGCAAATTGCCCTACAGCTATTTAGATGTGTGTAGCTGGCAATATCCAGGAATGCACAAGGGATGTCACACTGCATTCCTAAAGGACCAGTGCTGTGCAGGTCTTAAGGACACTGTTGGATATTTTTGAAAATTTATATTAAACTATTATATTGGATATTTTGGGGGAAATATTACTTTACATTAAGTCACTCCCTTTATTTGCTAAGTAAATTACAAATGAAAGCTTTCAAGACAGTTTTGTAGAGCTCTTCATCATTCATATTATCTATTACAATACCATAATACACAAATAAAGGTTAAAGGTTAATTTCACTTAAACAACAATGTTCCCTGCTAGAGGCTTCCTCAATACTATCCTTTGGTGTCAAACTAAATGAAGCTGAATTGGGAAACCAATACTGTCTTAGCAAAGTGACACCATTAGGAAAATGCAAGAGCCCCCACACACCTTGTACCTGCTGAATAGTAGAACACTTTGAAGGATATTTATGAAAACTATTAATAAGAAAAGAATAAGGTGTTTTGCATATCAACCAATCAGATTCAGATTGTCATTTGCACTCTCCTTGGTTCTACCAATGAAGTCCTTTCTCATGCTGGCCGCATTTTGACCCGCGGTTTTGCCTTGAAATCCACTTACGGTATTATGGTTAAGCTTGATATGCCGTCTGCTGACAAAGGTGATTGAGGACTTGGACGGAGGGAAACACGTCAGTTTTATGATGGAGAGGAATCCTGTTACATAATCGACGCCAAGTTGGAAGGAAACTTGGGACGATACTTGAATGTAAGAAGTGGATAAGCCATAGAAACATCATAATAGCTTTTTTGATGATGATATCACTATTGTAGGCATGCGGCATATAGTGTGACATGTAAGGCATTAATCATACTGGAGAAATCGATGATAAATACCTTAAAAATATATAGCTATGTTTCACAGTATGTACTATATTGCCTTTCCTTGTATGTCAGAATAATTCTATTCACTCACTTCACACTGCCATATTTACATGAGTTCCTTGTTCTAAGTCATTTGAGTGTCTGAAGCATTATCATACTGGAAACAATGGGGTATAGAGGCTGCACTGGAGCTTGGGTAGTTTATATTTGGCTCCAAAAGTTCAAGCTCCTCCCCACTATAACCTGCCGGGTCCATCAGTTTTTTTAAACTGCCCATCAGAGCTGGACACTATTTTTTTTATTTTACTGATTTCCAGCCCTATATCTTATTTGGTCCTAAACTGAGATTATGCCCCTGGCCACAGCGGGAAGCAATTCCTTTCTACCCATTAATGCCCCCACACCTAAGGGCTTAGCTTTTGCTCCTTTCATTCCTCTGGGAAAACAAGCAGTCAGATCTGCAGAGGAAAACTTCCGCTCCGTGTGGAGGTCAACAGAAAGGAAAAACAGGCTTGGGTAGCTAAGCTTCTAGTTCCCAAGCCTTCAGGCAAACAGTCAATATGATGGGCAGATTTCCCACCCAGGATCTCCCATGGTTGGAGACCTTCTACTTCCTCCCAGCAGTGGTCCGATTAAACCTCATACACCTGGGTGAAAGGAATCATAAGTTGTGTGTGCATCATAGATCTCCTGTAGTCCATAGCCAAATGCACCACAGGCATTCCTGAACTCAAACCAGAGCTTTTTCCTTTAGAGGAAGCCGTTTAGACCTTGATCTCTTCAGAGGTATTTTTTTCCAGTCCGAGAAAAGTGGACAAGTTCAAAATGGAGTCTGTGAGGTCTGTTATCAATGGCCTTAGAGCAGGACAAGTTCATGGTGTCCATGGACTTCATGGATTCATACTTGCATGTTCCAATCTGGGAGGGACAACTGCCTTCTTAGCTTTGCCATTCAGTCATATCATTTTCAATTAAGGCCTCTAGCTTTCAGCCTGGCGTCAGCAGCGTGGGTGTTCACGAAGATCATGGCCACGATGGCTGTCCTTCTGATATCCAAGGTACTGACTGTCATTTCTTACTTGGACAATGGGCTGATCAAGGCGAGCTACCTGGCCTTTTTGCAGGCGCATGTTATGGAGATGGCTCAGTCTTTACAATCTCATGGTTGGAGCATTAACTACAAGAATATCCAACCTGGCACCTTCACCAGTGGATGGTCTTCCTGGGGCTGCTATTTAACACTGGTCCGCAGAAGGTGCTTTTGCTAGAGTACAAGATCCTTTCTCTACAGGGATTTTCCCTATTAACTCGCAGACTGGCACTGTTCCACTCCAGAGAATTCCAGCTAATTTCTAAATGGAACAAGTCTCACCATCATCTGACCAACCAGTTCATCAGACTTTCACCAAAAGTGTGGCAGTCTTTCCTCTGGTGGTTGAGGGTAGACAACCTCAGCAGGTGGCAGCTCTTCACTGTTTGGTATTGGACACTGCTGACAAAGGACACCAGTCTTCACGGCTGTGGGGCTGTAACTCATCAGTTTCGTCTTCAGGGTCTTTGGACTCCAGAGGAATCAAAGCTCCCAATAAATGTGTTGGAACTCAGGATGGTTTTCAACAGTCTAGCAATGGGCACCAGTTTTTGAAAGGAAGGGTCGTAAAGGTCCAATCAGACAATGCCATGGCAGTGGCAAACCTCAGTCATCAGTGGGGCACCAAGAGGACCCTATATGGTATCTTAGAACTTTCATCTGATTTACCTGTTCCCTCTGGTAGGTTTGGTTCCGTAAGTACTCAAGAATTAAGAAAGAGAGGGCGTTCAGGTGATTCTAGTGGAACTGTGCTGGCTGAGGATTTTGTGGTACATGGACAATATCGGCATGGCAGAGTGCCTATGTTGGCCAAGATATGTTAAGTCAGGGGCCATTTCATCACCAAAGTTTAGCACGGCTAACTTTAACAGCATGGCAGTTGAAGCCATGATCCTTAGAGCTAAGGATTTCTCTGACAGCATGGTTCAGCCAGGAATTATCACACAATGTGGAAGACTTGCATCCCCTGGTGTTTTTTTGGGTTTTCCTACCTCATCTTTGCAGTTGACTTTATTGCCATTCTTGCAGAAGGGTCTGGATGGGGGTTGAGACTTGGCTCCTTGAAGGTTCAGATTTCAGCTCTCTCAGTTTCAGTGGGAACTTGCATTTTTACAGAAGTGCAGATTTTCTTAGAGGGAATGATGCATGTGCAGCCTCCATACATCCACCCCATTAACTCATTGGGATTTCAACCTAGTGCTGATAGCCTTTCTGCAATCTCCCTTCGAAACCTTGGATTCAATGGACTTAGTCTTCCAGATAAGGAACTTTATCCTTCTGTTGATGATCTCCACAGCTGGGAGAGTTTTTGAGCTAGGGGATCTGTTTAATAGGTCTTCGTATCTTATCGTTCATGAAGACCGGGCTGTTGTTAGGTCGGAACCTTCTTTTCAGGTTAAAGTAGTTTCCAATTTCCACCTTAATTAGGAGATTGTGATTCTCGCTTTAGACTGTATTATGTCCCAGAAGAAAAGGGCTCTGTTAATTCTCTGGATGTTATCAGGGTCTTGAGGACTGGTGTTTATTAGACCCGTCAAGTGTGCAGGACAGATGGCCAGCATCCAAGCAGACTATTGCTAGGTGGATTGCTGTTGGGTGGGGGAGGGGCGACACATGGCCTCAGCTGAACAGCTGTGTTGGACGGCCTCCTGGTATGTTGAGAAGTTTTACAGATACAACGGTTTTGCATTTAAAGATGCCAGCTTTGGACATAAGGTGCTGTACATCTTTATTTCTGAGTATACCCTCCAATAGGGCAGCTTTGGGACATCCCCAGTGTTTCCATAGACCCCCACATGAATGAAAGCGAGAACAGGAGTTTTATACTTGTGTTAATCGTTTTCTCTGAATATTTTGGTGGTCACTGTTCTCCTTGTCAATGTTCTGTTTTCCTGTTGAGCTTCTCTCCTCTCGTTTGATTTGTCCTGGTTCTGTCCTTGGACTTTGTTAAAATCTAATACTGATGGTCCTGGCCAGGCTCGGACTGGCCTGCAGGGCAGCAGGACTATCCACCGGTAGGCCCCTCCACATTATAGCCACGCCCCCTCCGTTGTTAGGGAGGAGCTAAGAAAACAGCTGACTCCCGACTTGCATACAATTCATCTTTTGGACATACGCGAGAACAGGAAGGGACAGATGCGTTCCACAGTGCACCTTCCTCTCCAACAGTAACAAGCACGGACCACGAGAAACATCCTCTGATTTCAGCACACTGGGTACCCGGCCACCATCTCTATATACATCGAAACTGCAAGTAAACAAAGTTAAATTTGAAAGCATCGCAGCAATAACCATGTGATATATGTGGACAGTGATCTGAATATTTATATTGCACTAGCAGAGACTTAAAGAAATACCAATTCCCATCTACTGGACTTGTATGCTATGAACATTATTTTATTGAGATATCAGTGACTGTGTTATATCTGGATCAATGCATCATTTATACCCACTGCCATTTGCCTCCCAGTAGCTAGACTAGTCCAGGTCTATATACCTAGGTTTGTCTGATTTTTATGTATGTTCAATTGATGCCATACCATATGTATGTATATAGAAATCAATGCCTCATAATATAAATACTGTGGTTTAATTGGAGTATTTTATTTGTCCATATTAATGTATTTTTATGTATTTTAACCAGGATTCAATAAATTGTGATAAAACTAACATTAAATGTTATCCCACTAATTGAACCGAGCCTCTTGCTCACAGCCTAATACAAGATATAGAAAAATACGAATTGTATTCAAGATAAAAGAATACAAATTTTATTATTAGCATTACACTTGGAATAATACATAAGTCAATGAGTGCTTAACTTTCAGTATATTATTAGTTCGTAGAGAGGGATAACCTGTGTTAATGCTGCACTTGCAACAGTAGGGGTAGAGCGCAACTCCTTCCCCCCCCTCCCCGTTTTTGCCAAACACTCCCGTTAAACACACAACCACACAGGTGCAGAGAGTCGCGTATGGGCTCTCTGAACCTGCGCGGTAGTGTTTTTTTCACTTTGAGCAGGGCAGATGAGAGTAGGAGTTCCGGATATCCAACCGCCTAAAGGAGCATGAGCAGGTTAGTAACTAAGTGCGCAGTCAGCCTGTCATTTTAAAAGAGAAGGATAAGCACACTACATTCTTTATATACTACACTATGGTGCTAGCTGTCCTTCGTGGGCTGACCACTCTCCCTTTAGTGTCTGGTCTCGCCTCTATGATGGCTGGCCACACCCCCTTTGGTGGGCCCCTAGCGTTGCAGTCCCCCGGTGGGCCCTTCATGCCCCAGTCCGACACTGGTCCTGGCAGTCAATGAGTGTATAGAGAGTGATGAGCTTGAAAGTTTTGGAGCCAAATTTAGTGTACCCAAACTCCAATATACGTCAGTGCTTCCATTGTCCATAGTTTGACCTTTTCCTGAAGTGTGTGCAGTAGGGAAGACACATTGTAGTCTCCCATCATTCTTCAAGGTCTCCTCTATGTAAGCGAAGAAAAAGTCAAAGCAATAACATTAACCAATAATCTCTTACCCTTTTTCTGTGATTTCATCAATACTATATCATATGTTTTGGTTAGAACAAGTAGCTAGTTACATTTTAGGGTGAATAATGCTGCAGCTCTATTTAAATATAATGTAACCTTCAGCAGAAACAGTTGTTGGTCTGGGCAGTGAAGTACAAAAGACCTTTTGGTGATACTGTTAGTGTTCTGGTGCTGTGCACATCTGTAGTCAGTAGACTCATCCCTCTCTCTATATCCTATTACAGCACAGCTGCAGTCCTAACATGTTTGTTCAGAATGTATTTGTGGATACACATGATCTGCGCTTCCCCTGGGTGGCTTTCTTCACCAGCAAGTAAGTGCCTAACATTCTGCTTAGTCACTGTCTACCATATGAATGATCAGACTTCGCTCCTCTGTATATTATGATGACTCACTGTGTCTCCTAATGCCCTCTGCTCCATATATCCAAGGATGTTACCGTAGGACCAACAGAATGACAAATGAGGCTAATTAGGACCATGGTTTGTAGTAAGCTGAACACTTACCTGAAGGGGTTAACATGGGTTGGCCCGACCAATGTGTAATCCAGTGGGAGGGACCTTGATTGATATAGGAGGCTGCATTTCCTGTTCTGCTTCATTCTACAGCACGAGATTGCCTAGGAAGGAAGACATCAGAGAGAGAGCGGATAAGTACCTGTTTCTTTTCCTATCTCCTGCATTTTCCTGTCCCTTCTTACTTGTCAGCCTTTTCTCCTGTTCTCTGTGTTTCACTCATTTATTTTCAGCCTTTCCTTGTTTCTCTCTCTCCCTTCACCAGTTTTCCCTTTTACCCCCTTCCCCCCCTCCCTTTTGTTTCTTTTCCGTTGCTCTCCCCTTCATTTTGGTTTTCTCCCCCGCCAGCGTTGCCATCATGCCCCGTCCACGCCGTCCCACTACCCGCCCAGTCCGTTACAGGTCCCCCTCTCCCCGGAGCCCTGGGCGCCATTTTGTTAGCACCACCCCACCCCCTTCTCTCCCGGCGGCGGCCGCGGGTCCCCCTCCTCCTTCACAGCGTGAGTCCAGTAACCGGGCTCACGCTTCTTCACCAGGGTCATCTGGCACACCTGCGCTGAATAGCGGGCGGCGGGGTCGCTCGACCCGGCCGGCGGCAGCATCTGGGTCGCGCATGCGCAGACCCAGGCCGCCAGCCCGCGCTTCTGTGGTCAGCCAGCGGCAGCGGTGGGGGGGAAATGCCAGCGGGTGCCCCTGTGCCCCATCCAGCTAGGGTTATGCCTGCATCAACCCAGGCTGCATATGTTTCCCCATCCAGGGGCAGTGCTGGGGAGGGTAGAGTGGGGGCGGGTAGCGACCCTCAGGTGGGGGAAAGGGGATCCGGCTTGGGGGTGTTTATTCAGTGCCCCATCACACCACCCATCTTGGCCCGCAGGGGGGGACATGCAGCCATATAATCCCCCTGTCCCTCACCAGCTGCATTTCCCACCAAGCCCCTTTTTACCCCATAGTGGCAGGGGTTCTTCTTGGGGGGCACATAGCAGGGGGGCACCTTCGTTAGACAGGGGCTCATTTAGACCTTCTCCCCCGGGGGCGGATAGGGTTCAGCACTACAGGCAGGGGCAAAGATCTGTGGGGCTAGATAGGTGCAGTAGCGGGAGTATGGAAGTTGTTGGGGACAGTTATCAGGCGCCTGTGCGGCCCCCCCTCCAACGACACGTCCTTCCGGCCACGGATGACTGGACGTATAGGCCTCGGTGGGCCCCCTCGCCGGCGGGAGCATACATCGATAGCAGCCAATTTAGCAGAGGTTTCTCGCGGGACAACTTAGTATATGATTACAATCATTCCAGCGGCGGTAATACGTCCCAATGGTCTCCCCCGTTGCGCAACCAGTCCAGACCCAGCGGTTTTTATGTAGAACCATACCGGGCCCCTTATGACGATATCCCCTCTCAGCGTCGCAGTCCACCAAGGGGTCCCTATAACCCGGGTCCCCTCGGGTCATCAAGCCTAGATCCCCGCGGCACGGACATGGGGTCGGCGCGGCGACGATTGGATTACATGCCTAGGTCTCAGCTTACTGCTCCACTTTGTGTTTCAGAGCCTGCGGTCCAGAACCAGAAGATGAGGGTTGTCGGTGGAGGTCATTCCGGGGCGGAGTCACGAGACCAGAGGTCGGCAGGGAGTCATGTGGAATCAATCCCGGGACCAGCAGATGCCCAGACGGTGTCAGCCAGGGATGGAGAGGCGTCATTCGGTGCCGGGAATCCTGCTCCTCATGGTGAGTCCTTTTCTGGTACCACACACGATATACAAATTTTGGGGTCACCTGTTCTTTCCACGAGCAGTGGTTCCTCAGATTCTGGCGATAGGCCCAGAAAACTCATCAAGCTACTGGAAATAAAATTATTAGGCAAGCGCAGCAAGCAGGCACCGCAGACAGGGGGGCTAGGAGTCACTTAGGGCAGGTCGAAACCCTAGAGATAACCCACGGTATTAGGCCTAGTGTACGGGATAGAATTAGGCGCGGAAAGTACGTGGACATGTTCGCCCTGACAGGTGAGGGAAAAAAGGCGCTGGCCGCGGCTTGTGAAAGGTCCAGAATGGGGGAAGATAGGTTCAGATCGTTCACTAGATGGTCGAATTCCTTCTCTATTTTTGCTACCATTTATCTAAAGACTAGGCCCAGCGAGCAGGATGAGGTGTGGAGATATATGCACCTTATTAGCGGGATGGCGTTAAAAGATGGCCCCTCTATCTGGAGAGCATATGATGAGCTCTTCCGCAAGCAGATGAGCGGTCGCGAGAAGCTCCCGCTGGGGTCAAAAGACATCGACACCTGGCTGGAACTCATGAGACCGAGCAGTCAAGGGGCCGAGGGTTACACGGGCAGGAAGTTTCAAGGGCCGGGGAGGGTACAAGCAACCCTCCCCACAAAAGGAAGATGTTTTGATTTCAACGCAGGCGCTTGCCAGAGAGGAACATCATGCCGATTTAAACACAATTGCACGGCATGCGGAGGTCAACATTGAGCCACCGAATGTGCAAAGGCCCGACGGAGTGGGGGTAGCGGAAGAAGTGCAAACCCAGCTGTGCCGAGTCAAGGGTCCATCGCCAATTAATTTGGCTGAACTGGACAAATGGCTCGCTTGGTTCCCAGATAGAGACACCGCTTCCCTCATACACGACGGTTTTCATATAGGTTTTAAACTACCAGTGCAGGGCAACATTTCTACGGCGGCGCCGATCAATTTGAAATCGGCGCTCGCTCTCCCAGAAGTCCTAGACGAAAAAATTGTGAAGGAAGTTGGTCTGGGTCACATGGTAGGACCTTTTACGCTTCCTCCCATACAAAATCTTATTTTGTCCCCGGTAGGGGTAGTACCCAAAAAGGCAGCGGGAAAATTCTGATTGATACAGCACTTGTCGTACCCGGCTGGTCTGTCCGTGAACGACGCTATAGACTCCACCCTAAGTTCCATAAATTATCAATCGTTTGAATCTGCACTAGCACTGGTGCAGGAATGTGGGAGGGGTTCCCTGTTAGCTAAGATCGACATTGAGTCGGCGTTTAGGTTACTGCCCCTTCACCCGGAGTCTTATCAATTCATGGGTTTTCGGCATCGTGGTGGATACTATATCGATCGCTGTCTGCCTATGGGTTGTTCGATATCCTGTGCGCTATTTGAGAAGTTCAGTGGCTTCTTGTATTGGTGCATTCAGGCGGGAACGGGGTGTCAGTGGATCGCACACTATCTTGACGACTTCTTGGCCACCTGATTCCACTTGTTGTCGGGATACGCTGTTTTCCACTGAGGCTCTCTTTAGGGTGCTAGGCGTTCCTATTGCCTCGGATAAAACGGAGGGTCCAGCCACGTGTCTCTCGTTCCTTGGAATTGAGATCGACACGGTGGCCGGGATCTGCAGGCTCCCAACTGATAAGGTGTCCAAGATGTGCAAGGCCATTGCAGAAGCGCTGGGATCCAGCTCCAGTCCGCTCAGACAGGTTCAGTCCCTGTTAGGGAGGTTCAACTTTGCCTGCCGTGTGATTCCCATGGGTAGAGTTTTCTGTAGAAAGCTACAGAGAGCCACTGCGGGTAGGAGTAGGCCGCACGCGGCTGTGCGTCTATCCAGGGTTATCAAGGAAGATTTACAAATTTGGCTCACATTCCTCAAGGATTTCAATGGGACGCGAATCTGGCCTTCACCACCCGTAACAAACGTTAATATCGACCTGTTCACGGATGCTTACGGAGCATGCAGCTTCGGTGCTTACCTGGACGGTCATTGGTGCGCGGAAAGCTGGCCTGAGGAGTGGCATAGGGTAGGAATTACCAAGAACTTGTTGGTCCTGGAACTATTTCCGATTGTCGTGGCAATTGAACTGTGGGCGCCCGTGTTGCGGGGGAAGCACATTGTTTTCTGGTGCGACAATTTGGGGGTGGTCCAGTCGATCAATAAACAAAGCGCATCCTCCCATCATGCAATATCTCTGCTGCGTCACCTAGTGTTGCGCTGCCTGCAGTACGATATTTCTTTCAGGGCTAGACACGTTCCGGGGGTGCAAAATAGTTTGGCCGATGCTTTGTCCCGAGGCCAGTGGAGCAAGTTTCATAGTATGGCCCCCCAGGCGGACAATGTTGGTATTCCGTGTCCCTCTTGTGTTTGGCAGATCATCAAGCCGGCATAAGGGGGCTCGTAGAACAAGCGGTAGCCCCTTCCACCCTGAGGACGTATCAGGCATCGTGGAGACGGTGGTCACTATTCAGCGGGCATAAAGATCAATCTGAGGCAGGTCAGCGTGACGCTATGTTAGCATTTATGTGGGAGAGCTACTCCAAAGGGGAATCTAGAGCCTCTATGGCATCTACTCTGGCGGGGATATCTTTCATGGCCAGGCGTCAAGGTTACACGGATGTCACAAAAGGGTTCGTGATTAGTAAGGCCCTAAAGGGGTGGGCTAGGGCTCGACCCTCGCAGGCAGATGCGCGCTTACCAATTACCAACAATATTCTGGACCAGTTGATAGGGACTCTGGGCGGGATCGCAGTTGATGAATATGAGAAGATCTTATTTAGCGCTGCGTTCTCCATGGCCTTTTTCTGAGCTTTTCGGGTTTCTGAACTGGTGGCTAGATCCAGGGAGCATCAAGAGTCAAGTTTGAAGGCGGAGCATGTCAGCTTGTGCGAAGGGGTTGCTGCCTGTAAAATAATTAGTTCTAAGACTGATCAGAGTGGCAGGGGAGCATGGGTTCAGCTAACTAGGCAGCCTAATAGTAAAACATCTGCCCGGTTAATTTAGTGTCACGGTTTATGAATATGAGACCCCAGGCCCGTTTGTTTTTATGTCACCATAACGGCATGCCCCTGACGAAATATCAATTTTCGGCCATTATGAAGAAGTCCCTACAGTCATTAAATCTAGACAGTACTATGTACGGAACTCATTCGTTCAGGATCGGGGCGGCCACATCTGCTGCTTTGGTGGGATCCTCCACTGAGACCATAAAAGCGCTGGGCCGCTGGAAATCCACGGCCTATAAATCTTATGTCAGGATTGACAATGTTGATGTTTGAATTTTGTTCCACTAATCAAAAATGTTGCCTTGCAGTTTTTCTTTTTCTGAATTTTTCACTCTCTTATTGTTACCCAAACCACCCCCACTGCCCTCCCCTACCCCATCTTCTCCCTCCATTTGGTGGGCTACCCTGGGCTTTTCCGCTCGTCGCTTTGAAGCGGGGGCGCGAAGGGATTTTCACCCGGGTTTCCCTGGGCGTAAGTCCTGATTAGTGGTGTGCTGCCGGGGTTTTTACGGGTGTTGTTTACCTTCGCCTGGGTGGCCTGCTCCCCATTTGTGTTCCTCCTCCCTGATCCCCCTCTGTTGTTCAGTTATTTCCTCTATACTATCCTTCTCGTGCTTTTATGCTAAGCCTGGCCTGTCTGCATTATTATGGTGGCATGGTTGTAACAATGTTTTTCTGCCTCCAGGTGATGGTGTTCCAAATAAGATGGTGTGGATCATTGGTCATTCTTTTGTGTTCTGGGCTGCTGGCCACCCCAGGTCTAATGTTATACCGAGTCACGAAGGCACCGTTATAAGATGGTTGGGCAGAAGGGGATTAGGTTGGCCTGATATTGTTCCATGGTTGGTGAGGCTCATTAAACAGCATGGCCCGCCAGATGTCTTAGTAGTACATGCGGGAGGCAATGACCTGGGGAAAGGAAAGTCACTTGAGCTCATTATTTCTATTCGGGAAGACCTTAGGCGGATTCACGAGGCATGGCCACATATCATCATTGGTTGGTCGGCATTAATCCCCCGGCTGGCTTGGAGAACGACTATCCCCTTAAAAAAGATGACAGTTATGGTCAGGAAGCTTAATAGCGCCATTAGGAAAGTAGTGCGGCCCCTGGGAGGTTTAGTTATCAATCATCCGAGATTAGGGGTAGTCACCTCAATTTTTTTAGAAGTGATGGCGTACATCTAACGGAGGAAGGTATGGGGTTGTTTATAGATAGCATTTTCGGGGGAGTTTCGGCGTGTCTCGATTAGTAGTAGCGGGCTGCGGCGTCTGTGGGGTGCAGCGGGGTAGGAAGGCACTGCATTCAGGCGGGAACGGGGTGTCGGTGGATCGCACACTATCTTGACGACTTCTTGGTTATCGGGCCACCTGATTTCACTTGTTGTCGGGATACGCTGTTTTCCACTGAGGCTCTCTTTAGGGTGCTAGGCGTTCCTATTGCCTCGGATAAAACGGAGGGTCCAGCCACGTGTCTCTCGTTCCTTGGAATTGAGATCGACACGGTGGCCGGGATCTGCAGGCTCCCAACTGATAAGGTGTCCAAGATGTGCAAGGCCATTGCAGAAGCGCTGGGATCCAGCTCCAGTCCGCTCAGACAGGTTCAGTCCCTGTTAGGGAGGTTCAACTTTGCCTGCCGTGTGATTCCTATGGGTAGAGTTTTCTGTAGAAAGCTACAGAGAGCCACTGCGGGTAGGAGTAGGCCGCACGCGGCTGTGCGTCTATCCAGGGTTATCAAGGAAGATTTACAAATTTGGCTCACCTTCCTCAAGGATTTCAACGGGATGCGAATCTGGCCTTCACCACCCGTAACAAACGTTAATATCGACCTGTTCACGGATGCTTACGGAGCATGCGGCTTCGGTGCTTACCTGGACGGTCATTGGTGCGCGGAAAGCTGGCCTGAGGAGTGGCATAGGGTAGGAATTACCAAGAACTTGTTGGTCCTGGAACTATTTCCGATTGTCGTGGCAATTGAACTGTGGGCGCCCGTGTTGCGGGGGAAGCACATTGTTTTCTGGTGCGACAATTTGGGGGTGGTCCAGTCGATCAATAAACAAAGCGCATCCTCCCATCATGCAATATCTCTGCTGCGTCACCTAGTGTTGTGCTGCCTGCAGTATGATATTTCTTTCAGGGCTAGACACGTTCCGGGGGTGCAAAATAGTTTGGCCGATGCTTTGTCCCGAGGCCAGTGGAGCAAGTTTCGTAGTATGGCCCCCCAGGCGGACAATGTTGGTATTCCGTGTCCCTCTTGTGTTTGGCAGATCATCAAGCCGGCATAAGGGGGCTCGTAGAACAAGCGGTAGCCCCTTCCACCCTGAGGACGTATCAGGCATCGTGGAGACGGTGGTCACTATTCAGCGGGCATAAAGATCAATCTGAGGCAGGTCAGCGTGACGCTATGTTAGCATTTATGTGGGAGAGCTACTCCAAAGGGGAATCTAGAGCCTCTATGGCATCTACTCTGGCGGGGATATCTTTCATGGCCAGGCGTCAAGGTTACACGGATGTCACAAAAGGGTTCGTGATTAGTAAGGCCCTAAAGGGGTGGGCTAGGGTTTGACCCTCGCAGGCAGATGCGCGCTTACCAATTACCAACAATATTCTGGACCAGTTGATAGGGACTCTGGGCGGGATCGCAGTTGATGAATATGAGAAGATCTTATTTAGCGCTGCGTTCTCCATGGCCTTTTTCTGAGCTTTTCGGGTTTCTGAACTGGTGGCTAGATCCAGGGAGCATCAAGAGTCAAGTTTGAAGGCGGAGCATGTCAGCTTGTGCGAAGGGGTTGCTGCCTGTAAAATAATTAGTTCTAAGACTGATCAGAGTGGCAGGGGAGCATGGGTTCAGCTAACTAGGCAGCCTAATAGTAAAACATCTGCCCGGTTAATTTAGTGTCACGGTTTATGAATATGAGACCCCAGGCCCGTTTGTTTTTATGTCACCATAACGGCATGCCCCTGACGAAATATCAATTTTCGGCCATTATGAAGAAGTCCCTACAGTCATTAAATCTAGACAGTACTATGTACGGAACTCATTCGTTCAGGATCGGGGCGGCCACATCTGCTGCTTTGGTGGGATCCTCCACTGAGACCATAAAAGCGCTGGGCCGCTGGAAATCCACGGCCTATAAATCTTATGTCAGGATTGACAATGTTGATGTTTGAATTTTGTTCCACTAATCAAAAATGTTGCCTTGCAGTTTTTCTTTTTCTGAATTTTTCACTCTCTTATTGTTACCCAAACCACCCCCACTGCCCTCCCCTACCCCATCTTCTCCCTCCATTTGGTGGGCTACCCTGGGCTTTTCCGCTCGTCCCTTTGAAGCGGGGGCGCGAAGGGATTTTCACCCGGGTTTCCCTGGGCGTAAGTCCTGATTAGTGGTGTGCTGCCGGGGTTTTTACGGGTGTTGTTTACCTTCGCCTGGGTGGCCTGCTCCCCATTTGTGTTCCTCCTCCCTGATCCCCCTCTGTTGTTCAGTTATTTCCTCTATACTATCCTTCTCGTGCTTTTATGCTAAGCCTGGCCTGTCTGCATTATTATGGTGGCATGGTTGTAACAATGTTTTTCTGCCTCCAGGTGATGGTGTTCCAAATAAGATGGTGTGGATCATTGGTCATTCTTTTGTGTTCTGGGCTGCTGGCCACCCCAGGTCTAATGTTATACCGAGTCACGAAGGCACCGTTATAAGATGGTTGGGCAGAAGGGGATTAGGTTGGCCTGATATTGTTCCATGGTTGGTGAGGCTCATTAAACAGCATGGCCCGCCAGATGTCTTAGTAGTACATGCGGGAGGCAATGACCTGGGGAAAGGAAAGTCACTTGAGCTCATTATTTCTATTCGGGAAGACCTTAGGCGGATTCACGAGGCATGGCCACATATCATCATTGGTTGGTCGGCATTAATCCCCCGGCTGGCTTGGAGAACGACTATCCCCTTAAAAAAGATGACAGTTATGGTCAGGAAGCTTTATAGCGCCATTAGGAAAGTAGTGCGGCCCCTGGGAGGTTTAGTTATCAATCATCCGAGATTAGGGGTAGTCACCTCAATTTTTTTAGAAGTGATGGCGTACATCTAACGGAGGAAGGTATGGGGTTGTTTATAGATAGCATTTGCGGGGGAGTTTCGGCGTGTCTCGATTAGTGGTGGCGGGCGTGTGTTTATTTGCATGCAAAGGTTTAGAATTATAAGGTTGATGTAAGGTTTACGAAACATACACGGTGAGCCCTTTATGACAAATGAGGCTGAATAGGACGAATGCACTTAAAGGGCGACAGGGTTTGTAGTAAGCTGAACACTTACCTGAAGGGGTTAACATGGGTTGGCACGACCAATGTGTAATCCAGTGGGAGGGACCTTGATTGATATAGGAGGCTGCACTTCCTGTTCTGCTTTATTCTACAGCACGAGATCACACCCACTCCTTTGGTATGGTATGTCCGGTTATGTTGCGGTAGGAAGGCACTGCGTTCAGCGGCTGATTTGTGGGCGCACTGGTAGTTGTCGTAGGTCACTGCCCCCCGTTGAGGCACCAGTAACTCCCTTTTTGGCCCTTCGGTGAGGAGGGTCCCTGTCCGACTCGGTGATGGAGGGCAGCGTGAGTTTTAAAAGGGGCAGTCACTCTGACGCCAACTCAGCGCAAAAGTTATGTTGGGATTTGTTCCCCGTGGTGGTGGACGTACGGCGGTTTGCGCCAGTCCACTCGTGATAGTGTTTGTCAGCTTGAGAGTTGTTTCGCAGGGCCCTTTCTCCGCCACCATAGGTCTAGTTAAAATCAAAATCATAATAAAAGTTCTTGCAATTTTTAATAACTTATACAAGTCTCCATGTTTTTATTTGCATGCAAAGGTTTAGAATTATAAGGTTGATGTAAGGTTTACGAAACATACACGGTGAGCCCTTTAAGGAAGACAACAATAGTGTAATATTGCCTTTTTATTTGCTCTTCTTTTTTTTTCTTTTTTTATAAACACACCCGTGCACAAATCACACTTTTAAAGTGTATTAATTCCCTAAAATCTCCTTTCGCAGCACGATTCCAAAATCAGCCTGTGAAACTCCATTGTAGGCACCACCTTTCTGTGATAAAAACACTCCTATCTTTGTGTAATTCACTGGTGATAAATGTATAAAACGACTACGTACCAACAAGTTTATCATAAGATACAGATCTCCTCTCTAAAGAAGTTTGGCGTTCAAAGAGCTTCTGCTAATGTGCTCTACTGCACAGTATTGTGAACTCAAAAAACAAATATATAGAAAATAAATTGAATTCTTGTGTACACACAACCGTTGTATTTTACCTTTTTACATTTTGGTCTCTTAGGAGGATACGAGCCGGAACAGAGCTGACCTGGGATTATAACTATGAAGTGGGAAGCGTGGAGGGCAAAAGGCTGCTGTGCTGCTGCGGATCCACAGAATGCAGGGGCCGCCTCCTGTAACCCCACCTGACGCTGAAAATGTCACATGATCGTCCTTTGTAGCGGGTGGAGAATAGTTGAACCTCATATTTTTTATAATGTTATTTGTAGGTTGTATATTTATTTTTGTATTTTTTAATTAATGTTTTCCTATATGAGGGGGCTGTTTATGTATTTATTACATGAAGATTGTCAGCTGCTTGTACGCAGATTTTGACAAATGTACGTACCAACAAGTATATCATAAGATACATATCTCTCTAAAGAAGTTTAGCGTTTAAAGAGCTTCTGCTAATGTGCTCCGCTGCACATTAGTGTGAACTCAAAAAACAAATATATAGAAAAGAAATGGAATTCTTATGTGTACACGCAACCGTTGTACTTTACCTTTTTACATTTTGGTCTCTTAGGAGGATACGAGCCGGAACAGAGCTGACCTGGGATTATAATTATGAAGTGGGAAGCGTGGAGGGCAAAAGGCTGCTGTGCTGCTGCGGATCCACAGAATGCAGGGGCCGCCTCCTGTAACCCCACCTGACGCTGAAAATGTCACATGATCGACCTTTGTAGCGGGAGGAGAATAGTTGAACCTCATAGTTTTTATTTTGTAGTTAAATGTTATATTTGTTGATTGTTTTTTGTTTTTGTTCCCTTGTTCAAATAATAACACAAATGTGTAATATGTCCTGTCATGGATTAAGCAGGTTAAGCCGTCTGTGAGTTATGTGTGAAGATTAGAGGGATAAGCAGATGTTTGTTGCAGCACAGATTGGTTTAAGTGCAGTCTCAGACCAAAACTGAAATCTTGCAGACTAAAGTGATGTCATAGATAGAAGTGAAAGCCGCCATTTGATAGGCTGAACATCCCTCAGAATGCAGCCTCTCTCTTCACTACTAATGTCTTACAGACGTGATGTCACTTTCTTTCTATAGTCACTGCGAGGAGCACTGCTAATCAGTTTAATAGAGAGAGGAATGTTAGGGACAGTGTTGTATATTTTAAGCTCGGTAAACAAAGTTATGAAAATATCCCTAATCCAGAAAAGTGTAAGTCAGAAGCATTGTGGGTAATAGATTCCACACCTGTAGAATATTCTATCTGCTCAATAAATGTTGACTTTACTTACTGTTATCTGTCCTCTCCTTATTGTTTTATTATCTTTATCTTGCAAGGTACATAATTACATAGCAAACAAAAGTACTGATTACATATATAACATATAGGAGGTGCATAAAATGAAACGTGATTATATTGTATTCCTCAAAACTGAAAACGGGGGAAAAAGCTCTTATTGGTGAGTATAATTTGGTTATTTCCTCCTCGGGTTCCGTGGTATTTAATGTAATGTCTGGACAAGATATGAAGCGATGACCAGCTTCCTGCTATGTAAAGATTGTTTACTGAAGCCTGAGTCCCGTGTGCCCAGGAGGTTGCTACCGCCTCTATGGAATGCGTATTAATATTTTTGACACCTCACGTCCATTCCTCATATTCCTATGTTCTTTATCCTTGCGGCCAGAGAGCTTCTATCCAGGACATCCGAGGGTTATATCTGACAGATAAGCTTGTTATATTTTTATCTTATCTTATTTGCTTGTTTTTTATGGATACATTGCTATTAAAGCCTGATTCTGTTTTATTTGAGTACCTGTTTGTATGAACACACTACACTATAATGCTTCCTCTTGTCTTTGAGTCCTAGCATTGAAGGCATGGGACCGGAGGTTTACTCTACTTGTGGGAGAAGATCTGGATCTCAGTGAGATAAGCCGTTTTATTATTTACTAGGTACGAGGCCAATTTGGACACTTGGAGTTCAGTCTGCTTTAAATTTACAATATCACACTATGTCTGGCGCTTTTTTCTTTTTTGTGCATTTAGGTTATACATCTGCATTTGGATGTTATTGAAATGAAGCAGCTTACTCTATGTGATTATTATATAATTTTTTGAGCACGTTTGTTCACTTGTTTTTCTGTTACACTGAGCGCCGTTGTCTATTCACTGTTTTTGACACTAAGGTCGCGTCAGCGCCATTCAGTTGTGAGAGAGAGCGCGCCGAGGAGGAGCAGAGAAGACAAGGTAAGTAAATAGTAAATTTAAAAAAATTTAAAAAAAAATATCTTTGGTGCTGAATAAAAAAAAGTATTAGAAGAAAACAAAGAGAGCTATGTTCCCACTATATTTGGACATGTGACAATGACACTGGTGACTGGAATACATTTTTTTATTGTTATCAAAAAAGCCTATATACACTCTCTGATAGAGAAAATCAGAACAATATGAAAATAATGTAAAAAGAAATGCTTGAATATACATATGTCCTTGTGAGTAGTATGAAATAGCATATATAACTCAAAAAAAAATAAAAAAAAAATAATAAAAAAAAAAATGAATGTCTCTGGTTAGTCCGGATGTGGAGATCTGTTACTCCTCTAATAATAACGGAGATTCAAATTCAGAAAAAAGGTCTATATATCCCAGTAATGATAGAGATCCCAATGATAACTCTAATGCCGCAATTTAGAATTCATATATTTTGGTATCCAATCCATATAGAACTCATCCACAACTTCCTGCTATTGCTGGAGAGAGGAAAGAGACACCGACCAGGACCGGACTTTCTGGGGAATCCATCTGAACAACGGTGAGTCACCCTCCAACCTCCGGCCATTATGCTCACTACGATTGAATCACTTCAATTTATGAATGTTTTTATATTTTATCCCTATTGGGAAAATTACATGTTTGTGATATGTGTAATTTTCATGTATATCAGTACACTGAGTAATAACTATAGATCTGTTTATTGTATTGAAAAATACTAGTCATTATATTTTGTATTTCATTGTACCTCTTTTACATTACTGTGTAAAAGACACAAAGATAACTATTTACTGTTGGTCCGGATTTTCTGCTGGGGGGGGGGGGGGGGGCATCAGCAAAAATCTTGCCTACAGCACCAAATTGGCTGGGGCAGGCCCTGGGAAAATAAATTAGTATTTAATTTAAATTTATTTTATTTTATTTTATCTCTTTCTTTTTTTATATGTTATTGTAAATTTAAGATAATGGTGATCTTGTAAGATTTAAATAAAACGTGTTTAAATGTGTCGTTTTAAATATGCGTTACAACCGCCCATATGCACATGATTTATAGAGCTTTTTGACCTTCTGTAGGCCAACTATGGATAAATCCAAAAAAAGAAAAGTTTCTGAAGAAAACAGAAGGTTTAATTCTGCGTGGGGAGATTCATTTGGTTTCACTGCTGACAAGACTGGATTACCAGTATCTTTAATATGTGGTGAGAAATTGTCAAACAACAAAAAGTCAAATGTTGAAAGACATTTCCAGAATAAACACATAGCCTTAGCTGAAAAATATCCGGATGGAGAGGAGAGAAACTGATGCGGAAGGCTGATCAGAGCAAAAATCATTTTAAGAAGTGGATTAAGTCTGCAAATTCAACTACATATGCTAGTTTTGTGGCCGCTCAGGAAATAGTCAGGCACGGGAAGCCGTTCACAGATGGAGAATATATAAAAGAATCATTCATAAAGATTTCAGCACATCTATTTACAGACTTCAAAAACAAAAGTGAAATTGTGAAAAAAAAAATCAGAGATATGCCTCTCTCTGCAAAGACTGTCAAAGACAGAACCCTAAAAATGGCAGGAGACATCACCAGACAGCAAATTAAAGACATTAATTCAGCGGTGGCATACTCTATCGCTTGTGATGAGTCCAAACACAAAGGTGATATTGAACAAATAGCGCTGTTCTGCCGATATGTGAACTCTGCTGGGCCACAGGAAGAAATGATTGAATTGATCCCACTAAAAGGACAAACGTGGGGGGAGGACATCTGTGAAGCTGTATTGGATTGTTTAAGAGCCAAAGAAATAAACACCACCCACCTGGTGTCAGCGGCTACTGATGGGGCCCCGAGTATGACAGGAGCGCAAAAGGGCTTTGTGTCTTTATTGCAGTAGCCGCTGGGTAGAAAGCTGCTGACATTTCATTGCATCCTGCACCAAGAGGCATTTTGCGCTCATACATTTCCTCCGGAATGCACAGAAGTAATGAATGTTGTCATTCAGATTGACAATAAAATAATGGCAAAAGCTTTAAATCACCGTCAGTTTCGTTTATTACTTGACGAGGTGGAAAGCACATATTCTGATCTCCTGCTGCACAACAAAGTCCGGTGGCTTTCCAGAGGGGAGGTGCTGAAACGCTTTGCCGCATGTCTGGAAGAGGTGAAAACTTTCCTGGGCAACAAAGGGTTCACCTCTTCCGAACTGGAACAGCCAGAGTGGCTGGAAAAGCTGCACTTCATGGTAGATATGACAGCGCACCTGAACAGGCTGAACACAACACTTCAGGGGAAAGGAAGCACATCCCTGCACATGCTGGAGGAAGTTTTGGCATTTGAGCACATGTTGACAGTGTTTGCCAGAGATTTACAGAGAGTTACACTGTCTCACTTCCCCAGTTTGAGAGATTTCAAACAAGCTAACAATGAGATAAATTTGGAGTATTTGCAGTCTGCTATCATTGTTATGCAAACATCATTTGGGAAACGATTCTATGAGTTCAGAGAGGAAAAAAAACACATTATCCTTCCCTATTGGATATGACTGCGTCTGCAGGTGTAAGTCAATCGGATCTTGAAATGGAACTGGCCGACATAGCTGACAAAGATATATGGGTGTCCAAGTTCAAACACTTGACAGCTGATCTTGAAGATGTTGCCCGTCAGAAGGCCATTCTTGCTCAGAATCACAAATGGAGTGATATTAAGAAACTTTCCAAACTGGACAAACTTGTGTTTGAAACATGGAATGCCATACCCGACACTTATATTAATGAAAAAGTATGCATATGGAGTCCTATCGATCTTCAGATCCACATACCTATGTGAGCAAGTCTTCTCCAACATGAACTTTGTTAAAAACAAACATCGCTCACGCCTCACAGACGTCTGCTTACAATCCTGTGTGAAGATGAAGATGACATCTTACAGCCCTGATGTGCAAGCGCTGTGCATTGAGGTTCAGGAGCAAAAGTCACATTAACCAGGTAAAATAAATATTTTAATTGGCTATTAATTAACAAATATATATTTTACATTATTCAGTGAAATTGTACTTTTTTTATTCAGGTTGACAGCTGACTGCACGATCCAGTACATGCGATAAAAGGATATCGACATTCAACATGTTTTTGTTGCATGCTGAAATAAAATTTTGTTTTCTCTGCAGTTCATTCATTTCAAAAATTTCAACACACTAGTTTTTTATACATAGCATTAAGGTAAAACAAAATATATATCTATAATATAAAAGCCTAGTGGCGTGTGTTAGTCTGTGTGTGTGTGAAAAAAAAAACAAGCTGCAGCGCCACCTGCTGGGCGGAGCTATACACTGACCTACTAAATTCTTAGTGTGTGTGTGTGGAAAAAAACTCAGAAAGGGCTGAAATTTGGTATACTAAGATGTTTTTAACTTGTTAATTTAATGTGTTAATTGTTAAAAGTGTTTATAAATATTTTAAAAAAATATATATATATTTCTTGAAGGAGAAGTGACAGTTGGGAGTGGTTGGTGGTTGCCGGGGGTGACAGTGGTTGGTGGTTGCCGGGGGTGACAGAGCGAGAGGAGTGTGATACTCAGGACCGCTGAGAGAGATCCCTGTGTCTGTGTCACGGGCACTAGGAGTCTTTACCCAGGGATCACCAGGTGGTAGGCTTACCAGAGCAATGTAGATGGTAATAGGGTACTCTGGTAGCTGGGTGATCACGGAACAGGAAACAGCAGATGATGAGATGCTCAGGAAAGTCTATGACTAGCAGCACTGGTAATATGGAGGTAATAGTACACGAGGAACTGTAGGACAAGGACACGTGAAGGTAGTCAGTGGTCTGCGATAGCAAGTTGTACCACTGCTATAGTGAGGGGGAATGTCCAACAGAAACGAGGAGGTGATGAGAGTCAGCGGTCTGCGGATAGCAAGTGGTACCGCTGTCTGAGTGAAGGAATGGAATCCAAGTGGAGGTATCCGGAGAGTCAGTGGTCTGCGATAGCAAGTTGTACCACTGCTACGTGAGAGGATACTGGAACAGGTGATACTGGAAGCAGGGATCAGTGGTCTGCTACTAGCAAGTTGTACCACTGAATATATATGTGAGGAGATGCACGGGGAGAGACTGCAACACAGGATATACACAGGCACCTTATACACGATCCACAGTAACATGCACAATATATATATAAATGACTGAACAGGTCTGCAAATATAGAAAGTCTCTTGAAGTAGTCCAGCACAAGTTAACACAGTCAATGATGGCAATAGACTCAGCGGATAGCAGACTCCAGAGGAGAACCAACACAGTCCAGCAAGATATGCAATACACCAGCACAGTCAATGAGAAGTATGCATACCGTGGTTCAGAAGCAGGCAGTCAGATAGGAGTGCAGCGATACCTGAGCGGCAGGAGGCCGGCTGGATGAAAAGTCCCAGGATAGATGAGGCAGCGGTCTAGTAGGTGCAGCGCACAGATAAGAGACCAACAGGGACACGAATCCACAGGAATCAGTAACACGTGGAACTGGACCCAGGAGAGTGAAGATGATCCAGCAGAGGAGTAGTTGATGAGATATAAATCCAATGCTGACAGGAGAGTAGACCAGCGGGACACGTGAAGGCGTGGAGAGCAGGTCAGCAGTAGATGGGTGGTAGCGCGGTCAGCAGCAGCAGGACTCTGCGGTACACGGAGGTAACCAGTAGCAACCAATAGGTGTCAGTAGCGATGGAACACGGGAGAGCAGAGTAGACCAGGAGCTGTTGATCACGGAGAGTAGCGAATGGCAATGAGAGCAGCAGTCTCGAGGAACCACAGGAGAGCTGAGAAGAGACTGCAGTGCACAGGGGCAGCGGATAGGAATCAGCTAACTTGTCACGATGATGAACACAGGCGAGTTGTAGGCTGGAGGCTGTAGTGCACGGAAGCAGCGGATAGACATCAGCTAACAGTCACGATGATGAACACAGGCGAGTTGTAGGCTGGAGGCTGTAGTGCACGGAAGCAGCGGATAGACATCAGCTAACAGTCACGATAATGAACACAGGCGAGTTGTAGGCTGGAGGCTGTAGTGCACGGAGGCAGCGGATAGGAATCAGCTCACGGACTTGATGAGGAACAGGTGAGTGGATGTAAAGTAAAGGTTGGAGTGCACAGAGGCAGCGGGTAGGAACCAGCAAACAGTCACAATGATATGTAATAGCGTTGAAGTGGTTTGGAAGACTGTAGTGCACGGAGGCAGCGGATAGGAATCAGCAAACAGTCACGATGATACAGATGATGGTAGAAGTGGTATGGGAACCACAGTAGTAGAAGTGGTTTGGAAACCACAGAGGTAGAAGTGGTTTGGAAACCACAGGAATCAGCAGCGCTGAAAACACAAGGAATACAGGAACACCTACAGAGACTCATAGGAAATGAGACTCCAAGATCAGGCAACGTGGTGTTGACCACAGGTGCTTAATATAGGGAGTGTTGCCTGATCTGCCAATTGAGTTAAAGGGACATACACTGAAGTATAGGAAAGGGCTGCGCATGCGCAGACCCTCAGGATGGAGGACGGCCACGGTTCCTAAATGTCCGGGAAGAGGCACTCACAGTACGGTGAGTGACAGTACCCCCCCTTTTAAAGGTGGGCACAGAACGCCTGGAACCGGGCTTGTCCGGATTTTTGGAGTAGAACTTCTTCAAAAGGGCAGGAGCATTAAGATCTTCAGCTTTGATCCAAGAGCGCTCCTCAGGACCAAAGCCCTTCCAATGAACGAGGAAACGGAGGACACCTCGCGAAATTTTTGCGTCTAGTACCTCAGTAATCTCAAAATCCTCCTCCTGATGAACTTGAACTGGCTGCGGAGCTGAGGGAGGATTTGAGAAACGGTTGATAAGAGGTTTGAGTAAAGACACATGGAAGGCATTAGAAATCCGAAGATTCTTAGGAAGAAGAAGTTTCACACATACTGGATTGATTACTTGAATGATCCTATATGGACCAATAAAACGAGGGGCGAATTTCATAGATGGAACCTTCAAACGAATGTTTTTAGTAGATAACCAGACACGATCTCCAATTTTTAGTGGTGGAATAGCCCGCCTCTTCTTATCTGCGAAAGATTTATATTTGATAGATGTCTTCTTTAAACAGGTTTTGACCTGAGACCAGATATTTTTAAAGGTCTGACAAGCAGTCTCCACCGCAGGAACTTGGGTGGGCGGGAGGGCAGGAAATTCCGGAAAAGACGGATGGTGACCGTAGACCACAAAAAATGGAGTTTTGGATGATGACTCATGGTACATGTTGTTATGGGCGAATTCAGCCCAAGGAAGCAACTCTACCCAGTTGTCTTGATTGGCTGAAGAGAACATCCTTATAAAAGTCTCAAGATCTTGATTGACACGTTCAGTTTGTCCGTTAGATTGCGGATGGTAAGAAGATGAGAGAGCTAATCGTATGCCCAAGGTTTTACAAAGGGCTCGCCAGAATCTGGAAACGAATTGTACTCCTCTATCCGACACAATCTCAGAAGGACATCCATGGATACGGAAGATCTCTTTAATGAAATGTTCAGCCAGAGTAGACGAGGAAGGCAAACCAGATAGAGGAATGAAATGAGCCATCTTCGAAAATCTGTCCACCACCACCCAAATAGTGTTATGATTCTTACTAGGTGGTAAGTCAGTAACGAAATCCATACTAATATGGGTCCACGGTTTGGACGGAACGGGTAGTGGTCGCAGCAACCCTGCTGGAGTTCTGCGGGAGGATTTGAACTGGGAACATAGCTCACAGGAAGCAATGAACTCTTTGACGTCTCTCCTCATTGAGGGCCACCAGTAACTTCGAGAGAGGATCTCAAAGGTCTTGTGTTCACCGGCGTGTCCAGAAAAACGAGAGGCATGGAACCACGAAAGGATTTTCCTCCTTAGAGTAGAAGGCACGAGGGTCTTCCCAAATGGTAGCGTTTTGGTGGATGAAGCAGCCAGTGAGATACATTTGGGGTCTAGAATGGTATGGTTGGAAACCTCTTCTATATCAGAGGACGTAACAAAAGCTCTAGATAAAGCGTCAGCTTTTTTGTTCTTGGCAGCTGGTTTGAAGGTTATTATTAATTCAAAACGGGAAAAGAAAAGAGACCATCTTGCTTGACGAGGGTTCAAGCATTGGGCAGACTGGAGATATGACAAGTTCTTATGATCCGTGAAGATCGTCACCGGATGGCGAGCTCCCTCCAATAAGTATCTCCATTCCTCTAATGCAGCTTTGATAGCTAGTAACTCCTTGTCCCCGATAGTATAATTCTTCTCTGCGGGCAGGAGGCCCCGAGAATAGAAGGCACAAGGATGGAATTTTTGCTGTTCCGAGCGTTGAGAGAGAATAGCTCCTAAGCCCACATTAGAGGCATCTACTTCCAGGAAGAAGGGGAGTATCACATCAGGCTGTCGAAGGATTGGAGCCGAAGAGAAGGACTCTTTTAGTGTTTGAAAGGCTTGAAGAGCCTCAGGTGACCATTGCTTAGGATTAGCCCCCTTCCTAGTCAGGGCCACAATAGGGGATGCAATGGAAGAAAAGTCTTGAATGAAGCGTCTATAGTAATTGGCAAAACCTAAAAAACGCTGGATAGCACGAAGAGTAGTTGGCTGGGGCCAATGTAGTACAGCATTCACCTTGTCTGGATCCATCTTCAGGCCAACTCCGGAAACTATATACCCCAAGAATGGAATCTGGGGTAATTCGAATGAACATTTTTCTAATTTACAAAACAATGAATTTTTCCGTAGCCTGGAAAGGACTTCTGCCACATGTTGGTGGTGAGAAGGCAGGTCCTGTGAAAAGATCAATATGTCGTCCAGGTAGACGACGACACATACATATAATAAGTCCCGGAAGATCTCATTGATGAAACCTTGAAAAACAGCGGGGGCATTACACAGCCCGAAAGGCATTACCAGATATTCGTAATGCCCGTCTCTGGTGTTAAACGCTGTCTTCCATTCGTCACCGGAACGGATTCTGATTAAATTGTAGGCACCACGAAGATCCAACTTAGTAAAGATACGGGCTCCCTTGATGCGATCGAATAGCTCAGTGATCAGCGGAATGGGATACCGATTCTTGATAGTAATGGCATTGAGTCCACGAAAATCTATGCAAGGGCGTAAAGATCCATCCTTCTTTTTAACGAAGAAGAACCCAGCTCCAGCGGGAGAGGTGGAAGGTCGAATAAACCCACGCTGGAGGTTCTCCTGTATATACTCAGATGTAGCTTGAGTTTCAGGTAACGAGAGTGGATAGACCCGGCCCCTGGGGGGAGTCTTGCCAGGTAGAAGATCGATCGGACAATCCCAAGAACGATGAGGAGGAAGACGTTCAGACTGAGCTTTATCAAAAACATCAGTAAATGAAGCATATTGAGGAGGGAGTCCCGGTGAGGTAGATGAGATGGAAGATTGCTGTACTTTGAGAGGAATGACTTGGGAAAGGCAACGATGGTGACATTCAGACCCCCAAGACGTGACTTGAGGGGTGCGCCAGTCAATCTGGGGAGAGTGACACTGAAGCCATGGAAGGCCTAAGACAATTGGACTAGTCGTAACAGGGAGGATTAAAAACGATATTTCTTCATGATGCAGGGCACCAATCAGAAGGGTTACTGGAGACGTACTCTGAGTGATGAGACCGTTGATGAGACGTGATCCATCTATAGCCGTCACAGTAATGGGTGTTTTTAAGGTAATCACTGGTAGGGACCATTGATTTACTAATGATTTGGAAATAAAATTTCCTGCTGCTCCGGAATCAATCAATGCCTGTGACTCAAAGGTTTTGGTAGCACAGGAAATAGTAACATCAAAGGCGCAGACTTTAGATTTCAAGGAAGATGGAGAGGACTCCAGGGACCCTAACTTCACCTCTCCAGAACTAGTTAGGGCCTGGCATTTCCCGATCTCTTAGGGCAAGAGCTGAGCATATGAGTGGAATCAGCACAATAGATACAGAGTCTATTCTTTACTCTTCGTTTCCTCTCCTCTGAAGATAATTTGGAACGTCCTATCTCCATGGGAATCACAGAGGGTGAAACTGGACGAAATTGAGGGTTAGAACGAAGAGGTGCTTTAGCAGAAGTTGTTTTCTCAGCCTCTCTTTCACGAAATCTCATATCAACACGATGGCAAAGAGAGATCAGATCTTCAAGTGACGAAGGAAGCTCCTGGGTAGTCAGTGCATCTTTAATTTTATCGGAGAGCCCCTGCCAGAAGGCGGCAACTAGGGCTTCAGTGTTCCACTGAAGTTCAGAGGCTAAGATCCTAAATTGAATGACGTACTGTCCTACTGTATGAGATCCTTGTCGCAGACGGAGGATGCTGGAAGCAGCGGAGGTCACACGACCTGGTTCATCGAACACACTTCGGAATGTAGAAATGAATTTGGCACTATCTTGCAATATTGGGTCGTTTCTTTCCCACAGAGGGGAGGCCCAAGCCAGGGCTTGTCCAGAAAACAAAGAGATAAGATAGACCACTCTGGAACGATGGGTAGAAAAATTTTGAGGTTGGAGCTCAAAATGGACTGAACATTGGTTAAGGAAACCCCTACAAGTTTTGGGGTCCCCATCGTACTTTGACGGAGTAGGCAGGTGAAGCGTAGAAGCTGTAGACACCTGGGATGGCACTGGGGAAACGGAGGAAAGCACAGGAGCCTCAGTAGTAGCTGTCACAGTCTGTCCCGATGTTCCTTGGGAGGTTAACGATTGATAACACTGAAGTAACAGCTGTTGGCGGGCATCCTGTTGCTCCACACGGCTGACCAGATGCTGCAGCATCTCTTTGGCTGTAGGTTCCGTATCTGGGTCTGTCATGGCCTGATCTTACTGTCACGGGCACTAGGAGTCTTTACCCAGGGATCACCAGGTGGTAGGCTTACCAGAGCAATGTAGATGGTAATAGGGTACTCTGGTAGCTGGGTGATCACGGAACAGGAAACAGCAGATGATGAGATGCTCAGGAAAGTCTATGACTAGCAGCACTGGTAATATGGAGGTAATAGTACACGAGGAACTGTAGGACAAGGACACGTGAAGGTAGTCAGTGGTCTGCGATAGCAAGTTGTACCACTGCTATAGTGAGGGGGAATGTCCAACAGAAACGAGGAGGTGATGAGAGTCAGCGGTCTGCGGATAGCAAGTGGTACCGCTGTCTGAGTGAAGGAATGGAATCCAAGTGGAGGTATCCGGAGAGTCAGTGGTCTGCGATAGCAAGTTGTACCACTGCTACGTGAGAGGATACTGGAACAGGTGATACTGGAAGCAGGGATCAGTGGTCTGCTACTAGCAAGTTGTACCACTGAATATATATGTGAGGAGATGCACGGGGAGAGACTGCAACACAGGATATACACAGGCACCTTATACACGATCCACAGTAACATGCACAATATATATATAAATGACTGAACAGGTCTGCAAATATAGAAAGTCTCTTGAAGTAGTCCAGCACAAGTTAACACAGTCAATGATGGCAATAGACTCAGCGGATAGCAGACTCCAGAGGAGAACCAACACAGTCCAGCAAGATATGCAATACACCAGCACAGTCAATGAGAAGTATGCATACCGTGGTTCAGAAGCAGGCAGTCAGATAGGAGTGCAGCGATACCTGAGCGGCAGGAGACCGGCTGGATGAAAAGTCCCAGGATAGATGAGGCAGCGGTCTAGTAGGTGCAGCGCACAGATAAGAGACCAACAGGGACACGAATCCACAGGAATCAGTAACACGTGGAACTGGACTCAAGGAGGACCCAGGAGAGTGAAGATGATCCAGCAGAGGAGTAGTTGATGAGATATAAATCCAATGCTGACAGGAGAGTAGACCAGCGGGACACGTGAAGGCGTGGAGAGCAGGTCAGCAGTAGATGGGTGGTAGCGCGGTCAGCAGCAGCAGGACTCTGCGGTACACGGAGGTAACCAGTAGCAACCAATAGGTGTCAGTAGCGATGGAACACGGGAGAGCAGAGTAGACCAGGAGCTGTTGATCACGGAGAGTAGCGAATGGCAATGAGAGCAGCAGTCTCGAGGAACCACAGGAGAGCTGAGAAGAGACTGCAGTGCACAGGGGCAGCGGATAGGAATCAGCTAACTTGTCACGATGATGAACACAGGCGAGTTGTAGGCTGGAGGCTGTAGTGCACGGAAGCAGCGGATAGACATCAGCTAACAGTCACGATGATGAACACAGGCGAGTTGTAGGCTGGAGGCTGTAGTGCACGGAAGCAGCGGATAGACATCAGCTAACAGTCACGATAATGAACACAGGCGAGTTGTAGGCTGGAGGCTGTAGTGCACGGAGGCAGCGGATAGGAATCAGCTCACGGACTTGATGAGGAACAGGTGAGTGGATGTAAAGTAAAGGTTGGAGTGCACAGAGGCAGCGGGTAGGAACCAGCAAACAGTCACAATGATATGTAATAGCGTTGAAGTGGTTTGGAAGACTGTAGTGCACGGAGGCAGCGGATAGGAATCAGCAAACAGTCACGATGATACAGATGATGGTAGAAGTGGTATGGGAACCACAGTAGTAGAAGTGGTTTGGAAACCACAGAGGTAGAAGTGGTTTGGAAACCACAGGAATCAGCAGCGCTGAAAACACGAGGAATACAGGAACACCTACAGAGACTCATAGGAAATGAGACTCCAAGATCAGGCAACGTGGTGTTGACCACAGGTGCTTAATATAGGGAGTGTTGCCTGATCTGCCAATTGAGTTAAAGGGACATACACTGAAGTATAGGAAAGGGCTGCGCATGCGCAGACCCTCAGGATGGAGGACGGCCACGGTTCCTAAATGTCCGGGAAGAGGCACTCACAGTACGGTGAGTGACAGTCTGGATAGACATCTGGATAGATGTGGCGATAAAGATGAAGGATGAGGTGATGGAGAAAAATGATGAGGTGGTGACATGTGGACAAAACCACGTTAAAAAAGGGCGCTTGCGTCGGGAAGTAACGCTCTTCCCCTGAGGAGGCCTGGGCTAGGCCCAAATGCATGACAAGAACCTTTTTAACACCTTAAGTAGCTTGATTTGACTAGAATGCATGAGTATCATGCACGGGTTAACTTGTGTGTGTGTATATATATATATATATATATATATGCAGTGTTATCGTCATTTTAGATCTCAAAAGGGTTTTGTGGCTCCCGAGGTTTTTTTTTCTCTGGAAAACAGGTCCAAATGGCTCTTTCAGTGTTTAAGGTTGCCTACCCCTGGGCTAGACATTACTTCCCTGTCTACTCGCCAGGGTATTGCCTATTATATGGTAAGGAATGATCTGTTGTATATTACCACTTACCTAAAATACACAAAACTCTTGTGTCACCACCAGGGATACCGATTATCATTGGAGTGGGCTCACTTACCAGCAATTTATCCTTCTTCGTGGATACTTTTCTTCAACCTTTTGTTGTATCTTTGAAATCCCACATAAAGGATACCACCAGCTTTTTGCAATTAATTCAAAATGTTGTTTGGAAACCCACGTCTCACTTTTTAACTTGCAATGTTGAAGCCCTTTATTCAAATATACCACACGATAAGGCTTGGAAGCTATACAATATTTCTTTAATAAACAGGAGGATAAGGATCATATGATGTCAGATTTTATACTATCTTCCATACATAACTATTTTTTGTTTGATTCCCAATATTATTTACAGGTTCAAGGGACGGCCCTGGGGACTAGGTTCGCCCCGAGCTATGCAAATCTCTATATGGGACTCTTTGAGAAACAATACATGTGGGATTCTGTGTTTGGGGCGAGCCTGGCCCTTTATGGCCGTTATATCGGTAATCTTTTCTTTATTTGGGATGGGGATTTATCCACTATGTCTCTGTTTCTGGCTCATCTTAATTCGAACACTTTTGGTCTCAGATTTACCACCAACTTTCATCCAACCACTATCAATTTTTTCGATATAACATTAAATATATCAGACAATAGAATAGTATCAGAAAACTATTCCAAAGAAGCTGATACATTAAACTTCCTACATTACAACAGCGGCCATTATAAACCTTGGCGTGATAACATTCCCAGAGGTCAATTCCTACAGATCAAACGGAATTGCTCAGAAACCAAAGATTATGATCTTCATTCACAGAAGCTCTATAAGGCATTCCAGGAGCAAGGATATCCAGATTCCATTTTAGACAAAGCATTATTGGAAGTTAGCAGGATGGATAGATCCAAACTATTAATGCAGTCCTCCAGATCTATTAAGAAAGATAGGCCTTTGTCTTTTGTTACTCAGTTTAATTCAGCAGCAGGTGACATTAAACGGGTCATAAATAAAAATGTTTCCTTACTGAAGTTGGACGAGTATATAGGTCAGTGTTGGCTAACCTGTGACACTCCAGGTGTTGTGAAACTACAAGTCCCAGCATACCCTTCCAGCAATAAGCTGCTATATATTGGCAAAGCATGCTGGGACTTGTAGTTTCACAACACCTGGAGTGTCACAGGTTAGCCAACACTGATATAGGTCATGACATTAAGACCAATAATACTGTAGTGTTTAAGAGAGTTAAGAATCTCAAAGAGAGACTTGCCCTGAGTTGTTTCAAGAATTATGATGTGTTGGATCATACCTCTAAATATGTACAATCTGCAGACAGGTGGTTGAGCAGACAAAGTGGCTTTTACAAATGTGGCAAACTTAAATGCATTACTTGTGGTCACAAAATTACTGAATTCATCTTCTTTGTATCGGGAGAGCGATTTCCTATAAAGAAAACTCTAGACTGCCAATCTACTTTTGTTATCTACTTAATAAATTGTGTCTGCGGTGCCCAATATGTAGGACGCACCATTAGATCGTTAAGTGCGTTTCTTGGAACACCGATGGAACATTCTGAACAAAGTTAAGACCCACAGTTTGTCCTCCCATATTAATACCTGTCAAAACGGAGATCTCTCTGGCTTCAAAGTCAGAGCGATTGAACAAATTGATAAGACCAAGAGAGATGGGGACAGATTCAATCTGCTCTGTAAACGCGAGTCTTTTTGGATATTTAAGCTCAGGACTTTGGTCCTCCAAGGACTCAACGACAGTATTGAGCTCAATAATCTTTAGCATTATTATAACTTTGCGTGATATTGTGCTTTATATTTAATCCATAGTTAATATTTGTCCGAGTACACTTTCAGAATTATTTTAGTTCTTGATATGCTTTTTCCTATGTCTGTTTAACAGACTCGGCTTAAAATGAATGTCTTAATTGAACTTATCTATAGAATGGTAACCTTTTTATAATGTTATTTGTAGGTTGTATATTTATTTTTGTATTTTGTATTTTTTATTAATGTTTTCCTATATGAGGGGGCTGTTTATGTATTTATTACATGAAGATTGTCAGCTGCTTGTACGCAGATTTTGACATTGAATTAGATATTTTATGCAGTGTTACTTTTTGACATATCGAAACCCCAGTTTATAATGGTGATTTGCAAGTAATCAGTTATCATATTTAAAGTTTAATACAATGTTTCCAAGTTACATCTGTGCTCCATAGAGTGAAATCAACACCATTGTGGCATCTGCGCTCTAAAGAATGAAATTGATATCGGCGTGGCAGCATACAATCCATTCTATTACCTGTCTGCCTTTGAATTCGATGAATAGCAGCATGAGGACTCATTTGTATTAGTTACGTTGGGAAACTAATGACGTTCTTCATTCTGTTGATACACATCACGTGACTGGGCGTTTCTATGAGACACTGGTTTCATGAATGACTTTAGCATTCGATTGGCTTGCTTTAACACGTGACTCTTGGCATGCAGATTGGCCGCTTTTGATCATATGGTCGGGACAATGCAGCATATAACAGCCCCTTTTTAGGATTAACTAATATTGCCTCTGATGAAACGGCGTCTTAACACCGAGAAACGCGTCAGCCCATTGGAGCTATCTCAACTCGATCTTATCAGCTAATTGACCAGTATTTAAACCCCGGAGTTGGTTTTTTTATACTTTGTTTTTTACACATATCCAGGTGCTCGTGGGAGAATTTCAGTGAGACATTACCGGCTTTCTACACAGGTTGGAGTTAATCTGATTCATTAATCTCATTATCAAGTTACAACTCTCTGTATATCATGTGTTTTGAGTTGCAAGTGGATATGCACACAGAGCTGTGCCGATCATCTTAAAAGCCAGTCTATCTATAGCTGGTAAAATACCACTTATCTATATTATGCTGGACATTACCACTTTATTGGATTCTGAATCTCCCCTATATTGTTTGCACTAAGAGTCAGGACTGTGTCAATATTATTATTACGTATGGTCACTCTTTAATACTCATTTATATTTTTGGGTATTTGCCTGCATTTTTAATTGTACAATTGTGTATTAAATTGTCATTTATTGATTCTAAACTTTGTGCTTTTTCTGAATTCCTTTTTGTACTTTTAGGGCGCTGTCCTGTTGTCCTGAAACTCAGGACTTCTGTTCTGCCTGCCAGGAGATATATCACGCTTCTGTGAGCGGGCACTGGTCACTTCTGCCAATGCTGTACGCAGCAATGTAAGGTTTTAGGGGATGGCCTAGTGATTTTCACACTCTAGGTACACACCTAAGGAGGTACAGCCACACGCTCTTTTACGGGGCACACACCAGTCTCTGTTATGGTCAACTATGGAGGGCACCCCAAGAAATTGCTGTGCCAGGGCACAAGAGTCCTCTTGGCTGCCTTGCTTGCAAAAGCACATGTGTACAATTAAATTACCAGCCCAAGTATACCAGCACAGGAGTACACTAGCAGTGACAGATACCCAGAAGGAACGTGGTTCTGAGTGTCATAAAGGAGCTCAGTAATGGCAGCATTGTAAGCCCCTCCTACTGTGGCAAGAGGGCGCATTTGGTATTATACAGTGCAGTGTAATCATTATCAGTGTATACTCAGTATTATTATACAGTACAGTGTGATCATTATCAGTGTATACTCAGTATTATTATACAGTGCAGTGTGATTATCAGTGTATACTCAGTATTATTATTATACAGTGCAGTGTGATCATTATCAGTGTATACTCAGTATTATTATACAGTGCAGTGTGATCATTATCAGTGTATACTCAGTATTATTATACAGAGCAGTGTGATCATTATCAGTGTATACTCAGTGTTATTATACAGAGCAGTGTGATCATTATCAGTGTATACTCAGTATTATTATACAGAGCAGTGTGATCATTATCAGTGTATACTCAGTATTATTATTATATAGAGCAGTGTGATCATTATCAGTGTATACTCAGTATTATTATACAGAGCAGTGTGATCATTATCAGTGTACACTCAGTATTATTATTATTATATAGAGCAGTGTGATCATTATCAGTGTATACTCAGTATTATTATACAGAGCAGTGTGATCATTATCAGTGTATACTCAGTATTATTATATAGAGCAGTGTGATCATTACCAGTGTATACTCAGTATTATTATACATTGTGATCATTATCAGTGTATACTCAGTATTATTATACAGAGCAGTATGATCATTATCAGTGTATACTCAGTATTATTATACAGAGCAGTGTGATCATATCAGTGTATACTCAGCATCCTTATACAGAGCAGTGTGATCATTATCAGTGTAGACACTTACACCTACCCTACTCCCTCCTATACTACTCACACTGGTACACCCTAACAGCTACCCTACTCTCACCTATACTACTTACACTGGTACACCCGCACACCTACTCTAGTCCGGGAGACCTACCCGGAATCCGGGAGTCTCCCGGACATTCCGGGAGAGTTGGCAAGTATGAAGTAAACTGTATAATCTATATCTAGCAATAGTGACATACTGCAGCTGTCTAATAGTCTGACAGAAATCTCTGATCTATGTTTATGTAAATGAAGCAGCATTTTTTAGGGGTACAATTTTTCACACTTTGGGTATTATTATTATTAACCTATAGGGCGCCATATGAGGTTCCGCAGCGCCATACAGCGGGCAAACAACAAGACAGTTCTAATTCCGGGCCCCAATGTCTCCTCGCGCTTATCCTAACAGCGCTTTATATAGTGCACCTATCACCTATATACAATGCTGGCAGCCATTTTGTAGTCTGAGCCAATATTCATGAGAACAAACCTATCGATGTACTCAGCCTCGGACTGGCCTGCCGGCCAGCCGGGCTGTAGACCGGTAGGCCCAGCCGCGATTAAGCCCCGCCCCCTCCGACATTGGGGCGGAGCTTGCAGGGAGCACCTCGTAGACGGTCGCCTGCGCGGTAGTGTTTTGTGAACTTCAGCAGGGGAGGAGGACGGAGTTTCTACCGCGGCTGTCTTCTTGTCACTAGCCGCGCCGCCCAGAGGAGCAGGATGCCGGAGCTTTTCAAGGTAAGGTAAGTGGCAAAAAGAGGGGTTACTATTACTACTCGTTTCCCACAGTGAATGAGGGTTACTTTTCACCTCTTTTTTTTCCCCCTCTTTGTACTGCAGTCTGCAGGTACTGTTAAATTGCACACAGATAGCTGACTAGCATTCACCATAAGTGTGTACAATGCTCTGGATCTTAGGAAAAAGCTATAAAGGGTTAAGTAAAATCAGCAGTGATTAGACTCCTTTGTTGACATTTATTGTGGGAGTCTATTACATTCAGAATTTGTGGAGCAACAACCAATGTGAGGTCCAGAAGTAATGCGTAGCACCTCACTCCCTGCCAATCGAGGAGCCAGAATTGGGAGTGCCCAACCTGTACCCAGAAGCCTCCACAGGAGGGGGATCCAGGTTAACCAGTACTAGCAAGAGGTTACGACTCATGCTGTACCAACAAGATGCAGAGGCTGCAAGGACCAGATATCTTTTTCCTCATTGCCTGTGAGCCTTGTATAAGCGTGTGCCCCAAAACCAGGCTGTCATTGGAGCAGGACTGCCTTGCTGGCTGTAAGAGGGGGAGAATGCTAGTAACCACAGTACTGTGCCCAGGGGTTGGCTAAAGAGAGACTGATAATTATAACGTATTCAGTTGTTATGGTATAATTGTTTAACCTTTTAATAAAAAGTACTATAGCTCCGTTGTGTTAAATAAACTTAAGTTTTCATTATTCAGATGTTTGCCTGGATGTGAAAATACCAGTGTACACAATTAATGAAAAACTTTTGTTTTATACATCACGGAAACATTATCATTGTAAAATTCTGTAGATGGTTTAGCCAAACGGTATTGTCACAAGGCTTAGCAAGAGAGTTCCCCTGCTTTGGTTCTATACACTGTTAAAAACACCACAACTCCTGGGAAACAATAAAGAATATATATGTATATATAGTGTGAATTGAGAGTACTATAGCTGCACAGAGAACACTAAATGCTGAGTTGGTTTGGGTCTATAGTTGAATGTGGGGCTGAGTGTGGGGAGGAGGCTGAGTGTGGGGAGGGGGGCTATCTATTAAATGTGAATATTAATTATTTAATGCTAGGAATGGTAGTGGGAAATGGCTGTATTAAACGTAAATGCTATTGATTTATTGCTGGGGCCGTTTGGAGGGAGGGTAATAGGTTTATTTATTAAATGGGAATACTATTAATTTAATGTTGGGGTTGGTTGGACGGAAATAGATCTATTTATCAAATGTGAGTGCTATTACTTTAATGTTGAGGCTGGAGAGAGGCCTAATTATTAAATGTGGGTGCTGTTGATTTATTGGCAGGGATGGTTGGCGTTTCTAAATGTACCAATTATTTTTTCCAAATAGGGCCCTCAACATTCCAGGATGCAGACAAGCCGCAACTAAAGAAACCAGCAGCCACAGGTAGTAAAAGTGACAACAACAGGTAGGACAGTCTGTCAAATGTTCTGAGTCTAGTGTAGGCTTGGCTAACCTGTGGTACTCCAGGTGTTGTGAAACTACAAGTCCCAGCATACCCTTCCAGCAATAAGCTGCTATATATTGGCAAAGCATGCTGGGACTTGTAGTTTCAAAACACCTGGAGTGCCACAGGTTAGCCAAACCTGGTCTAGTGGGACAATCCTGATTTTTGGTGACTGTTCTGCCCAATCTAAGAGGCAGGTCAAGACTGTGTATTCTTTATACACACACTGCATTCTTTATATACTACACTAAGGTGCTAGCTGTCCTTTGTGGGCTGACCGCTCCCCCTCTAGTGTCTGGTCCCGCCTCTATGATGGCTGACCACACCACCTCTGGTGGGCCCCTAGTGTTGCATTCCCGGTGGGCCCTTCATGCCCCAGTCCGACACTGGATGTACTAGTAAGCAGTAAAATATGATGATTATTATTCACGAATTATGTATATTGTTCATTAATCATAACACCATGATCAGTCTTTTTGCTGGCAATAGTGTTTGTTCTTGCTTCACCCTCTATATTAATAACCCAGTAACTTTGCCGGTTTTTGAATAGGTGAGATCTATATGAAGTATCGCAGGGGAAAAGCCACAAAGCTCCGTATATTCTTGTAACACTGTAATTGTTTTATTAGATAATTTGCTTCCAGCCAAGTCACAAGGAAACAGGGCTTTTGATGTGTCCCCCCCACCCCCCCACCAAACAAAAGATGGGGGCATATGACAGCTATTATATATATATATATATATATACAGGGACAGACTGATGGGGAATCATACACAGATATGGACAGACTGGAGAGACAACCAGTGTAATGTATTTACATAGGGACAGTCACTCAGACACAATAATATACAACAGACAGGCTGGCAGGACAGATGATAGAGACATAGGGCAGACATATAGATGTACAGAGATATCAGATTAGACATCTATGATGTCAGATACCACTGCTGCCCCCTGCTGGGCTCCTACAGTGGTGACAGGAAATCTCCAGCACTCATGCAGGATAAGCTCCTCCCCTACACAGCCAGCCTGGGCGGCTCCTCCTCTCACTGTATCAGTAACTGTAAGAAGTTTCTTGTACCATGTGACCTCCTTGCTCCTCCCCCTCTGCTGTAACTGCTTCCAGTCATCCTCCATTACTCACTGCTCCCTCTTACTGTCATACATGGGGCTGTGGTAGAGATTCATATGTGCAGCCATGGTCCCTGGAGTGTGTCTCAGTCACCCCTGTCATCATCTGACACAGGAGTGGGAGCACAGGGAACCAGGGGTATATATTATATGTCTGACACATACTTACCTACTTTTGAAGCCAGCTGTCCAGGAGGGCGTCCATCGAGGGGGCGTGGCCACGCGTGATGTGCCGTTAGGCTCCACCCCCTGTCAATATTAGGAAATTCTGGCCAATCGTAGCAGGGGGTGGGGCCACAATGCCGCGGTTAGCCCCACCCTCACCATCTACAACAACGGGGAGATGCTGGTTCCGTGATTTTTATCTGCTCTCTCGGGAGTCCGGGAGAACTCCCAAAAACTCGGGAGTCTCCCGCACATTCCGGGAGAGTAGGCAACTATGGTCTGACATGAAGTATGGAAATGTTCAGAGGCTGAGTTATATTTTCCTCATCATTTCCTGGATAAAGACTGAATATAAGTAGTGACACCCTGTTATCTGGCTCTTAGATCTGAGTCTCTTGGACGTCTATATAACTCAGATCTTTGTTACTTGTAATGGAAATTCTGCTCATACAGTCACCTCCTGACAGGAAAAAAACAAGAAAAGACCAGTTACACGACAAGATCCACATTTTATTATCAGTTTGTGTTGTATATAAACCAAATCATTATAAATATATCTACAATACAGAAATCAGAGCAATGTAGAAAGTTTTACACAATTATCCATATATCAGACAATGGGGGTTATTTAAAAAGCGCATAAAATGTGAGCGCAGAGCACGTTAGCTGCTCTCACTGATATGTGACGACATGCGTGTATTTCTGTTATTCACAGACACACAGATTAGTTTGACAAGATGGCATCAATAGCTGGTTAACCTGAATTCTGCAGAGTACAAGACAAGATTATATATCACCTATGACTGACAGTAATAAGACATCAGGCATTATAGGGCATTTTGTATTTGGTGGGTGGGTATTTTATATAGTCAGTGTCTTAATAAGCAATATTATGAGCAATATTTTAAGAGAAAAAAAACGTTGTAATAAAATAGGGGGTGCTACAACATAAGCTGTACACTGAGAGGTTTTTATTTTTCCAGACAGGCACATTTCAGCCATAGACCAAAAATCCCCAAAATGTTGCACTAAGTATTTACTGATATAGACTACTAAAATGCAGAATTGGGTATGTTTTAACACACATACTAACATGAACTAAAATCTGTGATATCTCTATAGATGCTATACAAATGCTAATTAAAAGATATTGAAAAATCAATAAGGTTAAAATCAATTTCACTGTACTTTTACTTTACATGGTTACTTTTTGGAGATGGTGAAGAGTTGAACAAAATTGTATTGAAGGGAAAGTATGTCTTTTTGAGGATGACACAAAGATATGCAACAGGGTAGACACAACAGGAGGGATAAAACAAATGATTGATGATCTAGGTAGACTACAGGAATAGTCAATAGAGTGACAACTACAGTTTAATGCCAAAAACCGCAAAATCGTGCACTTCGGTCTCAAAACCCAAAGGCTAAATACACTATTAATGGCACTTTAATTAAAATCTACTGAGGAGGAAAGGGATCTAGGAGTCACCATTTCAGGTGACTTAAAGGCAATGTAACAAAGCAATAAGAAAGGCAAGTCAGATGCTTGGTTGCATAGGGAGAGGAATCGGTAGCAGAAAGAAAGAAGTAATAATGTCACTGTATAGATCATTGGTACGGCCTCATCTAGAATACTGTGTTCAGTTCTGGAGGCCATATCTCCAGAAGGATATAAATACATTAGAGATTGTACAAAGAAGGGCAACTAAAATGGTGCATGATCTACAGCACAAAACTTACCCGGAAAGACTGAAAGATCTTAATATGTATAGTTTGGAGTAGAGATGAGCGCACTCGGATTTCCTGAATCCGAGCCCACCCGAACGTTGCTGATCCAAGTCGGATCCGAGACAGATCCGGGTATTGGCGCCAAATGAAAACTTGAAACCGAGGCTCGGAGTCATAATCCCGCTGTCGGATCTCGCGATACTCGGAACCTATAAATTCCCCGCTAGTCACCGCCATCTTCACTCGGGCATTGATCAGGGTACAGGGAGGGTGTGTTAGGTGGTCCTCTGTCCTGGTAGATCTCGTGCTGTGCTGTGCTGTGTTCTGCAGTATCAGTCCAGTGGTGCTGTGTGCTGTGCTCTGTCAATTTTGAGTTCAGTGGTGCTGCTGGGTCCTGTGCTGTGTCCTGTTCAGTCCAGTGGTGCTGGGTCCTGTGCTCTGTGCTTCTAAGGGCATAGTTATTTCCCCATTATTCCCAAGTGTTTAAAAAATTAAAAAAAAGTTATAAAAAAAAATACAAAAAAATAATTTATTTATTTTTTAATTACAACAAAATTTGCAAAACCAATCCTGCAGTATAATCCCATTGGTACTGCAATATTACCAAGTTCACTGATTCAGCAGTATAAGTCCAGTGGTACTGCTATTACCAAGTTCACTGATTCAGCAGTATAAGTCCAGTGGTACTGCTATTATAAAGTTCACTGATTCATCAGTATAAGTCCAGTGGTACTGCTATTACAAAGTTCACTGATTCAGCAGTATAAGTCCAGTGGTACTGATATATTACAAAGTTCACTGATTCAGCAGTATAAGTCCAGTGGTACTGCTATTATAAAGTTCACTGATTCAGCAGTATAAGTCCAGTGGTACTGCTATTACAAAGTTCACTGATTCAGCAGTATAAGTCCAGTGGTACTGATATATTACAAAGTTCACTGATTCAGCAGTATAAGTCCAGTGGTACTGATATATTACAAAGTTCACTGATTCAGCAGTATAAGTCCAGTGGTACTCTCCTGTGCCGCATATAATTTTTAAAGGCTTTGCCGAGTGTGTGTGGCTTAGGGGTACGCTCTCTTGTGCTACATATAATGGAAAACCAAAATTTGGATTATAAAGTAGGGAAAGATCAAGACCCACTTCCTCCTAATGCTGAAGCTGCTGCCACTAGTCATTAGATAGACGATGAAATGCCATCAACGTCGTCTGGCAAGCCCGATGCCCAATCTCCTAGTACAGGGCATGTAAAATCCAAAAATCTCAAGTTCTCAAAAAATAGCAAAAAGAGAAACTTAAAATCATCTGAGGAGAAACGTAAAGTTGGCAATATGCCATTTACGACACATAGTGGCAAGGAACGGCTTAGGCCCTGGCCCGTGTTCATGACTAGTGGTCCAGCTTCACCCAAGGATCTAAGCCCTCCTCCTCCTCCCCCCCCTACAAAAAATTTAAGAGAGTTATGCTGTCAGCAACAACAACAAAACAGCAAAGAACTCTGCCTTCTAAACAGATGACATCACAAATCCCCAAGGCGAGTCCAAGGGTGTTGTTGGTTGTGAACCCTGACCTTCCCATCACTGTACGGGAAGAGGTGACTCCATCCAGCATTTGCAGCACACCCTCTGCATATGCTGGAAGGATCACCCACAGTCCAGTTACAGATTTGGCTAATGAAGGTGTGAATGTTGTACACCAGGAGGAGGATATTGATGTAGCTGGCGCTGAGGAGGATGTTGATGATTATGATGCAGACAGATACCAAATTGCCTTTCTCAATTTCTATTTATATTCTAGATTATATAACAGCTGAATAGTTTTCTATTTTACTCCTAGTGGAGAGGGGATCTAATGCAGACAGATACCAAACTGCGGGGGGGGGCATAGATAGCCACCAAAGTAACGTGGTCCATTTAATTTCACTTTCTAGCTCCACAGTCTGTGCAGTCTGCTTTTTTTTATCTTCAAAGTATTTACAAGCCTTGCAATCTAAATTAACTAGAGGTAGTGACGTGGTAGAACTCCAAAAGGCAGTTTGGAAGCCCCTGTACATACTGGCTCTATTTTACCTGAGTTGTCCCCCCTCCAGTGTGTACTCGGAAAGAGTTTTTAGTGCAGCGGGGAACCTGGTCAGTGAGCGGCGAAGGAGGTTGCTTCCTCGCAACGTTGAAAAAATGATGTTTATAAAAATGAATAATCAATTCCTCAATGAAGTACAGCACTGCCCTCCAGATAGTACAGAGGGACCTGTGGTTGTGGAGTCCAGCGGGGACGAATTGATAATGTGTGAGGAGGAGGAGGAAGTACACACTGTAGGGGGAGAGGAATCAGAGGTTGAGGATGAGGACGACATCTTTCCTCAGTAGAGCCTGTTTAGTTTGTACAGGGAGAGATGAATTGTTATTTTGGTGTGGGGGCCCAAACAAACCAATCATTTCAGCCACAGTTGTTTGGTAGGCCCTGTCGCTGAAATGATTGGTTTGTTAAAGTGTGCATGTCCTATTTCAACAACATAAGGGTGGGTGGGAGGGCCCAAGGACAATTCCATCTTGCAACTATTTATTTTGCATTATGTGACCATTCAACAGTCGTTTGCCATGTTCAAAAAGTAAAAGAAAATGTCAACAAATTGAAAATGTTTTATCAAAACTTAAATGCCCTGTCATTATTTAAAACAAGAGGGTTTGACGTGCTAGAATTAGTGTAGTGTTAATATGTTATAAACACTACACTTGGAACTTGGAGGAGGTATTGTGGCCCCGGTATCAAATTTAGTACCGGGGCCACCCCACTACGCAGTCCAGATACTTGTTTGGTGGAATTCTGACCAGTTGAGGGTGTAACTATTTATTATATTGTGGCCCCGGTATCAAATTTAGTACCGGGGCCACCCCACTACGCAGTCCAGATACTTGTTTGGTGGAATTCTGACCAGTTGAGGGTGTAACTATTTATTATATTGTGGCCCCGGTATCAAATTTCGTACCGGGGCCACCCCACTACGCAGTCCAGATACTTGTTTGGTGGAATTCTGACCAGTTGAGGATGTAACTATTTATTATATTGTGGCCCCGGTATCAAATTTAGTACCGGGGCCACCCCACTACGCAGTCCAGATACTTGTTTGGTGGAATTCTGACCAGTTGAGGGTGTAACTATTTATTATATTGTGGCCCCGGTATCAAATTTAGTACCGGGGTCACCCCACAACGCAGTCCAGATACTTGTTTGGTGGAATTCTGACCAGTTGAGGGTGTAACTATTTATTATATTGTGGCCCTGGTATCAAATTTTGTACCGGGGCCACCCCACTACACAGTCCAGAATTTTTTTGGGGGAAATTCAGAGCCGTGGAGGGTTTTTGATTAATTATATTGTGGTGACCACTCCTCTACGCAGTCCAGGTAAATTTTTGGGTGCGATTCATACCAGTTGATGGTTTTCTTATTATATTGTGGTGACCCACTCCTCTACGCAGTCCAGATACATTTATTGGTGCGAATCATACAAGTTCAGGATTTTTAAATTATATTGTGGTGACCCACTCCTCTACGCAGTCCAGATACATTTATTGGTGCGAATCATACAAGTTCAGGGTTTTTAATTTATATTGTGGTGAGTGACCACTCCTCTACGCAGTCCAGGTACATTTTTTGGTGCGATTCATACCAGTTAATGGTTTTCTTATTATATTGTGGTGACCCACTCCTCTACGCAGTCCAGATACATTTATTGGTGCGAATCATACAAGTTCAGGGTTTTTAAATTATAATGTGGTGACCCACTCCTCTACGTAGTCCAGATACATTTATTGGTGCGAATCATACAAGTTCAGGGTTTTTAAATTATATTGTGGTGACCCACTCCTCTACGCAGTCCAGATACATTTATTGGTGCGAATCATACAAGTTCAGGGTTTTTAAATTATATTGTGGTGACCCACTCCTCTACGCAGTCCAGATACATTTATTGGTGCGAATCATACAAGTTCAGGGTTTTTAAATTATATTGTGGTGACCCACTCCTCTACGCAGTCCAGATACATTTATTGGTGCGAATCATACAAGTTCAGGGTTTTTAAATTATATTGTGGTGACCCACTCCTCTACGCAGTCCAGATACATTTATTGGTGCGAATCATACAAGTTCAGGGTTTTTAATTTATATTGTGGTGAGTGACCACTCCTCTACGCAGTCCAGGTACATTTTTTGGTGCGATTCATACCAGTTGATGGTTTTCTTATTATATTGTGGTGACCCACTCCTCTACGCAGTCCAGATACATTTATTGGTGCGAATCATACAAGTTCAGGGTTTTTAAATTATATTGTGGTGACCCACTCCTCTACGCAGTCCAGGTACATTTTTTGGTGCGATTCATACCAGTTGATGGTTTTCTTATTATATTGTGGTGACCCACTCCTCTACGCAGTCCAGATACATTTATTGGTGCGAATCATACAAGTTCAGGGTTTTTAAATTATATTGTGGTGACCCACTCCTCTATGTAGTCCAGGTAAATTTTTTGGTGCGATTCATACCAGTTGATGGTTTTCTTATTATATTGTGGTGACCCACTCCTCTACGCAGTCCAGATACATTTATTGGTGCGAATCATACAAGTTCAGGGTTTTTAAATTATAATGTGGTGACCCACTCCTCTACGTAGTCCAGATACATTTATTGGTGCGAATCATACAAGTTCAGGGTTTTTAAATTATATTGTGGTGACCCACTCCTCTACGCAGTCCAGATACATTTATTGGTGCGAATCATACAAGTTCAGGGTTTTTAAATTATATTGTGGTGACCCACTCCTCTACGCAGTCCAGATACATTTATTGGTGCGAATCATACAAGTTCAGGGTTTTTAATTTATATTGTGGTGAGTGACCACTCCTCTACGCAGTCCAGGTACATTTTTTGGTGCGATTCATACCAGTTGATGGTTTTCTTATTATATTGTGGTGACCCACTCCTCTACGCAGTCCAGATACATTTATTGGTGCGAATCATACAAGTTCAGGGTTTTTAAATTATATTGTGGTGACCCACTCCTCTATGTAGTCCAGGTAAATTTTTTGGTGCGATTCATACCAGTTGATGGTTTTCTTATTATATTGTGGTGACACACTCCTCTACGCAGTCCAGATACATTTATTGGTGCGAATCATACAAGTTCAGGGTTTTTAAATTATATTGTGGTGACCCACTCCTCTACGCAGTCCAGATACATTTATTGGTGCGAATCATACAAGTTCAGGGTTTTTAATTTATATTGTGGTGAGTGACCACTCCTCTACGCAGTCCAGGTACATTTTTTGGTGCGATTCATACCAGTTAATGGTTTTCTTATTATATTGTGGTGACCCACTCCTCTACGCAGTCCAGATACATTTATTGGTGCGAATCATACAAGTTCAGGGTTTTTAAATTATATTGTGGTGACCCACTCCTCTACGCAGACCAGATACATTTATTGGTGTGAATCATACAAGTTCAGGGTTTTTAAATTATATTGTGGTGACCCACTCCTCTACGTAGTCCAGGTACATTTTTTGGTGCGATTCATACCAGTTGATGGTTTTCTTATTATATTGTGGGGACCACTCCACTACGCAGTCCAGAAAGATACCTCGTTGCAACATTTTGGACTAATAACTATATTGTGAGGTGTTCAGAAAACACTGTTTTTGAGGTTAATAATAGCGTAGGAGTGAAAATAAGCCCAAAAATTTGATTTTTTACGTTTTTATGCTTTTTTTAAAAAAAATCCGAATCTAAAACCTTAAATCCGAACCAAAACCTTTCGGCAGGTGTTTTGCGAAACAAATCCGAAACCAAAACATCACGAAAATCCGAATCCAAAACACGAGACACCAAAAGTCGCCGGTGCACATCCCTAGTTTGGAGCAGAGAAGGGAAAGGGGGAACATGATAGAAACTTTCAAATATATCAAGGGTAATAACAAGGTATAGTAGTGAAACATTCTACAAAGGAAGAGAAGTATTAGAACACGAGGACATGTACTGACACAGGGGGGAAGTAGGTTCAGAGGAAATTGAGGAAAAACTACTTCACAGAAAGAGTAGTGGATAAGTGGAATAGCCCCCCATCAGAGGTGGTAGAGGCTAATACAGCAGAGCAATTTAAACATGCTTGGGGTAGACATAAGGCTATCCTTACAAACAATAAAGGATCAAATAAAGAAAAGAAGGCAGTCACGACTTTCACAACATACAAAATTCCAAAAGGGGGTGGTCTGCACATACCAATTTACAGTCAGACACCAACACATTCTTACTTTGTTAAAATGAAGATAGCTCCTTAATAAAAGAAGTATTTTTTTAACATGGTTGAACAGTGCATAGCATTGGCAATGCGCAGACAGTTTTATGGAGAATAGGTGCTGGCAACAGAGTTAGCGCTGAGGTTACGCTGGGCAGGAATTGGGAGGTGGCATCCACCTCTTATAGCGGTTTTATTTATTTGGGACTATTCTCCTTGTTCTTCTCATGCCTCCTTGACTGTGGAGTTTTGAACACCCTGGTTGAAGTCCGGATAGGCAGTCCAGGTTTGCCACCACTAGGGGTTGGGCGTGACACAGGAGAGTGGCATATGTCCCACTGAATGCAGAGCATAGAGTATTGTTGGCCGAATTGTAAGCACATGTACCATTAAGCTGGCGCACTTTACTAGTTGTAACAGTGCTAAGCACTCTTCGCTTATTCGTTTTTTTTTTTAGCACTTCCATAATACATTTCCTAACTAGCTGACGAGTCTTCTTGACTAACCTCTCTTGTTTTTCCTTTCTTTATCTAAATGAAACTGATTCCACTGCTCTGCAACATAGTTCATAAATGTCTTCCCGTTTACTAAGAACCCCTGCTCTTGTTCTCCTTTCCAAGATGCAATGCATACTCTTTATTCTTCATCTAGCTTTGGGACCATTTTTTACAACTTTGCGTGCTGCTTTTCCTCTTTCAAAAGATTACCCCCATGTTTTGAGAACCTATTTGGATCCGTTGCCTTACAATCATGCTCTAGAAAGAGAGATCGTTTTCAAATAAGCATTGCCCAAGCGATTGTGTTGTGTTTCCAATGCACAAAGTAATTTTAGCAGATGTAAAATTTAACAGTTCAATACATAATTATAATACAGTACAGCCAATACCAAAAGATAAATACATACCGCTGCGTTGGCTTGCGCTAGCTGCGCTCCCACGGGTACCGGTGGACAGTATTTCACTCCAGAATACTGTGGTCAGAGAATGACTGAAGCCAGTGGGAGTACAGCTATATTATATACACTCAGTGTTACAGAGAGAACAATGCAGATGACGTGGCTTGCTTCTATAGGTCCAGACTTCAGGTGGGTCCAGTGTAAACAGGTCATAGGCTAGTTCAAGCAACCCCCTCCAAGGCTGAGGGTCAACATTCCAGATGATTCTCCCACCCAGAATCCAGTTTAAGCTAGTCTATTTATACATTACAGTCAGTATAACTTTAAGTATTTATTCCCTAACATCACTAATTAGAGAATGCAATGTGTGATCTCTTCCGCGAAAGAACCGGACAACTGCTGATGAATAGGGGATTAAAATGATACCAGACATGACACATTTCCTATAACCTGAACCTTAAATAACACTAAAGTGTACATATAATCATAATATATAAACTAATATTAAACTAAATACTATCTGCTCATAAATCACTGTGGATTGGAATCAATATAAATATGAAATATATATGTATAACGAAATGTTAGAGTGCGTGTGCGTGCGCATTTACCGCTGTGTAGCGTGGCATACTGAGTGCACGATAAAACAATATTAACCAAAATACTTTCGTTCATCCAATCATACGACTTTTACACAGTTATCTTGTCACTTTTATACTCCTTCAAACATCTTTTTGTGTTCCTCATTTTCAAATATATTAAAAGGTGCTACACTGATGTGGCTGAAAGTACAATACACTATCCAAAATTCAGATGCACACTTTAAGCACTAAGACTAAGGCATCCACAGTTTGATGAAAATATGCACTAAAAACCTCATGTTTGTTCTTGAAGCTACAGATGTGAATTTTGGAGTTCCGAGTAGAACCGAGCCATGACTCTCGCACCAAATTGGAATCTGAAATCGAAATGCCATTTCCAGTAAAATGTTAGATCTCATGAGTTTTGGATCAATATCTACTATATATAGCCATCTCCCCATTCTCAACTGCAATTTTAGAAACGATAGATGTGGGTAGGAAGTTGGCTGCAATTATGTGCTAAGAAAATCGCTTGGATAGAGTGAAAAGGGCAATTTATTTTTCAATAGCTGTAATTTTACTGCAGTTTCTTTAGAGATCAGTCTGCTAGAATTGTGTGCTGATCAATTGGTTGTCAGAGAATGAAGAGTAGACAAACAATAGTTACTGGTTGTTGTAATAATATATTATAGTATATATAGTAAAAACATCTGGACTATTTAGTGCACCAAAAACAGGGTGATCTTTGACTCCGAGCAGCACAACTACAACAAAGCTGCAAGAGAGAATAGCAGGTAGTCAAACTGCAAGAGCAGGAAAGAGAGAATGGTCCAAATTTGTATGCTGGAAAATAGTATTAAATATTTTTTTAATTAATTTGGGGGGGGGGGGGGTCACTATGGGTTTAATAGCCCAGGGCAGCCATAACCCTTAGTATGGCCCTGTCCAAACTTCCAAACCAAGAATACTTATGGTGTGACATAACGTTCCACTAGCTGTGATTGGCAGCCATAAGTTTTAGGTAAAGAGAGTGTCGCTGCCTATTACATGACCACAACCTGCTATTTCTCACTTCAGTGCTGCCAAGCAGGGAGCACTTATCTGCTAGCACTGTAGGAGTATAATTATCATGTGGATCGGCAGAGCCACGATACTAGTCACAAACTGAATTCATGGTGACAGTTCCAAGGACCAAGAAGTGGGTGATTACCTTGAAATGCACTAGGTGGACAATGAGGCCCATTTGTACAAAAAGCAGATTGGGTTCACATTTCTCGTGGTTTATAAAAGATCCTAAGTGTATGCTATGTCTTATAAGATTCTACTAAACAATACAAAATGGAAGTAAGGAGTGCAACCAGGACAGATGTACCTGGCCAAAAGAGCTAGCAGTCTAATAGTAGAGATGAGTGGCTCGGAATTGGAGAAATCAGACAGATCCGAGATTTGTGGGTCCGAGTATGAACAAAATACGACTCGATTCTTTGCGCCAAATTCAGGTCTGAAAACGAGGCAAAACATAATTTCCGGGAAATAAATATTCAATCAATATCTTCTGATATATAGTTGTCCCCTCAGTTCTCTTCTGCCAAGTTAGAACAGACAGCGTGACGGGAGCAAGGTGGCTTGCAGGTCATGCCCCTAAAATAGCGCATAGAGGGTGACTAGAGCGCTATCCAGGATGGAATAGGGAATTTTACACAGAAAACAATAGTTAATTATGCAGTTTATTTCTGTAGATCAGACAGCTAATTGCTGATCGATTGGGTGTCAGTCTGTCAGAGTACTAGCTGCCGTGTATGTGGGTAGTATAGTATAATATATATACATATATATATATATATATATATATATATATATATATATATATATATATATATATTATATATTATTTAGACATCTAAAATATCATCCATGGTTATATAAAAGTCTACCCTATAAACCATCCTTCAGGCTGGGGGAACAGGAGACCTCCAGTGTACTGGGATCACTACTTTTACAGCATTGTTAAAAGTGTCTTAAATAATGAGTTTTTGTACTTAGAGATCAAAACGTTTGGGCGGTTGAATACCCAAATGTCTAGTCCCCCAGGCACTGGGCATTGCATAATTTCCATAGCATATTCTCTAACCCAAGACACCAATGTGCATTTTACAAAGTTGAGACGGACACTTATACCACGAGAGAGAATCTTGAACTGCATTTTCACTACAGAAAGACTGGTAGAGCAGACTTTAGTCCATGTCCGGTAGCTACTTGACCTTCCCAGATCCCGGTACCAAGACCAGGCGTAACCCAGTAAGGAGTTAAATAGGTTGACAATCAGCATGTTATAGATGTTAGAAATTGTATGTTTGGGTTCTTGGGAGAAGTCCTCAAAACTAGTCAGACTGATTCCCACTCCTACCAAAATGGCCTTATTATGTAGATAGTATCTAGTTTGCGGGTTTAACACGAATTCTGAAGGAGGTGAAGCTGACAGCTCCTGACCATTGCTCCTTCAGACCATGACCTAATTGCCCATGGTGACAATTCCTGTGGGAAGTCTGGCTTGAAGGTTAAGGGAGTGAGAAGGGATAATAGGGAAGATATACATTTTAATGTCCGTAGTCTGGTGCAGCTTGAGTTGGACCAAAGGTGGGATGGGATGAGTGTGGTAATTTGACCCTCTATCATGACCCATTGCTTAGAGTCAATGGCTCTAATCCATTCTAATATCCTTTTAAGTAGCATGGTCTGGTAGTATTTGAAGAACAGAGGTAGTTGCAGACCTCCCTGTGTTTTCCGCCTATAGAGGATGTTGTGACAAAATCTAGGGGGTTCCCCACCCAAACAAATTCACGTACTTGCCTTAAGAGATCAGTAAAATATCAGGGAGGAATGTGGATAGAGAGTGTTTGAAGGCGATACAGAAGCTTTTGTAGGGTGTTCATTTTAATGATGCTGATTGGCATCAGTCAGGAGAATCCCTGATAATGGCAGTTCCTAAACTCTGTGTGGAACTTAGAAATCGAGGGGACAAAATTAGCTTTGTACATGTTAGAGAGATCATTAGCTAATAATACCCCAAGATATTTGATGTGACTGGGGTGCCAGGTAAAAGAAACTGAATGTTGGAGCCCCTCTAGAGTGGGTGACGATATCAGACCCATAGATTTGGCATAATTTATTTTAGACGCTAGATAGTACCAAACTGCTTGATTTCTAGCAACAATTTGCATAATGAAATCATAGGACTGCCAGTAGGTCAGCTGCAAATACCATCAGTTTATGTCCCCCCAGCAACATGGACAGATCAGAGTTGATTCCAATAGACCTGGCCATGGCCAAATTCAGGGGGAAGCTGGCACCTTTCCATATCCTATTATTTAAAGAGAACATGTCAGAAAGGGAGCCATTGACTTTAAATCGAGCCATGGGATCCTTATAAAGGCCTCTTGTGTTTCTGTCGTAATGGCCTTGTCTTCATTCTTGATCAAATCTTTTATATTTTATTTGCCTCCATTGATCCTATGGTGTTATATATCTTATATACTCTTTTTGATTATTTCCCCTTTTCCAGGACTCTTTAGTATGTAGCTTGTGGAAATGATCACTACCTTTTGCTGTATTTTGTGGTTTGGCCCTCAAACTGTCTGTCTCTTATTGCCAGGATTTTTTGCATATTTCACTTCATCCTTTAATATTATTTCTATTTGTGAAAATCTACTGCACTATTTTAAACTTAGCCTGTATGTTCAACATATCCCTTTCTTTCCCGGATCTAACATATTGAGTGCCTGTTTTATATTTAAAATCTGTTTTATCTCTACTGTATTTATTATATTTTTCTAGGTAATCACGTTCTCACTTTTATTGAGCTGTTGGATAATTCTCTAAAATATTCAAGATCAGAAAGCAGAGAAACTAATTTGATCTCTTGTTCTAAATGTATTGAATCTTTTCTCCTGAAGTTCCGTATAAAGTTATATTTTTGCAATATCACACTTTGTTATTGTTTTCTTTTGCCTTGTGGTATTGTTGGATGTTTTAAGCAGTATTAAGAAGGAGACATCAAAGGATAAAGAATCATCTAACATGCTTTAATGACCTATACCTGAACACATCATCAACATAAATGTGAGTTTAACTCACTAACATCTATTTATTTTTGTTTGTTTCTAGTTTATTAGACTATGTTGTTTTTGTTAAAAAAAATTGAGGTATCGATTGATGTGTTCCTATGTATTCATTAGTATATTTAATCTTCCTGAGTCTGAAAACCAACTAGAGGACATATATCTTCTGGAAAAAAAAAGATTCTTTTAACTTTGGACTTCTTCATTGGAATATTATTTGTATGTTTTAGTATCATGTTTGTGTCTCCCCTTAATATGTTCTTCGTGTGGCTACGGGTGTAAAGCATGGAGTAATTGGGAAAAATGGATACAGATATAGAAAGTGGTATAGGGACACCTGGCGCTACCATTCCTGTTACCATTTGACCATTTACTATAATGTAACTCCCAGAATCATTAATACATTTTGCCTGTAGTATAAATTTGGGCTGCTTGGGGGACTTTTACAGCAAATAACAGAAGTAAATTATTCATAAGATTAGGAGTACTGTATAGAATTATCCGGAGCAGCACAGTGGCGTAGTTGTTTGCACTTCTGTCTTACAGCACTGGGGTCATGAGTTCAAATCCCGAACATGGCGTTATCTGTGTGGAGTTTGTATGTTCTCCCTGTGTTTGCGTGGGTTTCCTTCGGGTGCTCCGGTTTCCTCCCACACTCCAAAAACATAGTGGTAGGTTAATTGGCTGCTATCAAAATTGACCCTAGTCTCTCTCTCTCTGTCTGTCTGTCTGTGTGTGTGTATGTTAGGGAATTTAGATTGTAAGCTCCAATGGGGCATTGACTGATGTGAATGAGTTCTCTGTACAGCGCTGCGGAATTAGTGGCACTATATAAATAAATATATTTATTTATATAGCATACATGGTATACATGGGAACAGGTTTGCCTATGTTTTCTACATGAGGGTAAATTCCACCAGGTCGGTGAGTGCCTCTTGTGAAGTGCGGCATGGGATCTCAGCAGAACAGTTGTTCCGGGCGTCTACTGGGTCTTCTGTTCACACATTCACTAAATATTACAAATTTAATGTTTTTGCATCCAAGGACACTAGTTTTGGATGTAAGGTTTTGTGCTCAGAAATCTTAGCGCTCCATCTATTATTTTGATTATACTTAAGTATTATTTTACCTTTGACATTTGAGGATTTGGTATCCTGCTCTATTGTTGTCTCCTTCTCACATTTTATATTAATGTCCCTCAATGGTTCTAAGGTTTTCTCTGTAATAAAATCAGACATTCAGATCACCATCATCATACAATGTGCATTAGTGTCACGAGCCGTGGCGGTACTCACAGCCGCCGTGGCTCGCTTCACATGCGTCCCGGCCGTCACCTTGACGACATCATTTCCTCTTCCTGTCCGGCCGTCACCAGGGCAACGGCTGGACGCTAGTTCACTAGCGCTGCGTCCCGGCGGTGCTGGTAGCCGGGCGCATGCGCACAGCAGTCAGTCTATAAGGCTGATTAACAGGCATTAGCCTGCAACTGTGTAGGTCAGGGACAAGCCCTGATTGGCCCTGCTGGATACTTGTAATTAGTCTGCAGGAGTGTGTTCAACTGCTGATTGGTCTGTGTCTGTATTTAAGGCAATGAGGTCTGCTGCCTCATTCCGGTTATAGCTTCTGTGCTCCAGTCTGCTAACCTGCTTGTTCCTGTTCTAGTCTTCTGATACCGCTACTGATTTCCTGTGTATGACCCTTGGCTTTGAATTGGACTTCACTTGTGTATCCTGTGACCCTGATCTCTGGCCTGTTTACCGTTTCTGCTATCCGCCTGTGACCCCTGACCTCAGCTTGTTTACTGATACTGTTGTCTGCTGCCGGCCCTTGACCTCTGCGTGAACCTCACTCTGCTTGCCTGGGTGCTGCCCAGCCGGTACACACTTCACGATACTCTGTCAGTCTGCGGCCCAGTCTGTCCCCACCATCAGGGGCTCCAGTGAACACCTGACTGGCAGAGTAGATTCCGGGTTGTGTTGTGCCGGCTGGAGGGGTTCCTAACAATTAGATACAGTTTAAAAAGGTAGAATGCTTATTACATGGGAACACATTGCCTGAGCACCTACAGAGTGATGTCTGGAGTGAAACCTGGGGCAATTCTACAATAAAAGGAGACAAAGGTGCCTGTGGTGACCCCGAGTTGTACAGGTAAGTGCACACAGAGATATTATCACCTTATTCATCAGGATTCATAGGAAGGATCCTCAGCAGTTGGGTGTACTTGTCCAGAAGAGAGTCACATGAACGGACCTCTACTCTGATACCTACTTAGGTTATTACACACCACCTCTGCTTAGTCTGCAGGAGATTAACAAAAGTAATAGGACTGAGCCTGGGGTATCACTCCACTAGCTATGGGTTACATATTATGACGTTATTTGCTTTATAAGGCCATTTTGTGGTCAGGGCACAGAAGGCATGTGCCATAGGCTCATAGCATCCAGGAGGACAACTTTAACAGAAATCAGTGGCTTCTGTATTAGGATTAATCACTCCTTCAACACCGTTCAGCATTCCTAAGCAATAGGGTAACCTTGGCCGGGGAACGGGGAAAAACGGAGTGTGAGGAGCTTAGGGCCAGCAACGGACATGGGCATTAGTTCTCTACAAACGTGTTCCATATGTATATATATAAAATGTACTCTATACAGATAATAAATAAAAGCTACAGTTACCTTCCTGATGTTCAGCATCCGAGGCTCTGCTGATGTTACAGTTACTGCCATCTGGTTTTGAGGTTTGAACATTTGTTTCTTCACAGACCAGAACTTTATAGATGTCTCCTAAAATACAGAGTATATTATAGTTATATTATATCTTGTATAAGATAAGGAAGTTGATTTGGGGGTGTATTGTCACTATGTCTGTAGACTGGGGCACATTGTCCTGTAGGTCATGGCCCGATGGGCCGATGTGTGTTGGGCTGTTCCTGAGCCCTGGGAACTACATACTCAAAGTTTTCTTCTGGACTACACCATCTGCAGAGACTGTTGTGCAGCAGCGTGAAATACTGTCATCTACTGACCAAGTGGTAAAGTGTTCCTGGATATTATATATGTTTGCTGACTATCACATCGCTTCCCTTACATACTGCAGCATCTATATTACTACCTGCTCCATAACAAACAGCCATGATGACTTTCACCTCCTCTTCCTCTTCAGGAGACAGCTGTCTCTGTTCTGCTTTATCTGATAAGTGCAATTAAAATATTCATATTTATTCCTACACACATATTGGCCTAAATTCACAAACACTGATATATATCTAAGCTGACAAACATACATATAGCAGTAATTTGATCATTTAAAGGCTGAGTTCTTTTGTCGTCTTTCTTTGATGGGTTAAACAAATCAAGTAGACACACACACAGGATTGTGTTGCAAATATAACCGTATTTCCTTCTATTCCTAATTTCGAGGAGAAGCGGAGACATGGTGGGAATAGAGGAGGGGGGCAGGGCTTGATGATGTGGTGGCAGATTGTGTCATTTCTCTACCCACCTTGCAGCAGGTAAGCACTATTTTCGGAACAGTACACTGGTCCCTCCAGAGTCCAGGAGGTCTCCCCCTAATTCTGGAGTTTAATTTTGGAGTATAAAATATTAATACCCTATATATAATTTGCGTTTTTATATGTCATATTCACTATGTAGACATTGTACTAATGGTATGTTTATCATATAATTGTATATGTAATATATATTAATGTTACATCCAAATGTCACAATTTTAAATGTTTTGCTCTAAAGGAACTGGACATACTTGGATGTGGGGCTAAATCTACAGACCCCAGTGCTGCCTAGGTGGTGGTAGGTCCTGATGGAGTTCATAACATATTAAACAGTGGTCGCGGTCACTTGCAGAGGTGCATTAACAAAATGTGAAGCCGAGATCTGAGATATTATAAATGTCTGACACCAGATTTAAACCTTAAATTGCGTTAGCTCCACGGTTAAAGGAAATATTACATCCTAATGGTAATTATTAAATGTGATTTATCAGTCTTTGCAGAGCCATCTAGGATCAGAGGGCAGTGTTACCCCTGCTAACAGTTGTGTCTTTGCCTACTACAAGAGGCTCTGGCCAGTGTGATAGGCCAGGGGGAAACATCAACAGCAACCCTGATATGAAGGCGAGAGGTCTGGGGTACCACCAGCCTAGGTGTACCAGCAAGGGGGTACACTAGAAGGACGCGGAGTTACACAGAAGAACGCAGTTCTGGATGCCGCAAAGGAGTCCAGTGGTGACAGCAGGAAAAGCCCCTCCTACTGCGGTTATAGGGCATAATTGGGATAAAGAAGAGGGGACGGTTGGAAGGCAAGCCCAAACCGGTCCCCAGCAACACGGCAGACAGGGTTGGCATAGGCGGTCCATCCTGTCACAAGGTATTATCTTTTGAGGTTAAAAAGATTCACTGGAGGTGAGTGTTGAAAAGAAGACTCAAAAGAACCATACACTGAGCTAAAATCAAGTTGGATTTATGCTAATTGATTATACAAAATCAGCATATATAACAGTAAGAACTGCAGCTGTTTGCTTCTATTCCTAGTCTTTTCATTATCTTTGCATTACGGCGATTTGGGGGTGGAGCCTAACCGCTCTAATTCCCCTCCATTGGCCAAGGCACATGTCCATCAATGCCACTCATGCTGTGGCGTGATTGGCTGAACATTTCAGGGGCTGATCTGATTGACTATTTAAGACATACGAACAAGAGGCTCTGGTTAGCCTTGATAAAGCTGTTCAGCGAAACGCGCGTTGGCGTTTCTTAGCTCAGTGTTCTTAATATGTAATATCACTTAATCACGCTCTCACTATTCTCTCCTACCCTTGATTGACCAATTAGCTGTTTTAGATAATACAGGGCATTCAGGGAGAAATAGTGTAGGTTATTTAGCGTTACTACCATCAGGGTTCCCACGTTATTCCCTGAGTCTATTTAACAAACACACCTTGTTCTCATATTAGACCTCTAGGAGACTTACTATCAGAGTTAGAAGATACAGGATAAACCTGAGATTCTCTATATTAGCGACCACTAGGGGGACTGCTTCTAAAGGTTCACAGGCATCTCTCCCAAGTTATCCTTTACCATTTAATAACCAACTATAGAAACAGGGGCTTACTCTGATAGGTCACTCAATTTCCTAATAATTTTGACTATGATATATTAGTTAGTTACTACTATAACCCTTATCAAGGGGCTTCCTTTGATCTATAATGGCATCCTTTTGATCCTATATATTGTTTAAGATACCTAGAAGTCAATATTGTTAATAAGGAATCCTTCTTAAATAGTGGAATTTCTATATTAACTCATTATTATCAATAGCGTTATTCTCTACATTGAGTCTAGTATCTATTATATGACCACTGAGCTAAGTTTGCAGTGGATCTGCAATTTTAACAATTATTGTTTTTGTTTTTTGTTTTTAAATATTTCGCTAGCTTTTGGGTTTAGAATGAAATGTTTATACATAATTTTTAAGGCATATCATTAAAAATTGATTTTATTTCATATACATACTCATACATCGTCTCTGAGTGCCCCTCAGTCACCTACTTTTCCTCTCTTTGATACTTCATTATAACTTTGGTTGCTACAGGCACCATCTCCACTTTTTCAAACCCGCAGTTTAGTAAATATATTCCCGGTCTCTTGTATACTGGACATGTCAATAACATCTAGATGATGAAACTTGTACAGCAGAAATATGTATAAAATACATACCAGTGGGCTTCTCTGGGGCTTTACTATCCTGTCTTGGGTATTGGGGTTTGTTGTTTTCCCATCGCTGGGGTGGTTGCTTAGAATTTTCTGAAAATAAACCGAATTGTTCCAGTAGGATTATTAAAAATCTATAAAGACAGTACAGCTCTCTCCTCCAACTAAACAGTATCATCAGTCCCAATATATAAAACATAATATATACTGTATAAGGTTTTGCTATGATATGTTACACACTTTTACAGTCATCCTCACTGATTCAATATTAGGATCACCTTACATTAGATAATATTGATATTTCAGTCATCACTGACTATATGGTAATGGTTTTTGTCGGTGACTTCTAATACTCTTATAACCTACTGTCATGGCCAAAAGTTTTGAGAATGACACAAAAAAAAAATTCTCACAAAGTCTGCTGCCTCAGTTTTTATAATGGCAATTTGCATATACTCCAGAATATCATGAAGAGTGATCAGATGAATTTTAATTAATTTCAAAGTCCCTCTTTGCCATGATATTGAACTTTATCCGCAAAACAACATTTCCACTGCATTTCAGCCCTGCCACAAAAGGACCAGCTGACATCAGGTCAGTGATTCTCTCGTTAACACAGGTGAGAGTGTTGACGAGGACAAGGCTGGAGATCACTCTGTCATGCTGATTGAGTTAGAATAACAGACTGGAGGCTTTAAAAGGAAAGTGGTGCTTGAAATCATTGTTCTTCCTCTGTTAACCATCGTTATGTGCAAGGACACATGTGCAGTCATCATTGCTTTGCTTTACAGACAGTCCCGATGTCCCCTCATTCTCAGGACACATGTAATACAGACTGTCCTGGGGGTAAATGTATCAAGAGAGTTTTTCGGCGGGTTTGAAAAACCAATCAGATTTTAGCTATCATTTATTTAGTACATTCTACAAAATGATAGCTAGACTCTGATTGGTTGCTACAGGCAAAATCTCCACTTTTCAAAACTCTCAGCTTGATACATTTACCCCCTGATGTCACTTCACTCTTAGGATTAATTTATATAAAAAATAAGGATAAGCCCAGCAGTGTTTTAAATGAATAATGTGTGTTGGTTCTAAGGTAGACCTAGGTCGGACTTCAATGTTGCGTTTCAGAGATTCCCAACATGCACATTTTCAGGTCTACACACAAACCCATAAGACTGGGCATAGATTGATTCTCTGGCTGCTGTTCCAAGAACTGTGAATTGGGGGTGAACTTTGAAATGCGCAACTGGCACACTTGTGAGTATAAGCATTGCTGGTCCACTCTACTTGCAGTTTGTAAATTACCCTTACTGATTCATTGGGCTCATTTACCAACATTCCATTTAGAAAATCATAGGAACCACCACCAAATCAGACAATTGCTTTCATTCTCCAACTTTCATTAGACAGATATAAGCTAGCTACTGATTGGTTGTTGGGAGTCTATATGTTTTACGAGTGAATAAGACTTAGGGCTAGATTTACTAAGCTGCGGGTTTGAAAAAGTGGGGATGTTGCCTATAGCAACCAATCAGATTCTAGCTGTCATTTTGTAGAAGGTACTAAATAAATGAAAGCTAGAATCTGATTGGTTGCTATAGGCAACATCCCCACTTTTTCAAACCCGCAGCTTAGTAAATCTAGCCCTTATTGTCTCCAAATAGTGGTAAAGATATATGGACAGAGAGAGTTGGTTGGGACACTGGAGGTATAACCTGATAACAAAATGACCACTCAGAAGTTCCTCATCTTCATCAGCAATTTAACAAACAAGGGGCTCCCTTTGGGTCATCCTGGAAGGCGACCCCCAGCTCCACATCCACAGCCATATATCTCCTTCTCAAAGTCCGCACTGTGCATGATCACTAGCGTATGGTTGAGGCTACAAAAAATATCAACCGGATTCTTTACATAATGGACCTACAGAGGGGATAGAGTGATGTGAGAGGACAGATCTTCTCGCATGTTGTGTACACGTCATGATAACATTATTGTTGGACACTCTTCAATTCTTGGACGATTCCAGACATAATACATTATAGGTGATGTCCATCCACATCTCTTATGTTTAGATGTTTAGACGGTTTCCTCCTTTTGAAGCCATTCAGTTCGATAAGACAAATCCCGGCCACTTATAAATTGAGAATTCTATTTTCGGGGGTGGCCCATTTTAGAACAGTATGGATTCTATATATGTCATCCTTATCTTTCTATAGAGAGGAAAGGAATTGTGGGTGGACATCCCCACTGTGAAGGTGTCTTCAATATAATTGTAAGTCCTGAAGACATTCACCAATTACCAGCACTATGAAACATGGTTGTGGTATGGGCAGTCTGGAAAAAGATCATTTATTTACAGTTTTGTGGTGTTTTAGATATCCACAGTCCAAGCTAGTAAAAGGAGACCTTAAATACCTTCTGGGTTACTCAGAGAACAGAAGTACAAGTAGTATGTCAGGATCCCCATTGATCCCTGTCTTTACCTGGCTGGGCTCTCCTCTATCAATGTTGTCCCCAGTTCCCAGTTGTCCGAAGCGGTTATTTTCTTGCATGAATATTCTCCCAAACTCATATACCATGGCCAGGTGACTGCACCCGACCGAGCAGAGCACCACCTGGAAGACAGACAGAGCTCCTTGACCAATGGAAACAACATCTAATGCAGCCTCCATGGGGGAAATTCCATAAATGTGGAGGAGGCAGTAAGTGGAGATAATGAAGGCAGTAAACGGGTAACAACCCTACAGTGTACTTTACACTGACATAGTAATATAAAAAAGGCACATAAGCATATTATACCGTAGAAGCAGGCAAACGATGTCCGTATAAAGTCCTGATAAATCCACAGGAACCATAAATAACGCGGTTCTCTGGTGGGGCTAATAATAGTCCACTATACCACCAACAAGGCAAGTAAAGTTAGTCCTGTGCAGATAGGCAAATGCACAAGTCTTTGGGTCTGTCAGCCGACAGTGAAATCCAGTGGAGAAATCTTGAAACAAACTTTGCAATAAAGGACTTACCCTTAAGTAATTAGGGCCAGTAACATCCTCACAGCTTCCTGCTTGTTGCCAAGAAAACCGATGTACAGTATGGTGATGTGCTAAAGAGCGATGTAACAGCCTGGAAGTAGCGGGTAGTCTCGTAGTCGGCAGAGTTGCGCATGCGTGACCGGATCCGTTCGTTATCCTCAGCGGTAATAAGGTCAGTCTGTGTAGCCCTTGAAGGGCAAAGCTGGTTGAACCAACGCGTTTCGCACTAGGCTTCTTCAGGGATCGATCTGCTTCTACGGTATAATATGCTTATGTGCCTTTTTTATATTACTATGTCAGTGTAAAGTACACTGTAGGGTTGTTACTCGTTTACTGCCTTCATTAAATCCGGTTTTGTTATCACTTACTGTCCCCTCTGTGTCAAGCGCCAAGGGAGTTATAGCCAATATAATCCTCCATTAGGGTTGAGCTATCCCTATATTCCCCCACTCCCAGGTGGCTGCTCATCCACTGACACACTACAATAGGGAGCACTGAACACCCATTTCCACAAAGGAAGTGGAGATAAATGGTCTTTAAAGTAGAGGTAAAATAAGTCAAACAACCTTTTCTTTATAAGCTTCAGGCAAATGTTGGTATTTTTACTTAGAAAAAGGTGACTGACAATAGCTAGTCCTCTCCTTGTGTGGGGCTACTTAAAAGGAGGGGAGGTAGGGGTATGCTGGAATACTTTTGGCATTTGAATTGCTTCCCTGTCCTGCTAAGAAATGTATTTTGTGCCAACATTTATTTCGATCTGCAGATGGGTCACAGCTGAGGCAGAAAAGCCGGCACGACTTAAGAGCATGAGGAGTCATGGGTGGGACCTCCAAGGCCTAGATTTAGGGGACTCAATGTTCTCCCAAAAATAAATATGGATATGGTGTGGGCTGGAGTCCGGCAGAGCTGTTATTTGTCACCAATTTAAATTCTAATCTAATTATAATAAAGTGGTGGGCTTTTTCACCATACTCAAGTCTCTCTCTGGTATTTCAGGGCACAGGATGATTAATGACATGGGGGAAAGTGAGGGCATCAACCATTAGGCCAATTATACAAAAGCTCTTATTAGTAGAAAGTAGATAGAAATAGAGCAATGACATCATCTAACTATTCAGAAGGAACCATGTGCTGAGACATGGTTAGACCATCATGGGGAAAGAACAAGTACATCTCCAGTTGTCCTACATTGGAATGGAAAATCTTCTTAACAAGATAGCCTTTCCCAGACTAATCTGCCCAATTTTATCACTCCAATCAGTCCTGGTCCATAAAGACATCAAGCATCAAGTTTATACATACACTAAATTGCAATTTTATTCATAAACATGAAATGCCTCGGTTAAGTTTAATTAAATCGCAGCTAAATTCAATGACGGAATTAACCCCCCAACACAGCCCTATATATGCAAGCAGCTCAACTGAGATACCTGAGAGGTTCCATGCAAAAATGTCCAACTCCCCTATAAACAAATGTCCTTACTGAGACAAACTTAATCAATTTTCTCCACCTATATGTCCAAGAGGTTCACCGAATATCATAGACAACCCTCTACTAGTGGCAAAAAAAACCTTTGATACATAATATGACATAACACAACCCAGAATTACACCACCGACTTTGGAGAAATTAGATCGACCAGCAAAAAAATATATTTATGCACAAGCCATAGAGAAATAAAAGATTTAATCTGTGTCAGGCAGACCCCAGAGCAGCCGTGATCTTCAAGCCAGCAGCGGATTGCTTGGCAACCAAGATGCAGCCTCGCTCAGCGTTCGAAAGCCGTATGACCGTATTGTGTTCAGTGTGTCTGCCTGAAGCTCATTCTCAGGAAGCCTGCTGATTGGCTCACTGGTCCTCATAGGACAAGAAGACCCATGCCTCCTTGCCTGGAATGGCATTGCCACATTGCTGCTCTTGGTTACTGCATCGTTTCTGTGGTTCTTTGCCTTTTGTTGACTCTTCGCTTGATTTCTGGATTAATCTATCTGCTGCGTTTATCAACCCTCAGCTTATCTACTGTAATACTCTCTGCAAGATGTGACCCTCGGCTTGTCTAATGATTCAGCCTTTGTCTTTCACCTAAATTGGATGCCGAGCGGTTCTTACTTTGTCTCTATCCATCAGTGCGTGCTTCAAGGGGCACCCCTTTTTCTGTCTTCCAGCCGCCAGCACTTCCTGCTACTTCCAGGTATCTTTACTCATTTCAGTCTGCTTTTGGAAATCTATTATCAAGTATCTAATACATCAACACAGAGCTGATGCATAGATAAGTGCAAACTACTCAAGAGTAAAGACCTGGGCCAACCAAGTACTGGTGAGCACATTGCGCTCTATGAGAACAGGGGCTATAGGCAAAGACCTCGTCAAGACGTTCTAGGGATCTTATGTCTGGTGTTTGATATAATAATCTGGTTTTCTTTCAAGCCCAACACAAAGCAATCCCCCTACATTATAGTTATTGACATGATCAGATGCACTATGCAAAAAAAAACTTGGGACTTGTAGAGTGGCTGCATCACTTCCCTTCTCTATCCCTGGAAATATTACTATGATCCCTGTCAGGCTCCCTTAAACTGCTCCCTGGAAGTGTTTTTATAGATTATGGAGTTAAATAATCACTGCTTTAAGGACAATGAAACACCACTCTCTGCTTACTTGACTTGTATATACTTTTACATAAATGAGACACACAGGATACAGTTTTTGGATGTTATATTAAATAAAAAGATGCAATGAAATGAAATATAGCAGGTTTGCACCAAGACTTCGGGTCAACAGTCCTGTCGACTCCACCTTAAAAAATTGCCAGAATTCACCCTTTTCTTACTCAACATGCTACCAAAACTCTTATCCATTCTCTCATCATTTCCCACTTTGACTATTGCAACCTCCTGCCATCTGGCATTCCTGACACCAATATATACACACTTCAATCCATCCTAAATGCTGCTGAGAGACTGATCTTCCTCTCTTATCGATCCACATATGCTGCACCACTTTGCAAATCCCTACACTGGCTCCCTGTGTCCTCCAGAATCAAATTCAAATTACTCATCCTTACCTATAAAGCCCTCAACAACACTACCTCTGCATATATATCAAATCTCAAATCAATGTACTCTCCTTCCTGCCCTCTTAGATCAACCTCTGACCTGCGCCTTATCTCGTCTCTGGTAACAACCTCTCACTCCCGTCTACGTTCTGCTCCCCACTTAATGGAATTCCCAACCATGCTCAATCAGACTTTCCCACAGCCTTCAAATCTTTAGACGCTCTTTGTAAACCCATCTCTTTTTTTAGAGGTGGGTTAATCCCCGATAACACTATCACACTAATGCACCCTCACAACTATCCCAGTCTCTGAACCACATTTGCTATTTTTCTCATGTCTGAGTTTATTCTGTCTACCTTGTATGTCACTGTTTTATGTATGTACTGTGTTCCCTACTGTACAGCGCTGAGGAGCACTATGGTGCCTTACAAATCTCCGATAATAATAATAAGAATAACAGAAGGACCTGATTTAAGTGATATTATATGATCTATAATTATTTTGAAAAATCTTTTGCTCTGTAGCACTTTAGGTCCCACACCTGATGAGTCCATGCAAGATAGACCAGTCTATTTATTTTACATAATTGTTGATAAACCTCATACATAGGAAAATTGAGACTGTATATTTTTGCTTTATGTGAAGCATTATGTACTACCTTGCTTTGCAGTGATATCATCAGCGGCATCTGAAAGTCAAATGCTTGGACTGTCCCAAATAAATATCTATAGACACCAGAGGAGTGAACCTCAAAATAAACAGCACCAAGATCTGGGGACAGAACAACAGTAAAATATTAACTTATCTTCCCCATCACCCTGAGGTGTAAGATCCATAAATGTTTTCTATCAGTATAAGGGATCATTTAAATAGCTAACAATTGGAGTGTTGTATAGGAAAAATTATTGTGGCATCACTAAACAACCAATACACCGGATGTGGAGAGTTTTACGCTGCTGCACACCATTTTTTTTCTCTGGATGACGTTACGTCACACTACTTACACTATCAAGTCACAATTATGAGTCTGTCTGACAGGGTGTAGTACAAATTCACGATGCTGTAAACACCAACAGTGTTTACAGCTACATGATTATTACAAAACTGAGCACAGTAACATAATAAAAATACCTACTTACCTGTAAACAAACACAGGCCAGATCCGATGTGAGGAGAGGCTGACACGTCAAAATGATGTAACTTGCAATTGCGACTTGGAGATTTATGTTTTTAAAAGGCGACGCACGGTGCCATTTGATGATGGTAATGTTAATTGTATCCCTAACCTGCAGCCTAATCCTAACCTGCAGCCTAACCCTAACCTGCACCCTAACCCTGACCGGCAGCCTAATCCTAACCCGCAGCCTAATCCTATCCCAAACCCGCAGCCTAACCTTAACCCGCTACCTAACCCTAGCGTAAAGTTAGTACTTAAATGGGTCCGTTCTTTGCCACTTTAAAAACCGAAATGTCCAAATCGCGTTGCAAATGACGTCATTTTGTGTCAGGCTCTACTCACATCGGAAGTGGGCTGTGTCTGTTTACAGGTAAATAGGTATTTATTACATGTCGCTGTGTTCAGTTTTGTAATTATGTAGCTGTAAACACTGTCGGTATTTACAGCATCGTGAATACCATTACCACTGGTCTGACCATCTCCACTGTTAGAAGTAGGATTTTGCTATTCTTAAAGGTATTCCCTGAGTGTAAGACCTTTAGTTACTGGTGTTATCCTTTACTTTCAATGGGACAATGTTTGCCTCTTCCAGCTGTAACAAGTGCATTATAAGACACATGACAATATATGATGCCAACTTACTATTGTAAATTATATTATCTTTAATTACTCTTCAATGAGCACTACAAGGCCAAGGCTTACATTAATGAACAGGGCTTTCAGGAGAATTTTTATCTTTGTAACACATTTCACAGTGATGGTGCAGAAAATTAAGCACAATGGCCCCTAACTAGCAGGACAAAAAGGGACATTTATTGAGGCTTGACCAAGAAGTTCAAGATACACATATATGCTACACAGTGCAAAACGAGACACAACGATTTCTACAGCTGCCTTCTGTCAGTGTTACCCTGCAGTAGGAGGGTCAGACTCATAGCTCCCTTCTGTCTGTGTCACAATGCAGGAAAGGAAGTAGAAGGAAAGCCTTCAAGAGGGATGTAATGGGACATTTTGGGAAAATTGTCTACTGTGACTGGAATAACAGAAAAGTCTTGTAGGCTTAGAGGTCCTTCAGGAGACTGGTGAGATACCTTGCTTTATGTCTATATGGAACAAGATGGAATGTATTCAATAATGTCTTTCCGAATGTCTAGCCCCCAATAACTTTGACTAAAAATCTCCCACTAAACTGTGAATTGTGCACCCAAGAAAGCATCTTAATCCAAACTTCCTCGTCTACAAAGGATTTGTGGAGGGGAATCTTTCAAGATAACATGGAGGAAAGGATTCAAGATGGGTCAGCTATATGAGACATTACTTCAGGTTTTTGTGCAATTTACAGGTATCACAGATTATTGGTGATAGTAAATATTCCCATTAGATGTCTCCGTTAATCTAATGACAGTTTAAGGGACAGAAGCTCCACATCTCAGTTGGAGTAATTTGTTGTGGGAGAGAAGATAAGGGGATCGTAAAAATACCTAATGGGAAAAAGAACACAGAAACCTAGAACAATACGTTTCTTTTTCTACAATGTATAGTAATTATCAAAGGAGAAACTGACACAAGACCTCCACCAGACCTTCTGGGGCTGGTTCCTCCCACACAAAAGTGAAAAGTTAGGTTTCCCACTCTCCTTTAAAAATGAAGTACCTGTTCGAACTGTGACATAGGTGGTCAAGTGATTCACCCAAGCATGTACCTAAGAGATACTATTCGCAGAGTATTGAACTCATCAAGAGATACTGAAACACCACAGCCTGATTGGACCTGCCTGAAAGTGGCGACCAGGGCTTCAGCGTTCAACCCAAGTACTGAGACCAAGGTATGAAATCGTAAAGCATACTGTTCCACGATGATAGTACCTTGTTGTAAGCATCCCCAGACTTGCAGAGGCAGGAGAGACTCAACCAGGCACATCAAAGACCTCTTGAAATGCTGAAATTAAGGGAATAGCTTTCTGAAAAATAAGAGTAGTTCCTTTTCTCAAAGGAGCGAGGCTCAAGCTCACCACTTTTGCACTCTCAGGAGTTATTTTTCTAGGCTGCAGTTTGAATTAAATTATGCACTTAGGGTGGAAACCCCTGAAAATGCCCACTTTAGCAAGGTGGCATGGTATTACAGTAGGTTAAGACTGGTTGAACAAGTGTAGGTACAAAAGATTCAGGAACAAAATTAGGATGACACACAGATGCTTGTAGCAAGCAATGCCTAAAGGGTTCCAAGCAGGTAGACAGACCTTGCAGACACAGAACAGTGTGGTACTCCTTGGCTTCCTGCTTCTTCACTCTTTCACGGAGGTCTAGCATGACTGCTGGACCTCACTAATGTTATGTTGCCCAGTTCAAATTGTCACAAGCTGTCAGGATACCAGGTTGTTAGGGCAGAGTGTCACCAACATTCCATAAAACCCACACAGCATCCCAGTGACCAGTATCCCTTAACCGCTTTATAAATAGGGACTCAATTATTTAGTCGGGCCAAGCTGTATTAAACCGTTCTCAAGTCAAGTTGTAGAATTTTTAGTGATCAGGACAAACACAAGGATGGTACATAAGTACGCTGAAAGTACCGCGGCCAAACTTAGTTCTTGTATAGTTCACTATAAGCATGCACCATACTTAAACCGCTGTTGAAGTCTATGGGAAAGTTTGTCTGGCCAAATTGTACAATTTTCACTCTGGGTAAAGCTGTTCTTTAGTATGTCCTGGACAAGCTGTTTCCCCGCTAGGCTGCCAAGTTGCTGGTTTGTTAGTGGCAACTTCCCGGCCAAGCTGTTGCTGCAATTTCATGTCTTGTGAATACTGTCCCAGAGCTCTCTACTGAGATCGTAGGGATCTGCACCCCAGTCACCCTACTCCAGGATGCACACCAGGTGAATCTTCACGTGCAGCTCCAGATGTAGCAGAATTCCCCCCATAGCAAGATGTTCCACTAAAGATTCAAATAAGAAGCAAGGTTTAAAGCAGGAATCACAAGTGAGCTGGTAAAAAAACAACACTAACACCAGGCTGTAGAGCCACCAAGACAGTGGAAATCCTGCCCTGTAGGATTATCCCAAGTTCACTCTGGATGTAATGGTTATGAAATCTTTACTAGATGGAGATGGGAGGGGAGAGCTGTCATCTCCTCATTGTTTCCCTCCTGCTAGTTTGGAGCCCAGGAGTTTAGCGTAGTACAAGGGAGAACAATAGTTGCTCAAACTAGGTGTTGATAGATTTAATCCGGTTTAAGTAAGAGAGTGTTCCTGTTTTAACCCCTTCCAAGATTTTTTGATAAAGAATGGTCTTTCGATGATCCAGATTTCCTGTTCCTACTGTTGGGGATAGGAAATAGAAAAGCAACCACTTTGTAATCCACAGAGATACAGTTAACCCACCTGGCCTTATTTAAGAACTTAATGGGTATCAGTCCAGTTCGCAGTCCAGATGTATGAAAACAAACATGGCATATTTTAGTCCATAAATGAATCAATCTCCATATCAATATATGTAATCAGCAGCATGATCTTTATAGTGCTGTTTGGACAGATGACATATGGTCTTCCCTCACACAAGCTTTGAGAGATATCACGGCAGCACACGGGTCTGAAGATAATCTGCATCAGGAGTTACCATGAAAATGCCAGTGACTGTAAAGGTGGTTGCTGTGGAAATGCCAATGACTATACCAGGAATCAATGTCAATGGTGTGCGGTGTATGTGTGGGAAGTCAGTGACAATGTTCGGAGGTGCAGGAACACAGAGGCTCAGTATCACAAAGGGAAACAGGGATAGTGCAATAACATTTTCCAGGACTTGGTCTTACGTCTTTGATGCTCTGACACAGTTCTACAAAGCGGCAGGATCTTTTAAACTGCACGCAGACGTGGCTGTAGTCACAGGTTAACAGAGCACTGCGGAGGAAGAAGAGCGTTCCCGCGTAGTCCAGAATAAACACGTTGTTCTTGGTGACCAAGAAGCGTTGGAAGCCATTGGAGATGACAGGAGATTGGATATTGTTGTAATCTCATCATGTTTGGTATTTAAATGTGCGGGAGATTATGACCGGTTTATTGAGGGGGGTGTTATTTCTCTGAGATATATCTGTGAAGAATTACAAACAGGTCAAAACTTAGGAATAGTTTGAATAAACCTGAGGTGACACCCAGGGGACATTTCCGCCCCCCACGTTAGCATTCACACTGCCCTGGGGAATGCCGTCCCATTTGAGTTTGCTTAAAAACCTGTGTCTGGAGGGACAAAGTGTCAGACTTTTGGGGAAATCAAGTTACATTGATAAGCTGTCCATCTTCCTAGCCAAATTCCCCTTGGCCAGAATGCAATTTATGTAAGTGCAAATCTGAATGTAATCCTTTTTATTTTAAACTGTTTTGCTTGTTATGTCAATATATTAATTCTTTATTCATTATTTTTCTTTATATCTGAATGCCCTGTATTTTTGTATATTAAATCTAAAATTTAATAAGTTGCGTCCTTGATACTCTAACGGATTCACTAGCCTGTTTAGAAGAGATTGCTCGTCCAGGTTAACCCTTGGAATGCCAGTGTGTGATTTTGTTGATACATTTGATTAACAAGCTGTGTGTGCTTGTATTTACATTTGTGTAACAGTCTGGAGGTGTGAAGAGTTAATCCTGTGTGTGCTGCTGTGGGTCTTGTTAGTTTGTGGATAACTAGAAGCCTGTGTGCCAGTGCAGGACAGTATATTGGGGTCCTATTGCTCGTACCCAATAGGTGGTGGCTGAACCTTGAAGTGTCTGGGGGGGGTGAGAGCGCTGTGTTTGGGGGCGATTCCGTAGGTCTAGGACCTGTGTGATAGGTGAGAGAGACTGCGGGCTGAAATCGTGTGTGACCTCATACAGCAAACACCCCGAAATCACGGCAGCTGGGAGCGTGTTCGGGACAGGAGCTATTTCTGAACATGTCCACCATTAAAGTAGTGCTAAAGGCAAGTTTTGGTTTCTTAAATGAGGTAGTATCCACATTTCATATCTATGAAGAAACTGTACTTCTGTCCCATTGTCCAAAGCCAACTAACAATAATGAAAAAAGCTTATATACTCTAGACATGATCAGCGAAACTTCTGTGCAACTCTAGAGACCAAAGGATTTCAGAAAGACTGATCAAATCTTTGGACGTTCCAAGGGTCCACATCAAGGGCAGACTCCATCTAAACATAATTTGTAAGGTGGGTTCAAGACGTCATTTCAGTCATATGAGGAATGCACGTGAGGTGCCAAAAATATTAATTCACATTCCTTAAGGGTGGTGGCAAGCTCCTGGGCACACAGGGCTCAGGCTTCAGTAAACAATCTTTACATAGCAGGAAGCTGGTCATCGCTTCATATCTTCTCCAGACATTACTTTATATACCATGGAGTCTGAGGAGGAAATAACAAAATTATACTCACCAATAATTCATTTCCTTGAAGAACTTCATAGCTCCCGTAGCCATTATGCTCCATTTACTATCATATATCAAATTTAAAGAGTTTTTTTTCCCTTTTTCAGTTTTTAGGAATACAATATAATCACATTACATATATGAAACCAGTGCTTTTGTTTGCTATGTAATTATGTACATGGAAAGATAAAGATATTTAGAAAAATAAGGACAGGACAGATAACAGTAAGTAAAGCCAACATTCCTTGAGCAAATAGATAGAATATTCTACAGTTGTTGAATCTACTAATCACAATGTTTCTGACGTACACTTTTCTGGATAAGGGATATTTTCGTAACTTTGTACTCAGAGCATAAAATATAATATACAATATTGTCCCTAACATTCCTCTCTGTATTAAACTTATTAGCAGTGCTCCTCACAGTGACTATAGAAGAAAGTGTCATCACACCTGTAAGACATTATTAGGGAATAGGCTGAACTTCCCTGCATTCTGAGGGATGTTCAGCCAATAAAATGGCAGCTTTCATTTCTATCTATGACATCACTTTAGTCTCCAAGATTTCAGTTTTGGTCTGAGACTACAAACTGCACTTAAACCGATCTGTGCTGCAACAAATATCTGCTCATCCCGCTGATCTTCACACATAGCTCACAGACGGCTTAACCTGCTTAATCCAGGACAGGACATATTACACATTTTTTTTTATTATTTGAACAAGGGAACATAAACAAAAACAAACAACAAATATAACATTTAACTACAAAATAAAAACTATGAGAAGTGTGTTCCTTAGACTAAACGCAGTTAAAATCATGCGGGTGAGTAACTTGCCAAAGAACCTATGATCTGTGGATTCCTGGAATTTCAGCCAATGGGAGCAGGAAGGGGATGGGACTTATACACAGTTATAAGTCAGTGCTCAGAGGTTACAGTCCTTCCTGCTTCCGGATTCGTGCGAGTCAGGCTGAGTAGTGTATCTCCTGCTTCTTGTGCTTTTCCTTCTATTGTGTGGTGATATTTCAGTGTATTTTACAATTTTCATTTCCCTGTCTTTGTTCTGTATTGTTTTTCCCTGTGCCTCTTATCCCCCTTCCCCTCCCTCTTCAGCCTTCCCTTCCAGAGTTGCGGGGCTCCGTGCACTCTCTCCTCTCTATCCCCTTCATCGCTCTCGCTCCCCCCCCTCCCCTCCTTTATACTGTTTTTGCCCTCTTTAATAGTTTTCTACTTTAGTCTTTTCGTTCCCCCAACCTTTTATTGTATTTGGTGGCATCCCTTTCTCCTACCTTGTCCCAGTTATGTCCCGTCCTAGTCAGGTTCGCAGTGCCCCAGTAAGATTTAGAGACGCAGCTCCAGCAGCCATGTCCCGTCCCCTCTCCTCCTCAACTCTCCACGAGGCTGCTCCGTCCCCGCTCTCTAGCGGCGTGTCCGCTAGGGGGACCCGCAGCGCCTCTCCTTCTGGGGCTCCACATAGTAGGCCTGGTCAGGGCGGGCGGCGGTCACGTAGCGCCGTTGCTACGGCAACGGTTTCCCGGTCGGCGGGGTCTGTGAGCGCTGGTATCCCCATTGTAGCGGTCGGGTCAGGTTCCGGTCGGCAGCAGGTGGGTGGTCAGGTGGCCCCTTCCATCCCCCCTCCTTCTCAGGCTCTATCTTCTCACGCGGGGGCCATAAATTTATTTAGGGGCTGGGAGTCGGCTGGGGGGCCTGTAGAGAAAATCCCTGGTTTAATGGGAGAAGGCAGAGGGGAGGTTTCTACATATAGAGGGCTAGGCCCCGTTATTTGGGACCCTGTAGCTACAGCGGTAGGGGGGGATCAGTCTCTCACCTCACAAAGGATGGGTAGCATCGAGAGGAGCACGTCAGTGGGGGGTGGTTTGCCCCCTCCTTATGGCCCTGTTTTTCCCTTTCCCGGAGTAGGCAGAGTCGGTGCTGATAGAGAGGCATTCAGTAGGGTGGGGTCAGGTCTAGGGCTCGACCCCAGGCGTGAGGCAGCGGTGGAGGTAAGTAAGGTTGGGCCAGAGTACTTTGCCCCTTTGGGAGGGGGGTCAGTAGCCAGTTCCCGTCCTCGTTTTCAGGCCGAGGGGACCTTTCTTTGGGGATTGGGGTCCACATTCAGAAGTGAAGAGAGTGGGGGTAGGGAGACCGTCCAGCCGCAGGTTGGGTCCAACAGGCAAGTCAGTTGGGGAGCTTGGGGTTTGCCCTATCCGGATAGGGCAAACCCCTATCGGGCAAGCAGGAGTTGGCGCAGGAGGTGCGGGGCTCGCTCCCCCCGTTAGTGATCAGCGAGATGGCTCTGGTGTTAACGTGTCTTTGATTGCAGATACTCAAGTGCCGGTAGAAGGGACATCGGGGCAATCAGCGGTTCCGGTCAGAACCGGGTCGGCAATCGAAGGACGATCAGGGGTCACATCGGGTAGCCGGACCTTGCCTACATCTGTGCCTGCGGGAGGTTTTGCTGGACAGGAATCTCAACAGGCGGCCGTCATGGAGGCGTCATCGGTACCGGGGCCGTACGGGACAACAGGAGCCGGGCAGCAAGCGGAGACAAGCGGAAGCGGTGAGTTACCAGAGATTATTATGTCACACGAACTGTCACACAGCCCTATGTCGTCCACTCACAAGGACTCCCCCTCTTCATCGGGGGAGGGTCCTCGGAAGTTGATAAAAATTCTTAACACGCACTTTAGTAGATCTAGACCAAAAGGGGATAGACGTAGTACAGCAGCGAAACTTACAACAAATAGAGCACCCATGGTGCAATGTGAGAACACCGCCCTTTTGGCGGGCATTCGCCCTTGCATTATAGACAGGATTAAGAAAGGGTACTTTGTAGACATGATTGCGATCACGAAGGCGGGCAGGAAGGAGTTAGAAGCGGCCTGCGGAAGAGGGGGTATAGGGGAAGATGCATATAAAACCTTCCCTAACTGGTTGTCAGGTTATTGCTCCTTCGCAGCGTGCTATATTGAGACGAGACCTCAGGCCATCGAAGAGGTCTGGAAATATTTGCATATGATAAACGAGATGTTTATTAACGACCGCCCGGGGACTTGGCGCAAATACGACAAATTGTTTCGTGAGAGAGTAGAAGGTCGGGTGGACATGCCCTTAGGTGTTAAGGATGTTGAGATCTGGATACAACTAAACCGGGCTAGCTTAGCCTTCAGTTCAGGGGCACAGGGGAATCGGTTTCCGCAAGGGGGGAGACGTGGAGCTCCCCAGTTTGCTAAAAACAGATGCTTCGCTTGCAACAACGGGGCGTGCGGCAGAGGTGAGTCTTGCAGATACAAGCACATCTGTTCCTATTGCCGCGGTGCGCATGCAGCCAGAGAGTGTCCGAGGAGTGCCCCCGGCCTCTCCAGAAACCGCGGCAACGATAACAGCGCTCTGTAAAGCCCAGTCCCCTATATGTAATGACGCACTGGAAAGATGGCTTAGACTGTACCCAAATGCGGAGCAGGCTTCCTTTCTAAGCGAAGGTTTTCGTCACGGGTTTAGGTTCCCTATCAACACATCGGTTAGTGCCAGGGCCTCTAGGAACTTAAAATCCGCTTACGTATTCCCAGATATCCTGGACGAGAAAATTTGTGGTGAGATAAGCCTGGGCCGCATGATTGGCCCATTTGACTCCCCCCCACTTTCGGATTAAGTCATATCCCCAGTAGGTATAGTACCTAAAAAAGTGCCAGATAAATTTAGACTATTTCAGCACATGTCACATCCCGCAGGCAATTCCGTCAATGATGCCATAGACCAGGACATAAGTTCAGTGGTCTACCAGTCATTCGAAGAGGCTTTGATGCTCATTCGGGGGTTTGGGCCAGGGGCACTTATGGCCAAATTAGATATCGAGTCGGCTTTCAGGTTACTTCCCCTGCACCCGGAATCATTTCGGTACATGGGGTTTAAGATCAAAGGCAAATATTATATTGACAGATGCCTTCCCATGGGGTGTTCCTTGTCGTGTGCCTACTTTGAAGCCTTTAGTTCCTTTCTTCACTGGGCGATTCAGGCGGGCACAGGGCACGAGGGCATCGCTCATTACCTGGATGATTTTCTGTTCGTAGGCCCGGCTAGCTCTTCAGTATGCTCGGATACGCTGTATTCAGCTCAGGCTCTGTTCTTGGTTATGGGGGTAGCAGTAGCCAAGGATAAGACAGAAGGCCCAACATATTGCTTGTCGTTCCTGGGGATAGAAATAGACTCCTTGGCAGGCTGCTGTCGCTTGCCAGCCGATAAAATAGAAAAAATGGAGAGTTTGATATCCAGCACTCTGGCCTCTCCTTCTCGTACACTTAGGCAGGTTCAAGCCTTGCTAGGATCTTTCAATTTTGCATGTAGGGTTATACCCATGGGTAGAATCTTCTGCAGGAAATTACAGTTGGCCACAGCAGGAAGAAACAGACCCCACGCATTAATAACACTGAGTGACGAGATAAAGGCGGATTTAGCTATATGGGTGACATTCCTTCAGAAATTTAACGGTTCTAGGATCTGGCCTTCGCCTCCCATTACCACGTTAGAGTTAGATCTATTCACGGACGCATCAGGCGCTAAAGGATTTTGTGCTTTCTTCCAAGGTCGATGGTGCGCTTCATCTTGGCCGCAATCTTGGGTAGAGAGTGGGCTTACAAAGAAATTATTGGTACTGGAGCTTTTTCCCATAATTGTAGCGCTGGAGTTGTGGGCCCCCCAGCTGTCTGGGCGTAATGTGTCCTTTTGGTGTGACAATTTGGGCGTGGTGCAGGCAATTAACCGGCAGAGCGCTTCCTCTAAGCCGGCAGTAAACTTGCTGCGTGTTCTGGTGCTTCGTTGCCTGGACTGCGACATAAATTTTCGCGCCAAACATGTTCCAGGTGTAGACAACTGTATAGCTGACTCCCTTTCCCATTTTGATTGGAAGCGCTTTAGACTCTTGGCCCCTCATGCTGACGCAGTCGGTACAGCCTGTCCATCTTATGTTTGGCAGATGGCCGGGCCGGCTTAAGATGCTTGACAGAGGCGTCTTTAGCTCCATCCACGTGGATGACATTTGGTGATCTGCAATTTAAGAATTGTTTGATTTTCCATGTTCTCAAATACTGATCCTTGTATTCCTTAATCTGCTTCATATATTTACATGCACTACATAAACCACATTTGAAAAAACCCATCAGTTTGTTGTTGTTTGGTCACTCTGGGGTAAGTGCACTGTGGACAAGTCGATCCTTCAAATTCTTGGATCTTCGCTAAGTCATGAAAATTTTGTCACCGATGATTCTATTTAGATCCTCATATGATTGTAATATATTTAGATGTTTCTGAAAAATAGTAGTAATTTGTTTCCATTGGGGACAAAAAGTCCCAATCATGCGTATTTTTGTGTCAGGAGGCTTAAACCTAGTAGTGGGGTGTAGGAGGGTATCCCGATTCTTTAAATTAACCTTTTTGTGGGCTTTACTGATAATTCTATTACTATAACCTCTACTTTTAAGTCTGGATTTGAGTTCACTTATCCTTAGACAATATAAGTCATCATCAGAACAATTTTTGCGGGTTCGAAGCATTTCCCCTTTGGGGATGCCTCTGATGACCGCGGGATAATGTGAACTTGTTGCATGTAATAAGCTATTCGTGGCCGTGTGTTTACGGTATATATCAGTGCTTAATTTCCCATCCGTTGATTTGAAGATGGTTAAATCCAGAAGGTTTAAATGAGTGTCATGTAGTGAATTTTTTGAATAATTGGACATCCCCGTCCCACAAGATAAAGATATCATCAATGTATCTCAACCATACATTGATGAGTTTGGTGTACATTTCATTAGCATCAATGAATACATATTCCCGCTCCCACCAGCCAGAAAACAGATTGGCATAGGTGGGAGCACATACTGTACCCATCGCGGTACCTTGTATCTGAAGATAAAAATTATCCTCAAAAAGGAAATAGTTCTTGGTCAATATAAATTCCAACAGTACAATCAAAAAGTCATTGAAATGATTTACTGAGCCCATTTTTAGAAAATATTTTACTGCATCAATTCCCAGATTGTGTGGAATGTTAGAGTATAGGGATTCTACATCATATGAAGCCAAAAAGGTATCTTCATTGTTATATTATTTAATTTTAAAAGTACGTCTATAGTGTCCCTTACATACGAAATCAGACTAGTTACATGTTCTTGCAGATAGTTGTCTACATATCTACTGGATTTCTCTGTAAGGCAACCCACCCCAGAAATGATGGGTCTCCCTGGGGAATTGTGCTCATTTTTATGAACTTTGGGAAGTAAATAAATCGCTGATATTTTGGGATTCTCAACTGAAAGATACTGAAAATCTGTGTTATTACTCCTCTCAGATATGCGTCTTCAATCAGTTTATTATATTGCTGTAGGGTTAAAAATTAAACGCTTATAGCATTCTTTGTTATTAAGTTGATGATAAATCTCTTTTAAATATAACTCCCGGGGCCAAAGCACAATATTCCCCCCTTTGTCTGAGGGCTTCACTATAACATCTTTCCAATTCTCAATCTCTTTTAAAGCTGTTTTCTCTTCCTTAGTTAGGTTGCTATTAAATCTATTAGAGTGTTTAGATTGGGAAAAGAGCTAATCTAAGTCCTTAGATACCATGTCCTTGAATGTTTTGACTTGGAGACATATTTTTATATCTGGGGAAAATGTGGATTTTTTCTTTAAATGATGTCTCACTGCTTCTGTTTGGTTTCTTTCCTCTCTATCCACATTTGATAAAGAGTCTTCCAAAATTTGTAGAGCCTCTACTTCAGATATAGTGTCAAAAATCGGAACATCAGAGTCAGCGGTTTCCCCTTCATTTGTGTTATGATCCCTGTATTGGTTGGTAAAAAAAAATGTAAGCAATAGTTTCCTAGAGAAGAGTGCTAGGTCTTTTTCCCACTCAAAGCGATCGAATCTTTGGTCAGGCGAGAAGGAGAGACCCCTACTTAAAAGGGAGATATGATGGGGGTTGAGGACTTCGTCTGATAAATTAATGATCCTTAAGGGATCTTCTAATAACGTGTCCATCTGTTGTTTCTCCTGTGAGATGGTTGTGGGAGAGACTCCTGCTCTTCCATGATTTTCCTTTTTCTTTCTCTTGTTTTTCTTGCCCCCCCCCCCCTTCGTATCTGTCTAAATTTCCTTCCCCATCTCTGTTTCTGGGACCAAAATCCCAAAAATCCCTCATGTTGGAACGTGTACTGCGTTGTTCTGGGGAATTCCCCAAAGTATCTCCCTCTGAAGATTCAACTTCTGATGTACTATAACTTGACATAGGTTTTCTACTCTTATGTCGGGCATCCCATTTGAAAACTGTTAATATAATCATTTTTGTCTCTCAAAAATTTACCTCTTTTTTTATCAACAATGATTTTTTCAAAGTGGTCTAAATCTTGTTAGAACTTTTCATAGGATTTTTTAAAAGAGTCTAAATCCTCATACTGTTTAAGTTTCTCACTCACAGTTTTAATTTCCTGGGAGAGTTCCTCCAATAATAAACTATCGTGTTCAATAAGAATATTAATAAGGTCATGAGAGCATTTAATGAGAGTTGATTCCCATCTCTTCTTTAAATCATCATTGGCTAATTCAAATGCTTGGGACGTAATCCCCTCGGAATCATATTTTGTTTGAGGTAGTTGTTGGACATTGTTCTGTTCCAAAATGTTTTCATTTGTTTAAACATAAGATTTTAAAGATCAAATAATAATTGAGACCAACTTTTGGAATTTACATTTGTATCCAAAGTATCTGAGAGGAAATCCACATTTATATATCCCTGCCATTTTTCTTGTCTTTTTAATAAATCATTAGCAATGCTGAAAGATGCCATCTGAGTAATTTTTATGTAAATTATAATATTATATTTTTAGAATATACCAAGAAATGCAATAGTTACAAGAATTTATACATTGAACAAATGTGAATCTCACTGGGTGAGTCCTGAACTAATAGTGACATATCTTACATGGCAATAACGATATGTGTCCATAAATGTTTCTATATAGCCATCAAACAATGGTGCACTCACACAGGATATGCATCAGTGGAAATAAACAAAAAGAGAGAAAGAAGCCTGTATTGTGAGGCACTCTTGGGACTTTTATTAAACAATATAAGATAAAAATTCAACTGTATTGATTTTTTATTTAAAATTGAAACAACATGTATGTTATTTATGATCTGCCCTTAATAAGGCTGTATCTCATTAGCAAAATAATTAAGGTGAGGAGAAAAGAAATAAATAATAATAAAAAATAAACCCAATAAATAAAGAAAATATATGAATTAAAATAACAGATAACCGCTAATCTGTGCTGCTGTCCTTATATATCCCTAGAGTATGACTCATATCTTCCACATCTCAAAATGAAGTTGGATTGTTTCTTTCTCCTCATTGCACATTCATAACTCATCACGTTTGAAGTACATGCTATTCCAATTTGTAGCCCATTCCACCCCCCCCCCCCTGAACGACACCAACAGTTTCTTGAACATTTCCCTGCATGGCTCTCTCAACTCTTAACTTCCGACACCTCCACCATCATCATGTGTGATGTCAAAATCGATAATCCACGTTCCAATTTTGCCTCCAAACTACCCTCTTTGACTTCCTCCCTCTGCCTCTCCCAGTGGGCTGAATCCTCTACTAATTGGGATTACCACTGTCTTGATCTTGTTTTCTCTAGATTATGCTCAGTTTTTGTTTTGCTTAACACTCCTCATCCCATCTCAAATCATCACCTTTTATCATCTACAAGCTCTCCCCCAGTACTTTAATCTCTCTGCTGTTAAGCCTCCTTATACCACCTAAAATCTTTATTCATTTTCAACAGTTTTTCAACTCTTTTCAACACCTTCTCTCCCCAATTTTTATATTCTCCTCTACTGATACCACATTTTCACCAAACCCTGCCAACAGCCTTTGATCAAGTGGCTCCAGTGACTCTTCATACTCTGTGTCATCTTTGAAGAACATCACTTACGCAAATCTCATACCTCTAATGATTTCCTCACATATGCTGCCTACTACCTGTTACGTCTCACGGGAGACTGCTATTAGACAGAGTTTACACAGTCCTTCCAAAGGTACGGACCGCCGCAAGGCAGGATGGGTTTTGCTGCTGGAGGCCCGCAGGTTGCGGCCCTTAGGTCAACCCCCTGATGTAATAGGTGAGAGGCTGTAGATGAGAGATCCGGACAGCAGACTCTGAAGCGGTTAGGCACGGCAGGATAATTAGCTGTTATAGATCAGCACGCAATGAAGAATACTGTCACATTTCAGTGGAAAACCGGGTCAGATACACTGAAGAGATACCACAATTAGGAGAGTCGAAGAGACGGTTACACTGATACTCTGGGAGTGGAAGGACAACAATAAAACGGTTCGGGTACACGGAGGTACAGACAGCAGAGTAGTCAATAGGAATAGCCGGGTCGGATAAACAGGAACTCAGACAGTAGAGTAGTCAATAGGAATAGCCGGGTTGGATAAACACAATGACGGGCAGAAGGATAATCCAGAAGCAGTGGTATAACAATGGAAAGGCACCAGGAAGCAGCACAGGATACACAGAGGAAGTGAGCCAGACACCAAGCTGCCTTTTTAAATCATATAAATCTTTTCTCAACCCTCCCACCCCAAAGATCTTGCTCCCAAGACCTTGCTCCCTACTTTAAGGATGAGATTGATAAATTCTGACTTGAAATGGTGTCATCTTCCTTGGCAAACAACCAGGCGCGGGCTAGGAGAGGGATGGCCGGGGGGCACACAGGCGGCCGCATCATGTGACAGGGGATGCGGCCGCGTCATTGATGACGCGGCCGCATCCCCTGTCATGTGATGCGGCCGCCTGTGCGCTGACACGGCCGCATCTGATGTCATGATGTTTTTTGCATCCGGGGGGCGGCCGGCCTACCCCCCGGCCCTAATAGCCGTCTGACCCAGTGGCCCGGGGGGCCGTTGCCCCCTGCCCCCCGGGCCAGGCCGCCCCTGCAAGCAACCAACTCAATTCATTCCCCGCAGCCTCTGACACCCTGTTTCATTTTATCCCATATTTTTATATTCCAACTCTGCTACCTGTCCTTTTGATCCTATAAACTCACAAATCGGAAGATCTCTGTCTCCTGTGCTCATCCCACCCCTAACTAAAATCTATAGTCTTTTGTTCTACCGGTATCTATTTGTCATTCAAATATGCAGTGGTTACTCCTATTCTGAATAAATAAGCTTCTGACCCAAACTTTCTCTCAAATTACCATTGCATTTATCAGCTCCCACGCCCCTCAAATCTTCTTAAGAGAATTGCTTACACTCACTTCATACACTTTCTTTCCTCACACAAACTACTGTAACCTCTTCAGTCAGGCTTTCATTCTTAACAGTCCACAGAAACTGCTTTGACTAAGGCTATCAATAATTTGATCACTGCTAAATCTAAAGACCATTATTCTCCTTGATCTCTCTGAAGCATTTGACACTGTTGACCACTCTCTTCTCAGTCAAACACCACAATTTCTAGTTCTTCAAGACACTGTCTGATCCTGGTAAACATCTTTCCTATCAAATCGTTATTTCAGTGTTAGTTTCTCTGGATAAACCTCTACTCCACTTCCTTTATTAGTTGGAGCACAACAAGGCTCTGTACTAGGTCCGCTATTCACTATCTATACCACTTCATTTGGAAAACTGATAAGCATTATATTTCAGTATAACCTCTATGCAGATGATACACAAATGTATCTATTCAATACTGATCTCTCCCCATCTGTGTTGGTGTCACAATCTGCCTCTTGCTACACTGCAACATCTTCTCTGTAGATGCTACTTCGCTTTCTACAGATCCTGCCTGCAAGGGGTTAACACTTCATCACTGAACGTGGATCCCAATAACCTGTGGCTGGCCTTTAAGAAACTGCCTTCCCCTGCAATCTGAGACAGTGCATCAATTGCCATTGCTGCTGCTGGTTTCTCTGAGCATTCTTGTGATCTGATCTTGACCAGATCACAGGGTACTTTATACCTGCCATCCCCGCTGTCTTGAACCTGCTGTCCCTATGAACTGAGTTGCCATTAACCATTTATTGCATTTGTTGGCTACTGTGTAATCCGTGCCATAATTCCTATTTCATGCTGTCTTGAATCTGCTGTCTCTAAGAATTGAGTTGCTGTTAACCATTGACTGTACCTATTGCTCCCTGTGTAACCGTTTTATAAATAAAGACATTCTGTTTTCAATACCATAACACTCCATAGTGTTTAATGCTAGGAAACATGACAGTAGGCCCCTGTTACTGACTGTTTTTATGCCATTTTATCTTGGATGTCGTATTGCCACACAAACTCGAACTTTCAAAATCTTATTTAAAAATATTCACAATTGCCAACAGAAGTGTATCTACCTGATATTTATATTTCTGTTAACAACATGATAATCAATGCCACCTCACAAGCTCACTGCCTAGATGTCATCCTTGACTTCAAACTATCATTTTCACCCCACATCAACTCTATATCTAAATCATGTTACATACATCTAAAGAACATTCCCATAATGAGCACATATCTCAAACAAGCAACTTGAATTAATTAATTAATTAATTCATACACTCATCAGCTCTTGCATTGACTATTTCAATTTCCTTTTTACTGGTCTTTCCCTGAATTAGACTCTCACCCCTACAATCTATTTTGCATGCAGTGGATAGACTGACTTTACTTTCAAATTAATCATCCACTGCTGAGCCACTCTGACAGTCTCTACATTGGTTGCCTGTTTTTTACCAAATCCAATATAAAATACTTTTACTATTATACAGGACCATCAGCAAAACTGCACCTACATAGATTTCCTCACTTGCCTCAAATTATCTAGGAACTCAACACCTCCGTTCTGCACAAGATCTGTGTCTCTGATGCTCCCCTTCCTGGTTACAGGACTTTCTTTGGGCTATGCCCACTTTGTAGAAATCCCTTCTTCACACAATAAGACTTTCCTCTAGTCTTCAAAACTTCAAGTGTTCTCTGAAAACCCACCAGGCAAGCTTATAAAATTTCTCAACCACCCTCTTAACCTCCCTAGGGTACCCTATTTCCACCCTTTACACAATTTACACAAGACAATAGCTCTCTGGCACCCTCACCAACTTTGCTGTGTGACTGGATCATTTAGGCCTCAAAGCACAATTTATCTTTGCAATCTGGCTGTACCAATATGCAATATGTAGCTCCTCATTTATCAAGCTCATATTGTTCCCTCTTACCTCTCTCTCTTTCTGTATTGGCCAGTATTGTTTTATACCAATTGTACCCAATTGTAAAGCGCTGCATAATTTGCTAGCACTATATAAATGTTGATGATGATGATGATGATAGACATGCCCACTTGCCAACTGCAGCACTTGGAATTACTCCACATGCAACCACACTTGACCAGGCAGAGCCGTAACTAGGGTGGTGCGGGCGGTGCCGTCGCCCCGAGCGCAAGCCCGAGGGGGCGCAGCAGCCGCCCGCTACCTTCCCCTCTGTGGCACAAAGTAAAAAAAAAATATCTAAAAAAAATAAAATAAAATAAAAAAATATTGCCCCCCCCCCCCCCGCGACTCATGCAGGGGGGGGGTGCCGTGAGTCGGGGGAGGGGGGGGTCGGTTGCCGCGAGTCGGGGGAGGGGGGGTCGGGTGCCGCGAGTCGGGGGAGGGGCTAGTGTGGTGGCTGGTCAAAGAATGATCACACTGTCTGTCTGTCAGACAGTGTGTATAAAGTTATTTGTCCCGCCCCCTCCCCTTCCAGGATGCTGTGCTCCGCTCCACCCCCCCCTCTGAAAAGAAAGTGAGGAGCGGCCATTGCTGAGCAGAGAGAGTGAGTCCCCTGCATCTACTGCTGACTGCTATGCTGACCATCCAGGAGGGAAGAAAAATAGGTAAGTAAATGTTATATTGTAATTAAAATATATATTTAAAAAAAAAAAAATAGGAAATAGGGTGCTCCATCCAGGAGCAAAAACTGAGGGAGTGTAGTGGGGAAGCAAAAGCTATGGGGGCAGGGGACATGAAAATGTATAATGATTATTTTTTGGTATTGTGTTTTTTGGTATTTTGCATTTATGTATTCTCCCCTGTCCCTCTCATCTACCCCACCTGTCCCACCTTCTCCACAGTCCCTCTCATCTACCCCCCTGTGCCACCTTCTCCCCAGTTCCTCTCATCTACTCCCCCCCCATGTGCCACCTTGTCCCCAGGCCCTCTCATCTACTACCCCCTCTGTGCCACCTTGTCCCCAGGCCCTCTCATCTACTACCCCCTCTGTGCCACCTTGTCCCCAGGCTCTCTCATCTACTACCCCCTCTGTGCCACCTTGTCCCCAGGCCCTTTCATCTACTACCCCCTCTGTGCCACCTTGTCCCCAGGCCCTTTCATCTACTACCCCCTCTGTGCCACCTTGTCCCCAGGCCCACCTTCTCCCCTGTCCCTCTCATCTACCCCCTTGCACCATCTTCTCCCCTATTCCTCTTACTTGTCATCCTGCAGCCCACTTCCAGCACTGGGTTTATATGTATTTAAAATTCCAAATTTATATAGTGTATGTCGTGTAAAGTACAGGAAATAGAAAATTTGTCATTTTCATATTCATAATCTATGATTTCTATTTTCCTCCACATAGTGTCTATTGCAAAAAATACAGGTGTAGCCAAGGGCTCTTATATTTCTTCCCTATAGTGAGAGAAATTTGTATAGGTTACACCTGTATTTTTGAGGATACCAACTACACAGCAATGCAAAAGAATTCATTCAGTAAAGTGCTAGCCACACCCCCACATTAGGTTGGCCACACCCACTTGGCAAATGTCACTCCCACTTAGATGGGGGGCGCCGGTGCCCTGTCTCGCCCAGGGCACTAAAATGTCTAGTTACGGCACTGTGACCAGGTTATTTAAACAAATTACAATACTTAGAGGGGAATATCAAACAATGAATAGCGGGAAAAGACAAAATAAATTTTAGATGGTTAAAACTGAAATTTTATGAGAAAGGGAATAAAGCTAACACCTTACTAGCCAATGAACTAAAAGCTTTGTAAAGCACTGCAAGCTGTCTTGGCCATCAGTGACAAGAAAGAAACATTTATGACAAAAGAATAACACAGGTCTGCAACCAAAATGCTGTTTTCATAATTTTATCTGATTCTTATGTTTTTTGGTGCGCTGAATTCGAAAATGACCACCGTTTTTTCCTGGGACGTCAGTTTTTTTCACAATCGAAATGTGCCTTGGTCAAGCAGGTAGCTGGAACGTCCCTGTGCCCGACCCTAATACAAACCTGGATGAAGTCAATTGGTCTGATGAGAATGGAACTGTACCTCAGCCTGAAGATGGATCAAGTTCTTCAGATGTTGAAGTTGACTAACCAAAACTTTTCTCGCAAGAGGAACTCAATGATTTGGTGAGAGACCTAGTTCTACCTAAGCAATCTGCTGAATTACTTGGTTCTAGACTTAAAAGCAAAATTTTGTTCATGGAAGATTTTTGCATGGTACAGACATCGGGAAAAAGACTTTCTGTCTTACTTTTTTCATGAGGGCAATTTGGTGTTTTGCTCTGATTTAGAGGGGTTGATGGCTCAGTTCCACATGATTCTTCTGAATGGAGGCTTTTCATTGACTCTTCTAAAAGAAGCTTAAAAGCAGTTTTACTTCACAATGGTGGCCGTTATGCGTCCATTCCTGTTGCTCATTTGGTGTACTTGAAGGAGACTTATGAGAACTTGGAGTTGGTACTCAAGAAAGTGGGTTATCAAAACCAAAACTGGTTGGTATGTGGGGATTTAAAAGTATTGTGTATGCTGCTGGGACAACAGGCTGGGTACAGCAAATACCCTTGTTTTCTATGTTTATGGGACAGTAGAGACCGACAAAATCACTGGAAGCAAAAATATTGGCCACCAAGAAGTCTAGTTGTTGGTGAAAAGAATGTTGTCAGAAAAGAGGAGATCATACCGCACAAGGTATGTCATCAATTATAGATCCCTATATGAGTGGATGAATATACCACCTCATATCCCAGAGTACTTAATTATAGAGAAACTACTGAGTGGTGCACCCTAACACTGTAAGAATACTCATACACAAAAAAGGGGGAAAGACAGGGCAGATATGGGGCACTCAGAATCTATATAAGTGGAAAGGCAAAAATTGAAATAAAACGTAACCTTTAATATTTTCTATAAAATATAGTGTGCTTCTCCTGATGAGAGAGAACTAGCGAAATATTAAAAACCAAAACATACAAAGTGAATTTATATTGCAGATCAACTGCAAACGCTCTGTGGTCCTGTCTAAATTATTGTATAGTGTATAGGACCATTAATCTTCATATATATAGTACAATCTAATACATTTGTCCACTAAATCATTTGTCGTTATATATTAAGGAGCTACTCATCCTTAGTATATCAGATAATTCCAATATCTAGCTCTGAGAAATTATATTTCTTATATTCTTTGCGTTATAATATAATTCAAGATAATTGGATTAATCCTTATAGAGAATTTCAATTGGTTTGATATATAGTCTGATAGATACATTTAGTACTCATAAGTTTTTCAGTAATATCTCAGTTTTCAGATTTAGAACACAGATCTATCCTATTATTTTGTCTTGCAGGCTTAATAAAATATTTCTCCAAAATGATGGTCTTTATTTGATATGTTTTTTATTGTTTCATTCATCATCTGTGAAGATCGTGCACCAGATAGTCTAAATTTCTAATAGCCAAGTGTCTATCCAACATTAATATACAGGGTTAAATCCTTTTAGTAATGCCAGAGTTCAAATACTACCCAACCTAAATATAGGAAAGTTTGGTTTCTCTGTTTACAACCTATTAGGTTAATAGGATTAGCAATTTAAACAGCAACAAACAGTCTGCCTGTCAGCTGTAGTGTAATATTATGCAGCACGGAGAGACTGCTCCTCAGTGGTAATTAACCCTGAAATGCAAAGCTGTAGTTCCTTTGTTCACCAAGCTTTGGTCAGTGTGATTAGTATTTCAAATAATAATTAGGGATGTGCACCGGCGACTTTTGGTGTCTCGTGTTTTGGATTCGGATTTTCGCGATGTTTTGGGTTTCGGATTTGTTTCGCAAAACACCTGCCGAAAGGTTTTGGTTCGGATTTAAGGTTTTGGATTCGGATTTTTTTTGAAAAAAGCATAAAAAGTTCAAAAATCAAGTTTTTGGGCTTATTTTCACTCCTACGCTATTATTAACCTCAATAACATTCAATAACAAGCATTTCCACTAATTTACAGTGTATTCTGAACACCTCACAATATAGTTATTAGTCCAAAACATTGCAACAAGGTATCTTTCTGGACTGCGTAGAGGAGTGGTCCCCACAATATAATAAGAAAACCATCAACTGGTCTTAATCGCACCAAAAAATGTACCTGGACTGCGTAGAGGAGTGGGTCACCACAATATAATTAAAAACCCTGAACTTGTATGAATCGCACCAATAAATGTATCTGGACTGCGTAGAGGAGTGGGTCACCACAATATTATAAGAAAACCATCAACTGGTCTTAATCGCACCAAAAAATGTACCTGGACTGCGTAGAGGAGTGGGTCACCACAATATAATTTAAAAACCCTGAACTTGTATGATTCGCACCAATAAATGTATCTGGACTGCGTAGAGGAGTGGGTCACCACAATATAATAAGAAAACCATCAACTGGTCTTAATCGCACCAAAAAATGTACCTGGACTGCGTAGAGGAGTGGGTCACCACAATATAATTTAAAAACCCTGAACTTGTATGATTCGCACCAATAAATGTATCTTGACTGCGTAGAGGAGTGGGTCACCACAATATAATTTAAAAACCCTGAACTTGTATGATTCGCACCAATAAATGTATCTGGACTACGTAGAGGAGTGGGTCACCACAATATAATTTAAAAACCCTGAACTTGTATGATTCGCACCAATAAATGTATCTGGACTGCGTAGAGGAGTGGGTCACCACAATATAATAAGAAAACCATCAACTGGTCTTAATCGCACCAAAAAATGTACCTGGACTGCGTAGAGGAGTGGGTCACCACAATATAATTTAAAAACCCTGAACTTGTATGATTCGCACCAATAAATGTATCTGGACTGCGTAGAGGAGTGGTCACCACAATATAATTAATAAAAAACCCTCCACGGGTCTGAATTTCCCCCAAAAAAATTCTGGATTGTGTAGTGGGGTGGCCCCGGTACTAAATTTGATACCTGGCCCACAATACCTCCTCCAAGTTCCAAGTGTAGTGTTTATAACATATTAACACTACACTAATTCTAGCACGTCAAACCCTCTTGTTTTAAATAATGACAGGGCATTTAACTTTTGATTAAATTTTTGTAATTTGTTGACATTTTCTTTTACTTTTTGACCATGGCAAACGACTGTTGAATGGTCACATAATGCCAAAAAAATAGTTGCAAGATGGAATTGTCCTTGGGCCCTCCCACCCACCCTTATGTTGTTAAAATAGGACATGCACACTTTAACAAACCAATCATTTCAGCGACAGGGCCTACCAAACAACTGGTTTGTTTGGGCCCCCACACCAAAATAACAATTCAACTCTCCCTGTACAAACTAAACAGCCTCTACTGAGGAAAGATGTCGTCCTCATCCTCAACCTCTAATTCCTCTCCCCCTACAGTGTGTACTTCCTCCTCCTCACACATTATCAATTCGTCCCCGCTGGACTCCACAACCACAGGTCCCTCTGTACTATCTGGAGGGCAGTGCTGTACTTCATTGAAGAATTAATTATTCATTTTTATAAACATAATTTTTCCAACGTTGTGAGGAAGCAACCTCCTTCGCCGCTCACTGACCAGGTTCCCCGCTGCACTAAAAACTCTTTCCGAGTACACACTGGAGGGGGGACAACTCAGGTAAAATAGAGCCAGTTTGTACAGGGGCTTCCAAACTGCCTTTTTTTCCTGCCAGTAACAATATGGACTGTCTGACATGTCTATTTGGATGGTGTCAGCAAAATAATCCTCCACCATTTTTTCAATTGTGACAGCATCCAATGCAGCGACAGTAGACATGTCTGCAATGGTTGGCAGGTCCTTCAGTCCGGACCAGATGTTATCAGCATCCCCGTCAGCGGCTCTTTTAGGAAAACTGAGCTTTTTCCTCGCAGCCATAGATGTGGAAGAAAATGAGGGTGGAGCTGTTGGCATGTCACGGTCCTCTTCAGAGGACAATCTCCTGACCAGAAGGTCTTTGCACCGCTGTAGACTTGTGTCCGCTGGAAACATAGACACAACCTACGCTTTAAACCGAGGATCGAGCACGGTGGCCAGAATGTATTCCTCTGACTTTAAAAGAGTGACCACCCTCAGATCCTGGCAAAGCGTACGAAGGGCTTCATCCACAATAGCTACATGCTTTGTTGGATCGCAATGCTTTACCAGCTCCTCCCTCACTTTCTCCAGCTGCTTCTGCAACAGCCTGATCAGGGGAATGACTTGACTCAAGCTGGCAGTGTCAGAACTGACTTCTCGTGTGGCAAGTTCAAACGGCTGGAGAACCTTGCACAACAAGGAAATCAGTCTCCACTGCGCTTGACTCAGGCGCATCCCCACTCCTTTGCCTATGTCGTAGGTGGCTGTGTAGGCCTGAATGGCCTTTTGCTGCTCCTCCATCCTCTGCAGCATATAGAGGGTGGAGTTCCAGCGCGTCACAACCTCTTGTTTGAGATGATGGCAGGGCAGGTTCATGCTTTTTTGATGTGCCTCTAGTCTGCGGTAGGCACTGGCTGAATGCCGGAAGTGTCCATCAATTTTGCGCGCCACCGCAAGCATCTCCTGCACACCCCTGTCACTCTTGAGGTAATGCTGCACCACCAAATTAATGGTGTGTGCAAAACATGGGACGTGCTAGAAATTGCCCATATTTTATGCCCACACAATGTTAACTGGCATTGTCTGACACCACAAATCCCCATGAGAGTCTAAGTGGGGTAAGCCACTGGGAGATAATTTCCCTCAGTTTCTCTAATATGTTGTCAGCGTTGTGCCTCTTATTAAAGCCTGTAATACACAATGTTGCCTGCCTTTGCACGAGCAGTCATTTTGTAGATGCTGCTACTGATGCAGCTGTTGCTGTTGCTGCGGAAGGCGATGCATCTACCCAGTGGGCTGTCACAGTCATATAGTCCTTCGTTTGCCCAGAACCACTTGTCCACATGTCCGTGGTTAAGTGGACAGTGGGTACAACCGCATTTTTCAGAGCACTGAGGACACTTGATCGTACTTCTCTGTACATTTTTGGTATCGCCTGCCTAGTGAAGTGGAATCTCGACGGGATTTGGTACCGGGGACACAATACCTCCATCAACTCTCTAAATCCCACTCCACTGATGGCGGACACCGGGCGCACGTCTAACACCAACATTGCAGTTACAGCCGCAGTTATACGCTTTGCAATAGGGTGACTACTATCGTATATTGTGGTCATGGCAAACGACTGTTGGACGGTCAATTGTTTTGTGAAAGACTTAGCGGTCTTACGACTTCCCCTCTGGGAAGATGACCGACTAACAGCAGCAACAGCAGCAGTGGCAGTAGTAGGCGTACCGCTGCAGGATTCCTCGGATGAATCCCGTATTAGAGAGGACTCAGTCTGGCTGCTGACTTGGGCTGCAGGACTCAATCTGATGGAGATCGTGGAGGAAGTTGACGAGGAGGGTGTTGCTGGTGTGTATCCAACTGGACCACGGGATTTAGGTGTCCCTGTACCGATGATGGTCCTAGCCCCAGTTCCTGAACTAACCACTGAACTATGAAGGTTATTCAGGTGACGTATAAGGGAGGATGTCCCTAGGTGGGAAAGATCCTTACCCCTGCTTATTTGAGCTTTACATAAGCTACATATGGCCATACATTGGTTGTCCGGATTTGGATAAAAATAACTCCAGACCGAAGAGGTGCATTTTTTGGTCTTCTGACCAGGCATTACGATGGGCTTTTTCATCCCATGGACATCAGCTGTTTCCCCCCCTGGTGCCTCATTTACAATAACCACATCACCATCCTCATCATCAAGTTCCTCCACAGCGCCAGCTACATCATCAATAGCCTCCTCCCGAGCCACCTCTTTCCGTACAGTGATGGGAAGGTCAGGCTTGACAACCACCAACACCCTTGGACTCGCCTTGGGGATTTGTGATAATTTCTCTTTAGAAGGCAGAGTTGTTTGCTGTTTTGTTGCTGACAGCATAACTCTCTTCAATTTTTTGTAGGGGGGGGAGGAGGAGGAGGGGTAAGATCCGTGGGTGAAGCTGAACCACTAGTCATGAACACGGGCCAGGGCCTAAGCCGTTCCTTGCCACTCCGTGTCGTAAATGGCATATTGGCAACTTTACGTTTCTCCTCAGATGATTTTAAGTTTCTCTTTTTGCTACTTTTTCTTAACTTGGGCTTTTTGGATTTTACATGCCCGGTACTACGAGATTGGGCATCGGGCTTGGAAGACGACGTTGATGACATTTCATCGTCTATGTCATGACTAGTGGCAGCAGCTTCAGCATTAGGAGGAAGTGGGTCTTGATCTTTCCCTACTTTATCCTCCAAATTTTTGGTCTCCATTATATGTAGCACAAGATACTGCAGAATGTGTGAACTTGGTAATATTGCAGTACCAATGGACTTATACTGCTGGATTGGTTTTGCAAATTTGGTTATAATTACTTTTTTTTTAAATTTTTTATTTTAATATTTTTTATAACTTTTTTTTTATTTTTTAAAAACTTGGGAATAATGGGGAAATAACTATGCCCTTAGAAGACGACGTTGATGGCATTTCATCGTCTATGTCATGACTAGTGGCAGCAGCTTCAGCATTAAGAGGAAGTGGGTCTGGATCTTTTCCTACTTTATCCTCCAAATTTTTGGAGTGGGTGGTAGGGACCCTTATGGAGGGGCTTACCTGGGGCGTCTGCGCTTTGTTTCGTTGTTATGAGGGTTGGTGCTGCCTTGATGGATGCTCCGGATGTTCCAGTTCCGGTTTTTGTTGGTTGTTTCTTTGTTTTTTCCGTGGCGCGACCTGTGGGGAGATAGGATGGGGATAGGGAGGGAGAGAGGGGGGGGGGGAAAGATGGGGGGGGGAGAACAGGCGAGACAGTATACACGAATTCGGCCGTCAGGTGGCTCTTCTAGAGTGGGAGATGTTTATAGCTCCTTTTGCAGTATGTTTATAGCTGTTTTGTCTTGTTTATAGCTCTAGTGCCGTTTATACTGGGGCGACTATGTGGGTATGCAGAGTAGTAAACTCTTAGGGGTGGGCCGGGCAGTGGAATTACGGTGCCCGGTTCAAAAGTGCTTCGGCAAAAGCTATGCAGTAAATCTGCTAATTGGTATATAAACTTGCTTTCCCTAAAATAATGTAGTGTGTGGCTGGATGGTGAGGGGGTGGAGCAAGCTTTTGGTTTAAATATAAATTTGGTAGTGTTCCCTTCTAAAAGGGAGAAGCGGTGTGTGTAATTATGTTCAGATAGATAAGGGGAGAGATATGTGGGGAGTTTAAAGGTAACAGGAAAATGTTATGTTGTGGGTGCTATGTAGATGCTTAGGTGGATGGGTAACAATGTATTAGCGTTCTGCTGCAAAGCTCTAAAAAGAGCAGTTTAGTGTACAGGTTACCTTGGGTGAGCGGGTTGGCTGCTGTTCTGGATACTGGATCGTGGCCCGGCCCACCCCTAAGAGTTTACTACTCTGCATACCCACATAGTCGCCCCAGTATACACGGCACTAGAGCTATAAACAAGACAAAACAGCTATAAACATACTGCAAAAGGAGCTATAAACATCTCCCACTCTAGAAGAGCCACCTGACGGCCGAATTCGTGTATACTGTCTCGCCTGTTCTCCCCCCCATCTTTCCCCCCCCCTCCCCATCCTACCTCCAAATTTTTGGTCTACATTATATGTAGCACAAGATACTGCAGAATGTGTGAACCTGGTAATATTGCAGACAGTACCAATCGACTTATACTGCAGGATTGGTTTTGCAAATTTTGTTGTAATTTTTTTTTTGTTTTTTTTTTATAACTTTTTTTTAATTTTTTAAACACTTGGGAATAATGGGGAAATAACTATGCCCTTAGAAGCACAGGACACAGGACCACTGGACTGAACAGGACACAGCACAGGACCCAGCAGCACCACTGAACTCAAAATTTACAGAGCACAGCACACAGCACCACTGGACTGATACTGCAGAACACAGCACAGCACAGCACAGAACTAAACAGCACAGCACGAGATCTACCAGGACAGAGGACCACCTAACACACCCTCCCTCTACCCTGATCAATGCCCGAGTGAAGATGGCGGCGACTAGCGGGGAATTTATAGGATCCGAGTATTGCGAGATCCGACAGCGGGATTATGACTCAGAGCCTCGGTTTCAAGTTTTCATTTGGCGCCAATACCCGGATCTGTCTCGGATCCGACTCGGATCGGAAAGGTTCGGGTGGGATCGGATTCACAAAATCCGAGTGCGCTCATCTCTAATAACAATAGGAATGTATTTGTCAGCTATTTATTTAAACATACATGGTACAGAGAGGCTGATTTGCAATAGTAATCAGCTTTAAAGACACAGGTAACGTTAGTTCCTCTGTCCGTAGCTTATTGACTCAAAAAGATAAACAAACTGAATAATACTGGCAAATTGCCTATCAGCTGTTGTTAAAACGTCTGAAGTAAAGGGAGACTGGCATTTGATATTGTCTAAATATAGAGAATGATAGGATAGTTCTTTCATTTGCAGCCTGTTGTCTTGCTATAATTAGCAGTCTAAATAGGATTGGTGATCTGCCTGTCAGCTATTGTTGCAACATATAGGGCTAGATCTAAGAGTTCCCCATTCTTGGTTGAGGTAAGATAATCTGTGTCATTATTGAAACATTAGTAGTAGACTCCTTAATCATATAAGACAGGTACACAGCACAAACAACCAGAGCTTCTGGTAATGGTAGCTTTTAAATAGAGCAGTAACCCCACCCTCATAATGACATCACATTCATGGGGCCAATCCTGATGCTTTGTCTCCAATAATGATAGACAGTGTATTAATCCAATCCTGGGGCACAGGATTAGTCAGACCCGCCCATCGTGTCCCACTATTGGTCAGTGTGAAGAAGTTCATAGGGACACATAGCATTTATCAGGAATAGCATGAATATAGCCCAGGTTCCAGGAAAAATAGCTCCAATGATACAGATATTTCTTATGGTTAGTGATACTAAGATATGATACTTCATTCTGACCACCAATGAATACAGTAAGATTAAACAGTTAAAAATAAACAATTAAATCAACAGCTACATGCTATATTCACAATTATTAATCAAGTTTTTATTTTATATATTTTTTCATAATTAACAGTAATTTTTATATAATCTATTTTTGATTGAGCAATAATATTATTAGGATTTTTCACTGATTTATTCTGTTTACTATAATAGTCCATCCAGATTATATATTCTGTTTACTATAATAGTCCATCCAGATTATATGCCCAAACAGGGACAGGGTGATCTGTAACATGTAGCTGTTGATTTAATGGTTTATTTTTAACTGTTTAATCTTACTGTATTCATTGGTGGTCAGAATGAAGTATCATATCTTAGTATCACTAACCATAAGAAATATCTGTATCATTGGAGCTGTTTTTTCCTGGAACCTGGGCTATATTCATGCTATTCCTGATAAATGCTATGTGTCCCTATGCACTTCTTCACTCTGTACACAAACAATACTTACCCTGCAAGTTGATTTATTTTCTGTGTGGATATATATCAACATAGCTCTTTCTGACCAATAGTGGGACATGATGGGCGGGTCTGACTAATCCTGTGCCCCAGGATTGGATTAATACACTGTCTATCATTATTGGAGACAAAGCATCAGGATTGGCCCCATGAATGTGATGTCATTATGAGGGTGGGGTTACTGCTCTATTTAAAAGCTACCATGACCAGATGCGCTGGTTGTTTGTGCTGTGTACCTGTCTTATATGATTAAGGAGTCTACTACTAATGTTTCAATAATGACACAGATTATCTTATTTTATCTTATCTTAATGATAGACAGTGTATTAATCCAATCCTGGGGCACAGGATTAGTCAGACCCGCCCATCATGTCCCACTATTGGTCAGAAAGAGCTATGTTGATATATATCCACACAGAAAATAAATCAACTTGCAGGGTAAGTATTGTTTGTGTACAGAGTGAAGAAGTGCATAGGGACACATAGCATTTATCAGGAATAGCATGAATATAGCCCAGGTTCCAGGAAGAAACAGCTCCAATGATACAGATATTTCTTATGGTTAGTGATACTAAGATATGATACTTCATTCTGACCACCAATGAATACAGTAAGATTAAACAGTTAAAAATAAACCATTAAATCAACAGCTACATGTTACAGATCACCCTGTCCCTGTTTGGGCATATAATCTGGATGGACTATTATAGTAAACAGAATATATAATCTGGATGGACTATTATAGTAAACAGAATAAATCAGTGAAAAATCCTAATAATATTATTGCTCAATCAAAAATAGATTATATAAAAATTACTGTTAATTATGAAAAAATATATAAAATAAAAACTTGATTAATAATTGTGAATATAGCATGTAGCTGTTGATTTAATTGTTTATTTTTAACTGTTTAATCTTACTGTATTCATTGGTGGTCAGAATGAAGTATCATATCTTAGTATCACTAACCATAAGAAATATCTGTATCATTGGAGCTATTTTTCCTGGAACCTGGGCTATATTCATGCTATTCCTGATAAATGCTATGTGTCCCTATGAACTTCTTCACACTGACCAATAGTGAGACACGATGGGCGGGTCTGACTAATCCTGTGCCCCAGGATTGGATTAATACACTGTCTATCATTATTGGAGACAAAGCATCAGGATTGGCCCCATGAATGTGATGTCATTATGAGGGTGGGGTTACTGCTCTATTTAAAAGCTACCATGACCAGAAGTGCTGGTTGTTTGTGCTGTGTACCTGTCTTATATGATTAAGGAGTCTACTACTAATGTTTCAATAATGACACAGATTATCTTATCTCAGCCTAGAATGGGGAACTCTTAGATCTAGCCCTATATGTTGCAACAATAGCTGACAGGCAGATCACCAATCCTATTTAGACTGCTAATTATAGCAAGACAACAGGCTGCAAATGAAAGAACTATCCTATCATTCTCTATGTTTAGACAATATCAAATGCCAGTCTCCCTTTACTTCAGACGTTTTAACAACAGCTGATAGGCAATTTGCCAGTATTATTCAGTTTGTTTATCTTTTTGAGTCAATAAGCTACGGACAGAGGAACTAACGTTACCTGTGTCTTTAGAGCTGATTACTATTGCAAATCAGCCTCTCTGTACCATGTATGTTTAAATAAATAGCTGACAAATACATTCCTATTGTTATTTGAAATCCTAATCACACTGACCAAAGCTTGGTGAACAAAGCAACTACAGCTTTGCATTTCAGGGTTAATTACCACTGAGGAGCAGTCTCTCTGTGCTGCATAATATTACACTACAGCTGACAGGCAGACTGTTTGTTGCTGTTTAAATTGCTAATCCTATTAACCTAATAGTTGTAAATGGAGAAACCAAACTTTCCTATATTTAGGTTGGGGAGTATTTGAACTCTGGCATTACTAAAAGGATTTAACCCTGTGTATTAATGTTGGATAGACACTTGGCTATTAGAAATTTAGACTATCTGGTGCACGATCTTCACAGATGATGAATGAAACAATAAAAACATATCAAATAAAGACCATAATTTTGGCGAAATATTTTATTAAGCCTGCAAGACAAAATAATAGGATAGATCTGTGTTCTAAATTTGAAAACTGAGATATTACTGAAAAACTTATGAGTATTAACTGTATCTATCAGACTATGGGGCACATTTATCAATATTCACATAAAGTGAAAAGTAGTTTTCAATCCTTATCGCAATGATAAGGATTGAACTATTTCTCACATTTATGTACAGCCGTGCAGAGAAACAGCAGTTCCGAAAAACTGCTGTTTCAGTGATAAAAAAAAATCATACTTACCCCCCTCTTCGGAAGCGCTGTCTCCGGGTCTTCTCTTCACTCTTCAATTGCGCATGACCAGTTCCAAGAACTGGACATGCGCACACAGATCCCCTCTCTGTCTCTGCAACGATAGTTGCAGAGACAGAGAGCTCTCCACCCATACCTTTAAAACGTTAAGGTCAATTTTTTCAATGGCAACCCACATCACTTCAATACCTAGGAATCCAAATACAAAAGCCTACAACCAATTATTGCAAGCAAATTAGTTCCTGGCAAGTTGATCCAGGCATTAAAAAAATAAAAAGGTAGATATAGAAAATACCTTTAATCAGACACAAAATTTTAAATTCCTTCCATTATTACCCTGGGATTATAGACCAATCTCAACATTCTCTGTTCCCACCATTGATTTCACACTAGATATATGGGACATAATGGTTAAAAGATATAAACTCACTGAATATCCAGCCCCCTCACTCCAGTCAGTCTATGTTTACACCTATTGTATTCTATATTCCCTGTTTTTAAAAATAAAGATTAAAAATATAACCAAAAAATAAACAATGGAATTATAAAGATTTTTATATTTTGCAAATGTGTGTAGGTTGTTATTCACGTGCCTTGCACAACATTTGTTTAAACCAGGTGGACACTTTTAAACTATATTATGAGCGTAATATAATTTAGAAATATTTGTGTTCACTTACCTCTTTTTGACCTCAGTGATGAATAGAAGCACAAGGCATTGACCTGCTCTGTAATATCCTCCTAAATGTGGTGCTTTGCTGGGGTGGATAGCTGGTGGTTTTTTTGGTGCAGTCTCTCCAGCAGCACCTCAACATATTTGTATCCAAAGTTGGGCTGCCTACGTTTATGAACACTCAACTGGGCCAGGCTTTTATTCCATAGAATGGGACATTCTACAAAATTGTATAATAAAGACTGTATAATACCAAAATGGAGACTGGATACTTGCCTCTTCAGTGTTCTATAGTGTCTGCAGAAACGTATTCTCCTGCCAGGCACTGGTACACCCCTAATTGTGTTAGTACGGCCCAATATTACGGGCAGCATGGTGGCTCAGTGGGTAGCACTTCTGCCTCACAGTACTGGGGTCATGAGTTAAATTCCCGACCATGGCCTTATCTGTGTGGAGTTTGTATGTTCTCCCAGTGTTTGCATGGGTTTCCTCCGGGTGCTCCAGTTTCCTCCCACAAAAACATACTAGTAGGTTAATTGGCTGCTATTCAAAATTGACCGTAGTCTCTCTCTATGTCTGTGTGTGTGTTAGGAAATTTAGACTGTAAGCTCCAATGGAGCAGGAACTGATGTGAATGAGTTCTCTGTACAGTGCTGCGGAATTAGTGGCGCTATATAAATAAATGGTGATGATGATGATGAATATTATGATTGAAGGGGATATAACAGGTACTCCATTGTGGGCAGGTTAAAAGGAAAGTTTATCTGCCATTTTAGATAGAGTCTTGAAGGGAACAGCGACTTACATTCCTTCATATACAATTGTCTTGCAAGCCAATCAGTAAGGAGATTGAAGAAGCTAGAAGCCATCTCCATAGAGAATCTATCCCTATGCTGAACAATCTGGGGCTGGTTTGTCATTATGACATGGGGACCCCACCCTGCAGGTTACCCTGCTATAATGCCACCAGTCCCAGCTGGCTGATTACTGGCCTAGTGCTGATTATCGTAAAATCAGGAGGACCCCACACTTTTTATGCCCCTGATTTTGCAATTACAAGTACTAGATTGGCAGCAAAAAGGTTAATATCATTGGGGTAGGGGGGCACATTTTTTTAAATGTAATTATTTACTTTTAAACTGTATAGACCCATTACTGGTGCAGGAGATACAGCTGAAGTCCGTACATTTTAGAACAATGGAGGAATAGGGGTCTTCACCTATAGCAGCCGCTTTTCCTGTAGAACTATTTATGTTCGGAGGTACTCGGACGCCCCCAGGGGGTAAATGTATTAACCTCCGGGTTCTTCAACACCCGCGAGTTCGGCGTCTTCGGCGCTTAAATTTAAAGCGGCGCTGCCTTGTAGAGGGAAGTTTCCCTTTACAAGGCAGCGCCGCTTTAAATTTAAGCGCCGAAGACACCGAACTCGCGGGTGTTGAAGAACCCGGAGGTTAATACATTTACCCCAAGGACTTTAATCTAGTTTAGTAAAAGTTTATCAAAGGTAACCGCAGCGCAGACTAAAGGTAGCCGGAAAACAGGAGCCAAAGGTCAAGGATTGGCAGCAAGCAGGATAAACAGGAACAGGCCAAAGGTCAGGGTTGGTAGCAAGCAAAGAATAATCCAGAGAGCAGGCAGAGGTCGGGGGCTATCAGAATTCAAGCAGGGCCCAAAGTCAATTCAAGGTCACAAAAGATAATCAAAAGGTAGAACAGCAGAGAGTCACAGAAAGAGCTGATAAGCAATGTGGGACGTGCGATGAGAAAACAGGCACTAGCCTGTGAACAATCAGCCCCAGGAGTCGATTAATAAATGAATTAACCCTAGCTGACGTACACTCGCTCTGCTGGCACTTTTGCTGGAACATGGCGTTAATTACAATGAAAGAGCATCCTGACCATTTGTCTAGGAGACGGTCAGGATGGCAATACAGGAAATGACGTCCTAGTTATCATGACTTCGGCCATGCTGGGAGCTGCAGGTACAACGTGAGTGGCAGCGGTGCCCCAAGCTTGTGACAGATGGCCTTATAGAGGTGGCATACAGGTGAGGTTTCATGGTCTTAATTGACTTGTACTTTAGCAAAGGGGTTATTGCAGTAATTAGAGTGATAAAGAATCTGCCCTTGTTAGTGTTGATGGTGTACTGCCATCTGTAGCTGATATTGCAGATACTCACAGTACATTTATGAGCAGTCTCCACATACAGTCATAGAATGCAGGATGCAGTCTAAAGCATAGTGCAGGAATGTGAAAATCCATTGACTGCAATGATGTATTGACTTAATGATCGATTAAATGATTAATTCCTGCTGGCTTTCTACCTCTACTGCAGGAGGAGGAACCATCTTTCATCTTGAAAAAAGGTCAGTTCACACCTGCTTCAGAATGGATAAGTGAAATACCATTCGGATCCGGAAGGGAGGTCATAGCCGAATCTTCAATGCTACTGGGATTATCTTCCTGTTGATTGAGTATGGACTGATGTTTTTAGGCCCCAGTTATATAATGATTGCATTTTTAGGGCAATGATTTATATGGAGAGTCACACTTTATTGTTCACTGAGAATACTTACCTATCCCAAATCCTCTGGTCTGCAAATATGTTTAGATTAGGTAACAACATCTTTGTCCACCTCCACAGTCCCTGATGATCCTGCGCATGCTTGTCTGTAGAAGGAACTCCAAAGGGGGAGTCAAATATGGATAAACACCTGGGGGTAAATGTATCAATATGCGGGTTCTTCAACACCCGCGTGTTCAGCCTCTTCCGCGATTAAATTTCAAGCGGCGCTGCATTGTAAAGGGTTAACTTCCCTTTACAATGCAGCGCCGCTTGAAATTTAATCGCGGAAGAGGCTGAACACGCGGGTGTTGAAGAACCCGCATATTGATACATTTACCCCCTGGTTGGAAACTCTTTTAAGGTAGAATAGTGATATCTCTGCACCAGTTTGTTCTTTGAGAACTTTGCCCATGCAAGAAACTGAGATAAATCATCCTGAGTTTCTGCTATGAGTTACTTCGATACTCACAACAGCTCAAACTGATTATTTATTCTGGCTGTTGCTAAACTGCCAAGACACTGCTTTCTGTGTACAGCTGCCATGTCTCTGCCTTTTTTTTGCCGACTGCCTGTTATTCAGGGATTGCATTCATGTGACTGCAATCACCTATTATTGTGAGGTGGAACTCGCAGTGGGGCTTTCTGATTAGCCTTCATTAGTTTAAATGGAAGGGAGGGCTTAGCCTCCCTGCTTGGTTATACCGTTGTGCCTGCACCTTGTTACCTGCTATTCTATTGAATGCAATTCTGATTGATTACCTGTTGCCAGACCTTCTGCCTGTTTACTGGATATTTTCTGTTCTCTGCCTGTTTTTACCCTTGGCTTGTTTCTGTGCACTGCCTGCCTTGACCTTTTGGCTTGTCTACCTCCCTGAGATTTTTTCTGTAGAACATAAGCTCTTCTACAACTTTAAGGAGAGCTGCAAATTATATTTTAGACAGAGGCCTAATTGCTCCAGATCTGAACAACAAAAAGTTTAAATTGTTATCTCCCTACTCCCAAAGAGACCAACACATATGGGCTTTTAGTCTTAAATTCAGACGCGTGGTTCACAGACAGTGAAATGATCCAGCTCTGCACTGCCAATTCAATTTAGAACTTTTGGAACAGATTAGTTTCCCTGATCCAGTACCCTGTTCCAGATACTTTGTAGAAATGAATGCAATTAATGATTAAAATCAAAAGACCCATTAAGGAAAGAAAATTTGAATTTTGTTTATACATTAACTATAACATCTCCTACCGTGACTGAACTGGTAGAGCCCATGCAGACTTGGGCTTATAGACTTTCTTTTGAGGAGAAGTAGATGACCTTTGGGACTTTGTTTGTATTGTGCTGCCAAGCAGCATATGGTTCGCTCCCGCCCAATAAGCAGCGAAAAAGGCAAAACCTAGTGGCTTTTGGAAGAGATCTACCTAGGCTTTCAATTAAAAAAAAATTATCTTCTTTTTCTTGTTCCTATCTCTTTTGACAATCAAGTTGCTGACTTCTCTACCTTCCTGGATACTGGGCTTGCTGAATCCTGAAGCCCTTTCCTGCAAGATGGACCCTCCCATCACAGTATGTGGTCTTGATGGCAATCACCAGGTCCCGGGTAAAAGTTTGTACAAAACTCCTTTCATATATTTAGCAATTAGGGGGTAAATGTATCAAGCTGAGAGTTTTCCAGCGGGTTTGAAAAGAGGAGATGTTGCCTATAGCAACCAATCAGATTCTAGCTATCATTTTGTAGAAGGTACTAAATAAATGATAGCTAGAATCTGATTGGTTTTTCAAACCCGCTGGAAAACTCTCAGCTTGATACAGATACCCCCTAGGAGTCTGTTTTTGGAGCAACTGTTGCTGTATTTGATTAGTTGTACCACGGTCCTCTCATCTCAGGTCATCTGTGGTTATTTAATCATAATCATCTTATTGATTGGACTAATCGTGAAATTATTCGCTGAGAATCTTCTTGTACTGCCTCATGTTTATCTTTACCCATATGAATGCTCCATTCTGTTCATCCAATTCTTCCTTATCCTTACCACGAAATCCTTGAATTCTTCTCTAAAAAAAAGCAGCTGATACATTATTCCCCATTGGACCTATGAATGCGCTAATAAATTAGTTTCAGGGCAAGACTGCCTACCGGGAGAGGTCATCCTTTGTCTTGTCCTGAAACTAATGCCATGGGGAGTATATCCAGGCAAACCTTAGTACAGGTCAACGGCAGGAGCAGGATTCTTCTTTGTTTCTACAAAACTTAGGAGTCCTTCACCCTGTATTGATTTTAGGGTTCTATATAGAATTACCAATAAGAATACTTAATTGTTACCTTTGATCTCAAAATTATTTGATCAAAAAAATGGAGATGAATGGAAGACCATGTTCAATACTCAATCTGGACATTATGAATATCTTGTTATGCATTTGGTCTTTGCAATGCCTATGTGGTCTTCCAAGAATTAATCAATTATGTGTTTCATACTTTCCTTGGCAAATTTATCGTAAATCTGGACAACATACTAGATTTTTCCCCATGTCTAGAAGTGCATCAGCTTCACGTAAAACGCTAATGCTAATTTTGAAGTTGCCAAGGTTTCCTTTCTTGGGCACATTATATCCCCTGAAGGTTTTTCCATATATCCCAGTAAACTTCAATCCATCTTTGATTGGGCTCAGTTCACCAACCTTAAAGCCATCCAAAGGTTCCTAGGATTTTCCAATTCCTATAGAATATTTATTCGCTCTTTATCTATTTGGTTGCACTAATTACTAACCTTACCAAAAAGGGGGCTGACACAGCAGTTTGGTCTAGTTGAGTTCTTGAAGGTTTTGTTGCTTTAAAAAAAGCATTCATTTCTTCTGCAGTGCTTTGTAATCCCAATCCAGAATTTACTTTCATCATAAAGGTTGAGGTTTCTGATGTTGGTGCTGGAACTATCCTCTCACAAGTGGATACTGACAAGAAGTTACATCCTTGTGCCTTTATATCCGGCAAGTTGTCTTTGGCTGACTCCAAGTATGAAATTGGCAGTCATGAACTCTTGCTATCAAATGGGCATTTGAATACCGGTTAGAAAGAGCCAACCATAGTATTATCATCTTTACTGACCATAAAAATGGTCATATATAATGAGTTTGTGAAACGGTTAAATTCCAGACAGGCACGATGGGCATTATTCATTACTAGCTTTAATTTTACCTTCAGACCTGGCTCAAAAATCTCAAAGCTGATGGTTTATCCAGAAGTTTCCTTTTTTAGATAAGATCATATCACTAGGAATCTACACATAATTCATGCTTCATCCATTTTAGCAAGTCTCACATTTAAGAACTCACTACTCAGTTGTCACTGGTTCAAGGCTAAGCTTCTCCTGAGACTCTGGCTCACCTCTTGTTTGTCCCTGAAGGTCTTAGAAAAGCTTTACTTTCTGAATTTGACTCCTGCAAAATCTCCAGTCATCCTGGTATTTTGAAAACATTGAAATTGCTATCACGTTCAGACTGGTGGCCACCAATGAAACTGGATGTTCAAAAATTTGTTTTGTCTTGCAAAATCTATTCCAGAAATAAAACTCCTATGAAGATTCTGTCCAATCAATTCCTACCTCCCTCTGTACCCAGTACACCTTGGACCCATATTACCATGAATTTTGTTGTTGAACTACCCATTGTTAATGGGCATAACACTATCTTGGTCTTTGTTCAGTAAGATGGCTTATTTTGTCTCTCTGACCAAGTTACCCACTGCTAAATCCTTAGTCTCTCTGTTCATTCAACCTATATTCAGTCTCCAGGGATTGCCCTTCAATATAGTCTCAGACAGAGAATCTCAATTTGTTGCTCAGTTCGGGAAGTCCTTTTGCTCTCTTCTGGGTATTAATCCTCTGCCTCAGACCCTCAATTTAATGGCCAGACTGAAATAGTCAACCAAACTCTGAAACTAATGTATGGTGTGGTATTTGGAAATGTTATAATGATTATATTAAATATTTACCATAAACTGAATTTGCATACAACAATGCCTGCCATTCCTCATCCAAATCCTCTCCATTCTTCTGTGTAATTTGTCAGCATTCTAGAGCTAATTCTTTGTCTCATCTCCCACCCACTAATCTCCCAGAAGTACACTACACCACTTTACATTTAAATTTATTTGGAAGAAAGTCCTTACTATGACATGCAGACTGCAGTTAGAGTAAGCTCTATACTGGATAAGACCTTTGCCGAAGCTCCAATTTTTCCTTATTCTCACACATATAAAGCATTGGCTTTTTCTGAATAATGTTGGCACACGTCACAGCAGTGCTGAGGATCGACTTCATACCGAAAAATAAATAATAATCTCTAAAGAAAAAGAGCCGGGTATTGCAATAGCACAAGGCAATCATTAGCAATGGTTCTGCCTGTCCCCCCAAAAAAAAATATACAACGAAAACAATCCACTCTGTACCATTGTACCTGTGGATAATTGATTACATAAATTTATTAAACATTTACTAAAACTCATACACAATGTATAAAATGCTCATGAACTCCACAGTTAAACTCTAGAATAAATAAATATCACCAAAGCATACAAAAATATTTCAAACAATATATAATTGTGATGACATAAATGGAATTTATAGTAACAACTTGAACCTTAATAAGTCAGTGGCCAGTGACTCATCAAATCTATTAAAGATTCTATCAAAGGTCCCACATTAGAATGGTCTTAATGTAAAGTGACCCAAAAATCTTTACTGATCCACACTAATTTTTGTTGTATAGGTCCCTAAGAAGAGCTTTAGGATCAATCTTGACCTAATATAATAACAAAAATACTGCCAATTTGTTAGATGTCCACTTGCAAATAGATGTCACCCAATGTATTGTCCGGAGGTGTAATTAATGAGGGAGAAGTGTTTCCCAGATACTATATATGCTCACAGCAACATCCAGGCATTTCAAATAATTATAAGTTCTCACCAAGTGAAATGTATAGTCTTTGCGGTCCATAGTTACAACAAGTTTACTCACATAGGATGTTCCATGCTGATAGCTCCTAGGCAGTTACTAATGAATGATTCAGGCTCTATTACTCAAGCCAAATTCCTTCAGTTAAACTTGCTGCCCTGAGTTAAAACAACTGCTACCGTCTCCCATTGAGATGCCCGACACACTTCTCCACACTGACAGCTTTTCAAGCAGCCGCTGATAACCGTGGGGCTCTGTTATAATAAAGCCAAATCCTTATCACTGTACCCACTGTCCCTGGGTGAAACATCTGATGTCTTCTCTCAGTATATTCTTCGTTTGTTGAGCGACACTAACACAAGAGCTAACGTTTTTCCTCACGCACAAAAATCTAGGTGGCGATTCTGTGCTGATAGTGAGTTCATAAGCATAGCAAGGATGGATTATATTAAAATACTCTGTCCAATCTTAACATAGAGACATAAGGGCCCGAGTTATTAAGGAAAGTAAGGCAAAAAAAGAGTAAATGTTCTCCAGAACAAACCATTTTACAATGCAAGGGGTTCAAATTAGTTTATTATTTTGTACATAAGTTAATTACTGGCTGTTTTTTCATATAGCACACAAATACCTGATAGCTTTATTTGTACACTAAAATTTAAAGTTGGTCTAGGACATGCCTTATTCCAACTGTAAATCTGTCCCCACGTTTTAAATTTGCCCCATCCAATGCAACATGGTTTTGCCCAGGTGCAAAGGTGCTACTTTTTTATGCTTTGCTCTCTTTAATGAATGTTCTTTCCTTAATTAATGAACACCTGATTTTCAAACGAAGTACAGGTATCTGCAAATCTCTTTTCAAACAATACAAGAGAAAAAGAATCAAAAACAATGTATATAAAAACACAAAAGTAGCCATAAATTTTAACTAATTAACAGATTAATTTTTCCTATAATAATAACAACCCTAATCCCAATATGTTATAACCATGAACATTATGTATCAAACAATTGCAAGATAAATATAATTTTTTATATATAATTACATTTTTACATATCCTAATATAACTAGATTAAACTATATAACAATTAAATTACAATTTCTATATATAATTAACTTTATCTAAATAGCTAATCTAAAGTTCAGTTGTTACTTTTTATGTCCATTTTCTCTATATCTTTATTTTTATCCTAATTCCCATTTTTAGTTTTATCTATATTTTTAGGCAGATATTCAATAACAAGTTAACCCGTGCATGATACTCGTGCATTCTAGTCAAATCAAGCTACTTAAGGTGTTAAAAAGGTTCTTGTCATGCATTTGGTGCTAGGCCAGGCCTCCTCAGGGGAAGAGCGTTACTTCCCGACGTAAGTGCCCTTTTTTAACGTGGTTTTGTCCACATGTCACCAACGCATCATTCATCTTCATCGCCACATCCTTAATCTCCATCGTCTTACTGTTCTAAAACCTCTCGATACACGACGTTTCTGCTAAACAACTTATCGCTGTGCTCAATCAGTCTTCCTTAAAGAGCAGTATTCATAACCTGCACTTTCACATCACTGCTTCTCCGTACTCGTGAAAATGCGACATACAAGTGTCCATGACCAAAGACAGGCTCTGGTAAATAAATACCCACACGGTCAAGTGTTTGACCCTGTGACTTGTTAATGGTCATAGCAAATGCCGCCTTCAAAGGGAATTGCTGCCGTCTTAGCTTAAACGGCAGTCCTGTTTCGGATGAACATAAGTCAATCCGAGGTATCATCACCTTCTCTCCTTCAGCAGAGCCAGTCAAAACTTCTGCTTGTATCACATTCGTTTTCAGTGCTGTCACTACTAATCGAGTGCCATTGCACAGCCCTCTCTTAACATTCAGATTTCTCAATAGCATAATAATGCTTCCAACTTTCAATCTTAATCTGTGCCTTGGCATTCCGGAAGGAGTCAAGAGTTTGAGCCCTCAACTCGTAAATTTAGCCTTTACTACCCCTCCCACGGGGGGAAGGGTGGGATGATGGAAGTTAACTGACTTCACTATTATAATTTTTTTGTCAAATAATGTCAGTATACCAAATTTCAGGTCAATTGGATGAGCCCTTTCTGAGAAAATAGTTTTTTCCACACACACACACACACACACACACACACACACACACACACACACACACACTAACACACGCCGCTAGGCTTTTATATATTAGATAATTATATCTATCTATATCTATGTCCACAATCACAGCCAAAAAATCGTCACAAAACCTCTATATAATATACATCCTAATAACGCTACAGAAAATTATATAATAACAAATAAAGAAAAACTAATAATAATACCAAAAAACAAGGCTGTTTTAGGATCTACTGAACTACCATCTCTGTGCAGCTGTGGGACCCACAAAGCTCAATTGTCATTGTTGTTTCAATATCTGTTCAGCTGCCTACTGAGCTCATTTGTGATTGTTGTTGCCATCCTGGACCTTGTCATGTGAGAGCAGCAGAAACAGTCTACTCTATTAACCCCAACCAGAGGATGGTAAAGTGTCCTTCACCTCTTCCATTGCCCTACACAATTTGAATCAATTGTTCATTTCCACTCTCTCATCACCTACCCTAGTTAATACATATTCACATTCATACAGATCCCTTCATCTTGCACCTACCCAATTTACACTCACTCCTATTTTCTGTCACCACACTTCTCTTCAATCTCCTCTTCATTCTCCAGCATCTTATTTCTCCCTCTCCATTATGATTTTCCCCTCACTACTTCTCTCATCTGTAGTCTGTACACACAAATTGTTTTGTCTTCTTCACCCACCACACTCACCAGCCTACATAAACCTCACACCCACAAATCCTTTTCAGATTCCTGTCCTCTTTCTCACCCAGCTCCTTATCATGGCTGCTGATGAAATCTCACCTAACCCTGGGCCCTGTACAATCCCCATGATCTATTCACGCTCCTCACTTCAGCCCAAACATTTCCATCCACACTGTACTTGCAATCCCGCCAACCTTATCCATATATCTCCACTACCCTATCTTCCCTTCTCATATGCACTACTGAACACCAGATCTGCTTGTAACAAACTTGCATCCATTCATAATCTATTCATTTCTAAATTCCTCAACTTACTTGTAATTACAGAAACTTGGCTTACTTCCTCTGACACTACAGCTGACACTTGCAGCTCTCTCCTACGGGAAACTTTATCTCAATCACACTCCCAGACCTGGAAACAGACAATTTGGTAGGGAGTAGGCATTCTACTTTGTCCAAACTGCACTTTTCAAGTCATAACCACTGATCCCTCCTTTTCAATCTCTTCCTTTGAAGTCCACACTTTTCGTCTATTTTATCCTCTCCACCTTAATGTTGCTGTCATTTATCTCCCCCAGGTCCAGTTTCCCAATTCCTTGACAACTTTGTGGCCTGGCTAACTTCTTTCTTAGCCTTTGACCTGCCTAATCTCATACTATGCAATCCCAACATTCCCATTGATAATCCCACTGTCTCTTCTGTTAATTCTGCCACTAAACATCTTTCACTTACTTCCTCCTTCTATATCTTCTAGTGGATATCCTCTCCCACCCACTGTGATAGTCTTGACCTTGTATTCTCCCGCTACTGCTTAATATCTAATTTCTCCAACTTTGTCTTCCCACTCTCTGACCACAACCTCCTTTCCTTTAGCCTCACCTTACCTCATGCCCTCCCCCTGAACCCAAATCCATATGTACATAACGACAACTAATTACTCTTCATCCAATCCACTTCTTATTTTCACTAAAACAGCTATTTTCTCTAAAGACTGCATTGACCTTCCCTAATCAGACTGCCTATTTCTACAACAAAACACTCTATTCAGTCCTAGACAATGTAGCTCCAGCAACCACATACAGTATCCGACGATCCAAACCCCAGCCCCCAACCATAGCATACCAAACAGACCCACTACCTGCAAAAGTGCTCCCGCACTGTAGAGCACCACTGGAGGAAATGTCTTTCCTATCCCAATTTATTCCTCTATAAATTCTTACTTTCATGTTACAGAACTTCCACTTCAATTGCCAAAAAGCATTCTTCAAATCTTTAATAACCACCCAGTCTTCTACTCACATTTCTTCTTTGCCAACTAAACTCACTTCTCTGCCCACCTGCATCTCCTCCTGCTTCCTCCCACAAAGCCCAGGATTTTTCCACTTACTTCAAAGACAAAATCAACATAATTCGACAAGATATTTCCTCTTGCCAAATTACACACACTATGCTAATTTATTTTCTCCAGTAACAGAAGACGAAGTTTTGCACTCATCTTATCATCTTACCTCTTTAACCTGTCCCCTCGACCCCATTCCTTCCCAACCTTTCCGCTCCCTCTACTCCACTGCATGACCACCTCTAGCTCACCTCTTAAACTTGTCTGTTTCCACTGGCACATTTCCATCTGCCTTTAAACATGCCCTCATCTCACCAATTCTAAAGAAATCATCACTTGATCCAGCTATTCTCTCCACCACCCAATTTTTTTCTTCTCCTTTGCCTCCAAACTACTTGAGCGATGTCACAAGCGGGTAGTTATGAGGGTCTCACCTGCCAGTATCAGCGCTGCTACATTGGGAGGTGCGGAGTCTAGACGCGCCTAATGTCTTCACCAGGGATCCCTGCAAGGAGATTTGGATTGAGCTGCTGAGACGTGCAGGTCACGGCCCTCCCAGGTAGCTACCAGCAAGGTACGGTGATAAATCGAGTCGTGCTATCCAAGGTCAGAACCGAGCTGGCAAGATAAGGTACCAAAGGATGAGGCAAAGGAATGGTGAGGAAGGCAGAGGTCAAACCAGGAAATCAAAATGGTCCAAGGAAGAATTCGAAGAGGGTAGTCAGGCAAGCAGGGTCAAATCCGAGGAGAATGATAAAAGGTATGACAATAAATGGAGCCAAGAACAAGAAACAAGGAGCTTGACACTAGAAACTAGATACTCTGGCACCCTAGTGGTGTCAGAGTCTAGTTTAAATTCATTCTGCCCCTGTATCATTGGTGGACGTGGGGTTGGCGGTCAGCTGACCTGACCACCTACAGGAAGTGCGGCCTGGCGTCTCCGTTGCCCAGCGTCGTCATCATCATCATTTATTTATATAGTGTCAACATATTCCGTAGCGCTTTACAATTGGGGACAAACATAGTAAACTAATAAACAAACTGGGTAAAACAGTCAAAGAGGTGAGAAGGCCCTGCTCGCAAGCTTACAATCTATGGGATGCGCCTGAACTTCCTCTACTGGCCGGAAGCAACGGGACGGCCAGGCTGAAGAGAGGGCTTCTATCCCCAGCGCCCGGTGAGTGTGTGGGGGCGGCGTCTGACAAGCGATTAGTGTACAAACACCTATCTCACTTTCTTTCCTCTGACTTTCTACAATCTCGGTTTTCCTCCCAACATTCCACTTAAACTGCTCTCATAAAAGGGACCAATGATCTACTTACTGCTGTAATGCTCCGGTCCCACAGATAGTACCTGTCTCGTTACCTGCAGTCCATTCATCTGGAAACTACCATGTCCCAGCATCAGACATTATCCAGTTCATTCATTCAGCTATATTCAGGTCTGTGCAGATGCAAGCCTATTGGCTAAGCACTTCTGGCGCACTATTTAAACCTCCTGGATTCACCAGTCTGATGCCTGTTCTTCAAGCTCACTTCCTGCAGCCTGTGGTTTTGGTTCCTGTTCTCCTTGTGGTTTGCCTGTGTTACAGTCTGCTCTCAGTTTGTGGTCTGTGCTAAACCATCGCTGTTCCAGTACCTCTCTTACTGGATGACCATGATGAATCTGTGAATCGAGTATCCTTTCCACTTAATGCTCGACTTCATATTGAGTTTGGATTTTAGGAGTCTTTGGGAGTGCAGAATGAAATCTATTCAAGACCAAAGGCTTCAACAAGGATTTGTAGAAGGAGTTTGGGATTCATAGATTTAGAGGAAGTTTGAGTTTCTAAGCTACTGGATTGATAACTCATTCTATGGGAAATGGACCAATGTAGAAGGGAAAATTTCATGGAAGGTACCTTAAGCCTCAGGTTGCGAGTGGAAAGCCATCTCTATCCCCTGGTTTGAGACTGGATATTGCTCAACGTTTGTGATCATCAGATTTTTTGCAATTGGAGGAAGCCTTTAACAGGGAAGAATGGACTTCCTTCCATATTTTAAAGAACTGACGTAAAGTACTAACAGCAGCAGGTACAATGGCAGAAGGAAAAGGCTGGAACTCAGGTATTCTAGGATGAAGACCATAGACTGTAAAAAAGGGTGTAGACCCAGAGGAGGAGTGGTACTGAATTTTATGGGAGAATTCTGTCCAGGGCAAAAGTTCTTTCCAGTTGTCTTGTGAAGATGAGACAAATATGCAAAGAGAAGTTTCTAAGTCCTGATTCACCCTTTCGGTTTGGCCATTTGTTTGGGGGTGATAGGCAGACGAAAACTTGAGTTTCACTTGAAGAGCTGTACGCAAAGACAGCCAGAACTTGACCACGAACTGGACCCCACAATCGAAGATTTTTTTCTGAAGGCAAGCCATGAAGTCTGAGGGGTATATTTACTAAACTGCAGGTTGGAAAAAGTGGAGATGTTGCCCATAGCAACCATTCAGATTCTAGCTGTCATTTTGTAGAATGCACTAAATAAATGAAAGAATCTCATTGGTTGCTATAGGCAACATCTCCACTTTTCCAAACCCGCAGTTTATTAAATCTAGCCCTGAAAATCTCCTGAATGAATAATTGAGTCGGTTTTGGAGCATAGGGTATTTCAGTGAGAGGGGAAAAAAATAAGCCATCTTGGAGAACCTGTCAACTACAACCCAGATGATGTTGAAACCATTAGAATCTGGTAGATCAGTAATGAAGTCCATAGACAGATGAGTCCAGGGTTGGTGAGAAATTGACAATGGTTGAAGTTGGCCGGCAGGTATCTGGCAAGATATTTTATATTGGGCACACCTGGAACAGGAAGTTATAAATTCTTGGAAGTCCTACTTGAGGCTACCAATAGGATCTTTGGAGACAGTTGAGAGTCTTTTGAACTCCAGAATGTCCGGAAAATCGGGAGGCATGAGCTCAATGAAGCAATTTCTTGCGAAGTGCTGGGCCACGAAAATATTTCCCAGAGGCGGGGTAGGAACAATGTTGGTGGTAGAAAAAGACACAGGATCGATGATAGGATTTTTTTGGGTGAGACAAAGATCCTCATCTTGAACCATGGAACGAGAAAGGGCATTGGCCTTACAATTCTGGGATCCTGGCTGGTAGGTTATCTTGAAGTCAAACCTGGAAAAGAGCAAAGCCCATCTAGCTTGTTGTGGATTGAGACACTGGGCTGAATTTAGGTTTCTATGATCTGTGACGACAGAGATGGGATATTGAGCACCTTCCAACAAATATCTCCATTCCTCCAAAGCCAACTTATTGGCTAATAATTCTTGATCTCCTATAAAGTCATTTTTCTCTGCCGACAGAAATTTGCATAAAAAGAATAGCCACAATGAGAAAGATATCCATCTTCAAAACATTGAGATAAAATAGCACCTTCATGTACTGCAGAGGCATCAACTTCCATAATAAAAGGTCGGGATAAATCAGGCTGGCGAAGAACTATAACAGAAATGAACAGTTGTTTAATGCAATGGTGTCATGAATCGGGGTCTAAGTCCTGTTTACGCCACTTGGCGGTATCATATCACCGTGCATCTCCCTCATGTCAGAATGCAGCATTCTAAATCCTGGGACAAAGTGTGACTTCTGTCTGCTATACTGGAGGCTGCCATCTTGGGTGAGACATTTGCTAAACATCCTGCTGAGTCTGAACACCTGATCTCATACACCAATTAGCTTCCTTTGCAGACAATAAGAGTTTCCGCCTACACTCAGCTAATTGGTAGTACTACACTTCCTAGTTCCTGGTTCCAGTTGCTGTTTATTTGCTGCTTCATTCTGCCTGCTGTATACAGATTTCAACCATCAACCCTTCATGTGAATTCAGCTTCAATCTGTTTGCTCTTCTATGGACTTACACCATTTACCCTCTGAGTGAGTTTAGTTCACTATGCTTGCTGTGAAACAAACTTTAACTATTAACCCTTTGTGTGAATCCAACTTCATTCTGCCTCCTGAAATAAAGACTTTCACTATTTATTCCTTGTGTGGATTCACCTTCATTCTATCTGCTCATATACAGATTCCAACTGTTACCTTCTGTGTGGAGCCTCCTCTCATCAATCTTTTCCTGTTTCTCCTACTGGCTATCTGGGGTAGTAGGTTGTTGTTCTGAGTCATTCACATTCTGGAGCCATCTCTGTGTCTCGGGGTACTGACTTCCATTTTCAGGCCTACTCCAGGTTCTCAGTTCTGAGTTGTCCAGGACCAGTTCCAGGCTTATTTTGTTCAAGAGGTTGTCACCCCTGTATATCCTTTACCTGAGTTCTGAGTCTTCCCAGTCCCAGTTGCAGTACTATCATTTGGATGAGTTTCTGAGTTCTTGGAGGTACTGAGTCTCTGGATGTGAGTTCAGGTCCTCTCTGTTCCCATATCATGGTTCCAGTCTATCAGGTTCAGATTGAAGTCATCTATTTCAGTAATAAGTCCAGTCCAGCATTCCTCCTCCTAACATCCAGTATACAGGATTAGAGCTAGCTCTATGAGCAAGACATTCATCCGGCTTCCCAGTTTCCACTACATTTCTGCCATAGCAAGTCCCAAGGATCCCGAGAGGCATCCCAGAAACCCTATTGCTGTAACAAATAGAATTACGCTTTAGCTTCTTCAGACCAATTGGAGGTATCGGACCCACATGAGTGGAGAAATTTTTAATGATTTTTCTGTAATAGTTTGTGAAACCCAGAAAGCATTGGACCACCTTCAGAGTGGTTGGAAGTGGCCAATTGAGAATCACCTTGAGCTTCTCTGGGTCCAACTGTAAGTCAGTACCAGAAATAATATAACCCAAGAACGAGATGGATGGGACTTTAAAGTGCATTTCTCCAATTTACAATAGAGCCGGCGTATGGTACGGAGTCGTGAAAGAACCTCCTTGACATAGGTACAATGTGATTCCAGATTATTGTAGAAGATAAGGATGTCGTCTAAATAGATGACAACTGTTTTGTAGAGGAGGTCACGGAAAATTTTGCTGACATAATGCTGGAATACAGCTGGGACATTACTCAATCCGAATGGCATGACTAGGTACTTGTAGTGCCCATCACGAATGTTAAAAGCGGTCTTCCATTCGTCCCCTTCACAAATTCGAATTAAATTGTAAGCCCCTCTCTAATGTAATTTGATAAAGATTGGTGGCTCCTCTGACACATTCAAACAATTCTGTGATTAGGGGCAAAGGATAACGATTTTTGATGATAATATCGTTCAAAGCTATTGTCAATTCTTCATAAAAAAGAAACCAGATCCAGGAGGTGATGAAAATGGACAGATACACCCCTTCTCAAGATTTTCCTGGATGTATTCAGACATTGATTTAGACTCAGGGAAAGAGAACGGATAGGTACGCCCCCTAGAGGGTGTCTTCCCTGGCATCAAATCAACAATCCCACTCTCTATATGGTGGTAAGGAGTCAGCACCAGCTTTACTGAAGACATAAGAAAAGGGGTGCAAGCTCTTGACCAGAGGAGGCTATGGTCCGATACACCGCAGGATGTAATCTGAGACGTAGTCCAATCAATCTGGGAATTATGTACCCGGAGCCAAGGTAACCCTAGGACTAAGGGATGTGAAGCTTTGGGAATGATAAGAAGGTTAAGCAATTCTGAGTACAGAACCCCCACTCTAATCTTGAGAGAACTAGTGTGGTGGCTGATAATTGTCAGGTGCCGTCCCACGATCTCTCCGGGACAGTCGCCTGTGCTCCCCCCAGCGCGTCTGGTGGCTTAGCCACCAGACGCGTCACTTCCGGCCACCTGACCACGGCACACACTAGTGCGTCCCTTTGCTAGGCAACGGGACGCTATGCTCTGATCTCCATGGCGCTAATTATGACAGTGCTGCAGCGCTAATCCCCATTGGGCCACTGAACTATTTAAACATCTTCTGGCCCTCCTACCAGTGCCAGAGTATCAGGTCTTCCTGCCTCCAGCGTTTCCTGTGATTACCAGTGATACCAGTTCTAGTATTGTTCCTGACCTTCCTAGTTTGCCTGTGACCTTTCTGACCCGGACCGTTTGACCACCTCTTCTTGGATCCCCTCTTGTACTGCGCTTCCTGAATGTTACCGACCCAGCTTGCCTCACCATCCCTTCGGATATCCTTGTGTACCTCCTGTTCCAGAACGATACTGACCCGGCCTGTCTGACACCTCTCTTGTATCTCACTGTTGACTCGTGGAAGGACCGCGACCTGCGTGTCCCCGCAGCGGAGTCCATACCTCCTTGCAGGGGTTCCTGGTGAATACCAGGGGCACGTTAGATTCCGCACCTTCCTCTGAGTTGTGCCAACAATAGCAGGTACGCATATAGTTGTGACAGTATACTCGACCATTGATAATAGAGGGCTCTGGTGAACCGTCAGCCCGAGAATTACTTCTGCACCTGGCCCAGCGGGTTGAACAACAGGAAGCGACCCAGGCTCATCTTCTGCAGTATGTCCAAAGTATTGCAACCCGTTTTGATGTCTTACAGGGTTCTTTACCCACTACTCCAGCCATAACCTCCTGTTATGGCCTGGAATAATATCAGGCCTAGTGGGCAGTTCCCACGATGGCCTGTGCACGTGACTAGCTGAGTCAGGATCATACAATGTTTAGAAAATAAGAACACAAGACAGGGGGTCTGCTTAATAAGTACTTCAATGAATATGAGCAAGTATATATCAACACATGGAAACAATGCAGCAAAGTTCTGTACACAGTAGAGATGGTGAGATGGCAGCTCAGAATATCACAATGATGAGCATCTGCACACTTGGCATAATAAACAAAGTCTTGTAAATTGATGCATAGAGATACTTGCAAACAGAGTCCCAAAGATGGTGCTACCAGCACTTGGTTGATAAAGCAGGTTCACCCACAGGAAATCCAACAGGAGAGTTCAGGAATACACAAAGATCAGAGAATGCACAGGAATCCATGGAGACAGGCTAGCAAACAAGTTGCACTGACAGTGAGCAGGTGTCAGTGCTGAGTTTAAATAGAGCAGGTTTTAATGGCACGCCCTGAAGTGAGTCATGTGATCCCATAGCCTTTCCAATCGACTAGAAATTGCAGTGAACCTCTGGATCTACGAGAGTCCAATAGTTGTTTGATCTCATATTCAGTTTGATCTTGAGAAGTAGTCGGAGGCGGAGAAGCTGTGACGCTTGAAAATTGATTTTGTACCACCGGTTTTAGCAGAGAGACGTGAAACACATTGGGAATCCGTAGTGAGGATGGAAGTTCTAATCTGAAAGCTGCTGAATTGATCATCTCGGAGATTCGATAGGGACCGATAAATTTGGGTGCTAGTTTCATACTAGGAACTTTTAAACGGATATTTTTAGTGGATAACCAGACCTTATTCCCTGGAAGAAGTGGAGGAGCAAGACACCTTTTCTTATCGTAAAATCTTTTAGCCCGAGCAGTAGAATTCTCCAGATTACTTTTGGTTTATGTCCAAATGAGAGAAAACTTGCATAGCAGGGAATCTACTGCAGGAACTGAGGAGATAGGAGTTTGAGAAAAGGTAGGTGGTCTGGGATGACACCCATACATGACGAAAAAGGGTGAATTACAAACAGCTTCATGGAAATGATTGTTATGGGCGAACTCGGCCCACAGGAGGAGTTCCAGCCAATCCACTTGGTGAGCAGACACATACATTCGTAGGAATTTTTCGAGCTCTTGGTTTGTCCGTTCGGTCAGGCCATTAGATTGAGGATGGTATGCCGAGGAAAAGTCCAATTTAATGCCTAACTGAGAACAAAAGGATCTCCAGAACCTTGAAACGAATTGTGAACCACGGTCTGACACGATATGGAGTGGACAGCCGTGGAGGCAAAATATTTCTTTGATGAAAAGTTCTGCCAACACTGCGGAAGAAGGGAGTCCTTTGAGAGGAATGAAATGAGCTGCTCTCGAAAAACGGTCTGTCACCACCCAGATAACTGTATGAGCTTTGGAGGGAGGCAGATCGGTAATAAAGTCCATATATATTTGAGACCAGGGTACTTCAGGAACAGGCAGAGGAATAAGAGGACCGAAGGGTCTATGTCGAGGAACCTTATGTTGTGCACATTTAGAGCAGGCAGAGACAAATGATTTCACATCTTTCAAGAGGGATGACCACCAATAGTACCGGGTTAGGAGTTCTCCAGTCTTCTTGACTCCAGCATTACCCGAGAAACTAGATAAATGGGCCCAGTGTAGCAACTTGAGACGTAGATGTGGTAATATGAAGGTTCTGCCTGGAGGGCAAGTAGATTTATGCACAGGAGTAAGGGCCAAGACACAACTAGGGTTGAAGATGGGATGAATGTCCTCAGGAGAATCCTGGTCTTCGGAATGAAAGGACCTAGAAAGAGCATCTGCTTTTTTATTTTTTGATCCAGGGCGGAAGGTAAGACTAATATCAAATCTTGAAAAGAACAAGGCCCATCTGGCTTGACGAGGATTCAGACAACGGGCTGAACGGAGATAAATGAGGTTCTTATGGTCGGTATATATCGTAATAGGAAACAAGGCCCCTTCCAACAGATGTCGCCATTCAGACAGGGCTAATTTAATAGCCACTAATTCTTGATCTCCTATTCCATAGTTCTTTTCTGCTGGGAGGAATTTATGAGAGAAAAAGCCACATGGATGTAGTTTCCCAGAAGTGTCACGTTGAGACAAAACCGCATCAGTGCCCACAGAAGATGCATCTACCTCCAAGAAGAAGGGGCATTGGCAATCAGGTTGCTGAAGAATAGGAGCAGAAGTGAAGGCTGACTTTAGATGTTCAAAGGCTGAGATGGCCTCGGGGGACCAAAGTTTGGGATTAGCTGATTTCATGGTAAGAGCAGTGATGGGGGCAATGATGGTAGAATACCCCTTGATGAATTGTCTGTAGTAACTGGCGAAGCCAAGGAAGCGTTGGATAGCAAGGGCCAATCCAAAATTGCTCTTAGTTTAGCCGAGTCCATCTGAAGGGCTGTGCCTGAGAAGGCACTTTTCTAATTTACAGAAGAGGTTGTGTTCTCTCAGACGGGCCAGTACTTGACCTACATGTTCCCTATGTGAAGGGAGGTCTCGAGAAAATATCAGAATGTCGTCCAGGTAGATGTTGACGAATTACATAGTTGATGAGGTTGAAAAAAGACACGAGTCCATCAAGTTCAACCTATTTTGGATCTCCTGCAATCCTGCACTTATATTTGAAATTAATCCAGAGTAAGCAACCGCCAATCTGTTTCAATTGTGAAAATCCCCCCTAGACTTAATATTGCAGTCCTATTTTTACCCTATATCCACTACTAGCCTTCATTTTAAATTAACGATCGTATCCCTGGATACACCTTTCCGCTAAAAATTTGTCTAACCCTTTCTTAAACATATCTATTGAATCTGCCATCACAACCTTCCCTGGCAAAGAATTCCATATCTTGACTGCCCTTACTGTAAAGAACCCCTTCCTTTTCTGGTTGTGAAATTTCCTCTCCTCTAACCTTAGGGGATGACCACGTGTCCTGTGTATGGTCTTTGGGGTAAAAAGTTCCCATGAAAGCTCTCTGTATTGACCCCTAATGTATTTGTACATAGTAATCATATCTCCCCTTAGACGCCTCTTTTCTAAAGTAAACATGCCTAAACTAGCTAACCTTTCCTCATAACTTAATGACTCCATACCATTTATCAATTTTTTCGCCCTTCTCTGAACCCTTTCTAGTTCCAAATTATCTTTTTTATAGAGTGGTGCCCAGAACTGTACTGCATATCCAAGATTAGGTCTTACCAACGATTTATACAGTGGCAAAATTACACTGTCTTCCCTTGCATCTATGCCCCTTTTTATGCATGCCAATACTTTGTTTGCCCTTGCAGCTGCTGCTTGACATTGAGCACTATTGCTAAGTCTACTGTCTACGAGCACTCCCAAATCCTTTTCCATTATAGATTCTCCTAAATTAATTCCATTTAATTTATAGATTGCGTTCTTGTTTTTGATCCCTGAATGCATAACCTTACATTTATCTGTGTTAAACCTCATATTCCATTTGGCCGCCCAATCCTCCAGTTTTTTTAAGTCCCTCTGTAGAGAAGCTACATCTTGCTCTGATTTTATTACCTTACAGAGTTTAGTGTCATCTGCAAAAATAGAAACTTTACTCTCTAAACCATCACCAACATCATTAATAAATATATTAAAAAGGAGTGGTCCCAGCACAGAACCTTGAGGTACTCCACTTAAGACTTTTGACCAATTAGAAAATGTTCCATTTATCACAACTCTCTGTTCCCTATTCTCTAACCAGTTTTCGATCTAAGTACAAATTTTGATCCCTAGACCCAGTTCCCTTATTTTGTAAACCAACCTCTTGTGTGGCACTGTATCAAAGGCCTTTGCAAAATCTAAGTAGACCACATCTACTGTCATGCCCTGGTCTAAGTTCCCACTAACTTCCTCGTAGAAACTAATTAGATTAGTTTGACATGACCTATCCCTCACAAATCCATGTTGATTCCCACTAATAATTTTATTGCGTACCATGTAATCATGAATACTGTCCCTTAAAATACCTTCCAGTAGTTTCCCCACTATTGATGTCAGGCTTACAGGTCTATAATTCTCTGGTTGTGATCTCGTCCCCTTTTTAAACAACGGCACCACATCTGCTATTCGCCAATCCCTTGGTACTGAGCCTGATGAGATTGAATCTCTGAAAATTAAGAATAGCGGTATAGCTATTTCCGAGTTTAACTCCAAAAGGACCCTTGGGTGTATGCCATCTGGACCTGGAGCTTAATTGATAGAGAAGGTCTTGGAAAATATCATTCATGAGGGTTTGGAATACAGCTGAAGCATAACAAAGCCCAAAGGGCATTACTAAATACTCAAAGTGCCCATCGTGTCTGTTAAATGCTGTTTTCCATTCGTCACCTGCTTTAATACGAACAAGATTGTAGGCCCCGTGTAGATCTAATTTGGAGAACACAGTGACACCTTTGATGCGGTTGAAAAGCTCAGAGATGAGAGGTAACGCATACCTATTCTTAATGGTAATAGCATTAAGGCCTCGAAAGTCAATGCATGGCCGGAGGCCGCCATCCTTCTTTTTAACGAAAAAGAATCCAGCTCCAGCTGGAGAGGTGGACTTCCGGATAAAGCATTTTTGCAGGTTTTTCTTGAATATATTTAGACATTGCTTGGGTCTCAGGAAGAGAAAGGGGATATACATGACCACAAGGAATAGGTTTGTCAGGGAGCAGCTCGATTCCACAATCCCAGATGCGATGAGGGGGAAGCTTGGTTGCTTCCTTTTCACAGAAGACATCTGCATACTGTTGGTATTGAGGAGGTAAAGATGGTAATGAAGAAGCAGTGGTTAAATGAAGAGGTACTACTTTCTTCAAACAGAGAGACTAGCACCGTGATCCCCAGGACAAAACTTGAGCAGTATGCCAGTCCAGAGTTGGGGAGTGGAGACGTAGCCATGGCAGACCTAACACAAGGGAGTGGATGGTCTTTGGAAGGACTAGGAAGAAATATTACTGCCATCGATGGCTGTAAGGCGATTGTTACACCTCCTCTGCGTCTGCATCTTCCAGTGTGGTTACGGTCTCTACAGCAGCCTCCTGTCTGCGCATTCCGACAACTGAAAAATTTGACAGGGATCCCAAAAGGTGCAGGGGTTTTCTGAACCAATGTTCCATTCAATTTGAGTGTAACCCAGGGGCCTTCCCATCAGAACACACCAAGGTGGCATTTATCATCTCCCTCCTCAGCGGTCAAGCTCTCGTCTGGGTTTCACCATTATGGGAACGAGGAGATTCCCTACTTAGCAACTCAGCCTCTTTCATCGAGGCCTTTAGAAGAGTCTTTGATGATACCCGAAGAGTCGCTTCTGCAGCTACTAGCTTGTTGGCTCTTCGTCAAGGCGACCTGTCCGTGGGTCAATATGCAATTCAATTCCGGATTTTGGCTTCCGAGTTGAAATGAAAGAACGAAGCATTAGTGGCAACCTTCTGGCAGGATCTGGTCGATCGTATTAAAGATGATTTAGTCTCCAAAGAACTCCCTTCAGATTTCGATTCCCTCATCTCGATGTGTAGTAAGGTGGACTTGCGCTACCAGGAGCGCATCGTAGAACATCCCTCTAGCAAACGGTTCATACCACGGCTGGCACCCCAGTTCCAGAACCCCATTCTGCCAGAAGATGAACCTATGAAAGTAGGACGCTCTAAATTATCTCCAGAAGAAAGGGAGAGATGCTTCAAGCAGCGTCTGTTTTTATATTGTGGAGATCCGGGACACCTTCTGAGGGTTTGTCCCAAAAGGCCGGGAAACTCTTCCTCCTGAACGGTGGCAGGGAGGCCACTTTAGGAGAGTCCACTGTTGCTCCCTACTCCACAAATTCCCCAGAATTTCTTATGACTGTCATCCTGAGCACCTCTAAAGGTCCTTTCTCTACCACGGCTTTTGTGGACTCCGGCTCCTCTGGTAACTTCATTTCTGCGGATCTTGCCTCGCAGCTCCAAATACCTTTGGAATCCTTGCCTCAACCGCTGTCTTTGACGGCAGTCGACGGTAGTCGTGTCACTAACAGTTACATCTCCTCCATTACCTCTTCAATTCGGTTGATGGTAGGAGCACTTCATAGCGAAACGATCCAACTTTTGGTTTTGCTTAAATACATTAATCCCCTCATCCTGGGGCTACCGTGGTTAAGGATGCATTCACCTCAAATGGATTGGGGTCGCGCTCAGGTTACAGAATGGGTTCAGGATGTCTTCACAGATGTTTGTCCAAGGTCCTGCCTCCCAAGTCTCAAATTATGGCTCATTCCAAGCTAACTAGTTTCCCTGCAGCATCTATGGAGTTCCAAGATGTATTTAGCAAAATTGAAGCAGAAACCCTGCCTCCTCATCTACCCTGGGATTGCGCTATTGTTTTGTCTCCTGACCAACCTATTCCCAAGGGATGGACCTATCCGTTATCTCATCCAGAGACGTTGGCCACTTCTCAATACATCACGGAGAACCTTAAGCGGGGATTTATCCGTAAGTCTTGTTCCCCGGCTGGTGCAGGCTTCTTCTTTGTCAAAAAGAAAGGTGGGTCCCTTCGTCCTTGTATCGATTATCGCCCTCTTAATCGAATCACCATCAAGAATCAATATCCACTTCTCCTCATCTCTGACCTCTTTGACAGACTCAAAGGATCACAATTTTTTTTAAAAATTAGACCTACGTGGGGCCTACAATCTGATTCACATCAAGAAAGGGGACGAATGAAAGACGGTCTTTAATACCAGGGTTGGGCACTTTGAATACTTGGTGATGCCCTTTGGCCTCTGTAATGCCCCAGCTGCCTTCCAAACATTTGTCAATGACATCTTTCAGGATCTGTTATACACCTCTGTGGTGGTCTACTTAGATGATATATTAATATTTTCTAAGGATTTGAAATCCTATCAGGAACAAGTGAGGGAGTTCCTACACAGACTCTGGAAACACCACCTCTACTGCAAGCTGGAAAAATGCGTCTTTGAGGTAATTCAGGTATGTTTTCTTGCTATCCAAAGGTTCATTGGCTTTGCAAACTATTATCGCCAATTTATTCAGCCTTAACCAGGAAGACTGCCAATCCTAGGGTTTGGTCTCCAGAGGCCACTTCTGCCTTCACGATACTAAAAAAGGCATTCTCTTCAGCTCCAGTCCTTTCCCAGCCAGACCAGGAACGACCCTTTTTCTTAGAAGTGGATGCATCCTCTGTAGTTATTGGAGCTGTGCTATTTCAAAAATCTCCTTCTGACTTGCACAACCCGTGTGGGTTTTTCTCCAGAAGATTCCTTCCTAGTGAATGTAATTATGGAATTGGGGACAAGGAGCTACTGGCCATCAAGGCTGCCCTGGAGGAATGGCGACATTTGTTGGAGGGGGCTATATTTCCTGTTACTGTGTTTACTGATCAACGGAACTTAGTATTTATTCAGGAGGCTGGTTGCCTTAATCCTCGGCAAGCCCGCTGGGCATCCTTTTTTGCTCGATTCAACATGACGCTCACATTTTGTCCTGGTGCCAAGAACTGACGAGCAGATGCATTATCCCGCTCAATTGACGATTCTGATCGCCTAAGACCGTTGGTACCTCAGCATATTATTGATCCTTCGAATATTGTGGCTCTCACTAGAACCAAATCTTCCTCTCCTCCCCCCGGCCGGTCATTTGTGGAACCCCACCTTCGGCTTAAGACTCTACAGTGGACTCATTCATCCCGCATTGCCGGTCATGCTGGAATAAAGAAGACTATGGCATTGCTTTGTCGTCATTTCGGGTGGCCTACTGTACGTGCCGATATATGCAAATTCGTTGCCTCCTGTACTACCTGTGCCCAACACAAGACTTCTAGAAGAGCCCCGGCAGAACTCCTCCGTCCACTTCCTATTCCCAATGTTCCCTGGGAGAGTGTGGCTATGGATTTCATCACATATCTACCCCCCAGTGCAGGGTTTACCACTATCTGGGTGGTCATTGATCGTTTTTCCAAGATGGCACACTTTATTCCTCTAACTGGATTGCCTACGGCCGGTCGTCTAGCAGATATCTTTATCAAAGAGATATTCAGGTTACATGGCTGCCCTAAGGAGATTATTTCGGACCGAGGAGTCCAATTCACCTTCCGGTTCTGGAGAACCTTTTGCCGTAATCTGAATGTAGAACTAAAGTTCTCTTCGGGGTATCATCCCCAAACCAATGGAGAGACCGAGCGAATCAATCAGGATCTTGAGACTTTTCTTCAGTGTTTCACTTCTGACAATCAGAATAAGTGGTCTCAATTCCTTCCCTGGGCAGAATTCTCCCATAACCAACATGTTGATAAATCCACAGGATTCTCCCCGTTCTTCATTGTATATGGAAACCATCCTGTCTTTCCGGATCGTTTTCCAGTATCCTCCTCGTCGGTTCCAGCCGTAGATACCCTCTATCGAGAGTTTGCTCTTATTTGAGCCAAGACTAAGACGGCTTTACTCAAGGCCACACAGCATCACAAGATCTTTGCAGCCCGTCATCGTAGGTCCACTCCCCTCCTGAAAGTAGGGGACCAGGTCTGGCTATCCACCAGGAACTTGAAACTAAAAGTTCCTTCAATGAAGATGGCTCCACGATTTATTGGCCCTTACACCATCCTGCAAGTTATCAATCCTGTGTGCTTTAAGTTAAAACTACCTCCTTCTCTGAGATGTCAGATTACTTTCCACGTATCATTACTACAACCATTGGTACTCAATAAATTCTTTCGATCTCCCTGTCGACCTCCACCAGTACACACTACTTCTGGAAAAGAATTCGAGGTCAATCGGATCTTGGCCTCTTGCATTCTTCATGACAAACAGCAATATCTTGTCCATTGGAAAGGATATGGCCCAGAGGAGAGATCATGGGTGGGCAAGCAAGACCTTCACGCCCCTAGGGTTTCTAAGAAATTCCTTCAAACAGGAGGAGGAGGAAGAAGAGGAGGGTATAATGTCAGGCCTGTGCTCTCCCCCAGGGCGTCTGGTTGCTAAGCAACCAGACGCGTCACTACCAGCCGCTCGGCCACCCGACCACGGCACACACTAGCGCATCCCTTTGATAGGCAACGGGATGCTCCGCTCTGATCTCCCCGGCGCTAATAATGACAGTGCTGCAGCACTGATCCCCATTGGGCCACTGAACTATTTAAACACCTCCTGGCCCTCCTACCAGTGCCAAAGTATCAGATATTCCTGCCTCCAGCGTTTCCTGTGATTACCAGTGTTACCAGTTCTAGTATTGTTCCTGACCTTCCTCATTTGCCGGTGACCTTTCTGACCTGGACCATTTGACCACCTCTTCTTGACTCTCCTCTTGTACTGCGCTTCCTGAATGTTACCGACCTGGCTTGCCTCACCATCCCTTCGGATATCCTTGTGTACCTCCTGTTCCAGAACATTACTGACCCGACTTGTCTGACACTTCTCTTGTATCTTGCTGTGGAAGGACCGGGACCTGCGTGTCCCTGCGGGGGATTCCATACCTCCTTGCGGGGATCCCTGGTGAATACCAGGGGCACGTTAGATTCCACACCTTCCTCTGAGTTGCGCCAACAATAGCAGGTACGCATATAGTTGTGACAATAATACTATTTGAGGTGCAACTTCCATCCATTGCCGTGATGTATAAAGTTCGAGGTAACTACTCTGTGAGTAACAGTAACTCTTGAACCACTCTGGCAGTAATGAAGTTTCCAGCGGCACCAGAATCAAGGAGAGCTGAGAGGTTCTTAGTTCGCTGAGTATGTTCAAGAGTGATTGTTAGTACACAATGAGATTAGACTTAGCAATAGTGTTCAATGTCAAACAGCAGCTGCAAGGGCAAATAAAGTATTGGCATGCATGAAAAGGGGCATAGATGCAAGGGAACACAGTGTAATTTGCCACTGTATAAAGCACTGATACGACCTCATCTTGAATATGAAGTACAGTTCTGGGCACCACTCTATAAAAAAGATCATTTAGAACTAGAAAGGGTTCAGAGAAGGGCAACAAAATTGATAAAGGGTATTGAGTCATTAAGTTATGAGGAAAGGTTAGCCATTTTAGGTATGTTTACTTTAGAAAAGAAGCGTCTAAGAGGAGATATGATTACTATGTACAAATACATTAAGGGTCAATACTGAGAACTTTCATGGGAACTTTTTACCCCAAGGACTATACACAAGACATGCGGTTTCCTCTCCTCTAACCCCTAAGGTTAGAGGAGAGGAAATTTCACAACCAGCAAAGGAAGGTACCGGGTGTATCTGGCCCAATGCTACCCACTTCAGGCTGGCTGGCCACCCACGGGTGCCTTCCTATGCCAGGGAAGTCTACCCAGTACCTTCTAGGATTCGTATAGTCAGGCAAAATGCAGTTATAAAAATACAACAGTATATTTATTGTCATACAAACAACACTTGAATATTATGTACACACAGTAAATAAATGCCAGGCAGATTTACCACATTATCTGTCCCTTATCCCAATAACTTAAGGAGATATAGTCACCTACTGTCCAGACTTCACGACCCATGGATCCCTCTCAGCTGCATATATAGACGCTAGTTAGAAAACGACAATTCAAAACTAGATGCACCTTCATGAATGAAATACCAGCATGAACACCCCTCCCCCTTGGAGTTGTTCCTTATCTCCCAGGTCTAATTTCCACAGTCTTTAGGCAAATCCCTGGGTCTATTCTACTTAACCATTGTTCAGTGCTGGACTAGGGGGGTTGGACAGGGGAGTGAAGATGAGCTGTCCTTCCAGAGAACCTCCCCTGTTAGATGGCCTGTCTGGACTAGCCTGGTGAGAACAATGGACACTAATTAGTTTTCCTACTCCAGCACATGGCAACCTGATCCCTACCCACAATCCCCCTGGCTTCACTTTAAAGACAATGAATAGCAACCTTACTGCAAGTCATCAATATACAATACACAATATACATATGTACACTGAACTACAATGTCCCCTTAGCCACATGTTATTGGACAATGCAGTTGTAGTCTGGTGAGCTAGGGAACAAAGCATGGGCTATAAAAAGTACTATAATCCACATTATGTGAGAAATGAGACACCGAATGCTCACAGGGTTATCCCACTCATTTCGTCACAGGGTTCCTTATAGAAAGGGCAGTCAAGATATGGAATTCATTGCCAGGGAAGATCGTGATGGCAGATTAAATAGATATGTTTAATAAAGGGTTAGACAAATTTTTTTGCAAAAAAGTGTATCCAGGGATACGACCGTTAATTAAAATGAATGATAATAGTGGATATAGAGTAAATATAGGACGGCAATATTGGGTTGGGGGGATTTTCACAATTGAAACAGATTGGCGGTTGCTTACTCTGGATCAATTTTAAATATATATGAGGGATCGCAGGAGATCCAAAATAGGTGAACTTGATGGACTGGTGTCTTTTTTTAAACCTCATCAACTATGTTAGATTATTGTGAAGAAGAATTGACTACTCCTAACCTAGCTTCTTCATCAACGGTTAGGAGCAGAATTTTTCAGAACGCTTGGGGCAGGTATCGAGTAAGTGTTACGGAGCTGCACAGAAAAGGCATAATTTCGCCAGTCGGCGTCTCTGATGCTCCTCTTTGGTTAAATGAGTGCGGTTCACCTGCATGGGCTCATTGCTTGCTGGTGAGGACTGCCGGGGCTGAAGTTGATGATGCGGCTTAACCTTTTCACCTCCTCCTTTCTCCAGGGCACACTCCCGAAAGAGTTAAATCAACTTTAGTACACAGGGAAATTAGTTCATTGAGTGTAGAAAGCAGGTCACGAGTAGATAGCTCATCATTGACTTTATCGGACAAGTCACTCCAGAAGGCTGCGATCAGGGCCTCATCATTTCACTTCAACTTAGAAGCCAATATTTGGACCTGAACAAGGTATTGTTCCACAAGACGAGAGCCTTGTCTAAGGCGTAGAATATCTAAGGATGCTGAAGTGGTTCTGCCTGGCTCGTCAAATATCCAACGGAAAGCTGCAGTGAATTCAGAACATGAGGAAAGCAGAGAATCTACTCTTTCCCATAATGAAGATGCCCAAGTTAATGCCTGTCCTGATAGGAGGGAGATAATGTATGCAATTTTGCTTTCTATGTGGGAATATTGCTGGGCAGTAGCTCAAAATGGATCTCTCATTAATTAAGAACCCTCTGCACAGTTTTGGATCGCCATAAAACTTGGCAGATGAAGACGAGAATCCATGGCAGGAACTTGAACAGCTTGTACTGAAAGAGTAAGCTGAACTGAGAGTAGTCTGAATGCTATCCAGGCGGGAGGACAATTCTTGAAGGAACTGCATGATTTGTCCCTGTGCGGTTCCCTAGGTCACAAGCCAATTCACCAGGCTTTGCATTCAGCCTGCTCCTAGGGACAGATCACCAGCGGGATTCATTAGGCCAGTGCAAACTGTCACTCCTGAGAATCTGTCTGTTCCCAGACTGGGTAGTCTCAGGAGCTGGACTGGTGATTATGTGGACAAAGCTAGGTAGTGGGATAATGTTCCTCTGCATGTAGTGAAAGGACTGGTGCAGATGGTGATTACACTAGCAGAGGAAAGGAAACAGAAACTGGATTTCTGTACAGACTGGAACCGGAATGCTGGACTGGACTGTAACAGGAATGCTGTAACTGAAATGCTGAAATAGGATTGCTGTAACTGGACTGGAACCAGAATGCTGTAACCAGGATGCTGTAAATAGAATGCTGGAAGTGTGTCGCTGTAACCAGACTGCTGTAACTGGAATGCTGGAAGTGGATCGCTGTGTGGCGAACAGACTTGCTCTGAAGGTCAACGAACAAGGTGCTGGAGACTAGAGACCTAGATACCTTGGTACCTTAATGGCGCCAGAGCCAGGTTTAAAAAGATAATAGTGGGCTGTTATTGGTGGATGTGGGATCGATGGTCAGAGCAGCTGACCGCCAACAGGAAGAGCTGCTTGGTTTCTTCGTTGTCTAGCAACAGTGATTCACAAGGGTCAGAGAAGTCAGCCGTTCTTGGCACCTAATGTGTGTGCGGGGACTGCGCCTGACAATATGTCCCCCTCCACTGAAAGATGCGTCCTTCAAGGATTGTCTTTTGATGAACTCAGCCAGAGCATGAAGATCTTCCTTATACGCCCATGACCATTCTTCGGGTACATGCCCTTTATATGGACCAAGTACTGGGAATGCCCCCGCAGGTTGCGGGTATCCTGATTGTGACTAATCTTGTACTTTTTACCAGATGCAGTCAACAAGAGCTGTGGACAAGAAGGTTTGCGAGAGAATTTATTGAGGATCAGAGGTTTAAGCAAAGACATGTGAAAGGTATTGTAGATCTTTAGAGAGGGAGGAATGCGCAGTCTGTAAGTTACCGGCTTGATGATCTGTATTACCGGATACAGTCCAATAAAACATGGATCCAATTTCATGGATGGTACCCGGAGCCTAAACTTCCGTGTGGAGAGCCACACCTTATCTCCCAGATGAAGAGTGGGAATCAACTTGTGATGACGGTCAGCAGCCAGTTTATACCGTTGTGAAGCTTTTAATACATTTTCTTCAGTTGTGGTCCAGATATGAGCGAAGTCTCGAACCAGCGAGTGGGTGGCAGGAACAGTAGGAGCTAAACGAGGAGAGAAATCAGGTAGGATGGTGTGCGAGCTATAAATCGTAAAGAAGGGGGAGGATCCAGAGCAATCATGTATATGATTATTATGGGCGAATTCAGCCCCTGGAAGTAAGTTGTATCAATCTTCTTGATTACCGGAGGAAAAAGAGGGGAGAAATATTTCAAGATCTTGGTTTACACGTTCCGTCTGGCCATTGGTTTGCAGATGATAACCCGAGAAGAACTAGATCTTTACAGAGGGCTCTCCAGAATTGTGATATGAATTGTACCCCACGGTCAGACATAATCTCCTGTGGACAGCCATGAATCTGAAACACCTTGTTTATAAAGACTTGAGTGAACTTGAAAGCGGATGGAAGCCCATTCAAGGGAACGAAATGGGCCATTTTCGAGAATCTATCTCCTAGTACCCAAATAGTAGGGAAACCGCTGCTAGGAGGTAAGTCGGTGATGAAGTCCACGGAAAGACTCACTCAAGGACGTTCAGGAACTGGCAGAGGTAAAAGCAAATCTGATGGACGGTGTCTAGGAATCTTGTTTTGGGCACATATTTAATAAGAAGCTTTGAACTTTTTAAGATCAGTCCGGAGAGTGTGTCACCAATAGCGTCAGGACAAGAAAGAGAAAGTCTTTTTAAACCCAGCGTGACCATCAAATTTAGTAGCATGGGCCCAGAGAAGAACTTGGAGGCAAAGGTGAAGTTCCAGTTAAGAACATCCAACTGGACGTGTCCTGGAAGAAGCCCTGGTTAGAACAATAATACTGGAGGGCTCCAGAATGTGAGGAGGTTCAGAGGAGGGAGCTACATCAGATTCGTCAAATGACTGAGATAGGGTATCCGTTCGAGAATTCTGAGTACCAGAGCGAAAGGCGAGCTTCAGGTTGAAGCGAGCAAAGAAAGAGGACCACCTCGCCTGACGGGGATTCAGACAGCGAGCATCCTGGAGATTGATTAAATATTTGTAGTCAGTGAAGACCATAAATGGGTGAAGGGCTCATTCAAGGAGGTGACGCCATTTTTCTAAATCTGACTTGATGGCAAATAACTCTTTGTCACCAATCCTGTAGCTGCATACTGAGGTGGATTTTTTTTTAGAAAAGAATCCAAAAGGATGGAGGATACCAGAGGAAGATTCTGTAGAAGAACAGCTCCAACTCCAACCGAAGAGGTGTCCACTTCAATAAAAAACGGTTTCTCTTGGTCAGGTTGAGTCAGGACAGGTGAAGATGAGAAAGCTTTTTCAAGGAGGAAAATGCTGAGATGGCCTCGGGGGACCACATCCTAGGGTTTGCTAATTTTCGGGTGAAGGCTGTGATGGGGGCAATCAGTGTAGAAAATTTATTGATGAATTGTCTATAATAATTAGTGAACCCAATAAAATGTTGAACAGCTTTCAGGCCCAGAGGTTGTGGCCAATTGGTAATAGCAGAAACATTCTCCGGATCCCTCTGCAATCCTGAACCAGAGACTTATCCTACAAAATGTATTTTTGTACCTCAAAAATACATTTCTCGAGTTTACAAAAGAGTTTGTTCTGACATAGATGAGACAGGACTTCTTTTAAATGAGAACGGTGGGAAGTGAGATCAGGTGAGAAAATTAATATATCATCCATCTATACTACCACTGACTTGTAGAGAAGGTCTGGAAAGATTTTGATAGCAAAAGATTGAAACACTGCTGGAGTATTACAGAGCTCAAAGGGCATGACAAGGTACTCGTAGTGTCCATCATGAGTGCTAAAGACAGTCTTCCATTCATACCCTTCACGAGTCTGGATTAAAATATAAGCACCCCGTAGATCTAATTTCGACAACATTTTTGAGCCACTGATCGGATCAAGCCGTTCAGAATTAGGGGGAGAGGATACCTGTTTTTAACACTAATGGCGTTTAACTGACTATAATCGATGCAGGGGCATAATGTAACATTTATTTTCTTAATGAAAAAGAATCCTGCTCCAGGTTTTCCTGATGAAGCCACACTGTATATCTTCAGTGATGTACTGGGACATAAGAAAAGGATGCCACGTCAGCACAGGAATCAGAGACAAGAGAGGAGAGAGGCTGAACAGCTGGGACGCCGTCACTGCTTGGCGCATGTGCGTCACATGAAAGTAGCCACGGCGGTTTCACCACAAGTTCCACTTAACATTGCCCCCCATTCTACAGAGGGGAGGTAAGGAATCCGAGCACGCCGAGATCAACAGGACTGTAAGTTCATCTTCTGTTCTACACAGCCTTTTGCCTGGACCTCATGAACTATCCCTTGCTGTTTTGTACAGAGACTCGAAAGTCTGCATACTGAAACCTCTCACTTTATATAGGCTTTATAGCCAGTGTTCTGCTTGCTGGACATTTTTTTTTTTTTTTTTTATTTTGAAACCGCAAAGACAAATAAATGACCAAACTCAGGTTATACAGTAATGTGCTACACCTGAAACGTAGGTATAAAGACATTTTCACAGTGATGAAAAATCGCACATACAACACCACGAAAGCGTAAACAGCTGAGTGAAATTATAACGACAAACAATCAGAAGGCAGCAGGGTTTTTATAAAGTTAGCTATTGAGGAGGGGAACGGGAAAGGAGAAAAAGGGAAGGTGAGGGTAGGGGGGGGGAGTGTTAACCCTTTAATCTATTGGGATTACAAATCAAGTATTTCCCGGGATAGAGGACTGTTGCCAATTAAACCAGGGTGACCACACTTCCCTAAATTTGGTAAGGTATCATTCAGCATGGCAAAGATATGCTCCATATAGGAGATAAACCAAATGCGATTAAGTAGTTCTGCTTTAGATGGAGCCGTGGGTTGTTTCCAAGCTCTTGCTATGAGTAATTTGGAATCTTGGTAGATGTGTGCAATTAAGCAATTTTCAGCTTTACTTATATCAGGGATAGGCTGGTTTAATAGAATCTGAGCAGGCTTCTTAATAACTTTAATCCCCGTTGATTTTCGAGCTATAGCCAGAGTGAGATTCCAGAAAGTTTGAATGACAGGACACTCCCACCAAATATGCAAAAAAGTTCCCTTTGCCCCGCAAAGGCGCCAAAATCTATCTGAGACCGATGGGTATATCATATGCAACCTCTCAGGAACCAGGTACCAGCGCGTGTAAATTTTATAGCAATTTTCTTGTATACCTGCATCAATGGAGACCTTCGCTGTTCTTGTACGAATAGTAGACCACTCCTCGCTGTCCAAAGGTCCTCTTAAATCCCGCTGCCATGCTTCTTCATGAGGCTCGAGAATTTGATCAGGTGGTGCTATGAGTGTACGATACATGATTGAAATATTCCCCATGCGGCCTGCTGAGTAAATACAGTGTCGTTCAAATTGGGACAAGCTACGGAGTCGGGAGGACCGGGTTTGTGACTGTATAAAGTTGCAGATTTGTACATATTGAAAGTGAATAGGAGGGGGGGGGGGTGACATTTATTTGGAATTTCTTCAAACGAGGCAGGGGCGGTTTCTCCCTTAATATGTAAAAAGCGTTCTATCGTGTGTGTGCGCCACCATCCAGATATTGCGGCTGATCTCCCTGGTGGGAATAATGGGTGAGTCCATATAGGAGTCAGGGGAGATGGATATGGGGCTAGGTTGTGTCTTTTATTGGCCAGATCCCATGAGTTTAGAGTGAAGGAAATTGATGGGCAGGAGTATACTGAAGCAAGTCTACAAGATTTAGGGAGCCATACTAGATGGTGTACAAGTATATCCGGGTCAGAGCATTTTCTATGTCCACCCATTTTTTTAGGCCTGGGTTGAGATGCCAAGAGATAACGTTACTCAGTTGCGTAGCCAAGTGGTATTCAAACATTAGCGGAAGACCAATGCCTCCATCCTCTTTGGATTTAGCTAGTAGCGATCTACTTAGTCTGGGTTTCTTCCCTTGCCAGATAAAACGATTGCATGATGATTGGAGAGTGAGCATAGTTTTCCGGGGGATTGACACTGGGAGCGTCTGAAATAAGTACAATAGGCGGGGGAGGATATTCATTTTGATAACTTGAATTCTGCCTACCCAGGAAATATACATAGATTCATAGACATAGATAAAAAGTTACCCCAGAAGCCAAATGTCTCTAATGCGGAGAACATAAAAGGCCAGGCTACCCTGTCAAATGCTTTCTCTGCATCCCAAGCCAAAAGCAGCGAGGGAAGTTTATTAGAGTTAACATAATGGATCAAATCTATTACTCTACGCATATTGTTAGGGGCCTGTCTGTTAGGGATAAAACCCACCTGATCGGGGTCTATGAGATCGGCCAGGACTCCGTTCAGCCTATTAGCTGCGATTTTGGCAAAAAGTTTGATGTCTGTGTTAAGAAGGGAAATTGGACGGTAATTTGCACAAATGGTGTAATCCTTGTCTGGTTTGGGTATGACTATAATAGTGGAAGAGGTGGAGTCAGGAAGAAAAGAGTCGCCATGTAAACTTGCATTAAATAAGGCAGTGAGTTTAGGGAGTAATTTAGGTGCAAAGGTTTTATAATACGCCATAGTCAAACCGTCGGGGCCTGGTGCCTTAGAGGGTTTCTGCGAACTAAGAGCGACTTTGACCTCTTCCTCTGTTATTTCCTTAGACAGTTTCTCAGCTTTCGCCCGACTTAAAGTCGGGAGATTACAAGAGCTCAAGTAGTTGGTTATAACAGATTTGCATGAGTCAGCGTCCCCCTGGGTTGGCAGATTATAAAGAGCCTCCTAGAAGGAGTGAAAGGTCTTATTGATGTCTCGGGGGTCATAGGACAAGCCGCCCTTTGGGTCTCGTATTGCATTAATTAATTGGGAGGCCCTTTTAGCTTTAAGACTGTTTGCTAATAGAGTATCCGTTTTGTTACTTTTTTCATAAAACCTTTGACCCACCCAGCGGAGACTCTTTTCCATCTTTTCGGCTATGAGATGGCTAAACTCCCCGCAATTTGGTGAGCTGGAGCAATGTATGGGAGGAGTGTGTTCGTTTGTGTTCTGATTCGAGTGTAAGGATCTGAGATGAGAGTGAATCAATCCGCGCCATCCGCTGCTTTTTACGGGATAATGCAAAATTAATAATCTCCCCCCGTATTACTGCTTTGTGCGCCTCCCACGGAGTAGAGAGGCTTACGTCCTCAATTGAATTAATCCCAAAGTATTCCTCCAGTTTAATATTCACCAAGCTTTGGAAATGTGGGAGCTTAAGGAGGGTTCCATTCAATTTCCAAGAGGACCCTAGTCCGCCAGTGGAGGCGAGATCAAAGGAAGCCTCAATTGCCGAGTGATCAGACCTAGGGTTGGGATGGATATCTGCTGATGTTAATAAGGACATTAACTGTGGGCAACATAGAATCATATCTATTCTAGAATATGAGTCGTGGGGGTGAGAATAGAAAGTGTAATCTCTTGCAGAGGGGAATATGGCACGCCACGAGTCAAATAATTCTGTTTCAGTGATATGTTTGTTAAGCGGTTTAGAACCTGGCGTGTGGGCCTGTGAGGATGTCCCTGTTGAACGATCCAAGGTTTGGGAGAGTAACGTGTTGAAGTCGCCCCCCCCAACAATGTTATCGGCAAGGGGCCAAGCTTACCTATTATCATAAGATATCGGCCATCGTTGTCTGCAAATGTCTTGGACACTACCAGAGGGACAGAATTACGTATCATAATGGACACACCATGTCGCTTGGAGGTGTAGTTAGAGTAGTAGACCGTGGGGTATTTCCTGGAGGACAGCGAGGAGTGGTGATCTCTCTTGAGGTGAGTCTCCTGCAGGTACACAATATCAGCATGATATTTGTTAATATAAGAGTGCAAAAGTGATCTCTTTTGAGGGGTATTCAGCCCCTTAACATTCAATGGTAAAACCGTGAGAGGCATTAACCCTATGACAGTTAACTAAGAGGGGAAATTTACAAGCTAGAGTTAGATACACCCAGGGTGCCTGAAAGTCTCCAAAGAGAGGGGGAGAGGGGAGGGATTGTTAACACACAAAGGAAGTGGGATAGGGGTAATTGGGGGCGGTAGGGGACAGCAGACAAAGATTCCCTGAAGTGGGAAATCCGCTACCAATTGAGAGCCCAAGGGAGGGGAGGCTCAGTTTCGGGACTAGTAACCGCTATGAAAGCGGATGAGAAAATGCTATCCTTTAATTAGTATTGACTATAGCAGTCCCTTAGTGGTTAATTGGGGAGGGGGTGGCGGAGGCCTTAGGTAGCCGCCGCTGTCCAGAGCATACAAAAATATCAAAAATAGTATTGTACCAAATAGGGTCAACAAGTATAAAAACAGTAAACATAGCAAACAAGCTAAACAGTGGGAGATTAGTCACAACAAATAAAGTGAAACAGACTCACCCCAGTGTGAAAGGGCCCAGGGGTACAGTAAGTGTGTGGCGTACCACCGCAACCGTATACCCCAACTGCATCGTCGCCTTCAGACAGTTTCACACCAAAGTGAGTCGGCATGGAGTACCCAAGACTATAACATTTAACATTTCCTCTATCGCTATATAGGAAACTTACAAATGAGCAATACTACTTAAAAAGGAAGAAAGAGGTTCAAGTCTGTTGTACCACAGCTGGGAAACCAATAACCTGAAATAAAAGAGGCAAGTTAGAACATAACTGTTATCATAGTCAAGCATGTTGCGAGTTTGAGGTCTCGTCCTCAGGCTGTGTGCCTAAGGCTAGACGGGACTGAAGTTGACATAGAAAATGACGGCCTTCGTCTAGAGATCTGATAGATACTTGACGGTCTTCCATCAACACCACCAGACGAAAGGGAAAACCCCATCAGAGCACCTGTAATTTCTTTAAGGTCTCTCCTTTTAGCAATTGTGGAAGGAGCTAAGTCCTGGAAAATTTGTAATTTGGATCCTTCAAAAAAATAAAGTTGGAATTCCTGGCGCTCGTTGACTCGTTGTTATCTTTTCCTTAATTTTAAAAGAAAGAAGTTTCAGGATTACATCTCTAGGAGGGGCCGAATCTTTAGGTTTAGGTCGAAGGGCTCTGTGGGCTCTCTCGATTTCAATCTGGGAATCGGATAAAGATGGAACCAAGTGGGAGAACAGACGAAGAAGATAAGGTTCTAATGATGACGCATCAATAGACTCCGGAATGTGCCGGATACGAAGATTATTTCTTCTCTCTCGGTTTTCTAAATCCTCATTCTTGTCACGTAGGAAGTCCAGTTCCCTGCTAAGATATTCCACATCCCGATTAGTTTCCCTTTGGAAGGATTTACACTGCGTCTGCCACTGCTCCAAAGAGTTGGTTCGCTGACTCAGATCTGTGATATCCTTTTTCAGCTCTCCTACAGTTTTTTGAAGTTCTGAAATGAGAGATTGTTTAAGATCGACGAGGAGAGAGCGGATGTCCGAAATATCTTTTTTTCGTTGCCGGAACATCTTCAACTTCCATTTCCTCGTCTCTAGACCGGTTTCTTGAAGGTGAAGAACCCGCCGCACTTGGTTTATCTTGTCTAGGAAAGTGCTGGGTAATTTCAGCGTTCTGTCCTCTTTTAATCTTAGAGGTGGCTTTACTCATGATTAAAATGGGGGAGAATATGGCTTGTTGCTTGTATACAGGACTTGTGTGCCCTTCTGTTAATGCTCTGGACGGATGCAACTCCCTGAATTACATCTTCTGGATAGCACAAACAAGAGGCAAATGTAGTTGGACCTACATTCAGATCACTGTATCACCCTTTTAGTATCAAGAGTTGACAGCAGGACGTGGCTTCTTTATGTTGTTGCTGAGAACCTGGCGGATAATTAAAAACAGATCTGATCACTGTTCTGCAGGACCAGGGGGCTGCACACGGGACCACCGCACCTCCGAAATTGGGTTCCTGGCGTTATGACAACTGATCTGGTTTATGCAAGCCGCGGATCCCCGCTGCATCCCCGTTTCCAGCGCAAAGTCCCGTCTGTCGAAAAGGTGCAGTACCACTTGTCCAGGTGTTGCTAGTATCAGCCCTGGTAAAGATGCTACAATCCTAGGCTTCAGGGTGCTTCCCCCACCAGCAGTTTTAATAAGTGGCCACTTGGTGGTGAACGAGCTCTATGCTGAGCAGGCAATTCGGTCGGCCGATCCGGTTAATCTAAATTAACACGCTGGTGCTGTGCGGTATCAACCCTCTGCCTTTCATTTCTAAAAGAGATATGCTGTAATGCAGGAAAGGGTAGTGAGGGCTTAATTACCAGGGGCTCCCAAAGCGGGAGTGGACCGCCGGCTTCTTCTCCCCGGCGAACCGGAAGTGCTGCTGGCCGGGGCTTCCTGTCTACTCCGGCGGCGTTGCAGAGAGTTTACCACCGCAAATCCAGCCAGGCGGAAGAAATTCTTGTGCGCCTCGGAAAGCAGATGAGACAATAGAGCCAACGTTCCAGTTTTTTCACACCACCACGGTCCCGCTATTCAGCCCGGTCCCGATTGTGCCGAAAGTTAGGGAAACCCCCGCCGTCCGTCAAACCGGGGCCACTAGACCGGAAGTAGGCCGCGTATGGATTCACCAGGGACTTGAACCGCAGACAGTGGCGCACATTTGAGGTGGGTCCCAAACTCCGAGGGCGACGAGCTGAGAGGTGGTTAAAGCGGGGATGTCTGTTCCGCTCCTGGTAGGCCACAACCTCTATTTTCGGATCTCTTACTGTTGGGGGCTTCCAGGGTAATGGGCAAGGGACTCCAGCCCTCCGCAGCAGGCAAGAGCAAGTTCCTTTGTGTAAAGAGGGTGTTAATCCCCAAAGAACCGACCAAAAAAACGAGTTTTTGCCGGGAGCTCACACAAAGTGCAGCCTGTTGGTATGGCCTCAAAACCCAACCCCCCCTTGCTGGACATTTTGAAGCCCATGGGACATCAACTATGTGATTTGGGCTTTAAGAGATCCTGCCTCATTTGTGCCATCATATGGTACTTTTGCCTACATGCTTTTGGGAGAATTCCCTTTAGTACAGACTTATCAGTGTAGAAAAGTCTATGATTTTGCTAAGTAGCTGTCTTCTATGTAATTGTACTTGTATGTTCTGGCCAGAACTGTTACTCATTTTGCAACTGATTAAATTACTTTGACATCACTACTATTTAGCGCCGAGGACATCCTTTTCCTGTACACTTGTTTAGGGACAGGGGTTTCCCTATTTCCCTCTGGCAGCTCTCACCAACACACTAGGAGCACTGTACCCTACTCCAATTTTCTAATGCACTGGGAATTTCAGGGAGAGAGAGAGAGGATACATTCTACCTCTGGGAATGGGATTACCTGGTAACAAATCAATTGGACAGTCCCAAGGGCGATGCTTGGGAAGAATCGAAGAGGCTGATTTGTAGAAGACGTCCCAAAGGAGATATAGGGAGCAGGGATCTCCAGTTGTGGGGAGAGCACTTGACAAGATATAGAGTAAGTATTCCGCTTCTCTCGAAACATCGGGGACCCCAGGAAGTGACCTGTGCAGAACTCCAATCAAACTGAGGTGCATGCAATCTGAGCCATGGGAGACCCAGGATGACGGAATTAATGAACTGGGGTAATACAAAGAATTCAATCCATTCCAAATGCAAGACCCTTACCGTCAGCCAAACAGGAGAAGTAACCTGCCATCCACGACAGTAAGAAACAATGGCTGAGGCAAATCTTTGGAAGGTGTGGATCACTGATAAATAACTTTTGGTATAAATTTATATAAAGGAATTAGCGCAGGGTGCTTATTTATATAATTTCATGTGCGCTTATATTTTATATTGTGTATATTGTGAGATAGGAAATCGTTATTTCTGAGACCAGGGTAGAAATTTATTTTTTTTGTTTTAACTGTACTAAAGGATATGCCTTATTTCTGATGTATATATCTGATACAATAGAGTTTGTGGATGGAGGTCTTTTGTGTATTGGGATGTGTTTTGTATGGAAGTGTCATTGTTTGGGATTTGTAAGGTTGCTAGTGGAAACTTCCAATTAGGCATGAGGAGAGAGTCTGATTGCAGGAATTGCTAACTTAGCTTTGGGATAAAGTGTCAAATGCCTGCTTTGGCCAAAGACCCAGCAGAGGGTCATCACTGTGTAGCCTTTTGTCCAGAGTGAATTTCATAGATAAGCGTAAATATTGTTAGTTTTGCAATGCATGAAAATCCATGTTTGTGTAAATAGGCTACATCCTGATGCTAAAAATAGCCTGTGTCTGAACTGTATAAAAGGCACTAGTTTGTATTTGAAACTTGTTCTTTCTGATTTCATCTGACCTGAACGCTGGTACCTTCAATCAGTGTTTGCGCAAATAAACATGACTTGCTTAATAGATCTGCTTGAGAATATCATCCATGCTGAAAATCCTGTGACCTACAGATTAGTCCCAAACTCTAATCCGTTCGCCGGCTGTTTCTGAAGTTTGGACCCAAGCTTTCCGGTACCATTGCTCTGCCTGCTACCCATGCAACCCTGGGCAGTGTGATCGGCCAGGGGAATCCATCCACAGCTTCCCTGATCCATAGTAAGAGTTCAGGAGTACCAGCCCAGGTACACCAGCAATGAGATATGCTAGCAGCGTCAGTTACCCAGCGGAAATGCGGTCCTGGATGCCGGTACAGGAGTCCAGTGGTGGCAGCCTTTGTAAGTCCCTCCTACTGCAGCAAGAGGGCACATTTGGGATAACGAAAAGGAACGGTGGCAAAGTAAGCCCAGATGGTTCCCAGCAACAACAGACAGGGTAGCATAAGCGGTCCATCCTCTCACACATATGTACTGCACTCCACCACTGCCTGTCAGAACATACATATATACTGCACCTCACCACTGACTGCCAGAAAATATATACATTCTGCACCCCACCTCTGTCTGCCAGAACATGCATACATAGTTCACCCCACCTGGTGCATCCTGTCACAGATTTCTGGTGGCACGCGGCGGGATAACCCCAGGCGGCTTTTCGTGCAGCAGTCAGGAGAGCTGATTTATTCAGGAGAGAAATAACTGGAGAATGCACAGGATGTCTAATTAGTATTAAATGACCAAACGCGGACCTTGAGATTGTGCCAAGGAAAGAAGTTGGAAATTTCTTACATAGCGGCAAGGAGCGAAATGAAAAAGGCACTGAGAGCCTGGGATGCGCAGTAAGGGTCAGCAGATGAGGAAGCTGACAGTGACCTCCAGGAGACATTAACGTCACACCCAGAGGTACCTGTAGTAACATCTCAGAACACAGCACCTTTTTCTAGCAACAGTCACCTCTCACAGAGTGAACCAGTGATGCAAGTTCAACAGCGTAATGAGGGTAACTTTTCTGTATTAATGCAGCAGCTGGGGTCCCTAGAAGATAAAACAACTGAGGTGGAGCGGTTGCTTATCATCAAGTTGTGGGGCAATCGGTGGGCACCACTTCCTGCAGCAGCCAGTGAACCGTCATCTGCTGCGCCCAGATTGGGATCTCTTCACTTTACCAAATTTGATGACACTGTTGGAGATATTGATGGACATTTGCAGATGTTTGAAATGTCTTGTAGCCTCCATGATTTGCCCAAACAGGAGTGGGTAGACGATCTGGTTCCCATGCTACAAGGACATGCAGTGGAAGCTTGTCACGGAGTGGCCCCAGAAAACTTTGCGGACTACGACGTGGTAAAACGGGCCCACCTTAAATGCTATGTTATTACCCCGGAGGCCTACCAGCAGAGGTTTCAGAACTAGGCTAAAAGCAACCATATCAGCTTTGAGGAAGTTGGCAATAAGATGGATTAATGGATCTGACTCCAAGTCCTGGGAAGAATTAGTGGACTTAATTTGCTGATAGCAATTTCACCGCCATACGCGCCAGGGGTGAAGGAGTGGGTATTGGATCGTAGCCCAGCAACCCCGGAAAAAGCAAACCAGTTGGCGGATCAGTATGTGACAGTGAGGCAACACAGGCAGAAGCGCCAGTTTAACAGCCAACCCCAAAAGACTATACAATCAGGGGGACACCCCTCTTTTACTCATCACCAAAAGCAAGTACCTAACCCTTCGGGTACACCTCGCCAGCCACTGCCCCAACCTGTCCCTGGGAGTTAAGAGAGACCATCGGAGCCCAGACTGGAGAGAAAGTTTTACAAGTGTGGGAAAATCGGTCATTTAAGAATGGACTGTCCCACAGCCCCAGCACCCCAGAGTTGTACCACTAATCTGAGTCCTGGGGCCCAGTTAACTTGCTTAACTGGCAAAGGTGAGCCATTAGAGACTGTTTCCACCCATGTCAGCCCAATGGAGTGTGGCGTGTTTGAAGGTGACTCAGCGGAGAGTCACCTGTGTGTTCAAAAGACCCTTCAAAAACATATGGAGAAACCTGCAGCCAGTCCAAATGGGACCCCTGCAGGGTGAAGGACTTAAAGACTCAGGAGACTCAATTACTGTTGTGAGTCCCCATCTTATTCATCCTGCTGCAGTATTGCAGGGTCGCACTGCCAAAGTTACTGTGGCAGATGGACTGGAAAAGAAAGTGCCTGTCGCAAGAGTGTTTCTGGATTGGGGAGATGGCCAGGAGTTGCGAGATGTTGCCATTATGGATGGCCTCCCAACTGATGTGATTTTGGGCAACGATGTTGGGGGTGGAATTGTGACCACATTTCTCAACACTATCACCCGAAACCAAGCTGTTAAGCTATAGTCTTCGGGATCTACACCTGCACAGCTCAGCCCAGAGGAAAAGACCACAGCTGCTAGAAAACAGACATCACCAGCATCCACAGCTTCAGCCAGCATAGAGGAAAAGACTGCATCTGCTATTTCTTCAGGAAACAGCCAGCCCTTAGCCTCTGGAAAGACTACCTCCCCTAGCAATGCAGAGGATGTTGTCTCTTGCCAACCTTATCTTGTGGGGGTGTCTGGTGATGCTCCTGTCCCTAGCAGTATGCCAGCTTCAGTTGTGAATATAAGTGAACACAGTGACACCCAATTGACTGACCCTACTTTGACCCTACTTACCTTAGTCACCCCAACATAGACCCTCCTGCAGCATATCCTGACTTAGACGGTAGTCAGGGCCACAGGGAAGAGTTCAGGGCACCACAACTCTCTGATCCTTTACTGGAAGGCATCAGGCTCAAGGCTGGCGGCAGCCTTCCAGCGATGGAGGTAGGGAGTGTGACCTGGTGTAAAAAGTTATTGTACCGCATAGCTAGCAAGATAAATGGGAATAAACCAGTCTGGGAACAAGTTCAACTGGTGGTACCACATGGCTTTCGCGACAACTAATGTCAGTTGCCCATGAAATCTCTATGGCGGCACACCAGAGCAGAGACCAAACAATGAAGCGCCTGACAAAGATCTTTTTCTGGCCTGGAATGTCTGATGACATCCTGGTGTACTGTAAGTCCTGTGATGTGTGTCAGCATCTCGGGTGCCCCAGTGTTTGTGCTCCCCTACTATGTCCACAGCGAGTGGCTGTGGACATAGTAGGTCCCCTGCCTGTGCCCATGTCTGACACCTACCCCTTGCCCTGTACTAACGTTTCTGTAGATGAGTTAGACAGAGTTTAGTGTTACCTAGAAGACATTTCCAATCTCAGTAAGATTTGGGAAGATAATCTGGATCAAATAGGGCTGGTGTTAGGGAAGATTGGGGGGGCATGTCTGAATGTTCAGGCAGAGAAGTGCCAGATGGGAATGTCAGAGGTACAGTACCTGGGTGATCGTGTGGGGGGGGGAGGAAGGGTTAGTTCAGAACCAGATAAAGTAGAAACAATCTGAGACTGGTCCCAGCCCATGACCCAGTTACATGTACTAGCATTCATAACGACTGCAGGGGACTACAGACCTTCTGTCCCAGACTTTAGTACTGTCGTGAAACCCCTGACAAGTCTCACTAAGAATAAACTATCCAAATTAGTTGACTGGACACCTGCTTGTGAGCTGGCATTTCAGTCATTAAAGGAAGCCCTGGTTCATGCTCCAGTACTGTTGGCGCCTAATTATGGTAAGGACTTTATTGTGCAAACTGACGCGTCACAGTATGGACTGGGAGCAGTACTTAGCCAGGTGGGGCCAGATGGGCAGTAGCACCCTGTGACCTATTTGAGCAGAAAACTGCTGAACCGGGAGGTGGGGTATGCAACAATTGAGAAGGAATGTTTCGCCATTGTGTGGGCAGTGAAAAAGCGACAACCTTTTTTGTATCAACGACATTTTACTGTGGTGACTGATCATAATCCTTTAAAGTGGCTGCAACACACCTCAGAGGAAAATGGGCATTTGTTGCATTTGAGCCTTGCACTTCAAATTTATTTTACAAGCAATGAAAGGCTCACAGCAATGATGATGGACTGTCTTGGCAGGAAAAGCCGGATCCTCCAGATCACCTCCGGTAACCCTAGGATACTGCGGGCCAGGAGCCAAATAGTCAGACATGGCACGATGGTTGCCGCATGGAAAAGGGGGGGAGGGAGTGTGACTGGATCACTGATAAATAACTTTTGGTATAAATTTATTTAAAGCAAATAGCGCAGGGTGCTTATTTATATAATTGCACATGCACTTATTTTTGATATTGTGTATATTGTGAGCTAAGAAATCGTTATTTATGAGACCAGGGTAGAAATTCGTTTTTTTCTGTTTTAACTTTACTAAATGATATGCCTATTTCTGATGTATATATCTGATACATTAGGCCTTTGTGGATGGAGGTCTTTTGTGTATTGGGATGTGTTTTGTATAGAAGTGTCACTGGGAGGGAGTCTGATTGCAGGAATTGCTAACTAAGTTTTGTGATGAAGTGTCAAATGTCTTCTCTGGCCAAAGGCCCGGCAGGGGGTCGTTACTGTGTGGCATTTTGTCCAGAGTGAATTTCATGTTCTTTCTGGTTTCATCTGACCTGAACGCTGGTACCTTCAACCAGTGTTTGAGCAAATAAACAAGACTTGCTTCATAGACCTGCTTGAAAATATCTTCCATGCTGAAAATCCTGTTACCTACAGATTAGTCCCAAACTCTAATCCGTTCGCCGTCTGTTTCTGAGGTTTGGACAGACGCTTTCAGGTACCATCGCTCTGCCTGCTACCCATGCAGCCCTGGTCAGTGTGATAGGCCAGGGGTATCCATCCACAGCTTCTCTGTTCCATAGTAAGAGTTCAGGAGTACCAGCCCAGGTACACCAGCAACGAGACATGCTAGCAGCATCAATTACCCAGAAGAAACCCGATCCTGGATGCCGGTATAGGAGTCCAGTGTTGCAGCATTTGTAAGCCCCTCCTACTGCTGCAAGAAGGCACATTTGGGATAATGAAAGGGAACTGTGGCAAAGTAAGCCCAGCCAGTTCCCAGCAACATCAGACAGGGTGGCATAGACGGTCCATACTGTCACAGTAGGTATTTGGAGTTGTGATGCCAAGGTAGCAGAGATGAAATTTCCGACAGCGCCGGAGTCAACAAAAGTCACTAGTGGGCCACCAGGAGTGTCCAGAGAAATTGATATCAGAAAATCTGGTTTCAAGGTGGAATAGGGAGTGGAAACTCTGACTCCTAGAATGGCCTCTCTGTCATCAACTAGGACAAAGCGTTTCCTGGCCGTTTAGGACAGGAGGCTAATAGATGACCAGCTCCCCACAATATAGACAGAGGTTCTGTTTTAACCTTTTCTCCCTTTCCTCAGGGGACAGTCGGGATCGTCCGATCTGCATGGGTTCATCCAAAGAAACCTGATACGGGTTCTGGAAACGAGGAGCAAGATGGGGAACAAAGCGACTGCCAGAAGCTCTCTCTTGGGATCGTTCCTGGAAGCAAAGATCATTCCTAATACATAGGGAAAAAAGGGTGTCAAGGTCTGTAGGGAGTTTGCGGCACACCAATTCATCTTTAATATGATCAGAAAGCCCCTGCCAGAATGTTGCCACAAGTGCCTCAATGATCTACTTGAACTCGGAAACCAGGGTGCGTAACTGATCCGTATATTGTCCGACAGTTTTGTCACCTTGGCGTAGAGATACTAAGCTGGCGGCTGAGGATGAAACCCGACCATTTTCATGAAATATCTTTCAAAACGCTGTGGTGAAAGATGAGACGTTCAGTACAAGGAGATCATCACATTCCCATAAGGGACAGACCCATGCCTGGGCTTGTCCGGAGATTAGCGAGGTGATGAAAGCAACCTTAGACCATTGGAGGAAAAATATCTGGAGTTACATTCAAAGTGAATTGAACATTGGTTCAAAATCCCCTGCATCTTTTAGCGTCTCCATCAAACTTCTCTGATGTTGGGAGCCGCAAAGAGGAGTATGAGACTGTCGCAGAAGCAAAAGAAAGACCAGCCCAGGAAGAGTTGTCGACAGCAACATGGAAAGTAGGCGAGTTTGGGGTTCGCTGCAGAGACGTGCTGGTCGTGGCCCTCCCAGATAGCTACCAGCGAAGTGTAGGTGAACAAGAGTAGTTGTGGAGTCCAAGGCCAAAGCGAACAAGCAATACATGTACCGAAGGAGCAGGCAGGACGGAGTCAGAACGTCAAAGGTCAATACCCTGGAAACCAGTATGAGTTCAGAGTGAGATCCAAAGAGTAGTGAGAAAGAACTGTGTCAGAATCGAAGAAGACAGGTATATGCAGGAGGCAAACTCTGGCACCAAATCCAGGTTTAAATAGATAATAGTGGGCTATCATTGGTGGACGTGGGATCAGTGGTCAAAGCAGCGGCCCGCCAACAGGAAGATCTGCGAGCGTCTCCGTCTCCTACCAACGGAGACTTAATGTTCGGGCGCATGCGCACAAACTTCCATCCGAGAACCTGAAGGGGGGAGCGTGAGGAGCAGAGAAGGCGGCCATCCCTGGCACCTAATGTGTGTTCGGGGACGGCGCCTGACACCTTGTAACTGGACTGGAAACAGAATGCTGAAACCGGAATCCTGGAAGTGGATTACTGTAACTGATCTGGAACAGGAATGATTCTGGAACCGGAATGTAACCAGAATGATACTGGAACCGGTGTGCTGGAGCCGGAATGCAGACTGTACTGTCTGAGCTGGATTAATAGCAAGACTGTTAGCAAGATAGATAGCAAGACTGCTGCGAACCAGGTTGGCGTCTGAAATACAACATTGCACTGACAACTGGTAAGTGCTCCGGGAAGTCCTTTTATGCTGATAGTTGTTTCCTGATTGGAGACTACAGCCAGCTGGGCTAAAGCAGCACTCTGAGTTGCTGGGATGGATCAGATGACTAAGTCCAAGATGGCAGCTTCCATGAACTGGTTTTGAAGGGAAACCTGGAATGGAGTCTGTTATTACCTGATTGGCTGAGAAGAATCATGTGACTGAATCTAAAAAGGCCACGCTCATACTCTGATTCTGGAGGGATCTCTGGAGTGGAGACAGACTGGGCAACATCTTACAGAGAGGTCTGAAACCAGCAGAGCCTGAGGACCACAGGGACAACTTGGAAAGGCAGCGAAAAGGTAAGTGAAAGGACCTGAAAGTCTGGTTTTTGACAATAGGTCTATATTTGGATAATAGAAACAGCTAGCTTAATTTTTATGTTACAATACAAATTATTTTATGTCTGCAACGAGAAGAGTAAAAAAAAATATTTACATTACAAAAATGTAAGAATAACATTACATTACTCAATATTTCATATTTCACTATATGGTGTAAAAAATAGTATAATATTAATTTCACACAATAAAGATCCCTAAAACTGCCAGCCATTCACTTTCCATAGCGGACTTCTAAATTCCTACTTTAAGTGACAATGCAAGCTTCAGATGAACTTCTGCTCAGGAACTGCTTCATTTGGGTTGTCTGAATCATAATACCTTTGAGTGAAGAAGATATTGGGCAATAGCTGTGCTTTTCAGCAGTAGAAGAGCAGCATGTGTGAAGAAAGCAAGCATCAGCTTTGGCAGCAACTTACATTGCCGCATAGAATAAGGTAGGTTTCGGGGAAGGGGTCTTCAAAGTAAGTGTGTTGGGAGGCTGGGAAAATGATTTTAATGTAACGCAGGTAGGGATGTGAACTTAATGGTAGGGTGTGGGTTGGGGATAAACATTTAACGATGAGGAGGTTTAAAGGCTTTTAATTGAACATGGGGCTGAGTTTGTGGAGAAGGGCCATAAATAAAATGTGAATTCTAGTTTCTTAGATTTTAGGCTGTTTGTGGGGGAATGGGTTTACTTCTTTCTTTATTTCTTATATATATATATTTATGTTACATATTCCTCTTCATTGAGTGAGTACAGGGACATAATGTAAAATTATAGGTTGTGCAACTACATATTATATATTTAGTCATTAACTAGTAATTACAAGGTAAGAAATTGTACCCTTTGCTGTTGCATGAAGTCATTAAATAGACACCTACTCTATATATATATATGCAAGTTAACACAGTATAGAAATACTGCTCAGCAAACAGAACAATATTAACCACATGGCATTTTTTCGCATGAATACTTCCATCACTACACTTAAAGCAATTTATCTGAATGCTGAAATCATCCCACTGCTTGTTTGGCTGAGATTAAGTAGTGAAATATAAACTTTCATATGGTATTCAGAATGTTCAGGGTTTTTTGTGTTGTGCTGTTAATTCTAATGCTTCCGTTTACAGTTGGTCAACTTAAAACTTCTCAATGCGTTTTGGGATTTCCTTATTCAGAGAGCTATTATCAAGAAGGTGACCTGACTATTGGAGGAGTTCTAACTTTTCATACAGGGGCGCAAGAATGGAATCAAATAGATTTTAAAGAAGTGCCTTCTGACTTCAACTCATCTTGTATTGTGTGAGTAGTTCATTTGTATTTTAAACAATCTTTATTTATTTTAAATTGTGTGAAAATTACTGAAACCTTTTCTCAATAGTATCTTTCAAGGTATGTTAAACACAGAATTAGTGTGAAAGTGCAGTATTTTCTCAGGCCTCAACACATCAGTATGTATTCTTGTCTAAACTGCAGTTTCACTGTACCACCTGTGTTTTAAACGCATCAAGCAGAAGTCTATTCAATTTAAGAAATTCCCAGGTCTTACTAAGAGATTAAATTGTGGGTTTTTTAAAATCCCTTTTAAAGTGTTGAGTGTTAAATGACTCAAAGATGCTTTAATTGCACATATATTTTTTCATTTATGACAAAGGGAGGCATTGCTAGGGAAAATAAATTAAGCAGGGAGACAGGATGGGAGGATGTCTGTCTGCATATAGCCTACAGCTAGCAGGGATCTCCTTTAACTCATAGAAGGTATTTCAATTTGCAGCAGTTGGAATCTGTGCTTTAAATGTGGCGTGATAAGCACCTTTGTCACAGCAACTGAGCATAGAACCATAGCAATCGATGTACTATAAGGCACAGGACAAATGAGACGGCATAGGTCAGAGCTGCAGATGACAGTAAATGAAGCTCAGATAATGTTATCAGGGTTAAAGGTACCTGGCTATATAATCACCAGACACAATAAAATCATAATACAACTGACTTATTTTTATTTTTTTAAAAAAAGAATGTCGGGATGACATCTAGCTCACTCATATTTTTTCAATTTAGCAGAATAGTTTTCCTTGTTATTTATTTGTATTTCTGCTTTGGTGATTTTATGCTTAACAATTTTAGTAATCAACCTACTGACAAAGTATTGTATTTTCAAATAAATCATTATAAACAAAAATAATTTCTTACTTGTAGTAGTGAAGTTCTATTTACTTAAAATTATACAGCTCTATGAATAGAAATATTTATATGAAGATGTTAGTTTTCAGGCATTGGTACTCGTAAAGGTAAATGTTTTGCTTGAAATAATAAAATTAGCTCAGTCATGTCGTTAAGTTAGGTATGTTCTGAAAATAAACTAATTGTCACCAGGTTTATTTCACAATATTAGCACCCTCAAATGAATTAAACATGTTTCCCTTATTTAGTATGTGTAGTTTATAAAAAAAAATATTAAAAAGATTGTCCCTTTCACAATTGATCCACATAGTGTCTATTTTTTTTACATTGTAATCAATAATTTACATGCAACTAATATGATTTTATTAAAACAATTTTTTAGAATTTATGCATTCTTAAAACACATTTTTTAATGTATGTAGAAAATGCCTTGTAAAAAAAGTCACTGTTAACAGTGAATTCTAGAGTCATTGTTTTTACTGGACTGCTTCTGATCTAATTATTGCTGTATTCATTTGGAAACTCAGTGTATTATATAGAATAATATAACATAGAAAATAGAATTTGACAGCAGAAAAGATCCTAGAGATCCATCTAGTCTGCCCTTTTTTTATATTTGTTTATTTTCTGAGTGTTTTTATTTATTTAATATTTAGATTTGTTTGTCCCATATGTGTATAGAATGTTTGTTCCAGGCATTTTTACATTTCATAAATCATTTCACGCCAACGAATTGCAACATGTGTTATTTATTTTCTAATTTTTTAAATAGAATCCATATATTATGTTTTATTTTCAAATCTTTATGATTTAAATAATCACCACTTATTCATTAATAGCTAGCAAGCTCATCTATTATAATAGCCTTTTCAGGATATACAGTTTCTTCCTCCTGTTCACCGCTCCTGAAATAGTAATATATTTGTATCTTTAATACCAGGGACTGATTAAGGGTTCAGCCCACCCTAGGCTAATACGCTCATAGTGCCCCTTCACCTTCCACAACAGGCTAATATGTGATAGGTAAAAATGATCCAATCCTTAATTTAAAATCTGGTTTCTTTCAACCCCACACCCCACCACCATACATGTTTATGTTCCCATGTTTTCAAAACTCCGCTCCACTTAGTATTTTAAGAATGTCATGGCAATCTGTGTTGCTTATTGTGTTTTCATTAAAATCAGAACTGTATAGCAGAATGAAGGCATCAAATATTGTTACTGTCTCTCCTATTCACTTATCCTTATGTACTTTCCCTAGGATATTTAATTGTCTTCAGCCCTTACCATGACAATATGTCATTTTTTTGTTACTTTAGATAACAACTATTTTCTTAAATTTTCATACCTCTCCCTCTCACAATTTTGTACTTCCAAAAATATTGCGCCTCCTCCCACAAACGCCTCTCGCCCTAGGCTGCAGCCTAGTCAGCCTATTCCATAATCTGGCCCTGTTTAATACTGTAGTGCATATCTGACCCATTTTACATTATGAAGAGGGGCTGCAGAGCTAAAAGTAGTTATTTATTTAGTCTACAATTTCTGTCTCTTTCAACATATCCACCACTTTAGTGTTTACCAGTTTATCACCTTTTTATTCCTCCTTTTGCATTTTAACAAGTTTTTAGTGTAATTAATCTCTTTAAAACTTCCTTTATATACTGTGTATCCTCCTTTTATTGGGTCTATATTTTGTATATGCAGTTTTCGTAGCTGCCACTTTATTTTAGAACCATTGTGCATTTATCTTCCTTTTTCTTTTACAAATATATTTGACACAAAGTTTTGTTGAATACAATATTATATCCAATGACATTCATATTCTTATTATATTCATATTCTAATGCATTACACTGTTCCTGCACTAAACCTATCATTCATCACACTGGCAGAGATTCAGATAAATGAGATCTCATATTCCCTACTATAAACTGTAAAGTAAATTAGACATCACTTCTGAGTTCCAGGCTACAAAAGCATTTGATCTGCCACTTGTGTTTTTTTTATATGATAATAGAGCCATTCTGTGATCTCAAATATATAATTTACAGTTATAGGTGTATTCTTACACTGATAAAATATACCCTGTTTATAAGAATGGTTATTTATCATTGTTTTGTTTAAATGTGCTTGAATATAAACAGAATAGAGTCATTTTAATAAAGGGACAAATGTTGTGTTTGCCTGGGTAGAAAATGCCATATAAAAACTTCTCCCAAAGGTCCCCAGTTTTCTTAAAATAGAAATACTTTGTTTCAAAGCAGAATTGTTTCTCCTCCGAACATCGCAGCTGTGCACTTTTTCCGGTACTACGGTAGAAATATCTGCTCATTTTTCCTCTCATGTCTATGAGGCGAGAGATAAGTGCCCGGAGATTTCTGTCAAAATCTCCACCACAAATTGTCTCCGGAATGTCCACGAGACAATTCATGGTTAATTGAATTCCCCCCATGGAATAGATAAAGGTTTAGTTGCCCATGTTTTTATTATTTTGCATAGTCTTATATATTGCTAAATAAGATCTGAATATACGCAAAATGAAACTCAAATACACAACTCAAAGTCAAAACAAGATGCTAAAATAAATTGTTGCCTGTTCAAGCTTATATGGCGATACGTTAAAGTATTTTTAAACTTTTTCTAACGTGAACAGCGAACATTACTGTGCTTGATCTTAAAGTTCAATTCTGAAGTTCAAGTTCACGTGGAAAACTGTAGAAAGTGCTACAAATAGACCTTTGACATTGAACCTGTTTGAAGTTGCTTATATCCAGTATCAGTGATCAAACAAACACAGAGTAGTGAATAGCCGTGTGCCAAAAATATAATATAATGGGGCTTATCTGATGCAAAAATGGATTTCAAAATGCAAGAACTCCTCTGCAGCTTTAAAGTATTAGATGGCTGGATCCATGGTGAAAGCTAAAAACTCCACAAGATAGAACAAAATAGAGTAATATGTTCTGTCGGCCAACTTACCTGTGAAATCCCTTTTCCTTGCAGCCTGCTGGGAATCTTCCTTTTGGCCAGAGTATATTTCCGTGTTAAGACATCATCGCTGATAAGAGTCACAGATAAGCTTCAATTATACTGTTTTATTATATGGGCATTTGAATGTCTGAGTTTGTCTTCTTATATCTATTAAAGTGTACTTGGATTTTTACTGTCAGTTTTACTTTCATTAATTCTATATGTTTAAGTAAAGAATTTATATGGTACGCGTATCTATGCGGATAACTATAAGTCTGGTACTTTTCAAGAGCGTATTACTCTATTTTCTTGTTTCTAAGTTTGGCAATTCGATTTTCTGTTTTATGTTTTAGGTATTGCACTTTCAAAGAGGTGCTTAAGGACAATATGTAGCCTTACTGTATGTTTTATTTTGATGTATATATTTATGGTTTGATCAGATCACAAATCACTTTGAGTTGTCACTTAGCACCTAGAGCTTATTTTTTTAGCTAATTATGATCAAACCTTTTGAATTTAGCTCAATATATTTATTGTATGTAACATTCTAGAATCAATCACAATTTTTCGAAATTTGGAACCAACTCGATTAATTGGTTTGAGAAGTCAAATTCAAGTATGTCTGTAGTCAGATGCACCTTAGATACATAGGGCCTTAAAATAGGGAAAGGCAAATCAGAATGCAAGTTGCCCATAAGTTGCAATTTGTTTTAAAAAAAAAGCATAAAACATACACCCATATCCAAATTCAGACATATCTGGGAATACGTTCTGATATGAATACAGTAGTACATAACTTAGGAGGTGTAAATCGCACATGAGAGTAATTGTGATTTTTGGGATCTGGTATTGTGTCTTGGAGCAATTGCACTTTCTTCCATACATGTGTATCTAATCTGAAGCATAATAACATGCATGCATTTCATTAATTGGTGTTATTAATCCTAAAACACTGATGTTTTGATGTTTCCTGACAATTAAATAATATTAACCTTTCACTGCATTAGCTCATCAACCGACACTATTCTATGCTAACAATAACCACTTTATCCCATCCTTCACTAGGAAATATCTCAATATTACACATTAGCTTTTAGAAAATAAAACGCAAATGTTTTTTTTAGAACATACTTCTTTTATACCAAAAAAAGTAAACTCAAACAAATTTGAAAGAAAAAAACAATATTTTTTTGAACTAGTTCAAAATTTAGACATTTTGTATTTATTTATTTTTGAAATGTGCACAGGGGTGTTGATTGTGCACCTGCCAAAACACCCAAAAACATTAAAATACTACATTTAAACATCATAATATTTCAAGCCCTGGGGGTAAATGTATGAACGTGCGGGTTCTTCAACACCCGCGTGTTCAGCGTGTTCGGCGATTAAATTTCAAGCGGTGCTGCATTGTAAAGGGAAGTTTCCCTTTACAATGCAGCGCCGCTTGAAATTTAATCGCCGAACACGCCCTTTACAATGCAGCGCCGCTTGAAATTTAATCGCCGAACACGCTGAACACGCGGGTGTTGAAGAACCCGCACGTTCATACATTTACCCCCTGGTGTTCAGAGATGCTCCATTGACATAAATAATTCTAAAGATTCATCTTATTGTTAACAAAGTACTAGAGAGATGATTGCTGTCGAAGTAATAATTAACGAAAAAACCCTATATTACCAACTAGTTCAATAGAATGAACTTGAATTTTATGTGTCTGTACTTTTAAGAGAATGGAAAAACACGTATTGCACAATAGAGAAAAACAACAATAAACATGTTTTTAGTAAAATTTCATTATCTCACAATGGCCGGACAAGGCCAAGGACATTGTTGCCTAAAAATAAGGTCAAGAAGATCCTTCCAAGACACCTCTCCAAGAACATGTCACTTTAATGAAGATTAATGATAGAGACTTAGGGCTAGATTTACTAACAGGCGTGTTTGTAAAACCGCCGACTTTCAGCGGGTTTGCCGGCGGTTTAGCCATCGCCAGATTTTCAAACGGGTAGAAATGAATTTTTCAAAGCCGCCTCTTTAGAAACTGCCATGACGGTTTCAACAAAGTTGAACATGCAAACAGCCGGATTTACTATTAGGCGGTTTGTAAAACCGCCGGGAAAGCGCCATTCAAACGACCAAAATGAAAGAGCTGCTTGTGAGCGGCGAGATTGCTCAAACAGCATGTTATTTTGCCATTCAGAACAGAAGAGAAAGGGCCATTTCATGTCCAATGATTGCTCCTTTAGGATTGTATATGGGAAATGGGCAAAGTGTCATGTAATTTCAGGGTTGTGTTCAAATATTTTATTTTTCACCCTGTATGACTGCATCGTAATTTCTGATTTCAACATTTAACAAATTTTGTTTCCTTTGAACAAATCCACAATAATAGTGGTGCTTTAAAAAAATCAGGATGCACAGTGTGTCATTACATAGTTAACCCTTAATTTAATGTTAATGCAATCCAAATGTGACAAAAACAAAAAGGTGTTTCTGGCTGAAGAGATCACAGTCTAGTGGCCAGCAGTTAATCATGATGCTTACAAAAAGGGCCCCTCATTATTATTTCAGGTGTGGGTTTGTTGGAGAATGGCTTTTGCAGGGAATGTGGTGCATTCTTGCCAGTGTATGTTTGCAGCTTTTTATTTGATGGAGGCAGAAAGGCGGCAGGAGGAGGAGGGTGGACAACAGTTGCCATCTGTTCCGCGTACCCTGCGCAGACCGCGTAATAATGTAATAATTAGATACAATGATAATAGACTGTATATTTGGTGTTTTGTGTTTATTTGCAATTGCATGTTCTCTAATTGCAGTCATTCATCTATACAATTACTTCTTCCTTTTATGAAGGATGATTTTAATGAGAAAAGGGTTATGCAAGATCAGTCATTTACCTGGGAAATTATTTCCTTTCTTTATATAGTATACTGAACTACCGATATTATTATCAGCGATAAACCAGATTTGGCTATATGCTGATCTTTTTCTGACAGTAGGATGAACAATTCCTCTGTATTGTTATACAAGTATCTGTCTAAATCGAAGTATTTGTGGGTAGAGTAGGGGTGTATAATACAGTTGAAAGTAAGATAAGATGACTATCATAAGCTGTATCAGAATTACGTCATAATTCTCCGTTAAGATAATTGAAGTTTTGCAATTTTATTGCATAAAGGTTTTTTACAAATAAGGTTATTTACAGCGATTGCAAAACAATATTATTATTTATTATTATCATTATCTTTTAAATGTTATATTGTATAATCTGAATGATCTGAACAAAAGATATTAAGAGGTCTCGATTTGAAAATTAGTGTCTTTCCTCTTTAAGACTAAGAAATACCCTAATTAGGGATCTATCTAAACCTGAGGACTGAGGAAATAATGATGGCTATGAAAAAGTCCTCACTGTGAGGATGAAACGCGTCGCCTGCCTATTTACCATAGGACCACTCAGATACCCTAATTAGAATTTGTCTCTCTTTATCGGTAATCCAGACCAGTTACTATTGGACACATTAACAAGAACAATCTCCGAATACAAGAGCGGAACATTACTTTAGTTACATTGTAACTATCCGGACAGCTGAGAGGTGCGCACCTCGCTACAACAGAGAATTTCGGCTGCAGAGACGCTGAGACCGAGGCAGGAATCTTTTCTATGTGGACATTCTGAACTGCAAGTATATTGCTATTATCCACCTCCTAATGATTATATTATACTATTGGAGTTATATGTTCCTAAAGAAAACTATCGGTCATCATCTTGGCAAAAGGATACTATTATCTACGGATCGGACATTCGATCCTTTTCACGGTCCAAGAGACATTATCTGGGTGTAACGCTATATATGTTCTAAATACACAAGTGGTCACTAAGGTTTACTATTATAATTGATATTGAGTTTTTACTCATTGCAAATTATTTTATACTATTTGATACTGGTGATTATATGCATTAGGTTTTATCAGGACAAATAAACATTGGTTTTTATATTTATTCCTGTACAGATCTTTTTGCAATCGCTGTGGATACTATATCCAATTAAGACTCTGATTGGATATCCCTTGTTTTATTTGATGCCTTGGTTGCCTTCTATTTGCGCTGTCATATTCATATTGTATATATGCATACATACATACTCCACCCCACCATTGCCTGCCAGAACATACTTTCATACATGTTGCAGCCCACCACTGCCTGCCAGGACATGCATACATGCTGCACTCCAAAACTGCCAGCCAGGACATACATACTGCACCCCACCACTGCCTGCCAGAACATACATACTGCACCACACCACTGCCTGCCAGAACATACATACTGCACCACACCACTGCCTGCCAGAACATACATACTGCACCACACCACTGCCTGCTAGAACATACATACTGCACCACACCACTGCCTGCTAGAACATACATACTGCACCACACCACTGCCTGCTAGAACATACTTACATAAATGTTGCACCCCACCACTGCCTTTCAAGACATGCGTACATGCTGCACCCCACCTCTGCCTGCCAGAAAATACATATATACATGCACACACACTGAACCTCAACACTGCCACTCAGGACATACGTACATATATTCTGCACCACACCACTAACTGCCAGTACATACATACATACACACATACATACTGCACCCCACCCAGGGGCGGATCTAGAATTTTTTTCTACCCGGGGCGATGTAGGGGGGGGGGGGGGGGGGGATTTAAGCCACGCCCCCTTTCTAACTTCTAAGGCTGCCGGCGGCTGCACAGTATGTGTAGGTCTGTTCGGCAGTGATAATGTGCTGTCCCGCTGCTCTGATTGTGTTTAAAACACAATCAGAGCAGCCGGGCAACACATTATCACTGCCGAACGGACCTGCACAGTGTGCAGCCGCCGGCAGCAAGCCCCTGCTAGGGGGGACGATCGCCCCCCCCCCCTGGATCCGCCACTGACCCCACCACTGCCTGCCAGAATATACATACATACTGCACCCCACCACTGTCTGCCAGAATATACATACATGCATGCTGCACCTCAAAATGACCTATCAGACTATACATACATACTGCACCCCACCACTGCCTGCCAGACCATACATACATACTTCCTGCACTCCACCACTGTCTGCCAGAATATACATACACACAGACTGCACCCCAACACTGCCTGCCAGAACATGCATACATGGACACATGCTGCCAGAATATGCATACATACATGCTGCACCTCAACACGGCCTAGCAGACTATACATACATGCTGCACCCCTCCACTGCCTGCCAGAACATATATGCATACTGCACCACTCAGTGTAGCACATAAGATATAGTTGTGGGTATACAGTTTAGCATGTAAGAGAAAAGCGATATATAGGGTGACACATAACATGGATAGTCATCCAAGAGAGGTGGTAGAGTTTACTATAATAGAGTAACACTCTTGTTTATTAGGGATGAAAAAATATTGGAAACTAGATAGGCTAAGTCAGCGGTTCCCAAACTTTTGCAGTTCGCGCCACCCTTAGAGTCTCCATAATTTTTTCAAGGCACCCCTCCAAAATAATTACCGAGCAGTCCTGTTTTAGAAGTAGTAGGATCAAAAAACGTAATAAGTATTTAGGTGAAGACAGAAATACTTATTTAGTTGTATGCAAAAATAGTACACATAAGTCCAAGGGAAAATAATATTTTTATATATGTTTTTCAATTATATTTCTGTCAAAGAATAATTGACAACTAACTCCCACTGTGCCCTCCTTCATCTCTACACACTCTACCCCTTCTGCATCCAGTCACTCTCCCTCCTCTGCATCTACTCACTCTGCCTCCTCTGCATCTACTCACTCTGCATCCACTCACTCTGCCCCCTCTGCATCTACTCACTCTGCATCCACTCACTCTGCCCCCTCTGCATCCAGTCACGCTGCCCCCTCTGTATCCAGTCACTCTGCCCCCTCTGCATCCAGTCACGCTGCCCCCTCTGCCCTCTCTCACGCTGCCCCCTCTGCATCCAGTCACGCTGCCCCCTCTGCCCTCTCTCACGCTGCCCCCTCTGCCGTGACCAGCCAAAGAAAAAAAAACAAATAAAACTTACCAATCCGCACGGCGCCCGGGACCAAGCATTCTCCTCTCCCCCCGCAGCTGTCAGCTGGTAAGTTTTTTGTTTTTGTTTTTTTCTGGCTTGCCCGCGGCACCCCTGTGACAGCGCCGCGGCACCCCTGGGAGATGCGGCACACACTTTGGGAACCGCTGGGCTAAGTGATTCTTATCTGACGTTAAATTTCTATGTTCATGTTTCTGAATTTGATATCATACATATTTTCACTTTACAAAAAGCTATGAAATTCCATAGACAAAAAACCTTACGGTTTAAAATGTCCAATTAAGGTTCCTTACGCTTACACACCATCTAAACTGTAAGAAAGCCAATGAAACTGTTCCACTCAAACTCCAAAAAGCAATGAAATTACCATGATAAAGTCAGAAGCCTTAATGGACGTGTTCCTTGTGCAATACAGCCATGGTTTGCCATCCCATCCTGTGGTTAGCTGCAGATTCAGCACTATCATATAGTGAGATTGCTGTCACTCACAAAATGGTGGAGCTGCTAATTCACAGATTTGAGTGTTCGCTGGAATACACACATGCAGGTCTATTTCATTTTCTTATTTTAGCTTTATCATAGTTTAGGGCCTGGGTGTCTTAGAAAGAGACATTAAAGCAACTTCATAAAAAAGCAGCGCTACAAAATCCCTACAGAGCATTTCTCCCTCCAAGACTGTGCCTGCTCATAAAATATACCGGCAGAACATAGCTCATCACCAAACAGTATCTGCTCCCGAAAGATCCCTGCAGAGCATCCCTCCACCTAAAACATTCCCTGCAGTTGACAGACCCCTGCAGGGCATCCTTCCACTCAGCATGCTACCCCCTCCTGACAGATCCTTGCAGAGCATTTCTCCCACCAACACTGTACCTACTCCCAGCAGATCCCTCCTCCTGAAAAACAATACTTGCTCCTGACATACACGTGCAGAGCATTCCTCCCTCCATATTACATTTTCTTAGTTAAGCTTGATCGTAGTTTAGGGCCTGGGTGTCTTAGAAAGAGCCAATAAAGCAAATTCATAAAATAGTAGAACTGCAAAATTCCTACAGAGCATTTCTCCCTCCAAAACTGTGCCTGCTCCTAAAAGATACCTGCAGAACATAGCTCATCACCAAACAGTATCTGCACCAGAAAGATCCCTGCAGATCATCCCTTCACTCAACATACTACCCACTCCTGACAGATTCTTGTAGAGCATTCCTCCCTCCAATATTGTGCCCGCTCCTCAAAGATACCTGCAATACATGCCTCCTCACCAAATATGGTCCTGTGGCTGTTAGATCCCTGCATAAAATCTCTCTATGCGTTTGGATTATACAATTGTGCAGTTTGCTTAAATATTTCCCAATAAAGTTTTGTTGGCTTTATGTATCCTTAAAAGTTAGCTTAGTGCTTGTAAAAGAATGTAATGTCAGACATTTGCTTTCATTACCTTGCCACTATATAAATAAATGAGGATGCTGAGAGATGAATGTGGCCTGCACCCCTACTATAATAATTCAAAGATTAGCCACACAATACATTGCCAGAGTATTCATCGGTTGAAAAAGGATGGCTTTCATTACCTTGCCACTATATAAATAAAGAGGATGCTAAGAGATGAATGTGGCCTGCTCCCCTACAAAAATCAGAATAATCATTGCCCCAGGGTAAGCTTCGTTCAACCCCAAGGTAACAGGGACTGCCTGAGGTTTTGCAGCAGAGATGGTTCCTAAGAACTCACTGTGATGCCAGGGCACCCGAGACATTTCACATTACCACAGAGTTCCGGCTAGGGACAGGCAGCCGGGGAGGGTGGCTGTAATTAAATTATTGCTGCCTCTTGAATGGACATGTGCAATGTGCTCTTGGCCCCATTTCTTCTATCTCCGTGCTAATGATTCCTGCTCATGAGCTTTTACTACATTGAGTTATGTCCTGGAGGCATCCAAGTACCTGTGAGTACGTCCCACTCTATGGGAAAGGTAGTTTCTATAGTTGAAGGCCTCTCCTGCTCGTTCTAAAATCTTATGAGAATTACTAGGAAGCCGTAACATTGTAAAGGAGTATATCCTAGGACTAGTGGTGTAATAGCAACTTGACCTTCCACTGTTTGGTTTTGCTATTAGTTGTTAGCATTGCTCTGTTTACCACTATATATGTTTAAATAAAGACTGTAACATTTTGGCAAATTTACATTGGTGTCCCTGTGGTTATTTATTTATTCAATTACAATAATACGTCTTAACATGCAGAGGAAATTTAGAAGCAATGAAAGGGAGATATCAACACTTTTCAGTTTCGAAGCAGAATTTGGCCAACAGTGGTGAAAATTAGCACTAGAGATGTTACAATAAAATGTGTCCCATCTGTATGCTAAAAATACCAATATCCTGTTTGAGCAAATGCATGTCTTCAAGTTACACCATATCCTAAAGAAAAAATTGCATGATAAAATATATATGTATTTTTTTCCAAAATTAAAGATTCTTTGCATGTGAAAACAAGGAAGACACATGCCTCACAGTTAGGGCATTTTTATCACTATTTTTTAGTCTCACAGCTTAAATGATATTTACTGACAAAAAACTTGTTGTCACAAACACGATCCTAACTTCAACGAATTTAGGTGTTTACGGTTTGGAGTTACACACAATTCCAGCACTCAGTCTCTCTCTTATCTATCACACAGGTTATAGATCTGCTGAATTGCCCCCAAAACAGCAATCTCAAACTCCCACACACTTCAGGTTTGCCACCACCTATTAAATAAGGGCAATAGGACCCCAATATACTGTCCAACACTGGCACAAAAGGCTTCTGGCTACCCACAGTTTAGCAAAGCCCACACCAGCAAATCAAAGGGTTAACTCTTCAACACCTCCAGACTGTTACACAAATGCATAAACAAATCACACACCGGCATTCAAAGGGTTAAAATGGTCAAGCTATATTCTTCCTAAAAGGCTAATGTATGTGTTAGAGTAGCAAGGATGCAACTTATCAAATTTATAGATTTAATATACAAAGGTACAGGGCATTCAGATATAAAAACAAATAGATAATAATTGACATACACATAAAATATGCATAACAGTTCTAAAAACAAATGGGAAGAAATACAGAACATATCTCACGTATAATAATTTGTATGCCTGCTGCATAAAGAAAATATGGACAGCCCTTCAGTTAGATTTGTCCCCAAGAGCTGACCCCTTGTCCTTTCACAACACAAGTTTTAAAGCAAAATCAAATGAGACAGCATTCACAAGGGCAGTGTGGATGCTAATGTGGGAGCGGAAATGTCTCCTGGGTGTCAACTAGGGTTTGTTCAAAACAATACTAAAGTTTTGACCTGTCTTCACTTGTCTCAGATATATCCCAGAGACATAACTCCCCCATCAATAAACCAGTCATAAACTCCTGCACATTTAAATATTAAACATGATGGAATTATAACAATATGACATACCTTTCCCAAAGGCATGTGACTGCAGCTGTTCCCTGGTTCCGCTAGTACCTGTAATTCACAACACTGGTGTGTTTTCTGCCCTTCATTATGGAGTGGCATATGAATTTCCCAAAATATGAAATATGAAGGCATTTTCTTTGAAGTTTATTTCTATATACCTGCATAGATAGCCTTTATGGGTTGCCTTGATCAACAAGGATCTCGCCTAGGCACATGGCTTTCCCTAATGTACACCGAGGACCCGATTCATTAAGGATCTTAACTTAAGAAACTTCTTATTTAAGTCTCCTGGACAAAAGCATGTCACAAAGCAAGAGGTGAAAATTTGTTTTCTGTTTTGCACATAAGTTAAATACTGACTGTTTTTTCATGTAGCACACAAATACTTGATAGCGTATTTGTACACTGAAATTTAAAGTTGATATTTGTGTGCTACATGAAAAAACAGTCAGTATTTAACTTATGTGCAAAACAGAAAACTAATTTGCACCCCTTGCATTGTAACATGGTTTTGTCCAGGAGACTTAAATAAGAAGTTTCTTAAGTTAAGATCCTTAATGAATCAGTCCCCTAGTTCTTATTTTGTTTTTACAATACCTATTGAAAGGACGTCTCCTCTAATTAGGAAGTAGAATACATGATCAAAGACAGTGGGTGTCTGTGTTCTGCATATCTTAAGCTGGTTTCCTGACAAATTGTCTGCTCAACCTAATTACCTCCTACTAGGCTAATTGACCAAATGTTTTAAAAAGGAAACAAAACTTTTATCTCAGGGAAAATCATGTTCATTTCTATTTATCAATTTAATTTGGAGCCCTGACATTTAATATTCTATTAGGCCCTCATTTTGACAGAGGGCCTGAGCCGTTAAGGCATGCATGCTTAGCGCATGCATGCTGTTATGATGCTAGGGGTGCAATTTAGTTTATTATTTTGCATATATGTTAAATACTGGTTGTTTATTTCAAGTAGCACACAAATACTTGCTAGCTTTAATTTTACACTGAAATTTAGAGTTGATCTAGGACATGCCCAACTCAAACTATAAATCTGGCCCAACATTTAAAATTTTCCTCCCCTCCAATGCAACATGGTTTTGCCCAGGAGAATAGTTACTCCTTTTTTATGCATTGCTCTCTTTATTGACTTAGGCCCTCTGACTCTAAATCAGGGATGAGGATAAAGTATAAAAGGTGGTAGAAGATAAGAAATATTTGCATTAGGACAGATTTACTATTTACATAAAAATATCCAACAATGATTATTAACATGGGGCAGATGAAGAAGTAAATAAACAACTGCAGAATATTGATCTTTTTTAAATAATTTCCCCTCCATTAGAATAAATTATATGAACTATCAGCATATTTTGGCATTTGTATATGCTATCACCGAGATTAACAGCAATCCAGAACTTCTTCCTAATGTTACCCTGGGCTTTCACATTGTGGATGCATGTATGATTGAAAGACTATCAGTGGTTGGAATGTTTCACATTATTTCTGGAAAGAAGGATCCAATACCCAACTATCACTGTGACTCTTTACACAAGTTAGTGGCTGTTGTGGAAGGTATATCCTCTAAAATATCTCTCTTACTTGCCAGGATGTTTGGATTGTACAACTTACCCCAGGTAAATGCAAACCTATGTCTATAAACATTAAAATAATAGAACTTGTTATTATTGTATCTTCTTATTTTTATTTTTTTATATATTATTTATTTACTATCTACTTATTTTACAATATTGGTATTTTCAGTTCTTTATACTAAATACGTACATTTACAGTCAAACCATGTCATGTTTGACTTGCTTCTATCACAGTTATGTCTGTAAATCTCTCAAAGGTTAAAATATAGTTAAAACATTAATGTCCAAGTCACATACATGAACAAATATATCTCTTACCTGCCAGGATATTTGGATTGTACAATATACCCCAGGTAAATACAAACCTCAGTCTGTACACATTTAAAAAAATCTGAATTTGTTATACCTATTATTGTATCCACTTATATTATTTTTTAAATATTATTTTATCTACGTACTTTGCAATAATGGTATTTTTAATTCTTTAGAATGAACCTAAATGATTACATTTAAAGGCAAATCCTAATAATATATTTTTTTTGTTGATGCCATTAAATCTCTCAAAGGTTACAATCGAATTAATATTTTAGGGCCTGATTAATTAAGAAACACAAATAGGATAATTGAATATTTATGTTGTCTGTGCGTTCTGCTGGGACTTTGTATTCCACAAAAAAATTTGAAGTATCCTGCACTGTATTGTGTCTATCAGAGCAGAGCATACCCAGACCCATAGCATTAGCAGTTTCTTCAGATCCGCTACTAGTTGAATACAGACGTGCGTAAGCTCGAATTATATTCGTTTAAAAATAGAATTGTGCTTCTTTTGCGTACCTTAATGAATAAGGCCCTTAATGTTCAAGTAACATACAAGAACAAGACAAAGCCTTTGTTGCATTTTCAAAACAGAAAGCCACATAAGTGTAATAAAGGGGTTTCTGTTATTTAGAGGCAATTTGAAGAGACAAAGATGAAATTACATCAATTTTGAACTCACTTTTCATATCTAGTATATTAAAATGCATAGTGTTGATTATCCTTCCTATGCAACTCCCCTTTTTGGTTAACCTTCCCAACACTTACAAACCATAAAATAAAGACACGGACACCGACTTAAGTTTGGAATAAAAAGGTCCTTTTATTTTTATTATTATTATTTATTTTTTTTTAAATTATTATTTTTTTTTTATTTTATTTTATTTCTATCAAAAAACTATCAAAACTATCAAAAGTTTCTATCAGCAATTTGGACCTTTTTCTTTACATAGGTGGCGAAGAGCAGGGCAGCCAGCTAAAACCAACATAAGCCAATAAGGTGGAAGATCGTCTCCTTTCCACCAACCCAGGTTAAAACCTTATCTATTGGCCGGTACTATAAACTATAAGTTAACTCAATACCCTCTGGACTCAAACTGGTTTAGCCCTTTCTAGGCAAAACCTGATACTCCTTACTAGAGCATCAACAAGTCTAATAACGTCGAGGGAACCAAGGCTATATCCTCAACACTTACGTACCATATGTTTAACAACCATCTGACTGCCATGCTCTCCTGCCACAGCCGTGTGTTCTACGGACCACACGGCCCGCCACCTAAAGAAACTAACCCCTTAAGCTCCGAAAAAATCTTCTCTATAAACAAAACAGTTCCTTCTGCCGACAAATGAACCCCATCCGCTCTGAAATGATGTTTCTTGTCTACCGTTAACTCGGGATGACTTATAACTACCCCCCGCATGCTTTTAACGTTCTGTCTCGCGTATCTTATTAACCACCCTTATCAATGTGGCCGGGGGAATAGCTGATCTCCAGGATGACAGAGGTATTATGTTAGACCAACAAACTTTAATTGAAGGCCACCGGGCATGTATTTGCGCAAGGTCCTCTCGAATGTTAATAATTAGATCCAGGGATTTACCTCTACCCACGTCATTACCCCCCAAATGAATCACCACTACATCGGGGGTACCGTGATCTTCTATTTCCTTACTTAACGTGGGAATAAGCGCCGCCCATACCATGCCTCTTTTACCCAACCACCTAATGTCAACTGAATGCATGAAACCAGACCACCTATTCGCTATTCTGTGTTTCGCTGCCCAAAAGATAAATGAATGACCTATGACCCATATCCGCGTCCTCTTCACTGCCAAACCTAGAACGAAATACATAGCCTCATCAAATTATACCCATTTTTAAGGACAGTAAGTACTACCACAACACAAGCCATATTCTAAGCTGTTACCAACCTCTTAAAATAGCCCCTTTATACCAGAGGGAGCCACCCCAGTTTAAGCAGAGTACCCCGCAACGGAAACACTTTTCTTCATTAGCTTCGATATTAAAACTATTTTATTTTACTTTACTTTTATGTTATTTCAAACTAATTCCTAAAACCTGGAAATAGGAAAATTGGTAACTCAAATGAAGGTAAAAAACCCCTTAGAACCCTGGGAGGCACACACACTAATCAGGCCTTACCAAGGAAAAAAGAGGAGAAAATCCCTTCACGTCACCGTTCAACACAGCGAGCAGCATAGCCCTAAGTCACCAAGTAATAGAGAAGAAAAGAGAAGATGAAAGCGATAGAGGGTACTGAAGATGCGGGGAGATGTAAGACTGCAAATAGAAGGAACCTCTAAAGGCTCATTTATCCGGCCGGATGTGTTTCTTATAGGTCTGCGACTTCCATCTCCCTAGCGCTTGAATCTCAGTGTCAGATGCACCCCTAACTGCAGCGGCAATGGCAGCCCCTATCCTGAAAGAATGCGTACCATAGTTCCCTGGGTTCAAACCTATTTCCCCCAGGGACCGTTTTAACAAGGCGTTAAATTGAAATTTAGTTAATGGGGTACTATCCATATGACTTACCCACAAACCCTCCCCTGGGGGCCGGACACTAGCAAATTTATTGGCCAGCATGACAGGGCATATAGATGTTCCTTGCTGCTCCGTAATTGCTAACCATTGGCCTCTGCCTAACTGATCTGTTTTTGACCTAACTATCTTACAGCGAATCCCATTAGGTTGTAAAATAACATTTCTAAACAGCAAAGCTCCACCTATGTCGTTCTTAGATCTGGCCACAAGCTCGCTAACCCTAAAAGCGCCGTGGTACGCCACTGAGAAAGCTAAACCAAAAAGCAAAGCCTCGTAATCATCAATAGCTAAGTTATACAGGGCATCAATCAATCTGGCTAAAATTTGCCCGTCAATAGGCCGGCGAGTGTCACTCCTTATTGGCTGAATTCTGGACCAGCCCTTCAAAGCCTTAGCTATGATAAATGACTTTGTGGGATCCTGCATACCATTTAGTCTAGCCATGAATGAAATACCAGCTAACAGGGACTCCATCCTAGCTTTAGAAACCCCCTCGTTATAATGATCCCACATAAAGCCCGTAATAGAGGGAATCTGACCTGAAGTGCTGCTGTTGCAATCCGCCTGGTAACACAACCAACGTTCCCATGCCCCTTGATAACACTTTCTAGTTGCCGGAGCCAAGGACGCCTCCGCTAGCCACCTTATCCCTAACGGACCATCTGCCAAACACAAGAGGGACACTGTAAGCCGGTTAAATGGGCATCCGGGGCCAAAGATCTAAAACGTTGCCAGTCAAAACGAGAAAGAGCGTCCACTATCTTGTTATCTACGCCAGGAACGTGGCGTGCGCGAAAATTAATGTCAAACTCCAGACATCTCAACACCAAGATTCGCAACAAGTTGATTGCCGGGCGTGATGAGGCGCTCTGCTTGTTAATGGCCTGGACCACACCCAGGTTGTCACACCAAAAAAACACGCTCCTACCACGCAACCGGTCAGACCACAACTCCAAAGCCATGACTATGGGGAACAATTCTAACGTTAACAAGTTCCGGACCAAACCCCATGACTGCGCACCACTCCCCTTGAAAAAACGCACTGAAACCTTTCGAGCTTGATGCGTCTGTATGTAAGTCCAAAGATGTACTAGATACTGAGGGTGCTGGCCATACTCGTATACCGTTGAAAACAGCTAGAAACCATCTCCATATACACAAATCCTCCCTAATTTCTTCAGACAGCCGTACCTGGGAATGGGGACTACGAAAACCTGACGTCGCTAGTTGTAATTTCCTACAAAATACTCGGCCCATAGGTATCACTCGGCAAGCAAAATTGAAGGAGCCTAACAGAGATTAAACTTTCCACAAGGAGCAAGACGGAGCCGCCATAACTTCTTCAATCAGGGACTGCAACTTAGCAACTTTGTCAGAGGGTAAACGACAACAACCTTCTATCGTGTCAATTTCTATGCCTAAAAACGCCAAGCATGTGGCCGGGCCCTTCGTTTTGTCTGCAGCTACTGGTACACCCATCACCCGAAATAGCGCTTGCACTGCATACAAAGTGTCCTTACAACAAGGGGAATTGGCTGGACCTATAAACAAGAAGTCATCCAGATAATGCGCTATGCCGCGGTGTCCCGTCCCTGCCCCCACACACCAGTGGAGGAAGGAACTGAAAGCCACAAAATATGCGCATGAAACTGAACAACCCATTGGCAGGCATCGATCTACATAGTATTCGTTCTGTATTTTAAACCCCATAAATTTAAAGGACTCAGGGTGTAACGGGAGGAGGAGGAATGCAGATTCAATGTCTAATTTAGCCATCAGCGTTCCCTTGCCAAATTCTCTCACTATGGTCAATGCATCATCAAAGGACTGGTACACTACTGAGCTAATTTTAGGGTCAATCGCATCATTAACTGACTTGCCCGCTGGATGAGATAAATGCTGGATCAACCTAAATTTCCCTGGGGTCTTTTTGGGTTCTATTCCAACCGGGGAAATAACTAAATCTGGAATGGGTGGGGAAGAAAAGGGGCCCACCATGCGTCCCAGGCCTATCTCCTTTTCAACTTTCTCCGCCAGAATATCAGGGTGTACATAGGCGGAACGAAGGTTCCTGGCGGCGGTCTCCGTTACCCCACTTGCAATGGGGAGGCGAAAACCGAGGCGAAAACCCTCCCTAAGGAAAGAAGCCTGGGCCGCATCGGGGTAAAGAGCTAGCCATCTGCAAAGGATTGGGAATATAATGGGAGAATCCGCCTTAGACAGCACCACCCGACCCTCCCCGTCCCCTAGCGATGCCAACGGTGCTCCTGGGGTAATCTTTGAGGGGATGGCTTCCTCTACAATTGGAGCAGGCATGCCTATATCGACAAGCCTCCCCTCTACCGCATGAGGAATTCTTAATGGCAAAGCATCGGTTTTTTGAAGACTGGGGAGCACCTCGTCTCACCCCATACAGAAACCTAGTTAACAGCGGAGGGCCGTATCCCATGTGCACCCCTCCCATTTGGGCTCTATTCAACCTCATCCAGATTTCGACATCCTTATAGGCCAAGGGCATATAGCGTTGGCTATGTACTTTTTCACGAAAAGTTTATCATATAACCGCCAGGTCCCTGGACGTTCACTATGCATTTCGTTAATCAAATGGAGATATTTCCAGACGTCTATAATTACGTTTGGTCTCGTTTCCAGGTAACAAGCCGCAAAAACGCAATACCCGGTTAACCAGTTAGAAAATTTTCTGTACGTATCCTCACCCACTCCCCCTCTTGCATGCGCAGCTGCCAACTCTCTTTCTGTGTCCGTTGTCAGCTCAAAGATATCCACATAGTAACCCGGCTTTATCTTATCCCTTACACTTCGCCTAATTCCTATCATCAACGCCGTGTTCTCACATTTAACTAGCGGGCCTCCTGACGGTGCGGGAGAAGTGGTTTCCAACCGAACCCTATGTTTCCTTTTACTTCCTCCAAAATGATTGTTAAGTATTTTTATAAGCTTGCGCTGACCCTGTCTAGGGGAAGATGAAGCTGACTCATCACTGGTAGTTGAAATGGTAGGGCTAGACATGGGTGTATTACATATAGTGGGATCCTCATACTCACCGGCAGCTTCCTGCGCCTCCTGTCGAACCGGTCCTGCTCCTCCCTCATCCTCCGAACCGATCTGCTGGGCCCCCTATTGCGTTGCCGCATGCCCCGACTCTTCTCCATGCTGTTGCAGCAGCGCTGGCTCGTCCTCTTCTGTCGGCGCTGCCGTTGAAGACAACTGCTTCTGTGGAACTGGATGAGAAGACACGTTAGCACCCGGGGGCGACAGATTGTGCGAGGTCTGAGGCGGGACCCCTGTTGGGGCAACTAAAGGGGGTGCGCCCATGAGATGACCCAAAAAAACAGCGGGCGGAGGGACACCATGACTCCTATCACACTGCCGTTCTGACAGGGGAGGCAGTGGATCCGTACCAGACACACCAGCTGCATTATAAAAGGAGGGTCTAGGATAGGAGTGAAGGTACTGACCGGACAGGGAAGGGTAGGGGGCCAACCAATTACTACCTTCCTCTCGTACGGGTCTGAACCCCCTCGGGGGGTATGGAAGCGACCCTGAGATAGCTGCGCTGTCCGCCATGGGCTGATTGAGAAGCGCCGGTGGAAAAGGCCAGCTAACCGTTATGTCTGACACCCCCTGAGCCCAGCTCACAGCGGTAGGAGCCTGTTGTTGGAACGGTCCCCTGTTACCGGGAGAAAAACTGACCGGGGCTGGCCCTAACAGGCCGGGAGACTGATTAAATGACATACCGGCCCTAATGGAAGACTCTAATGAAAACAAAAGTGGGGAGGACCCGGGGGGTGGGCTGTCCCTGGCCCGTGGCAAAGGAAGGGAGGGAAGGGAGTTATCCACCATCACCCTGTGAAGGGCTGGCAGGAGGGGTAACATGCCCTGCTGGAAGGAGCTTTGTGACTGATGGCTGGGGTGAGAAAAAACCTGCTGGTTACAGGGGGGGGGAGGCCCCGCCACTAACATCCCCCATACCAAAACGCTGGGCCAGGGGGGGAGGGGGTCTAATATAACTGGCCCAAGACCCCTATATGTGGACCCCTGCTCCTCCGCCCCGGCTGACTCCGGAAATACCCAGCCCTTAACTCTCTGCTCACCGAGGGCCCCTGAGAAATATGCCCAGCCACCATGGGTGCTGCTTGAAAAAAGCCCGGCCGCCAAAAATGTCTCCCAGCCGCGGGCGCCGGGGAAGGGGATCCCCTGCCCCGGGCTCTCCTAGGCTCCACACTCTGCCTAGCAACTCCGGACATGAGCGGCCTCGCCGCCTGCTCCGGAGCCCGAGACCTCCCAGCGCGACTCGGGCGAGACCCGCGAGGCCCTCTCGCGGCGCCCGAGCCATGCACACTACTGCCGCCGCTAGGCCCCGTCCCCTGGACACTACCACCGGACGGACCCGGACGAGCCATCCTGCCCGGAGAGAGAGGGGAAACCACGCTGTGAGGGGGGTCCGCCATTACAGAAGCGGTGACTACCGCGCGGGGAGGGGGAGAAGAGGCAAGTCTGGCTGGGATGGATCTGACGCGCTTTGGACGGGTACTGGCCATAATAGCAGGACAAAACAGTCACTGGGGATATGCTACAGGGGAAAGAAGACTAAAGGGGAAACAAGCAGAAAAAGAAAATAAGGCAAGAAAACACCAAGTAAATGCAATAGGGAAACGCAGTGATACTGAGCCTGATGTTGGTGGGTATCCGGATCCAGGAAATAGGAAGCTCTCTCCTTCTCCAACTGCTTGATATATTCTTTCCACGACACTCCCACCTCCTCCCAATTGGCTGATTCCATCACAGACTTAACCCCCCAGTGGTAAGTAACATTGTCAGCTTCACAACACATGCTTTTAAACTCCCTCGGCTTAATGGCCTCTCTCATACTAAGCTTGTTAACAGACAAGATGTTGAGGCAAATGACAGATCTACTAGCAAAGGCGGATTGGCAATAAAATTTTCCAGGGTGACATCAGGAGGCTCCCAAATTCCTTTTTTGTGGCGGTTTAAAAATAAATAAATAAACAAATACAAAAAATAAAATAAATTTTTATATGCGTAGTGGCCGGTCAATGGCCTCCAGGATTATTGAGAGAGTCCGATTGGGATGGGGGGGGGGGGGGGGGTGGTGATTGCTAGGCGTAAGTGCCAGCAGGGTGGGGGCACTGTCGTATTAGGTGGCTTGTCCCTCCTCTGGGACCAGTCACCTTACTTAATGTGGCCGCGCATCTGTTGAACCGTTCCTCTCTCTATCCTTCCTCCTCCCATGTGTGGCTGCCACCAGTGTGTGAAGTAGGGGGCTGTTTAAACTATGAAGTGGGGGGTTGCTCTAATGTGTGAAGGAAAGGAGAGGGACTGCAATAATTTTGAGAAAAGGGGTGTTCTTAGTGTAATGTGTGATATGAGGGAAGGGAGTGGGGCTGTCTTAATAGTACATGGGTGGGAGGTTGGTTATTTATTTGTTGGTGGAGTTTAGTTGGGGTTAATTATTTAATGGGTGCTATTTTATTTCTGGGGTGATGGTGGGGCAATTTAATTTATGGGTGAGCTATTTATTTTAATAGTGGGGCCTTAAATGAATATGGGTTTACAGGACCTTTAATGCTGGCGTCATTTGGGTTATTAACTGAATGTGTGGTTGAGCTTGGTGAGGAGGGCTATTTATTAAATGTGAATATGAATTAATGTCAGGGATGATGGTGGGAAACTTTAAACATAAATGCTGTAATTTTTTTGCTGGGGTTGGTTGGAGGGAAATAGGTCTATTTATTAAATATATACACTATTAATTTAATGTCAGGGCTAGTTAAAGGGAAATAGGTCTATTTATCAAATGTGAGTACTATTATTTTAGCATTGGGGATGGAGGGAGTCCTATTTATTAATCGTGGGTGCAATTGAAGTATTGCCTTGGCTGAATGGTGTTTTCTAAAAAAAAATTCCAAATAGTGCCACATCATTCCAGAATGCAGACAAGCAGCAACTGAGCTTAAGACACCAGCAGCCACAAGTGGTAAAAGTGACAAAAACAGGTAGGAGAGAGAAGAACAGTCTGCCAACTGTCCTGAAACTGGTGGGGCAGTCCCGAATTTAGGCGACTGTCTCAATTCATCAGGCCACAGTACGGCTTGGCCACAAGGAAGCAATTTGAAGGACCGCGCCTCCACTCTCTTTTACCCTATTCTGGTCTCTTGCAAAAATAAAAAATCAGTCTTAGCCGTGCTGAAAAATTCAATGGCCATGTAGCAAGCACGTTCGGATAATCTGGATGCCACATTAATGGTGGCAAACTTTATAGGTTGGGGAGACATCCTTCTGAGTTATAGAAAGTAGGACCCTACTTACTTCTTCTTTACTTGTTTGATGGAATCCTTGTCTGAGGAACCCCATCTTTTTACACTTACACCAGGTGAAATGTTATCATTTTCCAACCACACAACATCCTCCCCTTCCCCTCACCCACCACCTCACGCACAGGAGCCATACCAACCCTGGTACTACACTATTACTCACTATCAACTTGCATTTTACAGAAACCAGGTTAGTACCAAAAATCGGTGGAGAATTTTGAGAAATTCCAGGATCTGGGGGAGCGGGAATTAAGGTAATGAGAGGGGCAAAAGGGAATATCACTGTAGTATCTAACAAACTAGGGTCAACCTTGGATGAAACAGGACACTGGGAACTAGTGGATTCAAGGGCAGGGGAACAAAGAGAAAGGGAATGGGGACCAGTATTACCTACAAGGCTAATACTAGCTTTGGGGTCTGTCAATGCCTTGTTTACTGACAACAGAATCCGCCACTTTGTTCTTTCTCTTATCCTTTGGTTTTACATACAAGACTTTTGTATCACAAGAAATAAGGACTTTTGATTCTTTTTACGTTTGTTTATCTTGGATTTCAGGACCAGGCTACCATCTTCTTCCCTACTGACCTCCCCTTCCGATTCTTTATCACTGGAGAACATTAAGAACCTGTCAGCCAGTACAAGCTCCTCCCTAGCAGCCCTACCTGTGCTATTTTTCTTCCCCCTCTTTTTCTGCACAACAAACTGCTCCCCCTCCTGCGCCTTAATTTGTTGATTTACCAATGGATCCATATCAGGCACAGAAAGGACAAGGTGCTTCAGATCTGTCTTTCACCACCTCAACCTGCTCCGTAACCTGAGCCAGCTTCACCGTCTGCAAGCTCAGGGTCATCACACGCCGCATGTCCCTCCATTGGGAGAGAGGTCTGGGCAGAGGGAGCCGATCCAGCTGCGTCTTTAGCCACTGAACCCGCAATCCCCCCTCCTCACTAGCCGCTGCCTGCTCACCTTTCATTGGTGTGTCTCTCTCCAGGGCTCTGATAGAATCATATAGTGATTTACATTAGAGTCCTCTGTTATCACAGTCGGCATGTTTCAAGCTGTGAAACAGTCACACACACCATTGCAATTTAAAGTTTTCTCTATAGAACCTATGTAGTCAAATTTGCTTGCTAGAGGCAGCTTCATTTCCTCTATTTCTTTTGTGTATAGCACTATCTGTGCTATATGTGCAGTGCCTTTTTTTCTTGTAGACAGATCTGACGACGTAACTTAGACACCACGGGCCTGATTCATTAAGCTACGAATCTGCCTTCTTAAGCGGATAATACGATATTTGTCTCTGCGCATGCACGAAACAGGGACTTATGCTGCGTAAAACACCACAATGCGAGGCGTAAAGTTTGAATATCCGTGGCGTACAAGACTTACGTATCTCAAGTTCCAACTCACATGCATTTCCACAGTTGGCTGACCACTTGACAAAAAAGGGGTGGGAATGGGAGGAGAGTGGGCGTGGAGTGGGCTGAGCTAAGATATCAGTTGAGAAAAGTAGGCGTAATGTATTTTAACTTGAAAAGAGTAGGTGTTCCCTCTGTCCATGTATGGTAAACTGAGATCTATCGTGTCTCAACTCCTTGGTCAAACTTAAGGCAGGTCAGGGTCATGTCCAAAACAGTGAGCTAAAACAACAATTAAACTGCTCAAAATGCATTGTGCGTTTATAATATTCACAACTAAATATGCACAACATACATACATATGAATACAGATTTTTATTAAAAAAAAAATAGTTTTCAAATTTTCACATTTATTTGGATATATATATAAAAAATTATCCATTAGTACGTTTGTGTAAAATAAGCCTCTTTTCCTTACAGCCACCTTTGTAATAAATGCCACTGTAAAGTGTATGAAGTTTGCGGATATTTTGGGCCTTTGGGTTAAATCCAGAACTGCCGGAATTCGGGAACGCCGGAATGAGTCACCGTAATATAGCGCCCTCTGCTGCTTGCTGTGTCTTGAGTAAAGATGGCTGTCTTTTCTAGGCCTGTATACTGAATTTTGGTATGCTACACAGATATGTTCTCTGGATTATGTGGAACAACTTTGCCACATACTTCCATAGATTTATATATTGGAGATCCCACCTATAGATTACAGTTATCTGTTATAACTGACTTAATGTATGCCAGAATGGATTTCTGAGTGCATTCCACTCCTGAAATGGAGTGCTGAGTGCATTCCCCATCCATTCCGGCAGCCGGAATGGCTTTCCCAGTGCATTCCCCATCCATTTCGGCTGCCGAAATGGATAGCTGAGTGCATTCCAAACCTGGAAGGGAGTGCTGTGTGCATTCCCCATCCATTCCAGTAGCCGGCATGGCTTTCGCAGTGCATTCCCCATCCAATCCGACTGCCAGAATGGATGGCTGAGTGCATTCCACACCCGGAATCGAGTGCTGAGTGCATTCCCCATCCATTCCGGCAGCCGGAATGGCTTTCTCAGTGCATTCCCCATCCATTCCGGCTGCCGAAATGGATAGCTGAGTGCATTCCAAACCTGGAAGGGAGTGCTGAGTGCATTCACTATCCATTCCAGTAGCCGGCATGGCTTTCTCAGTGCATTCCCCATCCATTCCGGCTGCCAGAGTGGATGGCTGAGTGCATTCCACACCCGGAATGGAGTGCTGAGTGCATTCCCCATACATTCCGGCTGCCAGAGTGGATGGCTGAGTGCATTTCACACCCGGAATGGAATGCTGAGTGCATTCCCCATCCATTGCGGCAGCCGGAATGGCTTTCTCAGTTCATTCCCCATCCATTCCAGCTGACTTAATGGATGGCTGAGTGCATGGTTAAAAGTATTAGACATTTTTAATCTAGCTCAAACATTCAATTTTAGATTTATTTAAAACTCAAGATTTATTTAAAAACTCTTTGGAATCACAATAACCACCATTATAACTACTCTGAATGTAAAATGGCTGATTTGATAGTTGTTGATGGTTTGTTTGCAATAAAAACCACTAATTATTATTATTATTATTATCCTTTATTTGTTAGGCGCCACAAGATTTCCGCAGCGCCGTACACCATACAAACAGTACACTATACAGGGTGAAACAGTACAAAACAATAAACAAAAAACCAGTACTTCAGAAACTCCAGGCAGGTTAAAGCAATAAACACGGAGCGGAAGAACAGGTGAGGAGACAGGAGGGAAGAGGGCCCTGCTCATGTGAGCTTACAAGGGAGGGAAAACAGAACAGGCACAAGGGGAGCAAGATGAGGCGAGGGAGAGAGCGAGTGGAGGCGATGAAGGGGTTATGCGGATGGTTGGTAGGCTTTAAGGAAGAGGTGGGTTTTCAGTGCACGTTTGAAGGAGCACAGAGTAGGAGAGAGGCGGATGGAACGAGGGAGGTCATTCCAGTGAAGTGGGGCTGCACGGGAAAAGTCTTGGATTCTGGAGTGGGTAGAGGTGATAAGAGTGGAGGAGAGGCAGCGATCATTGGCTGAGCACAGGGAGCGAGCAGGAGTGTGAATGGAATAATAATAATATACATATAATAAATCACAGTTATATTTCGCCAAATTACACGCATGATTAATGCTAATTTAAACCAAGCGTACTATTACACCAGGGAGACTTTTAACATCAACACGAATATGGCAAGGATAATAATGATCCCACAGAGATAAAAGCATTGGTGAGGAGTGAAACTCAGACTTGCACAGTTGCAAGGTGGATTGGCTAACTGCTACGCCAATGAGCAAGTGGTGAAAACAAGATGTCAATGAAATAGAATACAAATAAAAGCTGAGCAGCAACTTCTATCATAAGTTTGTTTCCTTAAAACATTTTAAAAAATGTCAATACTTAGAAATATTATATACAGAAAGCATTGGTAGATGCAGAGTTAAATATGTCAGCATATGAAAATGCATTCATGTATACTAATACTAACCAAAAGTATAATAATATTACTTGCACTTCAAATTATTGGTTTGTTTTTTTTATTATTTTGTCCACTTCGGTTTTTTAACTTTCTTCAGTGGATATTTCCCATGTCTTTGCAATCAAGTCATTTGGAACAACTGCTTTTCTATGTTGTAGCTGACCACACTGTTCAACATGCCATATAGCCATATAACACACCAAAACATATACTAAAGTACTCGTATATAAGTGACAGAGTGGAATACATTGACTAAAACATGGAGATATACAAAGTCGAGAGAGATACAGGCATGATTCGGGGTTCAAACTCATTACCTTGCTCTTGGCAGTTAATTTTTTTAACCACTAAGGTATACTTCAGATTGAAATACCCACACCAACAACCAACAATTTCTTGAACACTTCTCTGCATGGCTCCCTCACTTCTTATCTACTGATATCCCCACCATCATCATGGGTGATTTCAACATCCCTATTTCTAATCCACGTTCCAATGCTGCTTCCAAACTACTCTCTCTAACCTCCTCACTTGACCTCTCCCAGTGGATTGAATCTGCTACTCATCAGGATGGCCACTGTCTTGATCTTGTTTTCTCTAGATTATGCTCAGTTTCTCATTTCCTAAACAATCCTTTGCCCCTCTCGGATCATCACCTTATTAGCTACGCGCTCACCCCCAGTTCTTTACCCTCCCTAGTGTCAAACTCTTCCAAGCCTCCTCGTACCCGCAGGAATATCAACGCTATTGATTTTCAACAGTTTTCCACCTCTCTCCAACACCTTCTTTCCCCAATTTCTACATTCTCCTCCCCTGATCGGGCAGTACCCCATTTTCATCAAACCCTAGCAACTGCCCTGGATCAAGTGGCTCCAGCGACACTACATACTTCGGGTAGAATTCGTTGCCAACCGTTGCACACTACAGTAACACGAACTCTACAAAAACTTTCTCGTAAAGCAGAACGTCACTGGCGTAAATCTTGTGCCTCTAATGAGTTCATCACATATACTGATATCTACCACTCCTACAGAAATGCTCTGGACACTGCTAAACAAGCATACTACTGATCTCTCATCTATGCTCAGGCTTCTAACCCCAAACGCCTCTTTAACACATTTAACTCTCTTCTGAATCCTCCTGCCCCAAATCCTCCAACTAACATCAGTGCACAGGATCTTGCTTCCTATTTCAAAGACAAAATAGATAAGATCAGGCTTGAAATGGTATCTCCCTTGACAAGCAATCTGCTCAATTCCTTTGTACCACCCTCTGACACTCTCTCTTCATTTGATCCCACAAATGAAGAGGAAGTTTCTACTCTCTTCTCATCTTCCTACTCTACCTCCTGTCATCTTGATCCCATTCCCTCACAAATGGGTATGTCCCTGTCTCCTGTGCTCATTCCCCCTCTAACTAAAATCTGTAATCTATCTCTTTCTACTGGTATTTTTCCATCTATATTCAAGCATGCAGTGATTACTCCCATTTTAAAAAAACAGAATTCTGACCCTAACTCTCTCATAAATTACTGCCCCATCTCTCAGCTCCCATGCCCCTCCAAGCTTCTCGAGAGAATTGCCTACACACGCCTCACACACTTTCTTACAGCAAACAACCTATTGGATCCTCTTCAGTCAGGCTTTCGCTCTCAAAACTCCACAGAGACTGCGCTGGCCAAAGTTGTCAATGATTTGATCACAGCAAAAAAATAATAACCAATACTCTCTTCTAATTCTCCTGGATCTCTCTGCTGCATTTGACACTGTTGACCACTCTCTCCTCATACAAACGCTGCAATCCCTAGGTCTTGAAGGCACTGTCCTATCCTGGTTCTCATCCTACCTATCTAATCGCTCTTTCAGTGTTACTTTCTCTGGATCCACCTCTGCTCCGCTTCCTTTATCAGTTGGAGTTCCACAAGGCTCAGTCCTAGGTCCTCTGCTATTCTCTATCTACACCACTTCTCTTGGAAAACTAATAAGCTCCTTTGGATTTCAGTATCATCTCTATGCGGATGATACACAAATTTATCTATCCTCTCCTGATCTTTCACCATCTGTGTTGTCTCGCGTTACTGACTGTCTTTCTGCCATTTCATCTTGGATGTCTTCTCGCCAACTCAAACTCAATCTTTCAAAAACTGAATTAATAATATTCCCAACCAAGAACAGAAGCTTCCTGCCTGACATTTCTATTTCTGTCGATAACATGACCATAAATCCCACCCCGCAAGCTCATTGCCTAGGTGTAATCCTTGATTCACAACTGTTGTTTATTCCCCACATCAACTCTATATCTAAATCATGTTACATAAACCTAAAGAACATTTCCAGAATACGCACATATCTGACACAAGACACCGCAAAAACATTAATTCATGAACACATCATCTCCCGCATCGACTATTGCAATTCCCTCCTTACTGGTCTTCCCAAAGTCAGACTTGAACCCCTACAATCTATTTTGCACGCAGCGGCTAGACTGATTTTCCTTACAAACCGTTATTCCTCTGCTGAGCCACTCTGTCAGTCTCTACATTGGCTGCCTGTATTTCAACGAATCCAATATAAAATTCTTTTACTAACATACAAGGCCATCAACAAAATTGCACCGACATACATTGCCTCACTTGTCTCGAAATATCTCCCTACTCGACACCTCCGTTCTGCACAAGATCTACGTCTCTCCTCCACTCTCATCACATCCTCCCATTCTCGGTTACAGGATTTTTTCCGGGCTGCACCTACTTTGTGGAATTCCCTCCCACGCACAGTAAGACTTTCCTCTAGTCTTCAAACCTTCAAGCGTTCACTGAAAACCCACCTCTTCAGACAAGGTTATGATATTCCTCAACCATCATCTTAAATTCCCTAGATTACCCTATTACCATCCTCTACACTGCTAACGCAAGACAACAACCTTCTGACCAACATTGCAACACACACAGCCCACTCAGTACTTTTACCTTTGCAGTCTGGCTGGTCCATTGTGCAATATGATGTAGCACATGCCCTTGTGTTTCTAACTCCCATTGTCCTATAGATTGTAAGCTTTCGAGCAGGGTTCTCTTACCTCTCTGTCTGTATGTATTACCCAGTATTATCTTATTAATGTTTGTTCCCAATTGTAAAGCGCTACGGAATTTGCTGGCGCTATATAAATAAATGTTGATGATGATGATGATACCAAACAGCACATGAACTATTTGCCCAAAAAAGTGTTCCTGACCATAATTAATCGAACACTTGAACACACCTTCTTAGTAACAGACAGAAAGGATCATGTTTTGTGGTTTCAAAATCAAAATAGCAACGTCTAGTCTAATGTATATCAGATGAATTTACAATAAGAAATAAACACAAACTTGGTTTAATCAGTATAAAATGAAAAGAGAGTTATACTTAACCAGCGTTGCATAGACCCAGCATCAGATCTCGTCATCTGATACCTGTCCTATACAACTGCATATACTTCTCTCATTACAATCCCCTATAAAATACTGCCTCATGCACACTTGAAGTTGGTTAGGACTCTATAGTTATTGTGTTTTGCTGCTGGTGATTTAATTAGTGGCCTTTTATTTGCATTGAGTTATATTTTAAGTTACTCTTTTATAGGCACTTGAAATGTTTGTAAGATGTTGTATGTTACACAATAACAGCACATCTCTCTTTTCAGATGTAATGTGTATTTGTCTATTGAATTATAACCCTTTTTTTGTGGTGTGGTCCTAGGCTAGGACCTGTTGAAGCCAACAGGCCCAAAATACGCTTACGACACAAACACAACTTTGTTTGGAATCGTGGCCACAGACAAATGCTACACACAAAGTCCACATAATCAAGGCCAAGGTCTTTGTGTCAGACGCAAGTTCAGTATCAGTTGGAGTTGGTCTCCACATTACTTTGAATTTCCCTTTTGGACAGCACTGTTGCCCGGCTTCATACGCTATTTGTCATATGTTACACATCAACTATATTGTGTATTGGTCCAATCATTCAATGTTCCTTTGCAGCAACACACATATGCACATTTTGAAGCCTAGTAAAATGTGTGTGGAAACACAGGTTGTTAGCTTGCACACACCTGTCATATTGTGTATTTTGTGGCCTTCAAAATATGGGCTACAAGTATTTTGGTTGTGAACTCAAATGTTCATATTGGATTGGGATGTAAGAATTCCAGTAATTTGCACTAGCATTCACATTGCTAATGGGGCTGAAAAAATGCAAACCTTAGCCTTAAAACACAATCATGCTGTGAATATCTGCAAGTAGTGTGTGTGAGTAATTCATATGTTGGGGCTATTTTGTGTTAAGTAAGACCAATGCCTGCTTTAACATGTGTCTACATGTAAGGTAGCTCAAATACTTTCAAAGTGTGACACATAGTGGCACTCTGAGGCCACAATTTCATTCTCCTCATACAGCAGAGTGACCATCCTCCAGAATGGCAAGCAGTAATACTAAACACTGGCACACAATCTGTAGGGAGATTGAAAACACCACCCCAAACTAGAGATGAGCAGATCCGGATTTGGCAAATCAGAACCCCCCCGAACAGTGCCGATCCGAGCCCGGTTCCGAGCACTGTTCAGGTATTCCCGCCGATCACAAAACTCAGAACGAGGCAAAACCTCGTCATCCCGCCGTCGGATCTCGCGAGATCTCCTGATGCCTAGTATTCTCTGATATGGGAATGTAGAAAGCGCTTCAGGTCAACTACTGTAAGTTCCTCTTTATTGGTCAACATTTCTTTGCATGTACCTGGCTTAATGATGTTTAATCATTTCTGTCTCAGCATAAATTTCTTTCAGCCCATAACCAATTTGTTTATGGATATTGTTGCACCTAATGTTTGATTCTGCATTTTTTATCTGTCCACTGTGTATTTTAAACTCTCAGCGGGGCAGATGCTGCTACATCTGTGAACTTTACTGGACCATCAGTTGGTCCTGGCTGTATATGATGTGCTTGATAATACAGGTGTGTCCATGTTATTAATCTCTAAATTGTTTACAGTGGGATTTATTTTACTTTCTTCTAGCAGAACCTTGACTTTATTATATAAATCAAGCAGATAGGACATAGGATACACAGTTGTTCACTCTGCATGCATTTCACAATGTAATCAAACAGTTCTGGTCCAGGGTGTCTAGCGAAACACCAATGTTAGCCCTTATTTTTTATTATTTCCAACCTAAAGCAATTTTGATATGTGCAAATTGTGTTTTTGTCATAGCGGCTCACTTCCTCCTACTGCAGGAAAAACATGAATTGACAGTGATATAATTAACCAGAAATCCATATATTCTATATGCATAACTAATGTGTATGAACCAGATCCTGTAAATATCTATTAATCTGTGTTACAGTTAATGTTATAGCTATTTATGATTAGCTTTCATGTTCCAGTTTTACAGCCCTCTGCTACAATGGTAGTATCCATAAAGTATGTGTTCCTTATTTTACTGGCCATGCCCCTGTGTGCATATTTGTACAGATTATTTGCGTTACCTAGGAGACTGCAAGCAAGGCACTGATCCTGCCGTATAAGTCCAGTGGTACTGCTGTTTAAGTCCACTGATCCTGCCGTATAAGTCCAGTGGTACTGCTATATAACTTCACTGATCATGCCACGTGTTGGGCCACGTGTTTGTGCCGCCCACTTGTGTCGCTTAGCTTAGTCATCCAGCTACCTCGGTGCAACCTTTTGGCCTGAAAACAATATTGTGAGGTGTGAGGTGTTCAGAATAGACTGGAAATGAGTGGAAATGAATGTTACTGAGGTTAATAATAGCGTAGGAGTGAAAAAAAAAATAAAACTGGATTTTAGCAGTTTTTATGCTTTTTGAAAAAAAAATCAGAACCCAAAACCCAAAATCAGAACCAAAACCTTGAGGGGGGTGTTTTGGCAAAACCCATTAGAACCCAAAAAATGAAGGTAATCAGAACCCAAAACCCAAAACACGAAAAGTGGCTGGTGCACATCCCTACCCCAAACATAGTGGTTTACACCAAGGTGCGTTTACAATTATATCCAATCAATAAGCAGAGTTTTGTGTGCCTAAATAGCTAATAGGTAAGGAATATGCCATGTCTGCATGGCCATCCTGTGACCAACAGGCACTGTGTTTTTAAAAGGAAGCACTACCAAGACTGCTAATGTTAACTGTGCACAACCATGACACAACTTGATGTAGAGTCCACAAATTACATGCACCAAATCAAAGACAGATATTCAAATCCAAATGACAGGTAGGCAAAGCACTCCCCAAACATTTGTACAGTTCTACTTTGAAAAGACATTACCCTACTACAAATCTATACTCCATTTCAAACACCTTCAGAGGACAGCATCAAATCCAAGTTATGGCAAGGGCAAAACTGACACTATACGGTGTAAGATTTACTTACTATCCCCATGTCCCCCTAGAGTGTCTGCCCTGGCCTAGCACACAGTAACACTAGCAATTAATTCTGTTGGTACTCATTCCCATAGCATCTCTAAGCTAAGTTCCACACTGGGGTTGGATTTGAGCCTTACAATTGGTCAGATACACTGTATGTAATTTTTCATGTTAGTATGAGATTTCGTATTGTTTACTTATGCCTAATGGTAATTGTATGTGTATTCTCAATAAAACACATCAATAATAGGCATTTCCGGTTTGGGCCATTTTGCATTAACAATGTTTACACATGTTTGTCAAATCTTTACCCAAAAAAACTGATGTCCACAGTATGCCAGAGCCTGCTCAGTCAAATTTCAAATTTGCAGGAGAGGAGAAAAAGGATGGGTGGGATTAAATAGCTGATGTTAACAAGGTTGGCCAGACCCCACACCTTGTTGGGGACCACCTGGCCAGGTGTACATTAATGTTTCCTCACTGCAAAGCATAGAGTACTTTTCTCATCCGCGATGGACGCCATCTTTTTGGATGGACAGGTAGCCATTTCACACACAATTGTCAGAAAGATCTGCGTAAGATGTGGGCGTGCCCATACTTGCTAAGAGAACCAATCAGAGCGTGGAATATGGGCAAAGTAGGAAAATTTCAAAATGAGGTCTGCAGTTTTCAGCCACAGAGAACTCCGTGGTCTGTCCGAGGGCACAGACAGCATGCCCTCGGGCAGATATGTGAGCAACGAGTGGAAGCTGCGGGCTTATATAGGGGTCCGCAGGCACATTCGCCTGCGGTTTAACCGCCTGAGGACAGTGGTGCAGCTGCAAAGGCGCTAGAGCGACCTCTGCCGGCATCAGCCCCAGCTGCTGCAGAAGCTTTGGGAGGAGATTTCAAGAAGTGAGTTCTCTATTAATCGCCGAAAACGTTTATAAACATATATTTTTGGTATATGGTTCAAAATATGTTCTCCAAAATCACCTGACATGGCCTAACACTACATATCAAGATTCCTCCACACTAGAAAGCTCATTCCCCCTTCCAATGCATACAACCTGCTTTGGCTACTGTCTCCTAATTTTTGCTGCTGAACATTTACTTTCCTAAATGATTGATGGAGAAACTCCAGAACATGAACGCAGGTTTGGGATTCAAACTTTCAAACTCTTGACCCCCAGTTCTGTAACTTGATGACCTTAACTTAAAAGCCATTTGAAGATTAGAGTGGCAGATGTGTTTTTATTATTGACCAAACATTTGAACGCCAGCTTTGAAAACAAAGTCCTTAGCTCAGTTTCACATCTTTAGAAGGTCCAATTTTTATAAGGTCCAAACAGATTACCTACTGTACTATATATACCTAATCAGTCATTCATTAACTGGCTGTTTGAAATGTAAGGGACACCCAACAAAGGACGACTTCAGAAGTATTCTCATCCACAGTTTTTGATATCCCTCCACTGAAGCTTACAGTCTAAAATTCCCTAACATATACTACAGACAATGTTTAAAAACAGCAATTAACCGTCCAGTATGTTTTTGGAGTGTTGGAGTCAACACATGCAAATATGGAGAGAACATGCAAACTCCACACAGATAAGGTCATGGTCGCGATTAGAACTCCTGACCCCTGTGATGTGAGAGTGAAGTGTTAACCACTAGGCCACTGAGATATTTCACATCCCTATGCCCCAAAACAATCACTTGTTACAGGTCACGTGAAGTGGCTTGTGTCTATCATGTTTGTATCCTTTTAGAGTAGTTAATATTTGGCTGTGCTGGCAATGACAAGTTTATTAAAGTTGTCTGTTCACATGATTATCGTACTATCGTATATATTAAGCTGGTGAATCTTTGAATAATACCCTGGTACCCCTTTTTTTTTGGTCGTTTCCAACAGACCAGGCACGGCGGGAATGCCGGCAGCCGCTGGGGGTGAAGGAGAATGAGGAGGATGATGAAGAGGTGGGGCTGCATGAGACCGAGGAGGAGGAGGAGCAGGTGCCTGAGAACAGGGAGGAGGAGGATGAGGCTGACCAGGAGGAGGAGAGGCCATAGGACAGGCCAGAACAGGTTGCGGCAGCCAGCCAAGAGGCGGAGGCCTTGGGAGATAATAAGTATTTGCATTAAATGATGGACATAATTGGATAACATTAAGATGTCCATTATACTTGTAAATAATCCCTGCTGTCACACATGTTAAATACAAGTGGACATAAATGTCAGAGGTTTCAAGCATACTGGGCCTACAATTTTTTTTTTTATGTGTAAACAAAAAAAAAAAAAAAAAACACCCCCAGAACCAGCTAAACACATGGCCATGCAGGGCAGGGGCCACACAAGCAGAGGGGCCCGATAGGCTTGTCAACTTGGCAGCATATTATTCTATTGATTTTTAAAGGCCATTATACAACAATTCTCTTGCAAGAAAGCAAGCTAAAGTTTGGTTTGAACTAGGGATGAGCGCGCTCGGATTTCTGAAATCCGAGCCCACCCGAACGTTGCGGATCCGAGTCGGATCCGAGACAGATCCGGGTATTGGCGCCAAATTCAAAAGTGAAACTGAGGCTCTGACTCATAATCCCGTTGTCGGATCTCGCGATACTCGGATCCTATAAATTCCCCGCTAGTCGCCGCCATCTTCACTCGGGCATTGATCAGGGTAGAGGGAGGGTGTGTTAGGTGGTCCTCTGTGCTGTTTAGTTCTGTGCTGTTTAGTTCTGTGCTGTTTAGTGCTGTGCTGTTTAGTGCTGTGCTGTTTAGTGCTGTGCTGTGCTGTGCTGTGCTGTGTTCTGCAGTATCAGTCCAGTGGTGCTGTGTGCTGTGCTCTGTCCTTCTGAGGTCAGTGGTGCTGCTGGGTCCTGTGCTGTGTCCTGTTCAGTCCAGTGGTGCTGTGTCCTGTGCTCTGTGCTTCTAAGGGCATAGTTATTTCCCCAATATTCCCCTGTGTTTAAAAAAATAAAAAAAAGTTTTTTTTATAAAATACCAAAAACTACTTTAATATTTTTTAATTACCACAAAATTTTCACAACCAATCCTGCAGTATAAGCCCATTGGTACTGCAATATTACCAAGTTCACACATTCAGCAGTAAAAGTCCAGTGGTACTGCAATATTACAAAGTTTACACATTCTGCAGTATCAGTCCAGTGGTGCTGTGTCCTGTGCTCTGTCCTGCTGAGTTCCGTAGTGCTGCTGGGTCCTGTGCCGTGTCCTGTTCAGTCCAGTGGTGCTGTGTCCTGTGCTCTGTGCTTCTAAGGGCATAGTTATTTCCCCATTATTCCCAAGTTTGTAAAAAATAAAAAAAAAGTAAAAAAAAATAAAAAAATTAAAAAAAAAAAAAAATATATAATAATTATAACCAAATTTGCAAAACCAATCCAGCATTATAAGTCCATTGGTACTGCAATATTACCAAGTTCACACATTCAGCAGTAAAAGTCCAGTGGTACTGCAATATTACAAAGTTTACACATTCTGCAGTATCAGTCCAGTGGTGCTGTGTCCTGTGCTCTGTCCTGCTGAGTTCCGTAGTGCTGCTGGGTCCTGTGCCGTGTCCTGTTCAGTCCAGTGGTGCTGTGTCCTGTGCTCTGTGCTTCTAAGGGCATAGTTATTTCCCCATTATTCCCAAGTTTGTAAAAAATAAAAAAAAAGTAAAAAAAAATAAAAAATTAAAAAAAAAAAAAATATATATAATAATTATAACCAAATTTGCAAAACCAATCCAGCATTATAAGTCCATTGGTACTGCAATATTACCAAGTTCACACATTCAGCAGTAAAAGTCCAGTGGTACTGCAATATTACAAAGTTTACACATTCTGCAGTATCAGTCCAGTGGTGCTGTGTCCTGTGCTCTGTCCTGCTGAGTTCCGTAGTGCTGCTGGGTCCTGTGCCGTGTCCTGTTCAGTCCAGTGGTGCTGTGTCCTGTGCTCTGTGCTTCTAAGGGCATAGTTATTTCCCCATTATTCCCAAGTTTGTAAAAAATAAAAAAAAAGTAAAAAAAAATAAAAAATTTAAAAAAAAAAAAATATATATAATAATTATAACCAAATTTGCAAAACCAATCCAGCATTATAAGTCCATTGGTACTGCAATATTACCAAGTTCACACATTCTGCAGTATCTTGTGCTACATATAATGGAGACCAAAAATTTGGAGGATAAAGTAGGGAAAGATCAAGACCCACTTCCTCCTAATGCTGAAGCTGCTGCCACTAGTCATGACATAGACGATGAAATGCCATCAACGTCGTCTTCCAAGCCCGATGCCCAATCTCGTAGTACCGGGCATGTAAAATCCAAAAAGCCCAAGTTAAGAAAAAGTAGCAAAAAGAGAAACTTAAAATCATCTGAGGAGAAACGTAAAGTTGCCAATATGCCATTTACGACACGGAGTGGCAAGGAACGGCTTAGGCCCTGGCCCGTGTTCATGACTAGTGGTTCAGCTTCACCCACGGATCTTAGCCCTCCTCCTCCTCCCCCCCCCTACAAAAAATTGAAGAGAGTTATGCTGTCAGCAACAAAACAGCAAACAACTCTGCCTTCTAAAGAGAAATTATCACAAATCCCCAAGGCGAGTCCAAGCGTGTTGGTGGTTGTCAAGCCTGACCTTCCCATCACTGTACGGGAAGAGGTGGCTCGGGAGGAGGCTATTGATGATGTAGCTGGCGCTGTGGAGGAACTTGATGATGAGGATGGTGATGTGGTTATTGTAAATGAGGCACCAGGGGGGGAAACAGCTGATGTCCATGGGATGAAAAAGCCCATCGTCATGCCTGGTCAGAAGACCAAAAAATGCACCTCTTCGGTCTGGAGTTATTTTTATCCAAATCCAGACAACCAATGTATGGCAATATGTAGCTTATGTAAAGCTCAAATAAGCAGGGGTAAGGATCTTGCCCACCTAGGAACATCCTCCCTTATACGTCACCTGAATAACCTTCATAGTTCAGTGGTTAGTTCAGGAACTGGGGCTAGGACCCTCATCGGTACAGGGACACCTAAATCCCGTGGTCCAGTTGGATACACACCAGCAACACCCTCCTCGTCAACTTCCTCCACAATCTCCATCAGATTCAGTCCTGCAGCCCAAGTCACCAGCCAGACTGAGTCCTCCTCAATACGGGATTCATCCGAGGAATCCTGCAGCGGTACGCCTACTACTGCCACTGCTGCTGTTGCTGCTGTTAGTCGGTCATCTTCCCAGAGGGGAAGTCGTAAGACCGCTAAGTCTTTCACCAAACAATTGACCGTCCAACAGTCGTTTGCCATGACCACCAAATACGATAGTAGTCACCCTATTGCAAAGCGTATAACTGCGGCTGTAACTGCAATGTTGGTGTTAGACGTGCGCCCGGTGTCCGCCATCAGTGGAGTGGGATTTAGAGGGTTGATGGAGGTATTGTGTCCCCGGTACCAAATCCCCTCGAGATTCCACTTCACTAGGCAGGCGATACCAAAAATGTACAGAGAAGTACGATCAAGTGTCCTCAGTGCTCTTAAAAATGCGGTTGTACCCACTGTCCACTTAACCACGGACATGTGGACAAGTGGTTCTGGGCAAACGAAGGACTATATGACTGTGACAGCCCACTGGGTAGATGCATCCCCTTCCGCAGCAACAGCAACAGCTGCATCAGTAGCAGCATCTACAAAATGGCTGCTCATGCAAAGGCAGGCAACATTGTGCATTACAGGCTTTAATAAGAGGCACAACGCTGCCAACATATTAGAGAAAATGAGGGAAATTATCTCCCAGTGGCTTACCCCACTTAGACTCTCATGGGGATTTGTGGTGTCAGACAATGCCAGTAACATTGTGCGGGCATTAAATATGGGCAATTTCCAGCACGTCCCATGTTTTGCCCACACCATTAATTTGGTGGTGCAGCATTACCTCAAGAGTGACAGGGGTGTGCAGGAGATGCTTGCGGTGGCCCGCAAAATTGCTGGACACTTTCGGCATTCAGCCAGTGCCTACCGCAGACTAGAGGCACATCAGAAAAGCTTGAACCTGCCCTGCCATCACCTCAAACAAGAGGTTGTGACGCGCTGGAACTCCACCCTCTATATGCTGCAGAGGATGGAGGAGCAGCAAAAGGCCATTCAGGCCTACACAGCCACCTACGACATAGGCAAAGGAGTGGGGATGCGCCTGAGTCAAGCGCAGTGGAGACTGATTTCCGTGTTGTGCAAGGTTCTGCAGCCATTTGAACTTGCCACACGAGAAGTCAGTTCCGACACTGCCAGCTTGAGTCAGGTCATTCCCCTGATCAGGCTGTTGCAGAAGCAGCTGGAGAAAGTGAGGGAGGAGCTGGTAAGCCATTGCGATTACAGCAAGCATGTAGCTCTTGTGGATGTAGCCCTTCGTACGCTTTGCCAGGATCCGAGGGTGGTCACTCTTTTAAAGTCAGAGGAATACATTCTGGCCACCGTGCTCGATCCTCGGTTTAAAGCGTATGTTGTGTCTCTGTTTCCGGCGGACACAAATCTACAGCGGTGCAAAGACCTGCTGGTCAGGAGATTGTCCTCTGAAGAGGACCGTGACATGCCAACAGCTCCACCCTCATTTTCTTCCACATCTATGGCTGCGAGGAAAAAGCTCAGTTTTCCCAAAAGAGGCACTGGCGGGGATGCTGATAACATCTGGTCCGGACTGAAGGACCTGCCAACCATTGCAGACATGTCTACTCTCGCTGCATTGGATGCTGTCACAATAGAAAAAATTGTGGATGATTACTTTGCTGACACCATCCAAGTAGACATGTCAGACAGTCCATATTGTTACTGGCAGGAAAAAAAGGCAGTTTGGAAGCCCCTGTACAAACTGGCTCTATTTTACCTGAGTTGTCCCCCCTCCAGTGTGTACTCGGAAAGAGTTTTTAGTGCAGCGGGGAACCTGGTCAGTGAGCGGCGAAGGAGGTTGCTTCCTCACAACGTTGAAAAAATGATGTTTATAAAAATGAATAATCAATTCCTCAATGAAGTACAGCACTGCCCTCCAGATACTACAGAGGGACCTGTGGTTGTGGAGTCCAGCGGGGACGAATTGATAATGTGTGATGAGGAGGAAGTAGACACTGTAGGGGGAGAGGAATCAGAGGTTGAGGATGAGGACGACATCTTGCCTCAGTAGAGCCTGTTTAGTCTGTACAGGGAGAGATGAATAGCTTTTTTGGTGTGGGGGCCCAAACAAACCAATCATTTCAGTCAAAGTTGTTTGGTAGGCCCTGTCGCTGAAATGATTGGTTTGTTAAAGTGTGCATGTCCTATTTCAACAGCAGACCTCTCAACTGCAGCTCATCCCTCCTCTGCGGGGATAATGTCTCCTGTGCTCTGACACGTCACTCTGTGTACTCTCAGCCTCAGGATCTGACACTACAGCTACCATGCCTCTTGTAGCAGCCCTCACTCCAGGGCCTCTTCCATGTGCAGTGTCCCCCTCTCTCTTGGGTTCACTATAGTGGCATGGAGTTCTCCCCCTCATCCAGGGCACACATTCCTTGCCCTGGCTCAGTCACCACGCTCAGACTTCCAGGCAATGCTGGGGGAGCCTGGGAGCTTCCACCCCAGGTCCCCAGCTACAACTCTCCTCTCCTGTGTCTTCTCTCTCTTTCTGACACTTGAAAGATCGTGCCTTTAAATGAAAAAGTCAGTCTTGATTGCACGACTATGTGCAAGTGCAACAGGGACATTTTTTTGGGTTTACAAAGTCAAACAGTAACACTACGACCCTGTCTGTCTGGGGTCTGTCAATGACGAATTGTCTGGAGCATGTTTTGAGGAGGTATTGTGGCCCCGGTATCAAATTGGGTACCGGGGCCACCCCACTATGCAGTCCAGATACTTGTTTGGTGGAATTCCGACACGTGGAGGGTTTTTTAATTATATTGTGGCCTCGGTACCAAATTGTGTACCGGGGCCACCACACTACGCAGTCAAGATACTTGTTTGGTGGAATTCAGACCAGTTGAGGGTTTTATTATTATATTGTGTGGACCACTCTATCTATACCACACTACAACTCTATACCACTCTATTTCCTACTTTAATTCTATTTAATTCTATTTCCTACTTTAATTCTATTACTAATTAATTACCATAAAGAGGAACCAAAAAAACCAATTTTACCAAAAGTATAATATGACTTAGACTTACAAACACTACACTTGAAAGATCGTGCCTTTAAATGAAAAAGTCAGTCTTGATTGCACGACTATGTGCAAGTGCAACAGGGACATTTTTTTGGGTTTACAAAGTCAAACAATAACACTACGACCCTGTCTGTCTGGGGTCTGTCAATGACGAATTGTCTGGAGCATGTTTTGAGGAGGTATTGTGGCCCCGGTATCAAATTGGGTACCGGGGCCACCCCACTATGCAGTCCAGATACTTGTTTGGTGGAATTCCGACACGTGGAGGGTTTTTTAATTATATTGTGGCCTCGGTACCAAATTGTGTACCGGGGCCACCACACTACGCAGTCAAGATACTTGTTTGGTGGAATTCAGACCAGTTGAGGGTTTTATTATTATATTGTGTGGACCACTCTATCTATACCACACTACAACTCTATACCACTCTATTTCCTACTTTAATTCTATTTAATTCTATTTCCTACTTTAATTCTATTACTAATTAATTAACATAAAGAGGAACCAAAAAAACCAATTTTACCAAAAGTATAATATGACTTAGACTTACAAACACTACACTTGAAAGATCGTGCCTTTAAATGAAAAAGTAAGTCTTCATTGCACGACTATGTGCAACAGGGACAGTTTTTTTCTTTACAAAGTCAACTAATAACACTTGGACCCTGTCTGTCTTTAACATACTTAATGGGATCTCAATGACGAATTGTCTGTAGCATGTTTGGAGGAGGTATTGTGGCCCCGGTATCAAGTTGGGTACCGGGGCCACCCCACTACGCAGTCCAGATACTTGTTTGGTGGAATTCTGACACGTGGAGGGTGTATTTATTTTATTGTGGCCCCGGTATCAAGTTGGGTACCGGGGCCACCCCACTACGCAGTCCAGATACTTGTTTGGTGGAATTCTGACACGTGGAGGGTGTATTTATTTTATTGTGGCCCCGGTATCAAGTTGGGTACCGGGGCCACCCCACTACGCAGTCCAGATACTTGTTTGGTGGAATTCTGACACGTGGAGGGTGTATTTATTTTATTGTGGCCCCGGTATCAAGTTGGGTACCGGGGCCACCCCACTACGCAGTCCAGATACTTGTTTGGTGGAATTCTGACACGTGGAGGGTGTATTTATTTTATTGTGGCCCCGGTATCAAGTTGGGTACCGGGGCCACCCCACTACGCAGTCCAGATACTTGTTTGGTGGAATTCTGACACGTGGAGGGTGTATTTATTTTATTGTGGCCCCGGTATCAAGTTGGGTACCGGGGCCACCCCACTACGCAGTCCAGATACTTGTTTGGTGGAATTCTGACACGTGGAGGGTGTATTTATTTTATTGTGGCCCCGGTACCAAATTGTGTACCGGGGCCACCACACTACGCAGTCAAGATAGATAGATGCGTATCATAGATAAAGTACATTCAGTGGTGTGGGGCAAATTGAAAAATATTCAAAATGCACTGACATTATCAAAAACAAGAGGTTGTCACATGCTAAAACTCCAACATGTATATGATGGAGAGGATGGAGGAGCAGCCGTATGTGTAGTGTAATGCAGACCTGTTGAAGGTTTTTTATATATTTTATTGTGGTGCCCAGTGCCCACTCCTCTACGCAGTCCAGGTACATTTATTGGTGCGAATCAAACAAGTTGATGGTTTTCTTATTATATATATTGTGGTGACCCACTCCTCTACGCAGTCCAGGTACATTTATTGGTGCGAATCAAACAAGTTGATGGTTTTCTTATTATATATATTGTGGTGACCCACTCCTCTACGCAGTCCAGGTACATTTATTGGTGCGATTCATAAAAGTTCAGGGTTTTTAAGATATTGTGGTGACCCACTCCTCTACGCAGTCCAGGTACATTTATTGGTGCGATTCATAAAAGTTCAGGGTTTTTAATATATTGTGGTGACCCACTCCTCTACGCAGTCCAGGTACATTTATTGGTGCGAATCAAACAAGTTGATGGTTTTCTTATTATATATATTGTGGTGACCCACTCCTCTACGCAGTCCAGGTACATTTATTGGTGCGATTCATAAAAGTTCAGGGTTTTTAAGATATTGTGGTGACCCACTCCTCTACGCAGTCCAGGTACATTTATTGGTGCGAATCAAACAAGTTGATGGTTTTCTTATTATATATATTGTGGTGACCCACTCCTCTACGCAGTCCAGGTACATTTATTGGTGCGATTCATAAAAGTTCAGGGTTTTTAATATATTGTGGTGACCCACTCCTCTACGCAGTCCAGGTACATTTATTGGTGCGAATCAAACCAGTTGATGGTTTTCTTATTATATATATTGTGGTGACCCACTCCTCTACGCAGTCCAGGTACATTTATTGGTGCGATTCATAAAAGTTCAGGGTTTTTAATATATTGTGGTGACCCACTCCTCTACGCAGTCCAGGTACATTTATTGGTGCGAATCAAACAAGTTGATGGTTTTCTTATTATATATATTGTGGTGACCCACTCCTCTACGCAGTCCAGGTACATTTATTGGTGCGATTCATAAAAGTTCAGGGTTTTTAAGATATTGTGGTGACCCACTCCTCTACGCAGTCCAGGTACATTTATTGGTGCGAATCAAACAAGTTGATGGTTTTCTTATTATATATATTGTGGTGACCCACTCCTCTACGCAGTCCAGGTACATTTATTGGTGCGATTCATAAAAGTTCAGGGTTTTTAATATATTGTGGTGACCCACTCCTCTACGCAGTCCAGGTACATTTATTGGTGCGAATCAAACCAGTTGATGGTTTTCTTATTATATATATTGTGGTGACCCACTCCTCTACGCAGTCCAGGTACATTTATTGGTGCGATTCATAAAAGTTCAGGGTTTTTAATATATTGTGGTGACCCACTCCTCTACGCAGTCCAGGTACAATTATTGGTGCGAATCATAAAAGTTCAGGGTTTTTAATATATATTGTGGTGACCCACTCCTCTACGCAGTCCAGAAAGATACCTTGTTGCAACGTTTTGGACTAATAACTATATTGTGAGGTGTTCAGAATACACTGTAAATTAGTGGAAATGCTTGTTATTGAATGTTATTGAGGTTAATAATAGCCTAGGAGTGAAAATAAGCCCAAAAACTTGATTTTTAAACTTTTTATGTTTTTTTCAAAAAAAATCCGAATCCAATACCTTAAATCCGAACCGAGACCTTTCGTCAAGTGTTTTGCGAGACAAATCCGAACCTCAAAAATAACGAAAATCCGGATCCAAAACACAAAACACGAGACCTCAAAAGTCGCCGGTGCACATCCCTAGTTTGAACACTGGATTAAGAATACATAATCCCTAGTAATTTAGTACTGTGCCACCACTGTCTGTTGATTTAAAAACTGAGTAATTAGCTCATGTTGTATTAGCCAAACGTTTATATATTAATGTCTGCTCTTCAGCAAGCGTTTTAATTTGAAAACACTGAAATTGTGGTAGTTACCAATAAGTATGAGCTGATTTTTCTTTGAATTCCTGTGAGTGATTGTGTAGGTAGGACCCCAGTGTAGTGCTTTGCCCTGGGGCCTATAATGCTGTTAAGACAACCCTGTACACGCCCCTCTCCCCTGGGCACACCAGAATTTTGTATATCTATAAAAATGCAACACAAAAGCCTTATCAATGTCTAATGGGTGCCCAAATGCATTGGGAGCAAGAGGCCTAATAGTTAAAAGTTATGTAACAGTACACATCTGTATTAAGTCATGTCTGCTTGTAAAATTAGTGTGCCATGGAATTATTTGTTTGTTTGTTTTACAGCACACGTTGAGCGAACGTTGCCAGCCCTCCCCGCATCGGCCCAAGAACTCCAGATCTACATTGACTGATATTTACAAAAAATTAAAAAACAATTGTTAAATATTCCTACCAAATAGAAAAAAAAATACAGGCATGGGCATATGTAAATTTGTAAATAGTTTGTGCCCAACTAAATGTAAATAGTTAACTTGTGATTATTTCTTGAAAAAGATAAAAAATGTAAGAAACTAAATCATTGGTTTTTGTGTCTTTTTATTTCTATATTTTAAATGCGCAACATGTGGGTCTAAGGTCAATAAAGAATGGATATGGATTCCAAAAAGACTAAGATTTAAGCGACAGATTTTTGACACAAATCCATCATCGTTGCAACATTTATATAGCCCTACTAATTGTGGCTATCAGCAAATGAAGATACACAAAGTGTATTTTGTAACGAAATCCACACTAACATGGGAACAACATTAACTCCATACACATAAGGCAATGGTCAGGAATCCAACTAATGACACCAGCACAGGGAGTCAGAGGTGCTAAATAATAAGTCACCATGCTGAATCTGTGTTGGCTATAGTATTGTGCAAGACCAGAAGATGGTGAAATCACATTCAAGCACAAGTAGTAGCTGAAGAAACAAAGGTTGCTATTTGCTCTTTGCATGTCAACAAATGGAACATGTGCCCTCCACCAACAATCCACCCCTCCAAGAGGTAGGCCACCTGTAGTAATAGCAGACACATAATTAATGTGCCCTGGGGGCAAGATTCATTAAAAAAGTTATATGGCAAATGCCATACCTAATTAACTAGTTTCCCAAATCATGTGGCATTTTAGTGGTAGTCCAAGGTTGACTTCAAGTGTCAGAGCAAAGTCAGCCCTCAGTGGTGTAAGGCAGAAGTGCAACTGCTGGAACCACCATGCTACTCGACTGTGGTGAGCGTTCGGTTTGGGTAAAGCTAGTTTTGCAGGCAATGTTGCATTTAACTTCAAGGAACCTGTCCCCCTGCAAATCCACCCCTCCCTCCCCCCTCTTAGGCCATTCATAGTAATAAATGTCAGCATGCGCATAATAATGTGCATGTGAACTGTGGTCCATGCTGCTTTATGAACGTTCAAACATTGACATTGTCAACCATGAAAGAATGAACTTGCCATAATAAAGTTGCATTAGAGTGGTAGATACGTGTTAAATAGGGCATATTTGACATTGTGGTTGAGCGCGTAGAACAAAGTTTTTAAGAAAACAAAAAAAAAATGGGGCAAGTTCCTGAGGTGTTTCTTAGATAATTGATTAAAGTCCACAATCTGCACACAAATGTTATGGACATGCTTGGTATTTGAACTCATGCCTGCATTTTAGTGAATCCAAAGTGCTAACCACTGAGCTACCTGTGAGATTCCTATTTTGTGTGTAATTTGTCTGAATAATGAAGAGTATTATTAACTATCAGTTTCCTGTTTTGCACGCATGCTGTATTGTTGCACTTCTCCCTGGTTTTTCAAATTGCAGTTTGTGTTAGTGGTTCGCTATCCCACTTTCCAAAAAGACAGTTATGAGTTCTAATCCAGACACACACCCTTTATCTCTGTGGAGGTTGTATACATTCTAATGTGTGTGTGTGTATCCCTTATGGAAGAGTATGCTATGCATTTTCATAACGACACAGATGGATTTATACAACTACATACATTTTCATAGATTTTAATCTAGCGATGTACATGCATTTGTCGTACTATACGGCCACTTGAACGCCAAAACACACAAAGCCCTTCAGTAATCTGTCTTTAAGGGAAAAGTGTGGATTATGCTAATTAATAGCAAACGAGAAATATTGTTCAAAGTGTACCACGTCAATGTCACTTGACAATGAATAATTACTTAAGAGCTATCTTGTTAAAATACCCACAGGGATTGTGTTTTGATATGTGTAAACAAACTGGTCGGACCTCCCACGTTGGGCGTGACGTATACATTTCTTAGCTGAACGTCAATTGCTTGGGATCCATTGCTTGTGCTTCTACCTTGTCTAAAGAACCGCAGGTGGGTGTGTTTTGAGACTTTTGGATTCTTATTTCTATAGCGTAAGTGTCTGCATCTCTTAAAGTACGCTAAACACCGTACGATGCGGGCAGAAAAGTTTCTGTACCTTGATGAATCAGGCCCCTCTTGTTCCAGATAATGAATTTCCTCTTTCAAAAGAGCAGGATTTGCACCACTGGATTCAGAAACAGATGATTCCATGTCCATGGCATCTTTTAACCCCTGGTAAGCCACAACTGACAGTTCAGATGCTGTTTCCGCTGGATCAATTATTTGGCTTAATATTACTACCTTTCCTGCACCTTTATCATCCATATTGCAGCTCACCGGGTCGGCAACAGCTTGCTTAATTCCAGATGAAGATACTATACAGGAACCTTTGTCTTCTTCCTCAATTTGCATTGTGCTGGGGATCTTTGTCTCTTTTCCAAAAACATCTGCAGGATTCTTGAGATCTTTATCTTGATCTTTAATAGCCAAATCCATACTAAGGAAGAACCCTCCTTTTGCCTGCTGGTCATCACTGGAACAGTTCAGGTCACCTGTTGAAAAGCAGACTGGACTTTGTAATATGGTTTCGGGTCAGAACTAGGCACTTGTCATGGTTGGCTTACTGGAAATAGATCCCTAGGCTCTGCTGAACATAGCTAGGCCCACCCATGGGTGCGCAGTCTAACAGGTAGGTGGTTTTCACCAGGAATCCCCGTTAGGAGGTATGGTCTTAGCGGCACCAAACCTGCAGGTCGCGGTCCCGCGAGTGAGTGAATAGCAGAACGATGTGGAGGAGCCAGGTAAAGCAGGAAGAAACGATGGAACCCACAAGTAAGTGGTATAGACACAGGAACAACAACAATATATGCTGATGGTCAGCAGCTGATAAGACACTAGAAGATTAGGTGCTCTGCGGTGAAACAATGGGAGAACAGGAGCTGTCACAATGGTGTACTCAGGAGTAGATAGTAGAGGTACTGGAATAGCAGTAGCTCAACACTGGGCATGAGCTGAGAGCAAACTGAAGGAGTGAAGGTAACTCAGGACAACAGCTGATGAGCCACAGACGTAGAAGCGGCTCTGGGAGGCAGCAGTGAGAGAACCGTAGCTGTCACGATGAAGTACACTGGAGAGGGTAAGAGAGGTACTGGAGCAGCGATAGTTCAACACAGGACATGAACTGAGACCAGGTAGGAATAGCGGAGGTAACTCGGAATAACAGCTGATGAGTCACAGGTGTAGTGGCGGCTTTGAGTGGTAGCGATGAGAGAACCGTGGTGTCAGGCCGTAGGCCTATTGAAGACTACAATGAGCAGGACACTAACCGGTATTAGCACTACTGAACTAGCAGGTGCAGAGTCTAACATACCCCTGGTATTCACCAGGGACCAAGGCAAGGAGGTTTGGACTTCGCTGCACAGGGTACGCAGGTCAAGATCCAGTTGCCGGTGTAGTATAGAAGAGTCAAACGGTCCGGGTCAAGCCAATTGGGAATGCAAGGTACCAGGGAGAATCCAGAGGAATGGTCATCAAGCCGAGGTCGCGGGAACAATATGGGTCACACAGATAAAGGAATGGTCGCCAAGCCGGGTCACAACGAGAGAGCTAAATCACAGGAAGCACAATCAGGAAACAAGGAGCAGGGAAAACCAGGAACACTAGGTCAGGAACCTGTTACTCTGGCACCCTAATGGCGCCAGAGCCAGGTTTAAATAGAGGCAGGTAGCAGCTGATAGGAAGAGCCAGGGGGCGGCACGTAGGAGACACAGTAGCGTCCCGACAACAGAGCTGGCCGGAAATCGCAGGACGTCTGTTGCCTAGCAACAGAGCGCTACGGCCCGGAAGGCAGGCGTCCTTCCCCGACTGACAGGGGATCAGCTGGGATGACACCTGACATGTAGCTGTCACGATGAAGTACACTAGATATGGTAAGATAGGTACTGGTGCACCGATAGTTCAACACAGGCCACGAACTGAGAGCAGGCTGGAATAGAGTAAAGCACATGGAGAACAGGAACCAGAACCACAGGCTGCAGGCAGTGAGCTTGAAGAACAGGCATCAGACAGGTGAATCCAGGAAGTTTAAATAGTGCTCCAATAATGCTTTGCCAATGAAAAGAGGGAGGAGGCCCTGAAGTGCAATAGACTTGTACCTGCCCAGACCTGATAATATCTGAATGAATGAATTGTGTCTGACTCTGAAACATGGTAGTTTCCAGATCAATGAGATGCAGGTGATGAGACAGGTACCCATTTGCGAGACCAGAGTGTTTCAGCACTGAAGCCTGGGAGATCTCCCCCATCTCTTCCCCAGAGACTTGCACTTGGATACTCTGGCCTAAGCTAGGCCTTAGAAAATAAGGATTTTCCTTCACCACTTCCCCACTGGCTTGTCCTCTAACTCTTGGGCCTGGAATAGCCTTGGCGTCTGGGGATTTTCCTCCATCTCTTTGCAGAGCTGACTTCTTGTACTTATCCCTGGGCTAGGCCCTAAAGCCTGGGGTCTTGCCTCTGGAACTTTCATACAACTTTGTCTCCTAGTTTCTGGACCCGGAGTAGGGCCTGGACCCTGGGGATTCCACTCCTCCTCTTCCCCAGGATCTTTCATAGATCCCTTGGCGTGATTCCAGGAGTCACTGAAGCACAGAACTTGTTTTGACACAACCTGTCTCTGCAGCAGCTGATACCAGAATAAGGCTGGAAATATTTTTTATTAAATACTTGCAACAAATCAAAAACAAGCTACAACAATGGGTGGCACCCTGACTGTAAAATGAGAACTAAATTTAGGGATTGCTCCCATCAAGAGTACAAAAAAACAAAAAACAAAGGGCTATGCCGATAAAAGTCCAGCATGAGTACAAAATATATATAGGATACCTGTGCATACAACAGAAAAGGTGTCACCACTAAACAATACATAACAAATTTTAATACAAACACATCACACATTACACCTGCACAAAGAAGCAAACTGTATGTAAGCCATACTTGAAACCAATTTTCCTGTAACAAAAACTAGGGGATGAAAGGACAGAAAGAAAAAGCCATGGAAGGAGAAAACACCAGTCTTTGACCTCACTATGGAGGTCTCGGGCCCCTCCAGAGCCTGAGCCAGTTGGCATTGGTCAACCGGCGCTTCTCCTATTCCCTCAATTTTCATACCTCGTGGATAATATCACCCACTACCACTTTGCAAGGGAGGATTTTATGTCTGATGGAGACCTGACACTTTGCGTTTCAGGTGAAATACCTAACCACTAAGCTAACTAAGAAAACAGTGCAGAAATCAAAAACCTTCCACCTAGCCTTGAACGCCCCATCGACCCATTCAGGGTAACTGAGCCCCGAAAGACAAGGGATCCCCAGGGACCTGGAAACTCTTCTGTAAACATCTATGTTAAAGGGACACTGAAGCAAGAAGTGGTCCATAGTCTCCTCCACCCCTAGACACTCATCCCATGGGCAGTCACGATCATCGGCATTTCTGTGCCTAAGGTTCCCTCTCACGTAGAGTCTCCCATGAAAGTAAAGCCAGGCAATGTCCCAGAGCTTCAACGGGATTCTCCCCAAACTAATCATGGTAAGCCCCTCCGAACCCACATCAGCCGAGCGGTTCCTCAGTGACAGTGGGACCCAAAAGCTAGAGCGCAGGAGTCTCTTTCCCCAACTCCCTTCTAGAAGAGCTCCTGACCTCCCCCGCCCCCAACAATTTGTCACCTTCAATCCCAAGGAATCATAGGCCGGGATATACCCGTGACGGAACCGAAAACTTCTCACCTCGTCCTCGCCCCCCCAAACAAAGCACTAAGAGAAGGATTCACCCAGAACCTGAAGCCACCCACCCACTGAGGAGGGGTCTCAATGAAGAGACTACTCAGGTGCAACTTTAAAAAAATTGTAAGAAAGAAAAGGTCTACTCTTTCCCTGAGAGAGTGTTTCCACCTCTTCCAGCTCTCTTCCTTCCAGGAAGCTTTCTCCATCTTGAGCTCCCAGTTTTGCTTGGCGCAATCGCCAGGGCCAAACTGAATGCCTAAGATCTTGATCTTGTTACTGGCCCGGGGAAGACTGTCTGAAAGGCTGAATTGATAACCTTCCTCCCTCATCCTGAAAATTTCACTCTTTTCCTGATTTACCAATAAGCCACTGGCCTCGGACTACCCGCAGACCAGAGTTGCTACCTCTATTGCTTCTGCGGGACTCAACAAGACAACAGTAACATCATCGGCAAAGGCCACGACCTTCAGAGGATACTCCGGATTTAACAACACCTTTTCTATCGAGCAGCCTTCAATCCTTCGAGCAAAAAGATCTATTGCAAACACATACAGGAGGGAGCTTAGGGGACAACCCTGCCTCACCCCAGAGTTGACCACGAAAGACTGACCTACCCAACCATTCACGAGAGGAAAGCTCTCGGCCTGCTTATAAATGGTATGAAGCCAATTCACCACCCAGATTGAAGGACCATACCTAAGAAGCAGAGCCCAAAGGGACTCATGGTTTACCATATCAAAGGCCTTTGACTGGTCTAACACTAAAAGTTACTTCCCCCACTTCTCCGCATGACACCAATCAATGGCCTCCCGAACTCCCAGGACAGCACTGAAAGTTCTTCGGCCCTTCACAGTGCAATGATGAGAGGGAGAAAGCAACTGGGCGGCAACCTGCATCAGTCTATTAAAGAGCTCCATCATATAGTCCCTCTCCAGAATCAAGAAAGCGTACCGGTCATATTGTATCTCTCTCATCTGAGCCTTCACTTTAGAGATCTCCCCACCGTCTCCCTGGCAGAGATCAGGAACCCAAGTTTTTTTCTCAGTGCCAGGTAGGTGCTTTCTTTTAACAAGTTATTTCTAGCTACCAGGCCACGGAAAAAGCTCCGGGGTCCTCTTTTTAAGCACCTCCCACAACTGAGACCTACTCCAACCAGCCTCCAAAAGTGTTTCCTGGGATTCAAAGAAGTGCCTAAAGGACTGTCTTACCACCTCCTCATTTAGGAGCTTAGAGTTCAAGCTCCAAAGGCCCGTACCTTTCAGAAGAGTTTCTGAGGCATTCAAAGACACAGTGAGGTAAACGTGATTGGAGAACTCTACTGACCTTAGCTCAGGAGCCAAGGTTTTTGTGCTGTCCTTAACTAAAAACCTATCTATTCTATACCTACAGCTACCTCTAAAGTAAGTGAAAACATGAGGTCTGGGAAGTGATGAATGTGCACATCCACCAGACCTGCCTGTCTAACCATCCTAGATACAAAAAGGAATCATAAACCAGAGAATTCTTTGAACCTCCCCTGTCCTTAGGCCTGGGGATGGTGTTGAAGTCAGTACCAAAGACTATCTGCCGGGCCGAAAAAAGGTATAGCTTTATCGCACTGAAAAGACACTTCCTGTCCCGCTTGGAATGGGGACCATAAATGTTAATCAGCCTCAGATCGTGTCCTCCCAAATTGACATCGAAGACCATACATCTACCTACCTCTAATTCTATAAATCGCTGGACAGTTATCATTCTGGTAGAAAGCACCGCCACCCCACCATACGGCTGCGCTGCAAGAGACCAGTAGCAGGGCCCACGCCTCCACTCTCTTTTAGCTTTGTGTAGGTCTGCAAATTGCTGTAATCTGGTCTCCTGCAAAAATAAAAATCAGCCTCAACCGTGCTGAAAAAAATCAAAGGCCATGTAATGAGCTTGTTCGGAAAGTATAGACTCCATATCAATGGTGCAAATCTTATGGGCTTGAAGCCATTCTTCAGAGCTATAAAGTAGGAATCAGCTCACTTCTTCTTCACTTGCTTGGCAGAATCCTCATCTGTGGATCCATACAGTTTACACTGGCCTCCCCCTCCCGAAGGATTACCTCTTCCCAAGAAGGAGGAACCTCATCCGACCCAACAACAACCCTATCAACTTCACTACCCACCACCTCCCCAGTAACAATGATAACATCACTCGGGATACAAGGCTTACTAGAGGGATGAACACCCATATCACACTCCTGGACAGGAGGAGGAACAAAAGTGGGAACAGGGGGGAGCAGAAGGAGGGGCAGGGGTAAAGGCAGGAACAGGTAACCTGGGAAGGGACAAGGCAAGGGAGAGGGGTAGGGACAGGGATAGGACTGGGTGCAGAAACATCAACAGCTAGGGGAACCACCCCCAACACAGGGACAGAAAGATGGACAGAAGGGACAGAAGGGACAGAAGGAAGAACATTGTCAGAGAAGGGGGCAGGAGCTAGATCATCCACCGAGGGAGGCTCCTTGGAGGTTACTGGTTTCTTAAGAAAGGCTCTAGGGACCCTCAATTTATCCTTAGGCTTAAGATAGGAGGCCACGTCCCCAAGGGTTGAGTCACTAGGCTTCTTTTTTTGTCTGCCTGACCTCAACCTAAGAACTAACTCACCACCCTCAATCCTGACCACTTCACCCTCATCTACCTCTTCCTCTTTGCTAGACAAAAATTGAAAATTGTTAGACAATACCACATCCTTGTCCTTTTTGGTCTTACTTTTTTACTCCTCTTCTTTTGCTTTTCCCAGGTACTTTCCATTACAGACTTTAGTGCAAGACTGTACAACTGCCTCTGGCAGGAAGAGATGGGAGCAGGTCCTGGCTGGGCAGTACTTGTAGAGGCCTCACCCCCCTGCTCCGCCTCCACCCTTGCAGCTGCCTGAACTAACTCTTCATGAAGGCACTTCTACATTCTGGTAGGCATGTGGACATTTACTAAAGGGATGCCCAATAGTGCCACATAAATTGCATCTAATTTTCCCATATGTAAGGGACTCATGCCTGGTGTCCTGGCATTGCCCACACTTCTGATGCGGACAGTAGGCACTGAGGAGGCGGAAGTTGCCACAGCTGATTGTATGTGCACCAGGGCAGCCTCTGTGCACCGCAGATCAACTGTGACAAACCACTCGCCACTCCAGAAGCCATGACAAGGATTGGGCACCTTAACCAACGGGGACACCGGATTCGCGTACCACTTCACCCAAAAGGCCAAAATCAGCCATTGGAATTGACTCAATCCTAACTAGTATCGTGACTTTGAGACGCTCCTGTTCTGTAATGTCTATGGCCCTAAAATTCACCCATGGATCTCATTCCCTAAACCCACCCCACCGGTTCCAGAATGCCTGCAAACCCTGAAACGACATGAAGCTAATATTGTACTCAGACGTCCTGATAGGGTGAATGCAGGCAAAGAGATCCGAGGGTACAAATTTGAAGGAATCATAGAATAATTTCAAGAATTCAAATCTACTCGGGGGATCTTTCCCTATAAATTTGAGTTAAACTACTTTGCTCCTTTTTGGAGGCTGTCCACTATGAGGACTTCTCAGCGCCTTCTCAGTACCAACAGGGCTAGCATTACATAATATAGACCTAGTACACACACCTGAACTGACAGGGCTTACAGAAGGAGCACATACAGGGGTAGAAACACCCATATTCATATTAGGCATTTTATTGGGAGTCAAGCAGCAGTCCACCCCTCCAAAAACAGCAGCTGAAATCACCAGGGGGACTGCCGCCACTGACACCTGTTTTTGCACATCAATAATACCAACATTAGCTTTAGATATGTCAAACTTAATATTTGAAGACAAACAAAGATCTGCCCCCTCAGACACAGGGGGACCACAGACACAGACCTGATTTTGCACCTCAGAATTACCAATATTAGTTTTAGATGCAACTGACAGACTGCAATCAGCCCCCTTAGACACAGAGCTTACACTGGCTTCACTTTTGGATAAGCAACAAACACACCTTGGCTGCCCACCGCTGGGAGAGAGGAGCCCTTAAAGGCTGTATCCGCCACTAGCCTCAGGATGCTTGTTTCGAGACTTCGAAACCGGAAGTGAAGCGGGAAGCGAGACCACCGTGCTGACCACGGTAACCGCGGCCTGAATGGCGACTCCCCCTGTGCCATCTGCAGCCCCCACCAGCTCTTTTACAGGCAGCTCCCCCTCTTGCAGCCTTATTTTGTTATACATGGAGTCACCAGACATATTGGCAGGCGCATCAAATGGTAAGTTAGATGGCAGAAATGCAGACATGCAGAGCCACCAGCGCTGATAGGATCCTCCATTAGAGGACAAGCAGCTTGTTTTTTTCTCCATCAGCTTCGCGGATAAGTGCTGCAGTGATACCTCTTTCTCCATATGAATAGAGGTAAGTTCTTCAATTTCCATGCTCATCACTACCCAGTCTGTATTGAATGCTTTATTACGGTTCTTTTTCATTGCAGAAATCTGTTTTTATCAGTTTAGCGATCTCAGATGCTACCTGCTCTAGACGCACCTTGATGGTAGGGTCCTTCATTTTCTCCTCCTCAGAGTCCAGTAGGTCGACACTATCCGGGTCCACTCCACCAGCACCTTTACTGTCCATTATGTCACCACTATCAGGAATTATTTCCACTTGGGCCACGCTACCCGCTGCACTGGCCGCCATGTTGGACACCACAGACATGCCTGCTTTACCAGCCACCATTTGTGACTTCACTGGGGCTGAATCACTCTCGCCAGGCAATGCTTCACATGCTGGGGTTGCCACGTTAAACTCCACAGGCATGTTTGTATTACCAGCCACCAGTTGTGACTTCACTGGGGCTGATACAGTCTCACTCTGTAAGGCTTCAACTGGGGCCGCCATGTTAGGCCTCACAGGTGCTTCAATATTACCAGCCTCCTGTTGATTCACTGGAGCTGCCATGCTGCACGGTGAAACTTTAGCCAAGGACTAGCCACATGGTTTCACTATATTAAACTCCATACAGGGAGAACTTGCTTGGGGATCTACCGAGATGACGGGTCCTGAAACCTCCACCTTGGTGTTGCTTGGAGGGGGGACATTGGCTGTAGGGCTAGGCCCCTGCAAACAGCTGTCTTTATTGGTAGCAGAACCATCCACCTTCCCAGCCAAGGTGTTGATAGGCTGGCTGGGAGTGGGACCTGTTCTGGCCCCTGGATCCAGACAGGGCTTCATGGAGGCACTAAGCCCGGAAGCCTGAGGTCTCTCCAACTTCTCCACCCCAGGATCCATGCACTTTCCTATGCTTGATCTCAGGTAAAGTTCTGGTTCTCAGAGCTCCAACAACACAGGACTGATTGCCACAGCTGCTGACACCAGAGTGAGGCTTGATCACCCCTTGCTCAAGCATTTCAATTACCTCCTTTATTTGCCTCTGGTGAAACCCGATAAGCGGATTGTCTAAGTGGCCCATGCTCACCAATGTCCACATGGTGCATCACCAAGGAAGTCTTACCGGGCTTCCTGCTGAACGGAGTCGCAAAGGGCCACAGTACAGCTACATGCTGCTCCCTCTTACAGGCACTCAACTGCTCATCCCCTACTTCCTCTATACCACCTTCACTTTTGGCATCCGCGAGGAGGTCAGGTAGTGGTTCACTTCCCTCAATCGGTAAGCAGCAAATTGCTGCTACTGACTCCTCACGCTCGTGGTATGCCTTCAACATATTCAGGTCCGTTGCCGCCTACCATTGCTATCAAATGACACCACGTAGGTGATGTCACTCAGGCATTTTGAAACTGTGTATGGCCCAGCCCAGGCAGCCTGGAGCTTGTTCTTGCATGTGGGCATCAGAAAAAGGGCCCCCTGCCCTACCTCAAACACCCTGGCATGTGCACTCTGATCAAACCAAGACTTTTGTTTTGCCTGCACATCCACTAGGTTAGCCTGCACCAGCCCCATGATAATTTCTAACCGATCTCTGAGCTTCAACACATACTCCACCAAAGAGACATCCTAGGTGAGTAGCTCCCCTTCCCAAGACTTCCGAAACATGTCAAGAGGTCAACGGACTCTGCGGCCATATAGTAGTTCAAAGGAGAGAAACCGGTAGACTCCTGCAGAACCTCCTGATAAGCAAACAGGAGATGCAGCAGGTAGCATTTCCAGTCCTCCCTTTCTGAAGTTAAAAATGCCTGTAGCATGTGCTTCAGAGTGCCATTGATCCGCACGCACAGTCCTTTATTCTGAGGATGGTAGGGGGCAGTACGGAGTTGCTGCACTCTGCACTTTGTTTAGAGAAACTGGACCAGCTCACTCATGAACTGTGTCCCTTTATCGGTTAGGATCTCACTAGGGAAATCTACTCTGCTAAATACTCCTAGCAGCGCATTCGCTACCTATTCTGCAGTTACGGAGGACAGAGCTACAGCCTCTGGATACCAGGTAGCGTAGTCACACAGGGTGAGGATGTACCTCTTCCCCAATGTACTGGGCACAGGCAGGGGACCTATTATGTCCACAGCCACTTGCTGAAAAAATTCCCCAACTATTGGCAAGGACCTGAGGGAAGCACGAGCACTGGGGCGCCCAAGACGCTGACACACATCACAGGATTTACAAAAGGCATCTGACATTTCCAGCCAGAAAAAGTTCTGTATCAGACGCTTCAGTGTTCGGTCTCTTCCCTGGTTTCCCGCCATAGGGATTTCGTGGGCAACTGATACCAGTTGCACGCGAAAGCCCCGTGGTACCACCAGTTTCACTTGTACCCGGACTGGTCTATCCCCATCTACTTTCCTAGCTACATGGTAGAATGACCCTTTACACCAGGTAACACTACCCATCTCCATCACTGGAAGACTGCAGCCAGCCTGGCGCCTCATGCCTTCCAGTGAGGGATCAAAGAGCTGAGCTGCTCTGAACTCTGCCCTGCAGCCCTCACTATTGTCTAAGCCAAGAATGACGCAGGGGGGTCTAGGTTGGGGTTACTAGGGTCAGTCGAAGTGGGATCAGTCAAAGGGGGTTCACTGTAGTCAACTATAATCACTGCATGAACTGGCATACTGCTAGGGACAGGAGCATCACTGGGCACCCCCCCCCCAAGATCAGTTTGGCAAGAGACAACATCCTCTGCATTGCTAGGGGACGTAGTCTTTCCAGAGTCAATTGGCTAGCTGTTTCCTGAAGCATTAGCAGATGTGGTTTTGTCTACCGGCTGTGGTCTTTTCCACTGGGCTTGGTTGCGCAGGTGTAGATCCTGAAGTTTGAAGTTGTGAAGCTTGGCTCTGAGTAATGAAGTTGAGAAATGCAGTCACAATTCCACCCCCAACATCATTGCCCAATATCCCATCAGTTGGGAGGCCATCCATAATGGCAACATCTCGCAACTCTTGGCCATATCCCTAGTCAAGATACACCCTTGCTATAGGCATTTCATTCTACATCTGCTACGGTAACTTTTGCTGTGCGATCTTGCAATATTGCAGTAGGATCAATAAGATGGGGATCACTACATTAATGGATGCCACTGAGTCTCTCCGTCCTTCTCCCTGCAGTGGTCCCACTTAAAGTGGCTGCAGGTTCCTCCACTTGTTTTGGGGGTTTTTGTAGACACATAGGTGTCTACAAAAACTCTTTCCTCCAAGTCACTTTCAGACACGCCACACTCCATTGGTCTCACAGGGGTGGAAACGTCTCTAATGGCTTACCTTCGTCAGTTGAGCAAGTCAGCCGGGCCCCAGGACTCGGATTAGGGGCACGAATCTGGGGTGCTAGGGCTGTGGGACAGTCCATGCTTATGTGACCAATCTTCCCGCACATCCCGCAGTAGCACTTTCTCTCCAGCTTGGGCTCCGATGGTCTCTGATAACTCCAAGGGACAGGGCGGGGCGGTGGCTCGCGATGGGTACCTGAAGGGTTAGGTACTTGCTTTTGGGAGTGAGTAGAAGTGTCTCCCTGATTGTACAGTCCTTTTTGGTGTCGGCTGTTAACCTGGCGCTTCTGCCAGTGTGGCCTCACTGCGACATACTGATCCACCCAACTGGGCAGCTGCTTCCAGGGTGCCTAGCTTACTGTCCAGCACCTATTCTTTCACCTCGAGTGTGCACCAACAGTGGAATTGTTCTTGGCACCTCAGGTCTATTACCTCCTCCATGGTCTGGGCACCAGCCCCGCGCACCCACTTTCTGGCAGACTCCTGCAGCAGGTTGGCAAACTCCTCATGGGTGGCATGGAGGTTCTTGGTAAGAACCTGGAACTTCAGACGATAAGTGTCTAGCGAAATAGTGTACCATTTAGGGAGTGCCCTTTTCACTATAAGGTCAATTCTCAGAGGGCACTCCACGGTAGACCAGCACTGAGTGTCCTTGTAGTGTGGGCAAAACAAGATGCTCAACCCATTCCTCTCTGGGTACAGCATGTAGCCTGCAGGTCCTTTCAATTCCCTGCAGATGCTCATCAATATTCCCAACACAGTCCTCAAATTTAGTGCAGGTTGCTTAGCAGGATGGGGTGGCATAGCTCCCCCCAACCCCCACCTGCTAGGCCAGCTGGCTCTTTAGGCCATCGGCCCTGCGCTCATCATAAAACAGAGGGGCTGATTGTGCGGGTACATTCTGTTTAAAAGTGGTTGCTGCTGTCCGTGGGTCTAGTTCACCTAGCTACTGGGCATCAACTGCCTGCTGACTTGACCATTGATGCCATCAGTTTCCTCTGGCTGGGAACCATGCTGTAGGTGCCATTTTTTCAGCAACTCTCCCATCTTTGCCCTGTTTGGTGAATGGCTGAGGTCATTACCCTTTGCACTCAGGGCCGTCTTTCCCATTGGGCACGCTGGGCAGGTGCCCGGGGGCCCTGCAGCCCAGGGGGGCCCTCCGGAGGCAGGAAAAAAAAAAACCCTGAAAAAAAAGAAGAAAATACTTACCGTGCTGTCAGCTGGCGATCTGGCTCCCTCCCTGGTCTCCTCCTCCGTCGCACTGGCAGTGCATGTCGGGCGTGACGCACTGCTGTGCCCGGGGGCCCAAGAGGTTCTTAAGAGGGCCCTGTTTGCACTGCACAGAGTCTCAAGATCCGCCCTGGATAGGTTGGTGTAATCAGACATCCTGTGCGTTCTCCTGACTGCAGTTATTCTTCTCCTAGATAAATTGGCTCTCTGGACTGGTGTACGTACACCTAGTTGTTATGGAGAAAAGTATATAATGATAGGATCTGGGATGTCGATGAGTGTTGACACAGATTAGACATAATTGCATAGGATCACCTATAGTTAGTGAACCCTTTAATCAACATCAAAAGCTTATTATTATTTTCTGACATTAAAACAAACTGGCCCCTCATAGAAGAAAGGAAAAAAGGTGCTTGCAGAAAACAAATAAAAAAAACGTACCGTATTTCCCCATGTATAAGACACATCTGTTTCTCAAAAATTTTGGGTTTAAAACCTGGGTGCATCTTATACAGGGGTAGCAGGGATCCAGGGGGTGGGCGGGGATTGGGATCGAGGGGGAGCGGGGCAGCATTACAGTGGCAGCGGCGGTGGATCCAGGAGGAGGGGGACAGGCAGAGTGGCAGCGGGGATCCAGCAGGCGGGGGACAGGAAGAGTGGCAGCGGGGATCCAGCAGGTGGGGCACAGGCAGAGAGTGGCAGCAGGGATCCAGCGGGGATCCAGAAGGCTGGGGACAGGCAGAGTGGCAGCGGGGATCCAGGAGGAGGGTGACAGAGGCACAGTGGCAGCGGGGGAGGGGGGGGATGGGCGATTGCAGGGAGAGTGTGCTGCCCGGCTGCTCTGATCACAATCAGAGCAGCCGGCTATTACACTCTCCCTGCCTTTTTGACAGCTACCATGATATTTGTTTTTCAAATTTCGGAGCCAAAATTAAGGTGCGTCTGATAAATGGGAGCGCCTTCTACATTGGGAAATACAGTATTTGTATAAAAATAAATAACTGATTGCTGAATTAAGCACGAGGGAAATTAAAATACTCGGGTTCCACAGGCAGTGTCAAGAACTGACCGGACGGAGGTCCATGCTTGCGGAAGTGGAGGTGGCTCCCTCAACCAATATGAGAAGCACTAGGCTCTGTTCACCACAACAGGCTGGCGGGAGTAGTTTGGTCCCCCAGCACCACTGCCCCACTCCCGATATGTTTAGGGGTGTTTCTGGGGCTGCAGGAAGGGATCAGGTTACCCAGCAGGTTGGGGGGGCATGGCTCCCCCCCAATCCCCATCTGCCAGGCCGAGCTGGATACCATAGCTCTGTGGATCTGGAGTGGTGGTGAGGGTGCGTCCCTCACTGGGCAGGATGTTGTTGCTGGCGTGCTGAAGCTCCGCCACACTACACAGGCACAAGGAGCTGCTTTAGTGTAGGAGCTCCTCCATCGGCACTCTGCCTCCCTGGATTTGTATTCTCAATCTTCCCGGGCCTCCTCACCAACTTCAGGGGATACATGGTCCCATGGTAGTTCTGGTGTGGGGGCTCCAAGTCCTGTTGCTGGGCCACAGGTGTATCGGTTGGTGCATCACTCCACAAGTGCCATTGCGGGTGCCACTGAGGGTTCTGCCATTCCCCCACAGAAGGTGCAGCTGTGTCAGAGGTATCCCTGACTGCTTCGGTCACCTTACCTTCTGTTTCAGTGCTCGTCCCTCAGGGTTTTGGAAGGTCAGCTCAGGGTTTCCCTGATTTGGCCTGGGATGGCGTACCTGTGTCTCGGCATGGGGGTCCTTTGTCATGTGATTCTTGGAGTAACTTTCCTCATTCAGCAGGTGTGTCAGCAGTCCCTGGTTTGTTAGTTGATGTGTCAGTGAGCCACAGTAGTCGTGCTGTGGTGACTTCTGCTGTGAAATCTCTGGTGTCTGGCTAAGATGGTGATTATGTCCAGATGGGTGAGCATGATATTGTTTCTTTACCTGATGTTTTGCCCGTTTTGTCCGATTGTCATAGCGGAGTCGATGGGGAGGCCAGTTATAAAACTTACCACAACTGGTTGAATGGAGTGTATCTTTTTGCGGCTTGCTACCTAGAGACCTAGCCCCTGGGAATGGATGGACATGCTCAATTACATGCACATGGTACATCATGTATTCATGCCGCCTAGGCCCTTTACGTGGCTGGCCTATAACGAGTAGTTCCAGGCCAAGTATGATGGTCACCCGAGCTTTATGCTTGGTTTTAAGGATGTGGAGAATTGATTAAAGGTTCCATAGGATGGTTGGGGGAGGTCCGCAGCAACCTCTGCACGCATGCCACACTAGTGGCGGGGGAGCCTGGGATGCCCTTTCTTAAAGTCGTCAGGTGCTGCTCCTTAAATAATGCCCACTACTTGTGAAACGGCGTGTAACTGCTTAAACACGTGCCTGCACTGCGGGGTTGGTCAAGCAGATCTGTGGCAAGCCTGTGAGATGGGGTGGGAATGCACAGTCTCTTCAGAAAGCATGGTTCTTGGTTAATTTGTTCAGTTTGTCTCATTGGCTCACCTGCTACATGTGCAAGTCGGATGATGCGATTTTGCATGCTTCCTTGCTGCATGTGTCTCGGTTACCAATTGTGGGGTCCGTGCAGACTGCAGCTGTCAAGAATTTAAAGTCGGCAACTATATTCCCTGCGGACCTGTGGATAAGATTAAAATGGAGATTGCATTTTGACAGCTGAGCAATCCTTTTCAGGAGCCATCTTTTTGAGACTTTGTGGTTTTCCTGGTGGGCGTGGTTCTCAAGAAGTCAGTAGGGAAGATTCAATTGATTTAGCGCCTGTCATTGCCACTAGGCACGTCTATCAATGACGTGATCCTTGAGCGTTTTGTAGTGTGTCCTATCAGTCATTTGTGGACTTCCTGGATATGGTTTGTGGTTTTGGGGATGGGTCTTTTTGGCGACGATGGATATTGAATCTATTTTCTGCCTTCTTCATCTTGACTTGTTCCAGTCCATGAGATTTAGGTTAGCCAATGAGTTTTATGTAGATAGGTGTCTCCTGATGTGAGTTGTTTTAATGTACATTTTTACATTGGTGTGCTTCTGTGAGTATGGTTCACTGCGATATTGCTCATTATCTGGACAATTTCCTGTTGGTTGGGCCAGGTCAGTACCCAGCTTCTGCTGAAACATTGTTTTCTATGGTGGCGCTCTTTTATTCGCTTGTTGTGCCCGTGGCTTATAATTAGATGGACGGTCCCACAACCCGTTTGACTTATTTAGAGATTGAGACTGACACGGTTTCAAGAATCTGTAGCCTGCCAGAGGATAAGTTACAAAATGGGCACAGTCCATGCTTGGACTGTTCAACTTTGCTTGCCGGGTTATCCCCATAGGTAAAGTATTTTGTCGTAAGTTGGAGCGGGTGACAGCTGGCTTTGCTCTGTCCCATTGTCGGATCTCCCTGTCCACTAAGATCCAGGAGAGTTTGTTGGTCCGGGATGTTTTTCTTCAGGACTTTAATGGTGTTCATTCATGGCCTGTGCCCCCGATGTCCAACAGGACATTGGGGCTCTTTATGGACGCGGTGGGGGCAGTTGGGTTTTGTATTTATTTTTTGGGTATTGGTGTGCTGCACCATGGCTCAGTGATTGAGTGCGTTCCACCAGGACCTCTAAATTTATCCTTTTGGAGCTTTTTCCCATAGCCGTAGCTGTCGAGCTGTGGATGTCCAGGTATTTGGGGAAACAAATCACTTCCTGGTGTGATAATCTGGGTGTTGTGCAAGCCATTAATCGGCAGTGCTCTACCTCCCCACCGGTGATCAGCCTGCTCAGTTTGCTGGTTTTGCACTGCTTGACTTTTGACTTTAGCTCCCGTGATCTCCATGTTCCTGGAGAACAGCCTGGCTGATGCTTTGTCCTAAGGTCATTGGGAAAGGCTTAGAGCCTTGGTGCCCCTCATGGGATTTCCTTGTCCAGTTTATATCTGGCAGATTGTCAAGATGGAATAGGAAGTTTGGCGGAGTCATCACATGCCCATGCCACATTGCCACTCTGCAGAAGTACTGCTCTGCCTGGCAGGATGGGTCATGTCTGGGGCTCTGGAACTGGTGAAGGTTGCATAAGCACATGCTTGCTTTCATTTGGGCTGGCTATATGGCTGGTAAATCCAAGTCGGCCATCTCAGCCTCTCTGGGTTGTACCTATTTTTTCCTAACCACAAAGTCAGGTGGACTTGACCAAAAGTTTCCTCATTTCTAGGGCATTGTCGGGCTAGGTGATTGAACCCCCAAGTCTCCCGGATCAAAGAAGGCTTGTTTTCGATGCAGTGCTGTTAGGTTTGCTGGGGGCAATTGCAGGGGTGGCATGTGATGCTTATCAGTGTTTCCAATTTTGCACTGACTTTGGGAACTTTTAAGGTGAGCAAATTGATTGCGTCTTCCAGGCCAGCTCCTGCTTCTGCAACGTATAATGCTCACTTCTTCCTCAGTGAATTGTAAGGTGCGCAGGTTCAAATCGGATCAGCTTGGTAGGGGGCATTGGATCACATTGTCTCCTAGAGGTGATTGTTCAGTTTGCTTGGTTGAAGTAGTCATGGAATTTACCCATCTATGGCATAAGGATGTGGTGCTGTGGCTGATGCATATTTATGCCCCCCCCCCCTTCACCAGGTACCAGTTTTATGTGGTTTTTAAGAGCACACTTAGTGTGATGGGTTTGGATAGCACTCAATTTGTCACCCTTTCATTTCAAATTGGGGCAGCCATGTCCACAGTGGTAGATGGCGCAACTGTCCAGTGCATTAAAGACTTAGACAGGTGGAAGTCGAATGCTTACAGGTGCTATGTGAGTCCTTCTTTTCTTCCCTGATGCTCTTTCCTTGCTCTTTGTTATCTCTCTTTTGTGGTGACACAATGCTTTGGTTGCTTGTTGCTTTTGGAGTAAAGGCGTGAAGGGATTTGCCTAATTTTTCCTTGTGTCTTCCACTCGCCATTTTATTTCCTTTTTCTTTTCTTTGTTTTCGCTCTTTGTCCTTTACCTCCTTTTGTGCTTGCTTTTCTTGTGATCTGTTTATGTTACTGTGATAATGTTTCAGACATTTTGGCTCTCTGTCGATTTCTGCATTGGCCGCCCAAGGTCGTTTTTTCAATTCCCCCTTTTCCCTGTTTTTTATATGTGGAGTCCCTGCTCCTCTACTGTATTTTCATGCCACTCAATATTTGATTAACTCTTTGTAGGTTCTTCTTTCCTGTCTTGCAGTACATTGGATTCTGCTGTGGAACTGGATACTGGGTCACTCAGCTGCTTTGCATCGGGAAGCAAGATACACCTTCTCCATCCCAGGGTCTGTAGTGGTTTCTTTATCGACAGGATGAGGTTAATTTGGCAGATGAAGGTCTGGGTTTGTTTATTGAGGAAATTTATAGGAGTGTAGTGAATGTAGGTATAGGTATGGTGGCGGGCCTCGAATCTTGAAGGATCTGGGCGTGTACAGAAAACACTGTACAGTCGGAGGCTAATGATTGGTGAGCGCACATTACTTTGGTTTGGGCATACTGAATCTGTTTCCCTTCAAAGAGTCATCTATACAGTAGGTTTGGTGCAAGTACCGCCCTTGTTGGTTGGCTAGTGGTTGCACTCCTTTCCGCCCAGAGGGGTTGCGGGTTTTGGATGTCTCGGGATTCTGGATCCCCTGGTGAAGGTGAAGGATTATATGTGCACCCAGGTGCAAATGTTGTTTGATATCCAAAGGGTATTTTACCCACATTGGGAAATCCAGTTTTGGGGCCTTGCTGTACTACCTGATGTCTTCTCTTCTACCATATAGTTTTTTGGTACTAAAATAAACTTTTTTATTTGCCACAATTATGTCTGGTGTTAATTATTCTGAGGTAAATGTTAGTAGGGTAAAAGAGATTATGTAAGATAGAAACATCAACCGCTAAATATTTTAAGACCTATTCTGCAAGGTGCATTTCCCCATTTGTCCCATGTGCAGTCTGCATCCAATGATTGGTGGGCACACATTACTTTGGTTTCACAATTCTGTACTGGTTTCTCTTCGAAGAATTGGCTATAGCTTTGGTACAAATGCAACTGTTTTAGGTTGACTTGGGGTTGTGCTCCTTTCAGCCCAGAGGGGCTGTGGGTCCTGGATAGCCAAGGATAATTGATTTCACAGTGAAGGTGAAGGACGATATGTGCACCCAGGTGAAAATACTACCCAAGTTGTTTGATATCCAAAGGGTAGTTGACCTGCGTTGGTATATCCGGTTTTGGCGTCTTCTCACATTGCCTGATGTTTCTCCTCCACCGTACAGTTTTTTGGTGCTAAAATAAACTCCATTATTTTGCCACAATTACATCTGGTGTCAATTATTCTAAGGTAAATGTTAATAGGGTAAAAGAGATTATGTAAAATAGAAACATAAACTGCTAAATATTTTAAGACCTATTCTGCAAGGTGCATTTCCCCATGTGTCCCAAATTTCAGGACAGTCACCAATTTTTCATAACCAAATCTTTATTCAAATGTGCTATTTTCTCATTATTCAGTCGTCTGTTGTTCCCAAATTAACAGAGTAAGTGAGAATGGATTTAAACTGATTTTTCTTATATGATGCAATAACAGAAGAATGGTATTTGTGTTACAACTTGCATTGTCTTCAAGTCCTTTAAGTTTCTTATTTATATTTATTTCAAAATTATGAGAGTTATGGCAACTTCTGGCCCTGTTTCACTAAAATGTAACAGTCATGTTATTGGCAAACTAGACTTAAATGATGACTAACTCCATCCAACTATAAATGTTTTTTTAATATAACATTGTGTTAATTTAATATTAACAATAATGATACAGTGTTATTCATATGTTATTGAGTAATATGCATAACTGCCATGTCTTTTATACAGATCAGCTATGCAACTTTGGATCCAGCACTAAGTGATAAAGTTGAATTTCCATCTTTTTACCGTACAGTACCAAATGACTATTTCCAATATAAGGCACTAATACAGTTGATACAATATTTTGGATGGTCCTGGGTTGGCATTTTGGCTTCAGATAATGAATCTGGCATAAAATTCAGCCAATTCCTTCAGAAAGAGCTCCTACAAATTGGTTACTGCATTGCATTCTTAGAATTTATCCCTGAACGTAAAGTAATGGATGAAACCGGAACACAAAGAATTGTTCAAAGTTTAAGCAGTTCTTCAGCCAATGTTGTTATACTTTATGGTGACTATGAATACATGAGTACATTGCAAATTACATTGTATATGTTTCCTATCAAGCAGAAGATGTGGATTATCTCTTGTCAGTGGGATGTTATTTCTGAGTTTCACTTTTATTTTCTAACTTTTCAACCCTTTAATGGAAGCCTTGCATTAAGCATTTATAACCAAAAAATACCAGGTTTTGAAAACTTTGTCTTAGGTTTAAACCCTGAATATTATCCAAATGATATTTTCCTTAAAATCCTATGGATAAATCTATTTGCCTGTGATACATCAATTGTCAATTGTTCTGACAATAAGATTCAGGATTCCCAGTTACCAAAAAAATACAGATTTTTTTCACATTACAGCTATAATATATATAATGCTGTGTATGCAGTTGCTCACGCTTTGCAATCAATATATATAAATACAAAAGAAAAATATAGATTTCTTCAGGGCATTCACACTTGGAATGTAAGTTATAGGAAAAGAAATAGTAATTATAATACAATACATAGATTGATCAGCTATGTGTTTATACATGGATGACACTTACAGTGTACCATAATACAATGTGATGTAACAGCGCAAAGTGTTGTTATAGACTGAACCATGTTGGATGCAGAAACCTCACAGTATATAGATGGCACCAGAATCCTGCCCAACAGTTCCACAAGAATTTCACATCAATAACTAATACTACTGTTAATGTTTTGTTGCTCGAATGATTAGATGTTATTTTAGCCTCAAACACTTCAAATGTCAAGTCTGTAATAATTATACTGTTTTAAAGCACATGATTGCTAACCAGCAAAAACATAGTTAAACATTCAGAGTGGCCAGTCAGACTGCAGGCGATCATCACATGAACTTACGCTGTATGTCAATATCTACTCCCTCAAGGCAATATTAACATTTTAGTGTACAGTAGTGACAGTAAAAGTTTGTGCTGCTCTGGCAATACTATCATATGTATCAATATTGAAGGATACTTCCTGTGAACATATGTGGGTCATTTTAATCACTCAACTGACCATAAAGGAAACTTTTTTATTAACAACATATGATATACATGTTAGCACAGCAGTGGCAAGATTACAAATAGAAAACAAGTAGTTATTGTTAGGGAGCCCACCCAAACAGTGCGGATCCGAACGGGATCCGAGTACTGTTCGGATATTTCCGGCGGGCACAAAAAATGAAAACGAGGCTCTGACGTCCACGTCTCGCGTCGAATCTCGCGAGACTCGGATTGCATAAATTCCCCGCTTGCGGCCGCCATCTTCATTCGGGCTGAGATCAGGGAAGAGGGAGGTTGTAGATAGTGAAGTGGTGCTTCTGTGTCCAGTGGTTAGTTAGTTAGTTAGTTAGTTTCTCCTGTGCTCTGTCCTGTTGAGTGGTGGTTTTGTCCTGTGCTCTGTGTTGCTGTGTCCAGTGGTGCTTTGGCCAGTGCTCTGTCCTGCTGAGTCCAGTGGTGCTTTGGCCATTGCTCTGTCCTGCTGAGTCCAGTGGTGCTTTTGTCCTGTGCTCTGTGCTGCTGTGTCCAGTGGTGCTTTGGCCAGTGCTCTGTCCTGCTGGGTCCAGTGGTGCTTTTGTCCTGTGCTCTGTGCTGCTGTGTCCAGTGGTGCTTTGGCCAGTGCTCTGTCCTGCTGGGTCCAGTGGTGCTTTTGTCCTGTGCTCTGTCCTGCTGGGTCCAGTGGTGCTTTTGTCCTGTGCTCTGTCCTGCTGAGTCCAGTGGTGCTTTTGTCCTGTGCTTTGTTCTGCTAAGTCCATAGTTATTTTAAAAATATTAAAAAATCATAATTTTTTTTACAAAAAATAAAAAAAAAATATACAAAAATAATTACAAAAAAATATAAAAAAATGATTTAAAAAGTATAAAAAAAATTCTAGAGCAATATATTGTTGCAGTCCAGAAATATTAGTACTGCAATACCTACGTTCACTGTTGTTGCAGTCCAGAAATATTAGTACTGGTCAATTAAAATACGTTCACTCTTCTTGCAGTCCAGAAATATTATTACTGCTAAATTAAAATACGTTCACTGTTGTTGCAGTCCAGAAATATTAGTACTGCTATTAGCCGCCTTTCCCATAGAGACTGGTTATGCTCACAGGTACTAGGATGGCCCCAGGTCTTATGCTCAGAGTAGTATGAGTTTATGCTAACACGGCAGCGCACAGGTACAGGAGGTAGCGCACGGTATAGTGGCAGGCCAGAGGTCAGCTGATTGAACAGAGCACCAGAGAGGATGTCAGGTACAGGCAAAAGGGTCAAGGACACAGGCACAGGTTCAGAATCCAGGGACAGACGATAGGTCAGGGTCACTAGCATAGGTTCAGAATCCAGGGACAGGCAAAGCTCATACACAGGTAATCAATCACAGGTTCCACACCAAACAATAGAACAGGAGCAGGCAGCAGTACTGGAGACAGAACGCTATAACCGGCAGTGAGTCACTGCCTTACATAGTGCAGATGACCAATCAGAAGCAGGCCATGTAAGTGCTCTCAGCACTTGCCTAATTAATTGCTGGCACCAGCAGCCAATGACAAAGTGCGCCCAGCAGATTTAATTTAACAAGCTATTCAGCCATAATTGGCGGATTCTGTACAGCCCAGCGCGTGCGCGCCCGGCTGTTTGACAGCTGGCCGAAGGCGGCGGCAGGGAGCCCAATGCTTCCCGGTTGTTGCCCAGGCCGGGACGTCACAAGCAGGAGGGGAAGAGTCACAGCGGCCGTGAGCACCACCACGACTGCTGACACATAGCTCATATTTTGGGAAATCTGGGTGTTACTTCATACTGAGGAGCAGAAAACACACCAGGGTTCTGAATGACAAGTATGGGAAGTATCCTTGAACAGCTAAAATCACTTAGCTTTGGAAAAGGTAGGTAACGTTGTCATAATTCCATCATGTTTGGTATTTAAATGTGCGGGAGATTATGACCGGTTTATTGAACAGGGAATTATTTCTCGGGGATAGATGTGTGAAGAATTACCCACAGGTCAAGACTTTGGATATATTTGTGAGCAAAGTATAGTGACACCCAGGGGACATCCCTGCCCCCTATTAGCATTAAACACTGCCCCTGTGAAGACCATCCCATGTCATGTTGCTTAAAAACCTGTGTTCTGAAAGAACAAAGGGTCAGACTTTTGGGGAAATCAAGCTACATTAATAAGCTGTCCGTCTGCCTAGCCAATTCCCCTTGGTACAAATTATGCAACTCACGTAAGTGCTATTCTGAATGTAACCCTTTTTATTTTAAACTGTTTTTGCTTGTTATGTCAATCTATTAATTGTTATTCATTATTTTTCTTATCTGTATGCCCTGTTTTTTGTATATTAAATCTATAATTTAATAAGTTGCGTCCTTGATACTTTCACAAATCCATTAGCCTGTTTAGAAGAGTCAGATTGCTCGACCAAGTTAACCCTTGGAATGCCAGTGTGTGATTTGTTGATACATTTGATTAACAAGCTGTGTGTGCTTGCATTTACATTTGTGTAACAGTCTGGAGGTGTGAAGAGTTAACCCTGTGCGTGCTGGTGTGGGTCTTTCTAGTTTGTGGATATCTAGAAACCGGCATGCCATTGTGGAACAGTATATTGGGGTCCTATTGCCCGTTTTCAATAGGTGGCGGCAGAACCTGAAGTGTCTGGGGGTTGTGATTCCGTAGGTCTATAACCTGTGTGATAGGTAGAGAGAGACTGCGGGCTGAAATCGTGTGTCCTCATACAGCGAACACCCCAAAGTCACGGCAGCTGGGAGCGCATTTGTGACACATCCCAACAATAAATTAATCATCCCACCCTACACTGATAAGACTGCACCAACCCCACTATTAAATTAAATTGCCCCACCATCACCCCACAAACAAAATAACACCCATTAATTAGCCACTACCTACCTCACACATTACATTGCCACAAGCCTCTAGTGCCCTCACACACACACTACATTGCCACAAGCCCCTGCTGCCCTCGCACACATTATACTGCCACAAGCCCCCTGTTGCCCTCACACACATTATACTGCCACAAGCCCCCTGCTGCCCTCACACACATTAGACTGCCACAAGCCCCCTGCTGCCCTCACACACATTAGACTGCCACAAACCCCTTGCTGTCCTCACACACATTAGACTGTCACAAGCCCCCTGCTGCCCTCACACACATTAGACTGCAACAAGCCCCCTGCTGCCCTCGCACACATTAAACTGCCACAAGCCTCCTGCTGCCCTCACACACATTAGATAGCAACAAGCCCCCTGCTGCCCTCACACACATTATACTGCCACAAACCCCCTGCTGTCCTCACACACATTAGACTGCAACAAGCCCCCTGCTGCCCTCACACACATTAGACTGCCACAAGCCCCTGCTGCCCTCACACACATTATACTGCCACAAACCCCCTGCTGTCCTCACACACATTAGACTGCAACAAGCCCCCTGCTGCCCTCACACACATTATACTGCCACAAGCCCCCCGCTGCTCTAACACACATTAGACTGCCACAAGCCCCCTGCTGCCTCACACACATAAAACTGACATAAGCCCCCTGCTGCCCTCAAAACATCCTGACAACGTTTGCTGGGGCAGTCCGTCCTCATCCGATTGTCTCTGCAGCTAGTTCGGGCATTCAAATTGCAAGGAGAGACTAAGGAGAGACCAGGCACCAAGTAGTGGGCACAGATAGTTGTCGGCAGCAGGAGCCGGGAGCAGGGGACGGGTGAGGGCTGGATGTTAGAATCTGAGCACAAAGCTCACCAGACCCTGGGTCCACACGTGGGTAAGCCCAGACCCCTGAGTGGCGTTACAGGGCAGCCGCGAAAGCAGAAATCACCACTAAAGGCAAGGGAAGGAAGTGCCCCAGTGAAAACTGAAGTTGGAAGCCGTGGAGGGGGCGAAAAAAGGCACTAATGGCAGAAGACATATCTATCTCAGCTGAGGAGGTATGGCTGTCAGGCCATGCCCCCCACACAGGACCATTTTTAGTATCAAGATGCAATACGTTTCCCAAAACATGGATTTAAATGCAATGCCAAGTTAACACAATTTACAGTAATCTGTTATATCCTAAAACTTGCTGGTTGCATTATTCAGACAGGATCTGAGAGGCAGGATGACAAGCCACACAAGACAGAAAGGCAAAAGCCCCCCTGCTGTGTATACAGGCTAAACAGATGTGTCGGCCACTGACAAGAAAATGTCTAAATAACATATGGGAGTTTCCTTAGAAAAGTTATACAAATCCAATCATGTCATTGTCACGAGCCGCGGCGATACTCACAGCCGCCGCGGCTCGCTTCCCGTGTGCCCTGGCGTCCCGGCCGTCACCATGACGACCGGGACGTCACTTTCCCTTCCTACCCGGCAGTTGCCAAGGCTACGGCCGGACGCCTGTTATGTAGCGCTGCGTCCCACCGGTGCTGGAAGCCGGGCGCAGGCGCGATAGAGGACACAGCCTGTGGGCTGATTAGGAGTCTGACACACATGCAGGCTAAATGCCTGTAATTATCAAGCTATCAGGGATCAGCCCTGATTGGTCTGGAGTCATATTGCTCATTAGTCTGCAGGGGTGCATGTAAGTTCCTATTGGGCCAGCTGTGTATTTAAGGCAATGAGGTCTGCTACCTCATTGCCGGTTATAGCTTCTGTGCTCCAGTCTGCTGACCTGCTAGTTCCAGTTCCTGTATCCTGATATCTATATTTGACTTCCCGTGTATGACCCTTGGCTTTGTATTGGACTTCGCTCGTGTTTCCTGTGACACTGATCCTTGGCTTGTTTACCCGTTCTGCTACTTTGCCTGTGACCTCTGACCTCAGCTTGTTCATCGATACTGCTATCTGCTGCCGGCCCTTGACCTCTGTGTGGACCTGACTCTTCTTGCCTGGGTTCTCCCCAGCCGGTACACACTTCACGACCCTCTGTCAGTCTGCGGCCCAGTCTGTCCCCACCATCAGGGGCTCCAGTGAACACCTGACTGGCAGAGTAGACTCCGGGTTGTGTTGTGCCGGCTGGAGGGGTTCCTAATAGACATCCTGTTTCAGAAGTTACAAATCAATACCTCAAAGATAAAAAGATTTCCTACACAGAAATATAACACAATATAATAAACTAAGTAAATTTCTAAAACACATTATCAAGAAGCAGTACATTTGAAACAATATAAATTGGCATGCAGTGCTAATAATTTAAATATATTATTGCAATAAGTAATTAATAAGTGATCCAGCCACACTCCCCTCCCAAGTTTATTCGGGAAACCAGTGGGCCATATTTCCACAATTTGGTCTCTGGTCCAGCAGTCTCTTTAGGTTATTGGAGGTGATCTGGAGGATCCGGCTCTTCCTGCTGAGATAGTCCATCCACATTGCTGTGCACCTTTCCTTGCTTCTGAATTATATGAAAATCATAAATTTGAATTGCAAAGCTCCATCTCAATAATCTGCCATTCTCCCCTGAGGTGCGTAGCAGCTACTTTAAAGGATTATGATCAATCACCACAGTAAAATGTCATCCATACAAATCAGGCTGAAATTTTTTCACTGCCCAAACAATGGGCAAACACTCCTTTTTAATTGTGGCATACCCCACCTCCCGGTTCAGCAGTTTTCTGCTGAAATAGACCACAGAATGCTCCTGCCCATCCTGCCCCACCTAGCTAAGTGGTGCTCCCAACTTGTACTGTGACGCTTCAGTTTGCACATTAAAGTCCTTGTGATAATTGGGTGCTAACAGTACTGGAGCATGAACCAGGGCTTCAGCTAACGACTAAAATGCCAGCTCACAAGTGGGTGTCCAGTTCACTACTTTGGGGAGTTTTTTCTTACTGAGATCTGTCAGGGACTTCACTACAGTACTAAAGTCTGGGACAGAATTTCTGTAGTACCCTGCAGTTGTTAAGAATGCCAGAATATGTAACTGGGTCATGGGCTGGGGACAGTCTCGGATTGTCTCTACCCTAGCTGGTTCTGGCCTATACCTTCCTTCCCCCACACCATGCACTAGGTATTGCACCTTTTCTCTGACATCCCTATGTGGCACTACTCTAACCATCAGACCTGACCACCAAGTCTTCTCTAACACCTACTTGCTCCAGATTATCTTCCAAGTCTTACTGAAAATGGAAATGTCATCTAGATAACCCTGAGCTCTGTCCAACTCATCTACAAATGCATTAATACAGGGCAAGGGGTAGGTGTCAGACATGGTCACATTATTCAGCCGATGTTAGTATGCGCAAAACCGTATTGCCTTGTCATTCATGGGAACCAATACAAGGGAGGAAGCAGATGGACTGCACAATGGCTGGATCACCACTAGTTAAAGCAGCCCCCAACCCACCCTGTATATACTCTCCTTGGCCTCTGGTGAGATCCAATAAGCGGGTTGCCTTTGCCTAACTGGCCTATGCTCATCGGTGTCCACATGGTGCATCACCAAGGACGTTCGACCAGGCTTCCTACTGAAATGAGTTGCAAAGGGCCACAGCACTGCATCAAGCTGCTTCCTCTTACGGGCACTCAACTGCTCATCCCAGCCCACATCCTCTACACCACCTTCACCTCTTGCATATGCAAAGAGGTCAGGTAGTGGGTCACTTCCTGATTCCTCAGTTGGTAAACAGCAAGCCTCTGCCACCGACTCTCCATGTTCGTGGTATGCCTTCAACATATTCACGTGCTATGTCCGCTGCCACTTACCATTGCTATCAAAGGACATCAGGTAAGTGATGTCACTCAGGCGTTTTGAGACTGTGTACGGTCCAGCACAGGCAGCCTGGAGCTTGTTCTGGTGCATGGGCATCAGAATAAGGACCTTCTGCCCTACCTCAAATACTCTGGCACATATGCCCTGATCATACCAAGTCTCCTGTTTCACTTGCGCTTCTGCTAGGTTAGCCTGCACGAACCCCAAAAGCTTCTCTAACCGATCTCTGAGCTTCAACACATACTCCACCACAGAGGTATTCTGGGTGGGTAGCTCCCATTCCCAAGACTCCCAGAACAGGTCAAGAGATCCACAGCCTCTAAGGTAATATAGTAGTTCAAAGGGGAGAAACTGATAGACTCCTACGGCACTCCTACGGCACTTCCCGATAAGCAAACAGGAGGTGCAGCAGGTAGCGTTCCCAGTCCTCCACCTTCGAAGTTACAAATGTCTGTAGCATGTGCTTCAGAGTGCCATTGAACCTCTCACACAGTCCGTTAGTCTGGGGATGGTAGGGGGCAGTATGGATTTGCCACACTCCACACTTTGCCAAGAGACACTGGACCAGTTCACTCATGAACTGTGTCCCTTGATCGGTTAGGATCTCACTAGGGAACCCTACTCTGCTACATACTCCTAGCAGCGCGTCCGCTACTTTTCTGCAGTTATGGAGGACAGAGCTATAACCTTTGGATACCGGGTAGCATAGTGCACCATTAAAAGGATATACCTGATCTACAGGGTACAGGCAGGGGCCCTACTATGTCCACAGCCACTCGCTGCAGGTTTAAAAAAAGTGGAGATGTTGCCAATAGCAACCATACAGATTCTAGCTGTCATTTATGTTATGTTTGTTATCAGTAGCTGATAGGATGTGTTGGTCTTCTATCGACATTTGAATGCTCCTGGGGTACCTATTGGTAAGTTAGCTCTCAATTTAAAAACACATGAAGGTATGACCCAATATATAGAGACTCATTTTTTAGAGTTAGGACCACCCTATTAGCAGAAGCACATTGACGGGACAGGTAGCATACCACACATTTTCTTAACTGAGAATTCTGCATTATTATGTACAAGTAAAATAGCAGCTCTTTTACTGATTCACAACAGGAGGAGTTCTCTCTGTTTTCTGTATTTTTTTACTTTCTGGATAAACCCACCCTTTCAAGCATCTGCTGTGAATCTGTAAATTGATTGAGTAATTTCTGTTTCTGTAATGTTTCTGGTGTTGGCTAATATCTATTAGTAATCATGAAAAGTTTAATGTCATACGTATGTACAGGGCCGGATTAACGGAATGGAGGCCCCTGGGCTAAGGGGTCCCCCATTCCCCCGTGAGGCCCCCCCATTAGCAGACTGGCCCCCCTGTTAGCCGGCTCCCCCCCCCCCCCCCCCCAATCGCTTACCTTCTCCTGTCACTGCAGGCCTCCTTCCGCGGCGCTCTGTAAGCTGCTTACTGAGGAGATCTTGTGACACTCTCGCGAGATCTCCTCAGTAAGGAGATTACTGAGCGCCGGAAAAGGAGGACTGCAGTGACAGAGCTCAGCATTGATCGGGCTGGGGGCGCCCCCGCCCCTGTCCCTATCAATAATTCTGCTGAGCTCTGTCAAGGGCCCCCTGGATGCCCGAGGCCCCTGGGCTGTAGCCCAGTTAGACCTCGTGTTAATCCGGTCCTGCGTATGTATGGTGATAGTGGTTGACAGGTCTCCTAAATGTAAAGTTCTATGGTAGTTAAATAATGTATACAGAAACTAGGGATGCTCACTGACCCCATTGTTTTGGTTTGGTTTAGATTTTGGATCTGTATTAATTTTATGTGTTGGTTTTGGTTTTAGTTTTGGCAAATCGCCCTCACGCGTTTTTGTTTTTGTTTTTGTTTTGGATCTGTATTTTTTTGCAAAAATTACTAAGAAAATGCTAAAATCACTTAATTTGGCGCTTTTTTTTATTATCACATTATTATTAATCTAAATAACATTCATTTCCAGTTATTTCCAGTCAATTTTGACCATCTCACAGGTCACAATATTACTTTCACCCCGTTTAGGCCAACGTCTGCAGTGAGTTGGCTGGTTACTAAGCAACAGAGCAACAGCACAAACACACGTCAGTTTATTGCACATCTATGAAACATTTCCACACAACAGTGACATAAACAATTATGTTGGAATAACATAATATGATTGATGGGCAGCAGAGTAGACAAGGTTATAAAGTTGACAATATAATGACATAAGGTGTCTTGATTTTTGGGCAATTGTTTTAGACCAGATCAGATGTCAAAATGTTGTGCTGACTCATCGACATCATCACTGGGTCGCTTGGAAAAGCTACGTTTTTTGCAAGCAGCAGTTGCCAGGAAGAGACATCATTGTGTCATGTACCACTTGAGCTGTCAACTTGCTCACCAAGAGCTCTTTGCATCTCTTAAGATCTGGGTCAGTTGGAAAGAAAGAGAAGACATAGCTCTTGAACCTGGTATCAAGCATAGTCGCCAAAATGTAGTGATCTGATTTCAAGATTTTGATAACTCTTGGATCCTGGCTAAGCGAATAAAGTACTTGATCTAAAAGTCCAAGATACTTAGCGGAATTGCTTTGTTTCATCTCCACCTTCAATTTCTTGAGCTGCTTTTCAAAAGTCTAATTAGGGGAATCACTTGACTCAAGCTAGCAGTGTCTGAACTCACTTCACATGTGACTACTTTGAATAGTCTTAGCACCTTGCACAACACGGAAAGTATTCTCCACTGCGCTGCACTGCTCTCCTCCTTTCCCAATGTCATGGCTTGTTGAGTAAGTGCGGATGGCTTTTGGCTGTTCCTCCATCCTCTGAAGCAAATAAAGGCTGGAATTCCACCTTGTTACCACCTCTTGATTTAGTTGGTGGCAGGGCAAATTAAATTCTTCTTGCAGCTGCTGTAATCTCCTGCATGCTGCTGCTGAATGCCGAAAATGTCCCAAAATTTTTCGGCCCACAGACATCATCTCCTGCATGTCCCTGTTATTTTTTTAAAAAAGCTCTGTGCATCCAAGTAGATTGTATGAGCGAAACAGGGAATGTGATGGAATTAAACCAACTGTGATGCTCTCATAATATTGGTGGCGTTATCAGAAATCACATATCCTGAGGAGAGCCCAAGCGGGATATGTCATATTGCAATGAGATCTCTTAGTTTTTCTAACAGGTTGTCAGTGGTATGCCTCTTAGTGAAGCGATACACAGAGTAACCTGCCTCTGAAATATTTGGCATTGTTTGTTAGATGCTGCTGCTGTTCCTGCTACTGAAGCAGATTCACCAACCCAGTGGGCTGTCACAGTCATATGATCTTTAGTTTGCCCAGTTCCGTTTGTCAACATATCTGTTGACAAGTGTACAGTGGGTAGAATGACATTTTGCAGCCCAATAATTAGGTGTTTTCTAACCTCGTGGTACAGATGAGGAATTGCTTGTCTAGTAAAATGGTTTCCGAGATGGAATTTGGTAATAGGGACACAGGAACTGTCTAAAACCAGGTGCTTTAATTGTGGATATTAGATGCAGATCTAATACTAGCATAGTCGCCATGGAGTCTGTGATCCGCTTTGCAACTGGGATGACAAGAACAATGCTACCCTTTCTGTGTCTATGTGTACAATGGCACTAAGCAAAAGCACTGGAGACTGGAGAGTGACAAGAACTATGCAATCGCTCTGGATCTCCTGTGGAGGGAGGGACTTATGGAATCCAAAGCCAGCAGGATCCGACAGCTTGACAATGATGTTTTGCCTCAATGTCAGATCTGAGGAAGCAGGAGAGTACAGAGCTGATTCAGTTCGGTACTCGGATTTGCGTTGTTCAGGGACGCTCGGTTTTTAGAAAACAATCCTGTGCATCTCTAATAGAAACCCAAACAAGTTGCAATGAACAAAATAATAGAATGCAAGTAACATAGTAGATAAAAACATGTTTCTGAATCTTTAGGAAATATTTGTATAGTCATTCAGTTCATTGGTAAGCTCCAGCCAATCATCTATTAAAGGAGGCATGTCCTACTCTGAAACTTTCCCTAAGATGGCTCCCATGTGTGCTGATCAGGTCTGACTGTTAAGGAGTAATCTGCATTTATTATGTAATCCCGAACACGTTTCATCCATAAGGATGTGTGTCAGACCACTCTGCTGATATTTAAGGCTTCTGAGGTTAATTAACTTTATTGATTATTTCAAATAAAAATGTTTATTTTAAAATAAATTTAAACGTGTTTTGTATAAAACTATTTCTGCATTATATTATTGATAGAGTAATTGCTCTTTGTGAATTTTTATTATAAAGAGTGGAGTCCACTTAAATTTATAGCATAGTTAATTGTATTTCTTTAAAAGTTTCTATGTAGGGTATAATTGATTCTCTATAGGGTATAGTTTCCTTTGTGGTCAAACATGAAAAAATCAGGAAATGGCCAATTTAATATTTTTAATTTATATATATTTATACAGTAAAAAATTGTTAAAAATGTTCATTGGTCACATTTGGTAAAACAATATTTATGTGTGCTAGTGTTCACAATACTAAATGGATAAATATCACATGTAAAGCGAACAGATTTTTTAAATCCATGCTATTTATGTGCTTTGAGTATTCAATTACTTAAGGGAATTCTGGGCTGTGAGTTCCCTAAAACGGACAAATATCATTAGGAAAAATCAACTGACAGCAGAGCCGTAACGAGGCAGGTGCGGGCGGTGCCGTCGCCCAGGGCGCAAGGCCAAGGGGGCACAGCAGCCGCCCGCTACCTGCCTCTGTACGGGGGAGAGAGAGACATTTTCTACATCCCTTCAATTCCGCAGTGGAACGCATGCGTTCCACTGACAGGAAGTTTGGCCGAAATGCCGAACTTCCTGTCAGTGGGGCGCACATGCGCCTTCCACTGCGGAACTGAAGGGATGTAGAAAATGTCTCTCTCTCCCCCGAAACTAGGTATGTGCGCCTGCTTAAACTAGCGCAACTGCTGGTTCTCGAAGGACTTCTTGCAGTATGGGGCAGCAGTGGCGCACGCAGGGGGGTTTCTGAGTCTTCAGAAACCCCCCCTTGCGCTAACTAAGTGGCCACTGTCCTATACAGCAGCCACGGCGCTGTCAAAGAAGCGTCCGCGGCGCTGCTGTAGTGTATACAGCACCGTTGCGGACGCTTCTTAGACAGCGCCGTGGCTGCTGTATAGGAGGACAGCGCTGAAACGGAGCTGCTGCGCATGCGCGGGCTCATGCGCAGCAGCTCTCACTCGTTTTTTTGGGGGGGGGGTTTGGGTCGGGGGGGAAACCCCCCCCGCCCCCCCGGCAATCCTCCGTGCGCCGGTGGGGCAGCCACACACACCATCCTAACTTTACTTCTTCACAGTGCAGCACTGCAAACTTGTACTTCGCCTGGAGTGCGGCGCTGACAGGGGATTAGCATGCTACTCCGTTATCACACTGCTGGAGTCCCTACTCCAGTTTGATTTTTGTTGGCACTGAACAAAGGAAGGCTGGCTCCTATTAAAACATCGCTGCAATGTGAACTGCACAGTATTCAGGGTCTCTAGCTCTATCCACTGACTCTTGTTTTTTTTCTCTTTTTTTTTGACACTGATTTATTAGAATTTAACAGAACACAACACAGTCAGATCTGTCAGCAGTCATTGGATTTCAAGGGACATGATCAGAATTAAAAAAGTAGGAATAAGCAGGAAAAAAATGTAAATATACCACAGACAGAGAGCGTCTCTGTCTCTCTCTCTCCTGTTTAGGAACACAAAAATTATCTTCCCTCACAAAACGCACCCGTCAAATCTCACAAGATCCTGTACATTTTATATATATTTTTGAATCTTTCTCAGAGAACCGGTTGTTAATTTATTTGAAATTTGAACCCCACCACTGTGTGTGTATATATATATATATATATATATATATATATATATAAAATGTATTTGCAAATATGTGTAACAGAATTCTCTCAGTAAAGTGCTAGCCACACCCCCACATTAGGTTGGCCACACCCACTTGACAAATGTCACTCCCACTTAGATGGGGGGCGCCGGTGCCCTGTCTCGCCTAGGGCGCTAAAATGTCTAGTTACGGCATTGACTGACAGTTTAATGTAAAAATGTAATATAAAAATGTAAAAAAATCTGACCAGGAGTTTTTAGTTTTTCATCTTCCATTTAAAAAGGGCCATAGATCAAAGTCAATATTGAGGCTCATTGGTAAAGCATTTTGAGTTCATTAATCAATGTAACCTCTAATCTAGAAATAGAGGCAATATAGTCCCCTCCTTTGCAAGATAAAAATGTAGTTTATTATTATTATTATTATCATGATCATATATTTGTATAACACCACCATATTAGCAGCAAAAAAACCTGTTTACTAAAATAATCTGTTCTGTTTACGGAATCTGTTGCCTTCAGCATACTGGATTGTTATACATTTATCTAATTATTCATAAGTATGTCAGACAATTAATACAACATTTTGATTTCAACACCTGTGATTAATTGGAGATCTTCAAAACATCTGACCTACTACCAGTATTGCTTTTATCATTCATTCATGCATTTGACAATTTGTTTAGATAATTTTTTTCTATAATCCCCACCACTTGCTTGTTTAGAGCATCAAATGAAGTAAAATATACATGGTATCATTTGTCAAGCTAGGCATATCAGTACTGAATTTTGAGATATTTCTAGTGGAATTCCTGAAACATATCCAAAAGATATTCATTGCTAATAACAAGTTGCTGTTAATCATTCATTCATATTTTCGTTTATTTCTTCAGATTCATAAGGCTTTGAAGTATGTTCATTTCCTAAATAATGCCGGAAATGAGATTCATTTTGATGAAAAAGGAGACATGAACTCAACGCTTGATATTTTAAACTGGATTGTATATCCTAACCAGACATTAGATAATGTGAAAGTTGGAAGATTTGATCAAAAACATTCTACACAGAACCTAATAATTGATGAAAACCTTATAAGATGGAACATTGCTTTCAACAAGGTGGGATTTCAGTCATTAAATGAATAACAAACTTTGTAAATGTTTTGCCATTTCTTGTTCATATATTCATAAATCCACTATTATTTATGTCCTCTGCTTCCATCTGCATAATGGTTACAAAGTGACATCTGTAGCAATCATTAAAATAGAAACCTAACATGTCACACTGCCATACATGTAATGCTCCATGGGGCTTTAAGCAAACAAATTGCATTACGTCAAGTGCATATTCCAAACTGTTATGTCTCAGTTACCTTGAGACTACAATCGGTTGACCTGTCTCCCTTAAAATTTATAACCAGCACAAAATCTTTACAGCCTGGATGGGCTTCCACTAAAATAGGGGTGTTCAGCTTGTTCAGGTGTATTACGTTCAGTTATGAATGCTGACTGCTCTCAGTGAGCAATTTGAGTTGTATAGTTCATTAATCTATTTACAAATTATTACAAATATCCCATTGGACTTCAACAAGATAGAATAAATAAAATTACAAAAAGTGATTAATGAGGGCATTTCAGAGAATCTTTTAGGTCAATACATTTTTTGGAATCCCTTGTAGTTACATGTCTTGGTTTCACAGGTACAAACAGACCAGGGGGTAAATGTATCAAGCTGAGAGTTTTCCAGCGGGTTTGAAAAGCCAATCAGATTCTAGCTATCATTTATTTGAATCTGATTGGTTGCTATAGGCAACATCTCCACTTTTTAAACCCGCCGGAAAACCCTCAGCTTGATACATTTACCCCAGATATCATCAGCACAGAAGAAATTCAGGTTATACCATCAAACTGTAATATACACTGGCTGAATCTTTGTACACTCTCTGTTTGTATTTTTTTACATCATAAATACATACTTATCTGTTTATTGCCATACAATAAACAGATATTGTATGGCAACTGTAAATCAGGTATACTCAGAGATATTATCAACTCTTTGGATCTTGAATATGCTATCATTTAAAGTTATCCCTAACACTCTCTTGAATTTACTAGAACTTCCGGGGCCCGGAATGTAGGGTCACAGTCTCCTGCTATTAACTGGAGTGGATGAATGTTAATGAATGTAAGTCAGACACTCCGTCTGACTTACCAAGGTCCAGTATGCAAGCCTGGCCTCCACTGTTGGGTCTCCCAGCTGTAGCCCTGATACTCTGTCATCCGATGTCGCCCGTCATCTTGGATATCGGGTCTGCTCAAATCCGTTCTGTATTACTTTCCTTATTCAGCCATTGACTGATTACTTGGCACTCCACCCATCCTCCAGACTATTTAATGCACCGGTTCTAGCAATATGGTGCCGGATCTTCATGTCCTGTAGCGTGCTAACATGCTGGATTATTTGTCTCCTCTGTATTCCTGCTACCTTGTATCTGTCCCTATCCCTCAGATCCTGGTGTCCAGTGCCCCTCAGCTAATACTGGTGTCCTGTATCCGTGTATATGCCTCACGTACTGGTATCCAGCACCATAGTTTTCTCAGCTAATCCTTGTAGTTGAGATCTCCTTTCCCACCCCCCTCCTCCCTCTATTTATTTTCCTTTAAAATCCTCATTATATATCTTTTTTCTTCTCTCCACCTTCGTGTTGCTGTTATTTATCACCCCAGAGGTCCAGTTGATCAATTGTTTGACAACTTTGAAGCCTGCCTCACTTATTTCCTATGTTTTGACCTTGTTCTCCCACGTCTGTTTCATCTGTAGCTTTTTTATTTTGCCAATCATGCTCTCCAAAAAGCTATCTTACTTTTAGCCTGACCTTTCCTTATGGCAACACCTGAATACTCTTGACCCCATGTATTTCTCATTTTCACTAAAACAGCTAATTTTTCTTATGACTACAGTGTCCTGCCCTGATCAAGCTGTTTTTTTCTACAGCAAAACTCTCTCTTCAGGCCTAGACAATGCTGCTCCATCCATCACATATAGTCTCCAATAATCCAAACCTCAACAGTGGCACACTAATTAGACCCGCTATCTGCAAAAGTGTACTGCTGTATTGAGCTTCACTGGAGAAAGTCTTGCAACCATACTCAACTTAATATCTTTCCATATTTCTAAATCCCATCACTTCTTTGCCTTCTTCACCTTGCTTCTCTACCCACCTGCACCTCCTCCCTCTTCCTCGCTCACTACCCACCTCTAGTTCACCTTTTTAACTTATCTCTCCTCACAGGCACTTTTCCAACTGTAACGAATACTTAACCCTCTGCGTTCCCCCGCCGCATTTCCGGGTTCGGCGGTCACATGACCGCTAAAGACCTGGGCGGGGAATTCAAATTGAGCTTGGTATCAAAATATCACTCTGACACTTGGTAAGTGTCAGAGCAACTTACCTGTTCCTGGCTCCTGATTCCTGTTCCTCCTTGTGCCTGCGTAATTGACCACCTGTGTACCGACCTGGCTTGCTGACCACTCTGATTGCTTGTGCTCCTGACCCGGATTGTTTGACGTTCCTCTCTCTACTCTTATATCTGTCATACCTGTGTACCGACCCAGCTAGCTGACTACTCCTCTGTTCTGGTGACCCGTGTACCGACCTGGCTTGATTAACTCCGAGATTGCCTTCTGATTCTGTCTGCATTACCTTCCTGTGTACCGACCCGGTCTGTCCGACTACCCTCACCCTTCTCCTACTCCGCAAACCTGAGGACCCCGACCTGCGACTCCTGGCAGCGAAGGCCACCCCGCCTTGTGGCGGTTCTTGTTGAACACCAGGGAGATCGTTAGACTCCGCACCTCAGGTAAGCCAGCGTTAATCAAGATTAGTAGTATTATCCAGTAACTCCGTTACACCATCGTCCTTTAAAAATGTGTTAATTTCCCCAATCCCACCCAAAAAATCTCTCCTCCCTTTTGCTCCCAAACTGCTTGAATTGATTTGTGTACAAATGCCTCTCATTTTTTTGTCCTCTCACTCCATTCGGCTCATCATAATCGGGTCTCCCCCCCAATTTTTGCACTAAAACTGCAGTCACAAAAGTTATCAATGATCTAAATATGGAAAATCTAAGGTTTTGTTATTAATACGCATCCTTCTACACTTCTCTGCTGCTTTCGACACTCTTGATCAACCTCTTCTCCTGCACACCCTTCACTCCATTGGCATTTGTGACACAGTTAATTCCTGGTCTACTTCATACCTATTGAACAGCTCCTTTAGGGCCTGATTCCTGGTCTACTTCATACCTATTGAACAGCTCCTTCAGGGCCTGATTCATTAGCAAATGCAAAACAAACATATTTAAAAATGCCCATACATTGGTTATATTCACATCCGAATTGAACAAGAATCGTATCTGAAGATAAGTTTGTCGATAAATATGTGTTTAGGTCCACTCTGCTCTAAACGACAAGACACTGCAGGATACGTACAAGATCTATGTGGAATTTAAAGTCACAAAAGAAAGCACAGAAAAAAATACTCAATTGATGTCATCTTTTCATTAATGCAAAAATTAAAAAAAATAAAAAATTAATTTTTTAAAATTTTTATTTTTCCATAAAATACATTAGGATGTTCTTGATGTCTACTGTACATAGTATACATTGTAACAGTTGCTCCTGATTGCAAACACATGTTCTAGCATGCATACGCAGCCATTTTCACTAGTGATCGGCACTAACACTAGACTCATAGCTAGTGTAAGTGACATGCCCTAAAATCACATACATTTGAGATGCCCAAAGCTTGAATCTGATGCTGCTGTGTGAGCTTGGCAAAGCCTTATTGTACATCTACTATGTGCATCCGTTTCTTCTCCATTCCATTCCACCCCCGAAATCATAAACTGTCATAAGTGTCCTTTGCGCTCATAGGTTAATTGAAAGCTGCTACGCTGTGTGGTGTAAGGTCTAGTTCTGGACATGTGCAGAGTAATTGTGTGCATTTTACGCAACATATCACCATATATGTTCCTTACTGGATCAAGTCCCAAGTGTCTCTCCCACTGGTACGTCCTCCACTCCAATCCCTCTTATCTATCAGGCTCCCTTGGGGATTTGTTATTGGCCCTTTGTTTTAATCATTGTACACCTGTTCTCTTGGGGAACCAATTTACTCATTTGGGCTCCAGAGCCACCTCCCTTGCTGATGATACCCAAATCTCCCTCACCTCTGCTGCCCGTAATCTGTAGTTGCATATCCAACTGTTTCTCTGCTATCACCACATGGATGTCCCAATAGATCCTAAAGTTCAACACCTCTCCTCAAATCTCATTATCAAAAACACCAAAATATCCTCAGTCTTCCAAACATGCTGCCTTAATGTAACACTACATCCTCTGCTCTATTGGTAACATTCAGTCTCTCTCCTACTGCTGTCACCTTCACCTTAAAAAAAATTGGCAGAATACACCCTTTTCTTACCCAAGATGCTACCAAAACTTTTATGCACTCTCTCATCATCTCCCACCTTGACTATTGCAACCTCTTCCTATCTGGCAATCACCTCACCAATCTATCCCAGCTTCAATCCATCCTAAATTCTGAAGCAAGACTGATCTTCCTTTCTCACTGCTCCTCATTTTCAAACTACTTTTTAAATTTCTACTTTCTACTACACTGGCTTGTTTTGTCTTTGAGAATCCAATTCAAATCACTCGACCTTACCTACAAAGCTCTCAATAACTCCACCCCTTCATACTTCTCAAATAGTATCTCAAAATACTCTCCTGTCTACCATCTTAGATCTATCTCTGATCTGTATTTCACATTGTCCCTACTAATCACCTCTCTTCGATCTACAGGACTTCTCACATGTCGCTACCCACTTATGAATCCCCTACTACACCTAATCAGACACTAACACAGCCTTCAAATCTCTCAGTACTCTCTGAAAAACCCTCTTTTTATTAGAGGACTCCAATATCTTCTACAGTCATGGCCAAAAGTTTTGAGACTGACACAAATATTATTTTTCACAAGGTCTGCTGCCTCATTTTTTTTTTTTTTTTTAAATATATTTTTATTCAAATTTTTGTCAAAGAGAAACGGTACAGCATATGTTATGATCATACAACTCATAACAAAGCATAGCAAAGGACTCAGAACCATCGCAGACGGACTGGTCCTCAAAATTAGAACAACATACGGGTAAACAGGAAGCAACAGAGTTATGGTTATGAGATATCCGGAGTACCATGAAGGGAAAATGGAGAGGGGAAGAAGAAGAGGAAATAAAAGAAAGGGAAAACCTAGGGGGGACGGCATGTAAGGGGGGGGGAGGGAGAGCTAGTAGGGGGGAAAATAGAGAGGGAGGAGAGGGGGAACAGGACCTAGCGAGACTCGGAAAAAACACTTACTGAAGTATCGTTATTTTCATTTTTCAAGAAGAGGAATGTGAAGTAGGGAAGTATTCTTGCCACCTATGCCATGTGGATAGAAATTTGTAGGGGCGATTATTAACTACACTAGTCATGTGCTCTAGGTTATGTATATGCCATACACTTTGAATTAGTTCCGAAACAGAAGGGCTCTCTAATTGTTTCCACTTTTTAGCTACTAAGCATCTGGCTGCGGTAAGAATATGGTCCGGGAGCAACCACATTATTTTGTGGGTGTCAGGAGGTAGCCGAGGGAGGAGAAAGTAAGATAGATGGAATGGAGATCTTAGATTAGTTACTTTATAAATAAGGTCAGCTACCTCCTTCCAGAAGGGGATCATTTTTGGGCAGCTCCACCAGATGTGGGACAGGGAGCCGCGCTGGCCACAATTGCGCCAGCAGAGGTCAGAGGCTGTCGGGTAGATTGTTTTCAATCTGGATGGGACTAAATACCAACGAAATAAGAGTTTGTAGGAGTTTACTTTTATCTGTGTACAGATAGAGGATTTGGCGACTGCCTCGCGAATCTCCGTTCATTCCTCAGGATCCAAAGATTCAGCCATCTCCTCCTCCCAGCGGAGCTCATGAGCCTCCTTGTCAGGTAAATTGTGACTCATTAGCAGTGAATAGAAAGTGGATATTAAACCCTTAGAAGACGTTTTGTTTTTACAAAAAGATTCTAGGGGGGAGGGATTATGAGGAGCGCGAGGGTCTATTAAGGTGGAGAAAATGTGGCGAATTTGTAGATATTGATAGAACACAGAGGACGGGAGATGAAGACGCTCACAGAGATCAGCAAAGGTCGCAAAGAAACCCATTGGGACAATATTGGAAAGAAACAAAATATTCAGTTTTGTCCAATGGGGGAAAGATTTGGGGTTGACCTCTGGAGGGAATGAGGGGTTATGCCAGAGAGGGAACATCCGCTTGTGATAAGACAAAATCACCCCGATGGTAACCACAACGAGCCGGCAATAAACCTGATCCAAACACAAGGTCCAAATAGATAGAGTCTATGTATATATCTCCTTCAAAACGGATCCGATAATCGACAGTTTGTCTCCCTCTGCATCCAGAGATGATCCAGTGCTGCAGGTAAATAAAGTCCGGCATACAATGTCGTGGAAACAACTATAGGACTTACCCTTTTCAGGGATGGTGTTTCCGTCCTCTCAAACCTGAGCTGTGTCCAGTCAGTGAATAATCAATGTGGGCGGTGGAAGTATCGAGGCCGCGACTTGTTCCAGATGCGCATGCGATAGAGCATATGAATCTGTCAGAGACAACAACAGGGAACATCTCCTTTCTACCAACATAAAGGAACCCGATTCAATATCCCTGCCCTTCATTACGAAATTTAGCTCAGATTCCAGGAAGATCGAGCACATCATAAAAAAACATTGGAGTGTACTCCTTGGGGACACGATATTAAAAGAAATCCTACCAGCGGTCCCAAAGTTTATATACACGAAAGCTAATAATTTAAGAAGACAACTTGTCAGCAGTACCATCTCCCCAAAGAAAGTTCCCCCCGTAGGGACCTGGCTGAAAGAAACAGAGAAAGGCTTCTATCATTGTCATAGATGTGCAGCATGTAGAACCAGTCGAGTTTCCAGCACCAAACCTCTTGTAACATTCCAGTCCAATATCTCTGGAGAAAAATTCATATTTGACAGTAGGCTTACCTGTGACACCACGGGGGTGATTTATCTTCTAGAATGCCCCTGTGGGTTACAATATATCGGGGGGACGATTAGGAAACTAAGCGTTAGGATCTCCAAACATCACAGGAACATCAAGAAGGGCCTGGAAACACATAGGGGCACATTTATCAATATTCACATAAAGTGAAAAGTAGTTTTCAATCCTTATCGCAATGATAAGGATTGAACTACTTCTCACATTTATGTACAGCCCTGCACAGAAACAGCAGTTCCGAAAAACTGCTGTTTCAGTGATAAAAAAAATCATACTTAGCCCCCCTCTACGGAAGCGCTGTCTTCGGGTCTTCTCTTCACTCTTCAATTGCGCATGTCCAGTTCCAAGAACTGGACATGCGCACACAGATCCCCTCTCTGTCTCTGCAACGATAGTTGCAGAGAGAGAGCTGTGAGTGACAGGGAGGGATCATGTGATCCCTCCACACATGCGCTGTCCAGCTCTGCTCTCCGGAGCAGAGCTGACAGCATTAGATTTCCTCAATTCGGATGATGTACGCCAGCTTCAGTTGGCGTACATTAACATGACAAGTTCCCGAAAAAAATGTTTTTTCGGGACTTGTTAGATTGCGGCCAGGAGCAGTCACCATTCTGTTGAATGGTGACTGCTCCCAAAAACGAAGAGGAATGCAAAGCAGCAGATATCCATGATATCTGCTGCGATGCCCCCTTAATAAATTTGCGGAGGACACTGTGGGACCTTAATTACCCGTTAAAAGCACTATCGTGCTTTATTAAATATGCCCCATAGTGTTTCAGCACACTTTTCGACCCAACATGCCAAAGATCCATCTTTATTGCAATTTATGGCAATCAGGAAGATTGTTAAGCCATGGAGGGGTGGGAATTTCATTAAGATCATCTCTCAGAAAGAATCTTAATGGATCTATAGTATTAAATCCCTAGCACCCCAGGGCTTGAATATTGATTTTAAGCTGGGCCATTTTCTGTGATCTGCCATACACACTGTAAGTTCTGTATTACATTTACCAACATTTCGATGTAACACAACCCAAATGATTACTGGATATACGTTTCTCCTGTTGAATCATGTGAACTTTTCTGTATACACCCATGACTGTCCCTATGTTCGGGATAGATATCTTTATGTGCACAATTATTTACCCTGACTGTCATCTCCCCGTGAGGGAGACAAAAGATGCAAATATAAACAAAGCAAATCCTAATGCGCTCACTGACTCAAGATATCTAAAATAATAATAAACTGTGTAAATATGTGGGATCTGGTGAATATATTAGTATCACAGCGATTGGATGCAACAATTGTTTATTTGTTATTCCCTATACTGATAACTACCATGTAATTACCTATACATAAAACACATCATGAGGATAATGATACAATATTATAAAAATTCATTTTTAAAAGACATTAAACACTGTTAAATATACAAAAAAATACTAACATGTATATATTATTAAAATACTGGCTCAACAATCAAATGATGAACCAGATATTACCATAAATGAGTATAAATAACACTTGAATTGGCTGACAGATTGATAAAACAATAAAAGTGCAATAAATGAATATATATATATATATATATATATATATATATATATATGGCAGTCCCAGTAATATAATTGGAGAGTTGTTACAGACACACACAGCTGATTGAACTGTCAGTCCGTGTATCCGACTGGCTCCACATGGAATTGATATGGATACTTGCGTTTTGCTGTACAGAGTTCAGTATTAGATCAGTCCCAAAGTGTCCTGCTGCGTGGTTTTAGGAGTTGTTAGTGTACAGATGTTAAAGCGCTCACAATAGCGGGTGATCGGTCCCGCTATTGATAAGAGGTGGTGACAAGAGCAAGCGTGGAACACGCTTCCAGTACTGCCTTCCGGGTGCGAGGTCACATCCGGAATATCCTATTGGCCAATAGATTGGTGTAGGAGGAGTCCCAACGCGTTTCGTCTGATAGACTTTTTCAAGGGAGATGATTCCAAGAGTGGTGGATGTTTATTTATACGGCTCTCAGTTGTTTTACTTGTCGCTGATTGGCTGACCGCATTGTCAATCAGTAAGTTACATAGAGTGTGCTGATGCACTAACTGCGGTAACCCGCTTGTCAATTAATCTGTGGAGCCATGGTGCAGAAATACTAGCCTGGATTCATAGGATTCTCCTTGGCATACATATCTTGATGAAATAGGATGCCTAGATGTTAGTTTGAAATATATGTTGATTGCACAATATGATTAAAGATAATAAGTATATTTTATATTTATCTGTTAAATGGTTGGAAAAGTATGATTCCAAAATTGTTAATATCACATATTTACCACATATATACACGTAATAATAACACATATATATACACATACATGTATTCAAAAAAGAATTGCAGGTTTTCAATTAAGGTGTGTATTAATGATAAATACAAGAAAAAGGTGGTGAGCCAGAATGGATGTATATTCAAGTGCACAAAGTATGAAATGACTTTATGCTATATAGAGCACAACCTGGTGGGTATTTCGTAATTATTCTTGATATATTACATATGGTGGCATCCATATTCTTGTCATGCTAATTGGTGATTAATTCTGTAGCCACCCAACCAATGGGACCAGAGCGGACAAATGGGAGAAAAACGAAGAAGGCGAGTCCTACTGTACTAGGTGTTCTCGGGTAGTCTCCTATCCCGTTACTTACCTAGCTCCGCCTTGCTTGGCTTCCAACGAATATGGCCTTCAGTTTACAGCCCATTACAGTCAACTATCAATCGAATTTCTAGATCTCGAAATATTCATCCGGAATGGTCAATTAACCACCCGTACATTTAGAAAATCAGTTGATGTAAATAGTTTTATTCTTTCCAACAGTAATCATCATCCTAACTGGCTGAAAAGCATTCCCTTCAGCCAGTTCACACGTATACGCCGGAATTGCACAAATATGAGTGATTACATCACACAGGGCAACATTATGAAACAACAGTTCGTTGAAAAACAATATAACGGCCAATTAGTTGAGGAAGCTTATCTGAAAGTGAAAGATAGAGATAGGGACACCCTCTTGAAGAACAAGAATACACCAGATTTAGAGGATCATAGATCCGTACACACCAATTCCCAAACACCTATATACTTTGTATCCAACTATTCAGGAGATGCCATTCATATACGGAGAATTCTGAGAAAACATTGGCACATCTTGAAACAGGACACAATATTAGGGCCAACACTTCCGAATCACCCACATCTGGTTTTCAAAAAAGCCCCGGACATCAAAAAATCGGTGACATCCAATTATGTCCCCGTTAATGTCAATCCCACAGATTCCAACTGGCTCGGTAATAAAACTCCAACAAGGGGTTTCTATTATTGTGGTACATGCTCTAATTGCAGAAGTCTAAAATGTAGGAGCACTAAACCCATTCTCAACTACTTGTCCACCTCCAATGGGAAAACTTTTGAAATTAAAGAATTCATCACGTGCAATAGCATCAATGTTGTTTATCTGCTACAATGCCAATGCGGCAAACAATATATTGGTAGAACCATCAGAACACTGAAAACTAGAATCAGAGAGCATCTAAGAAATATCAAGATAGGATTTGAAAACCATCACCTATCCAGTCACTATAAACACATCCACAACTGCAACCACTTAGGCACCATTTTTTTCGGTATCAAGAAAGTAACTAGAAATTGGAGAGGAGGAAATATAATAACAAAACTGAACAAAGAAGAATCCAAAGCTATTTATTATCACAAAACTCTGACTCCCAATGGACTTAATGTAGAACTAGATCTTACCTTGCACTAAGACCTGAGTCTATAAAAAATTCCGAATACTGGTGTTTTTTTGGGTGCCACCTTGCCGATGGCCTGGAGCCGCTACATTTGGAGATACATGATAGCTTGAGACCTACGGCCATACCACCCTGGCCATGCCCAAATCCATCCGGACTTGGAAGCCAAGCAAGGCGGAGCTAGGTAAGTAACGGGATAGGAGACTACCCGAGAACACCTAGTACAGTAGGACTCGCCTTCTTCGTTTTTCTCCCATTTGTCCGCTCTGGTCCCATTGGTTGGGTGGCTACAGAATTAATCACCAATTAGCATGACAAGAATATGGATGCCACCATATGTAATATATCAAGAATAATTACGAAATACCCACCAGGTTGTGCTCTATATAGCATAAAGTCATTTCATACTTTGTGCACTTGAATATACATCCATTCTGGCTCACCACCTTTTTCTTGTATTTATCATTAATACACACCTTAATTGAAAACCTGCAATTCTTTTTTGAATACATGTATGTGTATATATATGTGTTATTATTACGTGTATATATGTGGTAAATATGTGATATTAACAATTTTGGAATCATACTTTTCCAACCATTTAACAGATAAATATAAAATATACTTATTATCTTTAATCATATTGTGCAATCAACATATATTTCAAACTAACATCTAGGCATCCTATTTCATCAAGATATGTATGCCAAGGAGAATCCTATGAATCCAGGCTAGTATTTCTGCACCATGGCTCCACAGATTAATTGACAAGCGGGTTACCGCAGTTAGTGCATCAGCACACTCTATGTAACTTACTGATTGACAATGCGGTCAGCCAATCAGCGACAAGTAAAACAACTGAGAGCCGTATAAATAAACATCCACCACTCTTGGAATCATCTCCCTTGAAAAAGTCTATCAGACGAAACGCGTTGGGACTCCTCCTACACCAATCTATTGGCCAATAGGATATTCCGGATGTGACCTCGCACCCGGAAGGCAGTACTGGAAGCGTGTTCCACGCTTGCTCTTGTCACCACCTCTTATCAATAGCGGGACCGATCACCCGCTATTGTGAGCGCTTTAACATCTGTACACTAACAACTCCTAAAACCACGCAGCAGGACACTTTGGGACTGATCTAATACTGAACTCTGTACAGCAAAACGCAAGTATCCATATCAATTCCATGTGGAGCCAGTCGGATACACGGACTGACAGTTCAATCAGCTGTGTGTGTCTGTAACAACTCTCCAATTATATTACTGGGACTGCCATATATATATATATATATATATATATATATATATATATATATATATATTCATTTATTGCACTTTTATTGTTTTATCAATCTGTCAGCCAATTCAAGTGTTATTTATACTCATTTATGGTAATATCTGGTTCATCATTTGATTGTTGAGCCAGTATTTTAATAATATATACATGTTAGTATTTTTTTGTATATTTAACAGTGTTTAATGTCTTTTAAAAAGGAATTTTTATAATATTGTATCATTATCCTCATGATGTGTTTTATGTATAGGTAATTACATGGTAGTTATCAGTATAGGGAATAACAAATAAACAATTGTTGCATCCAATCGCTGTGATACTAATATATTCACCAGATCCCACATATTTACACAGTTTATTATTATTTTAGATATCTTGAGTCAGTGAGCGCATTAGGATTTGCTTTGTTTAGGTTATTACTAGGGAGGGATCCCTAGCCCTGATTGCAGCTCCTGCAACATCAGGAGGTGAGCGCATAGTCTTTAATATTCTATCTAGCCATTGCTTTATATCCATTAGACCTGCTGCTCCCACCTGGATTGCAACACATTATAACCATGTCTAATCAATATAGAGACCCTTTGGGTTTGAGAAACACACGTAACCACACATCCAGTGTAGTCTTCCCAGCAACACTTCAATCTAATACGCCCGACACTCAAGGGAACAATTACTGTCTCCGATTACTTGAATTTGAACAGCTATTACATAAAGAGATACGTACCTGGTGGGACATTCACAGTTTAGAGAAATATTTATCTGAAAATATTATACCTAGGGGTCTCAAACTTAAAAAAATACCATCCTGTTACAACGATGACTCCACCTTTTTGAATGGATGGCAATCTATTCTCAATGATTGCTCAATTAGGCTCGTCTCTTTACTTATCACACAACATCAACAACATCTCAACGAAATTGAGAACAAAATTAATTCCATAGATTCAGAATTGAGTCCCTTTAACAATGAACCAGTATACAATGACCTCTTGAAACTAATGAAAAATAGACTGGAACATAAAGAAAAAGAAATCGTACGCATCAAAAAATCCAAATACATTCGAGATAAGTTTGGGTTGAAACGCCAGTCGGGGAATAAATCCCAAGCAAAAAGTATGAGACCAAATTTTCCAAACATCGGTATATCTAATACAGGCAAACATCTTAAATTCACTAGAAAAGTAACATATCAATCACAAGAGCCATCATCCAATCCCCGGAAAATATATCACAAATTAGGATTAACATATCAACAGTATATGAAGTTGATCCACCAAGGATCTAATCCTTCACTGACGGTAGATCAACACAATGACACAATTAACACTTTAGATGATACGTCACACTCATCATACAGTGAGTCTAGTATTGAATATCAGAATCTAGCCAAAAAATCTTTTGGATTCGGTTGGCAGCACAATCTTACCATACATACTGAATCCCCCACCAATAAACAGGACTCAATCATGTCACCTGTAGGTACAAAAACAGATCAAAGGTCAAAAACCCCCTTACTTAACACCAGTATGACACTATACTCCACTCCTCTCAGCAGACCAAGTGAACCTAACACCCCCCCCCTGGACTCTCCCGCTTCAGAAGTGGAATCCCAGAACCCTATCTCACAACTAAGTCATTTTTTAGGTCTGGGACCGAGATTCACAGAGAGATATTTACCAACAAGACCCCATCCCCTCAAAAGAAAAGTAAAAGAACTAGAAGAGGATGCAGGGGAGGGCACATCCTCCCACCACCTCTTATCGATAGAAACACCATTACACCAATAGGCATATTCAACCTTAGTAGCTACAATCTGTCTAATGATGAGACTAGTGTTCTAAACAAAGGGCTAAAATTTGCCCCAACCAACAGATTGAACAAATTTGAGACATATATTGATGTACATAAATTCATTAGGAAATTAACACTAAAACGTTTTTTTCAAAAGACACCTTTAGAAAGAACAACACACCAGACGCTAGATTTAGGATTATATAAACATACTAACCTTAAACCTCCCTCTCATTTTTACCCAAAACAGACAAAAAGCCATGAAATAATTACATATGAAACCATGGTGTTAGCAGATTTGGAGAAAATAGATACACGAAAACATCGCCCACAGGTTAATTTAAACAAAAATGAAATGGCAGCTCTCAATCAATTAAAAAAATTGGAACAAATCGTAATCAAGCCTGCTGATAAAGGGGGGGGTATTGTCCTTTTTAACAGGGTAGACTACATAAATGAAATCAATAGGCTTCTATCTGATTGTAAAACTTACCAAAAATTGGATCAGAACCCCACTGATGCATATGCACAAGAATTGACATCCATCCTCAAACATGGACTGGAATTGGGCATTATTAATTTAAATGAATACCAATACATACACAACCCACATCCAATAATCCCAGTAATATATTACCTTCCAAAAAATTCATAAAAACATCACTAATCCACCTGGCAGACCAATCATTTCAGGCATAGGCTCCATCTCAGCCAATCTATCCCATTACATAGATACATTTCTTCAACCTTATGTTGGGAAACAGAAAGCATATCTAAAGGATACCACCCATGTATTGCAGCTTTTGAGAGACATCACATGGACACCTGAGTATTGGTTAGTGACGTGCGACGTTTCATCATTATATACAGTAATCAAACACAACCTGGGACTTTCCAGCATCAGACACTTTCTAGAACATGACCCTTCCCTTAACAAGAATCAAGTTGAATTCATTCTCACTAATATTCATTTCATTCTTACTCATAATTATTTTTGGTTTCATAATCAATACTACCTTCAGCTAGAAGGGACAGCAATGGGCACCAGGTTCGCGCCCAGCTATGCTAACCTATATATGAGTTATTGGGAGGACCGTCATATATGGTCCAGCAATGACTGGGCGGCGAACCTGGTGCTCTGGAAAAGATATATTGATGACGTGCTCTTTATTTGGAAGGGTCCTGAAACAGATTTAGTCCAATTTCTTAGCAAGATCAACAATAACGAATATGGCCTTCAGTTTACAGCCCATTACAGTCAACTATCAATCGAATTTCTAGATCTCGAAATATTCATCCGGAATGGTCAATTAACCACCCGTACATTTAGAAAATCAGTTGATGTAAATAGTTTTATTCTTTCCAACAGTAATCATCATCCTAACTGGCTGAAAAGCATTCCCTTCAGCCAGTTCACACGTATACGCCGGAATTGCACAAATATGAGTGATTACATCACACAGGGCAACATTATGAAACAACAGTTCGTTGAAAAACAATATAACGGCCAATTAGTTGAGGAAGCTTATCTGAAAGTGAAAGATAGAGATAGGGACACCCTCTTGAAGAACAAGAATACACCAGATTTAGAGGATCATAGATCCGTACACACCAATTCCCAAACACCTATATACTTTGTATCCAACTATTCAGGAGATGCCATTCATATACGGAGAATTCTGAGAAAACATTGGCACATCTTGAAACAGGACACAATATTAGGGCCAACACTTCCGAATCACCCACATCTGGTTTTCAAAAAAGCCCCGGACATCAAAAAATCGGTGACATCCAATTATGTCCCCGTTAATGTCAATCCCACAGATTCCAACTGGCTCGGTAATAAAACTCCAACAAGGGGTTTCTATTATTGTGGTACATGCTCTAATTGCAGAAGTCTAAAATGTAGGAGCACTAAACCCATTCTCAACTACTTGTCCACCTCCAATGGGAAAACTTTTGAAATTAAAGAATTCATCACGTGCAATAGCATCAATGTTGTTTATCTGCTACAATGCCAATGCGGCAAACAATATATTGGTAGAACCATCAGAACACTGAAAACTAGAATCAGAGAGCATCTAAGAAATATCAAGATAGGATTTGAAAACCATCACCTATCCAGTCACTATAAACACATCCACAACTGCAACCACTTAGGCACCATTTTTTTCGGTATCAAGAAAGTAACTAGAAATTGGAGAGGAGGAAATATAATAACAAAACTGAACAAAGAAGAATCCAAAGCTATTTATTATCACAAAACTCTGACTCCCAATGGACTTAATGTAGAACTAGATCTTACCTTGCACTAAGACCTGAGTCTATAAAAAATTCCGAATACTGGTGTTTTTTTGGGTGCCACCTTGCCGATGGCCTGGAGCCGCTACATTTGGAGATACATGATAGCTTGAGACCTACGGCCATACCACCCTGGCCATGCCCAAATCCATCCGTACTTGGAAGCCAAGCAAGGCGGAGCTAGGTAAGTAACGGGATAGGAGACTACCCGAGAACACCTAGTACAGTAGGACTCGCCTTCTTCGTTTTTCTCCCATTTGTCCGCTCTGGTCCCATTGGTTGGGTGGCTACAGAATTAATCACCAATTAGCATGACAAGAATATGGATGCCACCATATGTAATATATCAAGAATAATTACGAAATACCCACCAGGTTGTGCTCTATATAGCATAAAGTCATTTCATACTTTGTGCACTTGAATATACATCCATTCTGGCTCACCACCTTTTTCTTGTATTTATCATTAATACACACCTTAATTGAAAACCTGCAATTCTTTTTTGAATACATGTATGTGTATATATATGTGTTATTATTACGTGTATATATGTGGTAAATATGTGATATTAACAATTTTGGAATCATACTTTTCCAACCATTTAACAGATAAATATAAAATATACTTATTATCTTTAATCATATTGTGCAATCAACATATATTTCAAACTAACATCTAGGCATCCTATTTCATCAAGATATGTATGCCAAGGAGAATCCTATGAATCCAGGCTAGTATTTCTGCACCATGGCTCCACAGATTAATTGACAAGCGGGTTACCGCAGTTAGTGCATCAGCACACTCTATGTAACTTACTGATTGACAATGCGGTCAGCCAATCAGCGACAAGTAAAACAACTGAGAGCCGTATAAATAAACATCCACCACTCTTGGAATCATCTCCCTTGAAAAAGTCTATCAGACGAAACGCGTTGGGACTCCTCCTACACCAATCTATTGGCCAATAGGATATTCCGGATGTGACCTCGCACCCGGAAGGCAGTACTGGAAGCGTGTTCCACGCTTGCTCTTGTCACCACCTCTTATCAATAGCGGGACCGATCACCCGCTATTGTGAGCGCTTTAACATCTGTACACTAACAACTCCTAAAACCACGCAGCAGGACACTTTGGGACTGATCTAATACTGAACTCTGTACAGCAAAACGCAAGTATCCATATCAATTCCATGTGGAGCCAGTCGGATACACGGACTGACAGTTCAATCAGCTGTGTGTGTCTGTAACAACTCTCCAATTATATTACTGGGACTGCCATATATATATATATATATATATATATATATATATTCATTTATTGCACTTTTATTGTTTTATCAATCTGTCAGCCAATTCAAGTGTTATTTATACTCATTTATGGTAATATCTGGTTCATCATTTGATTGTTGAGCCAGTATTTTAATAATATATACATGTTAGTATTTTTTTGTATATTTAACAGTGTTTAATGTCTTTTAAAAAGGAATTTTTATAATATTGTATCATTATCCTCATGATGTGTTTTATGTATAGGTAATTACATGGTAGTTATCAGTATAGGGAATAACAAATAAACAATTGTTGCATCCAATCGCTGTGATACTAATATATTCACCAGATCCCACATATTTACACAGTTTATTATTATTTTAGATATCTTGAGTCAGTGAGCGCATTAGGATTTGCTTTGTTTAGGTTATTACTAGGGAGGGATCCCTAGCCCTGATTGCAGCTCCTGCAACATCAGGAGGTGAGCGCATAGTCTTTAATATTCTATCTAGCAAAAGATGCAAATATGGCTGTGAGGGGGGCATATGATGCAAATATGGCTGTGAGGGGGGCATATGATGCAAATATGGCCTTTTAGGCTATGAGAAATGCCTGCCACCAACTTCAATCTTTTGGACTCGTGACTTATGTTACATATGCATTGACGCAGGTCTACATACGATTATTTATTTATCTGTATGTGGTTGGCTATCACAGACATCAATCAAACTGCAATACCTACCAGCAGCTTTTGTATAGCTTACCCCCCTAATGAGACATTCCCCTAGTAGCATTGGATGTTTGATATGTCTACTTCCGTTTGGACCAATGGGAAGCAGGGTCACCTGACCTATCACTGGGAAGGGCGCCCTTTATAAAATCCTAAAGAAACTTATGATCTTTATTATCCCTGACAAAGCCTTCTAGGTGAAACGCGTTGGGTTAGGATACACAGCTACTGATACACGTCTTTACTACCAGCCTATCGTCCCGTTTACGGCACGGAAAAAGGACTATTTGTTACTCTATCGCATGCGGATCTGGAACGAGTCGCGGCCGCGATACTTCCACCGCCCACATTGATTATTCATTGACTGGACACAGCTCAGGTTTGAGAGGACGGAAACACCATCCCTGAAAAGGGTATGTCCTATAGTTGTTTCCACGACTTTGTATGCCGGACTTTATTTACCTGCAGCACTGGATCATCTCTGGATGCCGAGAGAGACAAAACTGTCCATTATCGGATCCGTTTTGAAGGAGATATATACATAGACTCTATCTATTTGGACCTTGTGTTTGGATCAGGTTTATTGCCGGCTCGTTGTGGTTACCATCTGCCTGACTGACTGTGTCATTTTAGACTATTTCTGGCCACTTTGTGGCTTGCCTTGTTATTCTCATGTACTGAGGAACAATTTGTATATTGCTGTACTTCTAAAGCTTTTTACCTGCTATTTCGTTTATGTCCAAGGAATAAATCATATACTGTGCACTCATTCATCTGTCACAATCTACATTGTACAATTTATTAGTTGTTCCCAGGGTTTGCATGCTAGCTGATCTGCATTGCCACTCTCTGTTAGCCGATTCAGGGTGTATATGCTTTTTGCTGCTTTTTACCTAGACTGGACCAGGCATATTTAGGAGCATTATTATTACTGATACCTATAGCCATTGCGCCATAGGGGACCCCTCCATTTCATATCTAGTACCATGTAGGGTTGGGACTACCCTTCTTTTGTCCCCCAGGTAGCATTACATACCTCCATATTGGAAGGGAGCGCGGTAGCCCACCCGGCATTTATTCACAGGTTACCCACAGTGGTGACTTCAATATAGTGATTGATTCCAATATAGCTTATCTGATTCCAAAACTTTAAATTCTTTATTAATCCGCAGTAAGTGTTTCACCTGGCATACTCAGTTGTAAAAAACTAAATAACTGATTCACTTCTCAACAGTATTTGTTGATCTGCATTTTACACAGAAATTTGTGGGGTTAGATGTCTTTCCTGTCTCCTGGACAGACCCTGCAGTTTGGAATATTTTCACTATCCTTCCTTCCCAGTCCATAAAACAGCACCAGCATTGCTCTTTTATTATAACCTTAGACGATTAGAAGAAGAAAACATTAAAAAGTCAAGTAAACAACAACCCTGAGCTTCCTCAATCAACTAATATTGGAGACTCACAAGGCCACCTTGAGAGGTACATTCCTGAACAATGCCTCATATCATAAAATAAACTGAAGAAGAGCATATTGCAGACCTTGAAGCATGTATTCAAACCTTTACTCAACAATATACGGGTTTCCCTACACTAATTTACTTACACTAAATTAATTGTGCTTTAAGACCAATATAATTCAATTCTTGTTTGATGAGTCTACCGTGACTAAACAATTAGTAACATTACCAATGCGATAGTCCCAGACACATCTTCATTCTCCCTTCCATCATGCCTCATCATTGACACAAACACATATTTTAAGAATCTAGTTTAGCACATAGCGTGTGCAACAAAATGTGTGATAGCTACTCACTGGAAGTATCCTAACTCCTAACATGTACAATGGTTATTAAAATAATGATGCTGTAAAGCTCACACATGACACTATGGTCCACTTTTTGATACTCTGACTTCCATGCCCATTATTCAATTCCTTATGACCTAGGTATACATTACTTGTGAATTAGCTGTTCTTACTGCTTTTTATCAATGCTATATAGATGCGATGCATATGTCGCTAACACATCTGTGGAATTGTGCATCTATGAATTGCCCATATATTTTACCCTTATTCTGCCCCCACACTTTTCTTCAGTATCCTCTTTTATCCCCCTTGAAGCTCAAAAACTTCTCAATATAATTGTATTAAACAATAAAGTCCATAACCCGTGTGCAAATGTATTATGTACTTATTTATATTATGTTGATACAATAGAGGCCTATTGGATCTCAATTCCATTATACTGGGACTACTAGGGTTTCATTGTTCCCACGTTATTGTCCCAATATTTTTCCATTTCCTCTGTAGCTAGCCCAGATGGGCTGAGAAGAGCCTCAGCTCCTTTTAGTATAAGCTGGTACTTTTTGAGAAGGTCATGCTCATCTTTTGTGGAAACCCTCAGAGAGCCTCCAGCCCTAAGCTTACTGATTTGGACATGTTTCACAATATGACAAGGGCATATCACTCTGTAAGTTTCCTTGTTATAGTGTGAACAGACTGTGTTGCCTAATGCTGGTCTGCAGGAACTCTACACTCATTGGTCCGCTGTTTTGGTAGAAATCAGTCTGTATGGCTTAGGCTGCAAATTTTAGATGATGGGATCACACTGATGGCTTTTGTTTATTTATGTTCTACAGCGTAAGCTTGGAATTGAAACTTAAGAATTAATTTGTTTGCAATGTGCAGCAAGAGTTAGCAAAGTGGCCAGTACTTGTATAAGAATAAAAAGTATTAATGATAGTAATATTTTGGAAGTTACATTATGGTGATTTTAGGAGACAGGCAAATGTGATAAAATAATGATGCGCCTGTTGTCCTTTTAATGCTTCCTGCATCTGTATGTGTGCACATAAATGGGTTTGCTCATTATTAATATATCAATATGAGGTGGCTGCCTTATTTGGATTTTACAGTGGTTAATATTTTCCTTTTTAGAGATAACATTTCCAAAAATAACCCTTTGTAACATGGGACTGTATGTATATAAATGAAGGATTGTTCCCAACTTTGCAGCCAGACTACATTAAAACATGTCATAACTGTGTTATGTGCTCAGGGTCGCATGCAGGGGGGGGGGGGGTTGGTTCTCTAGAAACCCCTCCCCTCCGTGAAGTACAGTGTCCCTACATAGCGGCACTGTACTGTACAGCAGCCGCGGCACTGTCAAAGAATCGTCCGCAGCGGTGCTGTATTGTAGTACAATACACAGTAGTACAATACAGCGCCGCCGCGGACACTTGTTTGACAGCAGCACAGCTGCTGTATAGTACAGTGCCGCCGAAATGGAGCTGCTCCGCATGCGGGCCGAATCCGCAGCAGCTCTCTCTCTCTATTTTTTTCTTTTCATTTTTTTTTTTTTTTAAATTCTGCGTGCGCCCCTGGTGCTTACTAATCAGATGAGGGAAGTACTGTATAGGAGAGCACACACCAATCAGTCACAACTTTAAATCCACTGACAAGTGAAGTGAATAACATTGATTATCTCATTACAATGGCACCTGCCAAGGGGTAGGATATAATAAGCAGCAAATAAACAGTCAGTTTTTGAAGTTGATGTGGAAGCAGTTAAATTGGGCAAGTGTAAGGATCTGAACGACTTTGACAAGGACCAAATTGTGAGCATTTAGAAAAGGACAGGTCTTGTGGGGTATTCCCAGTATGCTGTGGTTAGTGCTTCCAAAAGTGGTCAAAAAAAGGACAACTGGTGAACAGGCGACAGGGTCATGGGCGCCCAAGGCTCATAGATGCGCGTGGTGAGCAAAGGCTAGGCCATCTAGTCCAATCCTACAGAAGAGTTACTGTAGCACAAATTGCTGAAAAAGCTATGATAGATGGTGTCATAAAGCACAGTGCATCACAGCTTGCTGCCTATGGTGCTGCGTACCCGCAGACCAGTCCGAGTGCCCATGCTGACCTCTGTCCACCGCCAAAAGCACCTACAATGGGCATGGGAGCACCAGAACTGGAATATGGAGCAATGGAAGAAAGTGACCTGGTCTGATAAATCAGATTTTCTTTTTCATCATGTGGACGGCCGGGTGCGTGTGCGTCGTTTACCTGGGGAAGAGATGGCACCAGGATGCATTATGGGAAGAAGGCAAGATGGCTGAGTGATGATCTGGGCAATGTTCTGCTAGTAAACCTTGGGTCCTGGGAGTCATGTAGATGTTACATTGACAGTTACAACCTATCCAAACATTGCTGCAGACCAAGTGCACCTCTTTATGGCTATGGTATTCCCTGATGTCGGTGGCCACTTTAGCAAGGTAGTGTGTCCTGACGCACTGCAAAACTTGTGGGTTTGAGGAGCACGGCAAAGGGTTCAAGACAGTTGTGCCCTTATTTTAAGGTTAACTCTAATAAATTGTATTCCGCTATGTTAATTTTATTAGAGGGGGCATGGTGTTTGAGGGACTACATCTTAAATAGTATTAGAGCTATTGCATTTTAGCATAGCAATAGAGAACCATTTACGTGTTCTGCATTTAGAAAAAAATCTAAAGTTGAAAATCTACGGGAGTTTTTTCACTCTTTTGCAAAAGTGACAGTTTTCCGTTTTTTGGGGAGGGGGGGAGGGATAACATTTTCACTTTCCAAACCCGCCGGAAACTTGCAGCTTGATAACTTTATCCCTAGGGGGTCTATTTTGACAGAAAGGTATTGTTGAGTCGAGTGTCTTTGAGGGGTGACAATAGTGAAAAATGTTTAGTTTTTTTTACAATTGGTACAATTCGTTTTAAAGATAGTGGATTTCATAGCTTTGCATTTCAAATAGAGATGTGTGCTGGGTGCACTCAGAGTGGCTTCACAAGAGAGTAAATATATGCCTGACATTTCAAACTTCCAGATTATCTTCTGTCAGTTGGAGACGAGTTAGCCATATTATCAGGCTAGAGGCTGGGTGGTTTGTGTCTTGGGGCTGAGAGGGGGCACTGTGTACCAATGTTAGTCCTGGCACTGGTCTCATTACAAAATTGAATCTGTCCAGGCAGTACCACAGGCTGCTGTAACTGAATCCAGCCTCCCACTTAAAATTGTTCACTGCAATGCTGGGGGCAGTCCTGTATGTCCAATGATGAAATAAATTATAATAAAGAAAAACAGCATAACACCCCCCCCCTCCCCAAATCTTAACTAGATCTAGCGCTGCCAGCCTAGGCTGGCACTTGAAAAAATAATTTGGACAAAATGTGTGAGGTCCTCTACCATTTACAAATACCAGGTTGGTAACAGTGTAACAGGGAAAACCACAGCATGGGATAACCTTACCTTAATGCCACAATGCCTAGACTGGTCAGCCAAGGGCTTGATTTACTATGGAGAATGGGCCAACAACCCCCCCCCTCCCAAGTATAACTAGCGCCACATATATATATATATATATATATATATATATATATATATATATATATATATATTGTGGCAAGAGCCCGCTACTGCAGAAGCACACGCAAACAACGTCTTCCTTTTTATGTAGCTTTATTGTCAGGATGATAAATGTTTTGACACTGTATACTTTCACAGCAATTATGGAGACCCTAAACGCTTGCTATACATAGACCATCTCTCTCTCAAGACCAGCCAGCTACCCCAGCGTTGGTCTCCCTGAACAAATAACACAATCAAGCTTTTATACATGATGCTCCTCCCCCAGCCTTAGCTTGATGGGCAGGTGACACACCCACCTTCTCTTTAAAAGAAAACACCCATCACTGGCTCTGTTTGCACAAACAGACACACCCTGTCTGTTTGCTGAGAGGAAATCATGTAAGTTAACAAACTTTAATCTACACATACGTTTTTACCTGGTTTAATCTCAACCTAGGTGCATAACTGTGCCAATGTTTTATTCTGTTTGTATACTTTCTCTGCCTCTTGTCAGAAAAATGCCTCCCTTTGTTACAATATATATATATATATATATATATATATATATATATATATATTACAACAATTATATCACATTACTGATTATGCTCATTGTTATCATTTTTCTTTTTTTCTCCTTATAGACTCCACAGTCTGTTTGTAGTAAAACATGTCTCCCTGGATATAGAAAATCTACAGGAAAGGGATCAGCCGCCTGCTGCTATGAATGTGTACCCTGCCGAGAAGGGGAGATTTCCAATCAAACAGGTGATTAAAAGTGATTTCACCCCCTAAATACAATTTTTAGAATAATTCTCACATTTTAAAAAGATTTAAAATATGCCTCAATATTTCCTTTCACATTACACATTACATTTTGTGTGCAACCCCTACAAAATAGTGACTGCCACTAAATGCACCTTTACCATTTTAAATCATCTCCTCCCACAAAATAAAATATAATTTTTGCATGAGTGCATAAACACACACTTTCATGTGCCTAGCTCTTTGTCATGAAGCAAAGCCCTGTTCCAACAAGCTTCTCCTATTAGAAGATGCAACATTTTGCATCCCCACAGAACAGCAAATTCATATATTTCACTGTAAAAATGGGTGAATTTGAGCAATTACTTTTGTCCGATGTCACCAAACATTTGTGCTGCACTTTGCAAACATAATACATTTATAATTGTAACCTCCTCCCCTCTCTGCCAAATACTACACTGGCTCTCTGTCCCTTAAAGAATTCACATCAAATCCCTCAGCCTCACCTTCAAAGCCCTCAGCCACTCCTCTCTGCCATAAATCTACAATCTCAATTATATCCCCAATTCCTCCTGTCCTCTCAGCATGCCATCAGCCATGGCCTCACCACCCCACTAGCTGCCTCTTCCCACTCCTGCCACTAACACTTCTCCCTTGATGCTCTCCACTTCCTGAATGCATTTCCTCTCCCATTCAGTCTTTCTAATCTTTTAATATTTCATCGCAGTCTACCAGCCCTCCATCCAAATCAACCTCTTCTCCCCTCCACTCTTGCACCCTTATTCAGTGTCACCTTCTTTGTACCTTTAACATGTAAACTATCACAATAAGCGCCCTCTTTCCTTGTGTGTACCTGCTTACATCATCCTATTAACCCCCACACCTTTGTCAAGCACCTTCTGCCCTATCTCTAAGTCTCAGCCCTCAGAGCCTCCAGCCCTATTCTTAGACCCACAGTCCCCAGCACAGGCATGCTTCATGCTTGTATGCTCCCGGTTTTGTTCCATTCATCCCCTGTACTGCCATCCTGTACTCTGCAACTCATTACCGTCTGCTCATTGTTTAATTTTTATTTTTTTAATTCTTTGCTGCTTGCTCATTTTGTTATTTTGTTTACTCTAACCCCATTTTGCACCATTTGTAGCACCTTAAATAAATACATGATAAAAATAATTTTTACTATTATAACTATTTGTGGCTATTTTACATACAGGTTTTTCTAATTCTGTGAGTACAGCATTACATTATGAAATATAGTAAGACTGTGACATAGTGGTTACCATTTTTGTCTTACAAAGCTGGGGTCATGATTTTAATTCCTGACTTATTAGTGACTTATCTGTGTGGTGTTTGTATGTTCTCCGGTTGTTTGCGTAAGTTTCCTCCAGGTGCGCTGGTTTCCTCCCACATTCCAAAAACATGCTTGTAGGTTAATTGTTGACAAATAGTCACCCTTGCTAGTATCTGTACGTGTGATATGGAATTTAGACCGCAGGCTTCAATAGGGCAGGGACTAATGTGAAAGGCGAATATTCTCTGTACAGCTCTGCGTGTTTGGTGTCTATATATAAGTAAATGATGATGATGACAACACATGAAGATTTGGGACCACTTTGAAAACTCAAACCTGGAAGAACAAGATTAAAGTGTAACATAAATATAATATATTTAAGAGGACATAGACCCTCTTAACCCATTACTCAGTATTTCACATATTTACCTGTGTGAGGGTATGAAGGAGAGTTTTTCCATTGACAATTTGATTAACTTTCTCAAAGCAAGATAGTTTGGGGCAGGGCCGGACTGGGACTAAAAATCAGCCCTGGCATTTAAAGCACACAGGCCCACCTGTTGTGGGCTCCATGCACTATATTGTTGCGTGCTGATGCTGGGGTAGTGTGCGTTGCTGGTGCAGTACAACATGATGTAGTATGAGTATGTGTGTGTATGGGGATATTTATTTCTCCTAATGACCCTCAAACTTACATTATTAGTACCCCAATTACATCAATAAATACCATAACAATACATTATTTGTACCAAAATTACAGCAGTAAAAAAAAAACACACACACTCATACTACATCAATACCCACCTACATTACAGCAAACAGCATTACCCCCCCCCCACATTATAGCAACCAGCATAACTCCCACATTACAGCAACCGTTGTCACCCCCCACATTACAGAAACCAGAATTACCTCCCCCCCCACATTATAGCAACCAGCATAACTCCCACATTATAGCAACCGTTGTCACCCCCCACATTACAGCAACCAGAATTACCCCCCCCCCCCCACATTACAGCAACTGGCATCACCCCCCACATTACAGCAACCGTTGTCACCCCCCACATTACAGCAACCAGAATTACCCCCCCCCCCCCACATTACAGCAACTGGCATCACCCCCCACATTACAGCAACCGTCGTCACCCCCACATTACAGCAACCAGAATTACCCCCCCACACATTACAGCAACCGTCGTCAACCCCCACATTACAGCAATACTCTCTCCTACTTATTAGCAATACTAAGCCCCAAACACACTACAACATTGCCACCAGCACGCCACCCCATACTACAACAATGCCACCAATTATACAGGCGCCACTGTAGGAAACCAATGTTTTGCTATTTTTAAATCTCCCACAAAATAGCAACAAGAGAGTACTTATACACATATAGTTAACAGGTACCCTTTTCCCTTAATTAAATAGTAATGGCAGAATTTTCATGAATCATTCCACATGAAATAAAACTCTAACAAATATATCAGAAAAAACATAACTATTGAATGATCAGTTGAACACACACGGCCGCATTAAAAGTATTTCCATCTACAGCAAAATGTTAGAGAAAAATATTTTTTTTACTACAGTAACTGGATATGTGTCTTTTCTAGTCATTTTAAATAACACAGTATATAAATTAAGAGGGATAAAGGAGGTGGGTGCGAGATAATTGGATGTGATCCATCAGTTTGATTAGATAGGAAACATTTTGATTATTTACCTGGAGACGTCTACCCCCTTGACTCACAGGCAGGGCCGACAATAGGAATTTTGGGCCCCGGTACAGCAACTTCTTTGGGCTCCCGTCATATTCAACAATGAGAGACTTGCCTTTGGCAGAAATTCATATTATGCCACACAATAGTGCCCCCAGCTCATAATATGTCACATCGCAGTGCCCTCAGGTCATATTATGCAACATAATATTACCCTCAATTCATATTTGGCCATGCAGTAGTGCCCACAAATCATATTATGCCATAGTAGTGCCCCCAAATCATATACCATACAGTAGTGCCCCCAAATAACAGTATGCCATAGTAGTGCCCCAAATCGATAGTAGTGACCAGACAAAAACTCATTCACAAATAAAAATTGGTGCAGCATATCAGATACTGAGAGTGTGAGTCCCAGGAGCAGCTTAATACCCCATTTACAATGCAAATAAAAATAGATATATTGACACAATCACAGATAAAATGTATGACAAGCAGCGTTTTTTCCTCTTAATTAAAAATCTCTGTACAGATAAATATGCAAGAAATATTACAGCGCAATAATGAGCAATACATAGTGTTTTAAACATCATTGGATACAAAGTAGTGCCCCCAGTTCAAGAAAGGATGGTGAAAAACACATTGGACACGAGAAAATATATGAACTTACCCGATTATGGCATCCTGTGTTCTGTTCTCCTACTGGGAGTGCTGGGCGAGGAGTGATCAGCAACTGTCAGCTCACACAGGCAGTCAGGAGCCGAGGGCAGTGGTCAAAGTGGAAATTTAGAAGTGGGGGTATAGAAAATATACCTGAATGGAGTATAAAGGCTTGATTTTTTTTTATAACACTTGTCCCCTCTGTGCATTCCCATTCTTCATTACTACTTGTGTTTTATGATGGCTGCATCCCTGACATTCCCATTCTTAAGAATTCTCTCCCTTTACACTTTCTTTTAGCTATGCTAAATCTTATCCTTTGTCCCTCTCACCCCTCTTCTTGCACCCCCTTCCCCCTGGCTCTCACCCCTCTTTCTGCACCCCTTTCCCCCTGGCTGTCACCCCTCATCCAGCACCCCCTTTTCCCCCTGGCTCTCTCATCCCTCTTCCAGCACCCCTTTTCCCCCTGGCTCTCACCCCACTTCCAGCACCCCTCTTCCCCCCTGGCTCTCACCCCTCTTCCAGCACCCCCTTTTCCCCCTGGCTCTCACCCCTCTTCCAGCACCCCCTTTTCCCCCTGGCTCTCACCCCTCTTCCAGCACCCCCTTTTCCCCCTGGCTCTCACCCCTCTTCCAGCACCCCCTTTTCCCCCTGGCTCTCTGTTTTCTTCCTGCACTCATTCCACCCTGGCTCTCTCACACTCCTGACAACTCCCCCCTTGCAAAAATTGCGGCACTCCCCCCCCTTGCAAAAATCGCGGCACCCCCCCCCCCCTGCAAAAATCACAGCACAACCCGCGCAATCCCCTCCCTCCCTCATTCATAAAAATAAAAATCTGCAAACTGTGTCCACATTACAGGGCACAGTGCAGAGTGATCCAGAAGTGCATTTGCCAGAAGTGCCAGATGGCCAGTCCGGCCCTGGTTTGGGGTAATTGAGGAGATATTCTTCGACAAAGTTCTGCTGAGACAAAGTGTTTAGAGTTGAGCTAAGGTATAATAGAGTTAGAATTATTGGTGAAAGGAGAGACATTCTCTAACTAGATTAAATTTAGTTTTTTTCCACTTTTGAGCAATTAGTCACAAGACAGTATCTGCTTCTATATAAAATACTGATTGTTTCCTGAGTTCTCGAGCTGCATGTTACATATACTTTTATATTTTGGTTTTCAGTATTAGATTTGTTTTTTTTTACAAGGAAATTGTTTTATATGGGAGCCAACTCCATGATTCTTCATGTTATTCTGCCATATCCTGACATATTTTTAAATTATTCTGAATTTCATTATATTACTACAATACATTATTTATACTCTTCATATAAGCAAAAAGTTTCAATGATTTTTTTTACCTATTTATACTATCACTGTTTTTAGTTTGTTTGTTTTTCAACTTGTGCAACTTAAGGCAGACTGTGGGTCTAAAACTACAACTGTATTTATGTTGTATTCAAAATGTTAAATAATCATTAATCTTCCAGTACACTTGTAAAAGTCTCAAGTTCCTCATTTGTTTTGCAAGATGATATTGTTCCTCTAGGACATCAGCTGAGTAGAAATCGATGGTACTCACTTTTATGATGCTGGAAAACCCAACACTACTTACCCCGGTAGTAATACAGCCGCCTGTACAAGGATTTATCCTAAGCCATGTACATTGTACAGGAGGCCGCTCATTAAATTAGTACCTTAACCGGTCGCTTGGTGGTTGGTCCTGGAGAAGGGGCCAGCCACCAAGCAATAGAGACTTGGGCCGGTATTTGAACCTGCCCAAAATAGACTGATTCTGTCCAGCCTAGGGAGCATATGACCCCCCTGCCATCCCGCCCCTGCTTCTTTCTAATGTCACTGACCAATCCCTGTTTAAACTGTAACACTTGAATCATGAGCATTACCAAAGGTTTCAAACATCAGATCCACATGAGGCCAGATCAGCTGATCATCTTTTGACAATCTAGGCCCCTTTTCTTCACGCTGCTAGCTGTCACATGCAGAAGGACCCCAAAACCGTACATACATCAGTGGCGGATCCAGGGGGGGGGCGATCGGGGCGATCGCCCCCCCTAACAGGGGCTTGCTGCCGGCGGCTGCACACTATGTGCAGATCCGTTCAGCAGAGAGAGTTAGGGAGAGAGTCCTGCCCAACTGCTCTGATTGACACAATCAGAGCAGACGGGCAGGACTCTCTCCCTAACTCTCTCTGCTGAATGGATCTGCACATAGTGTGCAGCCGTCAGCAGCCTTAGGTGTCAAAAAGGGGGTGGGGCTAAATCGCCCCCTCTAAATCGCCCCCGGTACAATTAACTTCTGGATCCGCCCCTGACATACATGTGACTGAAAACACGTTTACTCCCGTCAAAAACACTCCCATTAAGAAACAACTTTTTTACAATTATAATGGCTATTGTTTCACTCTGCAGCAGCCATATTTCTCAATATAAAGTTCCCTGTCTATACATAAGTGGCCATAATATACTATACTGTATGTTTTGTATAAATAATAATTATAATCGTCAAAAGACAAAGACCTTAACAGGTTTCAGCTCCAATTAATTAATTAATTAATTAATTATGTGCAGCAAGGTTTTAGGGTATTAATTTAAAGGAGAGGCTGGTGCAAGTCATTGGCATAGTTTGGCAGCTATAACATTTAACCTCCAGAGGGTACCACAGTACCATTGCGGTTTAAATTCTTATTACCATCATGGATTGGACAGGTACATTAAGCCTTCTTCATTATTATATATGAAAGTAGTACTGGTTTTCTTCTTACAGAGCTCCTGTTCCATGATACGGCTTTATTATGTAATCATAGTGAAGTCTACTAGTCCCTCCGAATGTGTATTCATCGGTTTAATCCATAATGTTAATAATTGGTAGCACCATCGAGGGAGAAAGGGCCATTCTAGATCTATCCAGGCCTCTGTCCTCTAGTAATGTGTTTGCTAATTAGGGCCTGTAATTTATACCCAGTAAATTGTAGATTATTAGTGTATTATATTCTAGACTATTGGAGGGTTGTATAATATGATGAACAAATTGGGCTTTATTACCACATAATTGCATGCTGCCCATACAGACATATCCCACATAGCTAGCAGGGAAGAGCATAGTTACTAATGTATAAGAAACAGGTCACAGGCTCAGCCTTGCACCAGTTTGCCTTTTGACTCCATAATTGTGCTTGCCGATGTCCTTCAGTGGGGTTAATATGAATGGATTAAAAATGGTAATATGCCATTCAAACAAATTTATAAAAAGCATCATTAGGATCTTAAAGAACCATCACATCATGTTAAATATGTTCCTGTCTTGAAGGTTACATGTTTGTGTTCATTTAATTATGTTTTAATTATATGGCACTAATTCATAGAGCCTTCTAAAATGATATGCTCTTTCCCTCATGTATATAGCCCATACTTTATTCCTGTGTATCTGCAAAGGATGTTTTTCAGAAGCCACTTGGCTAGATTTATGATATTAACAGGGGAATTCTCACAATTCTTAAGACCATGCTCAGGCTTTGGTATGACTATAATGTATACAGTATTTAAAATACACTTGTGAGTGTCCTCATCAGGGGTGGGCTGGCCCGCGGGGCAGGGGGGCATGCACCCCCCAGGCCGGTCAGAAGGAGTGTGTTTTGGGCCGGTCTCTCCTGCTCGGTGACTGGTCCCGGGGAGAGAGCAGCCACCGAGCAGGAGAGATTGCCCCACCTCCCGCTCAGTGATAGGCAAAACATTCAGCCTATCACTGAGTGCTCTTGTGTGACATGGGACGCGCACCACGTGATAGGTGCCGTCCCATCTCTGAAAACTGTGGAGCGCGGCGCACATGGAGAAAGGTAAGTGCTGTGTGGGAGAAGGGGTGTATTAAGTGTGTGTGTCTGTACTATACTGTGTGTGTGTGTAGGGGCACTATACTGTGTGTGTGTGTGAAGGGGAACTATACTGTGTGTGTGTGAAGGGGCCAGTGTATTTTGTGTGAGTGTGGAGCCTGTGTATTTTGTGTGAGTGTGGGGCCAGTGTATTTTGTGTGAGTGAAGAGGCAGTTATACTGTCTGTGTGAGTGTGGGGGCCAAGGTATTTTGTGTGAGTGTGTGGGCCAGTGTATTTTGTGTAGAGATGCTCACTGACCCCAGTCTTTTGGTTTTGGTTTTGGATCTGGATTAGCTTTGTGTTTTAGTCTTGGTTTTGGCAAAATCGCCCTTTCGTGATTTGGTTTTGGGCTAAAATAACAGAATTTAGTGCTCCACATGTTTCTTGGATAAGTGAGGTAATTCTACAGCTAATAAATGTCAACGAGCGCTGACCCCCCAGGGATGTGTGCTTTTATCAGACACACACCAATCCAGGGTGCCAAACAACGCACTTAAAAAAGCTATTGATAGTCACAGAAAAAAGGCAGTGTCTATCTGTATATTACACCCTAAACATATAGTTAAATAGAAAAAAAATCAGTCTGCGAAGACTGTACGATCAATAGAAATGGCCAAAGCAGATTTTTTGTTTGGGGGTAGATTATTCCCGTACATTAAAATTGAAATAGAAAAAGAATCAACCTGCAAAAACTGTTTTATAAATAGAAATGCCCAAAGCAGCTGTCCTGTTTGGGTGTCGATTATTCCCATACATTAAAATTGAAATAGAAAAAGAAGCAGCCTGCAAAGACTGTACAATAAAATAGAAATGCCCAAAGCAGATTTTCTGTTTGGGTGTATATTATTCCCATAGATTAAAATTGAAATAGAAAAATAAGCAGATTGCAAAGACTGTACAATAAAATAAAAATGCCCAAAGCAGATTTTCTGTTTGGGTGTATACTATTCCCATAGATTAAAATTGAAATAGAAAAATAAGCAGATTGCAAAGACTGTACAATAAAATAAAAATGCCCAAAGGAGATTTTCTGTTTGGGTGTATATTATTCCCAAACCTTATTATTGCAAATAATGAAAAATACAGCTACAAATACCAATCCAGGGTGGCAGGCAACACACTAAAAAGAGCTATTGAAATTCATATAAAAAAAGGTAGTTTGGTGTCTATCTGTTTTTTACACCCTACACCCTAGTTAAATAGAAAAAGAAGCAGCCTGCAAAGACTGCACCATAAATAGAAATGCCCCAAGTCCCTTTTCTCTTTGGGGGTAGATTAAACCTTACATTTATAGTGAAAGTTTTAAAAATATGTTGTCATCATCATCTTCAGCATCATCCTCACCCTCATCAGTGTACATCATCATCACAGGCTATTAATTCATCTCCGCTGGAATCCGCCATTAGAGAACTGTCAGTACTTCAGGATGTATTTGCCGGGAAAGGCCTTCCTCGTGTAGTTCATTTTGATGAACATCATCTTTTCCACATTTTTCGGAAGTAACCTCCTACGTCGATCACTGACAAGGTTCCCGGCTGTGCTGAATACTCTTTCTGAGTACACACTGGAGGGTGGGCAGCTGAGGTATTGCAAAGCAAGTTTGTCCATGGGTTTCCAAATGGCTTGTTTTTCCTCCCAGTATGGAAAGGGACTGTCTGACATTTCCATGTCAATTAACTCTTAAAAATAATCCTCCACCATCCTTTTCATGTTAATAGTGGGATTGGTTGGAGTTATGGGCAAGGTTACACATTTTTTGGTAAAATCTTTCAAACCAGCCCAGATGTCAAACTGTTGTGGTCAGCCACCTGCGTCATCCCTGCTTCTCTTTGGAAAGTGCAATTTCGTGCCAGAACTGCTGCCACTGGTGCTACACTGCTGCCATTGGTGCAGGACTTACACAAACAACCTCATCCTCCTCAACAACCTCATTAGCGCCCTCGTCGGCTACACAAATCTCCCCCTCATCCTCTTCTAATTCCAAAGTGGCATCCTCAATTGGTGTGTCACCGGCTACAATCGGGCTGTTCAGGCACACATCAGCAGAAATGCTGAAAGGGCCCTTCTTTATGGGTACACTATTAGAATGGTCACGATTACACATAAAACTCGTGGAATGACTCTCCTCAGGGATTGGTGTCATTTCTGATTCTGAGCATACATTTTCCTCTAATGCCTTACTGTTTTCTTGCAGCTCGGCTTTCACACGTAACAGTAGTTGTGCACCACTTTTGGACTCCGAATTACTTGGTCTTGCTTGGTCATGAGTGAAGAAGGCTCAGTAACATTTTTAGATCTCGCACTAATAGAGAAAGGCGAAGGCCTCATTCTTTCTTTGCCACTGCGTGTGTAGAATGGCATGTTGGCAATTTTTTTTTTCTCGGCAGTTAACTTTTCATCAGTTACAGCTCTTTTTCTCTTCAATGCGGTAAAAGTTTTTTTGTGTGTGTGTGTTTTTCCCTGACTTAAAAAGATTATGTACTTTTACATAGGCTTTACCAGATGGCATACAGGGAAGACTACCATCAGGACTGGTGCCAGCAGATGCTTGCTGATCCTGCTCATATGTGGACTGCTGTGAATCTATTTTAATGAGACCCGAAACACTTGTAGTGCAAATTCAGAAAGATATAGTGCTGGTATATAATAATTTCAATGCCCAAAATTAGCTTTTTTAGAAAAGGGGAATAAGTGACACCCCAAACACTTGTAGTGCAAATTCAGAAAGATATAGTGCTGGTATATAATAATTTCAACACCAGAAAATAGCTTTTTTAGAAGAGGGGAATATCTGACACCCCAAACACTTGTAGTGCAAATTCAGAAAGGAATAGTGCTGGTATATTACAATTTCTGCAGGCAGATAATAGTTTCTTTAGAAAAAGGGAATATGACACCCCAAACAGTTTGTAATGTTTGGAAAAATGCCTCCTCTATACTCCTCTCTTCCTGCTCTAATAACTACTCTCTCCTTGCTCTAATCCTGCGACCTAACCCTTCTCTCTCCCTCTCTCAAATGGCGCTTGATCGCTGTGGAGGCGGGTATTTATTCATTCTAAACATCGCAAGAACCGAGCTCCGAGATCTGACGATGTCACAATGACGTTTTACCTCGCTTTGAATTTCGAATCGGCGGGAGAGTACCGAGCAGGTTCGGCTCGGTACTCGGATACCTGAAGTTTGGTCGGGTTCGGTTCTCGGGGAACCGAGCCCACCCCGTCTAATTTTGTGTGTGTGAAGGGGCACTATACTGTATGTATGTGAAGGTGCAAGTGTATTTTGTGTGAGTGTGGGGGCCAGTGTATTTTGTGTGAGTGTGGGGGCCAGTGTATTTTGTGTGAGTCAAGGGGCAGTATACTGTGTGTGTGTGAAGGGACAGTATACTGTGTGAGTGAAGGGCCAGTGTATTGTGTGCATATTGCTATTTTATTTGTGTTGTGATGGTGGGGCAATTTAATTTAATAGTGGGGCCTATGAAAGTAAGATGGGTTGATTGGACCTTTAATTTAATGCTAGGGTGGTTTGGGATCTATTAATTTAATGTGGCGCTGTTTGGGGAAAATGAGGTCTATTTACTAAAAGTGATTACGTAGAAGATGGAGAGGACTCCAGGGACCCTAACTTCACCTCTCCAGAACTAGTTAGGGCCTGGCTTTTCCTGATTTTTTGGGGCATGACTGGAGCATATGTGTGGCATCAGCACAATAGATACAAAGTCTATTCTTAGTTCTTAGATTCCTCTCTGCAGAGGTTAGTTTGGAACGTCCAATCTCCATCGGTATTACCGGAGGTGAAGCAGGACGAATTTGAGAAGTGGAACGAAGAGATGTTTTAGCTGAAGTAGTTCTCTCAGAGTCTCTCTCACGAAATCTGAGATCCACACGATGACAAAGAGAAATCAAATCTTCTAAAGACGTAGGAAGTTCTTGAGTAGTCAGTGCACCTTTAAATTTGTCCGAGAGCCCCTGCCAGAAGGCGGCAATTAACGCTTCAGTGTTCCACTGAAGCTCAGAGGCTAAGATCCTAAATTGAATGACGTACTGTCCTACTGTACGAGAACCCTGTTGTAAACGAAGAATGCTGGAGGCAGCGGAAATAACACGACCTGGTTCATCGAATACATTACGAAACATGGAAATAAATTTGGCACTATCCTGTAACAACGGATCATTTCTTTCCCACAGAGGGGAAGCCCATGCGAGAGCTTGTCCGGAGAATAATGAGATGAGATAGGCCACTCTGGAACGATGAGTCGAAAAGTTTTGAGGTTGGAGCTCAAAATGTACTGAGCATTGGTTGAGGAAACCTCTACATGTTTTGGGATCTCCATCATACTTTGACGGTGTTGGCAGGTGAAGCGTGGAAGCCGTAGACACCTGGGATGGCACTGGGGAAACGGAGGAAAGCACAGGAGCATCAACAGAAGCTGTAATATTCTGCCCAGACGTTCTTTGGGAGACTAACGTCTGGTAACATTGTAGTAATAGTTGTTGACGAACATCCTGTTGTTCCACACGGGTGACCAGATGCTGCAGCATCTCTTTAGCTGTGGGTTCCGAATCTGGGTCTGTCATGGCCTGATCTTACTGTCACGGGCACTAGGAGTCTTTACCCAGTATCACCCGCAGATGGTCTTATCAGAGCAGTAGAGTTGGTATATGATACTCTGATGGCAGGGTGATAATGGAACTGGAAACAGCAGATGGTTAGAGAATGCTCAGAAAGTCTATGACTAGCAGCACTGGTAAACTATAGGAAACTGAACACGAGGATCTGGATGGACAAGGACACGTGAGGGTAGTCAGTGGTCTGCGCACGGCAAGTTGTACCACTGCTATAGTGAGAAGAATGTCCAGGAGTAATAAGGAGGTGGAAGTCAGCGGTCTGCGTATAGCAAGTTGTACCGCTGTCTGTAGTGAAGGAATGGAATCCAGGTAAAGGTAACGGGGAAGTCAGTGGTCTGCGTGTAGCAAGTTGTACCACTGCTTATGTGAGAGGATATATGCAACTGGTGACACAGGGAAACAGGAATCAGTGGTTTGCCTCTAGCAAGTTGTACCACTGAATATATATGTGAGGAAGGACACGAGGAGATAAATGTTATGCAGCGTCTACACGGATATACTGAACTTGATCCCACGTTGAACTGCACACAATAATAATAATGAATGAACAGCACTGCACAGATAAACAAAGTCACTAGAATAGTCCAGCACAAGGAAACACAGTCAATAATAGCAATAGTCTCAGAGGATGGAAACTCCGGAGGAGAACAACTCAGTCCAGATGGATATGCAATACACCAGCACAGTCAATGAGAAGTATGCATACCGTGGTTAAGATGAGCAGGCTGTTAGAGATAGCTGCAGGGATACCTGAGCGGCAGGGAACTGACGAGATGAGAAGTCCTTGCAGAATGGAAACGGCAGGTAGGTGCAGCGCACTGTAGGTAGGCCAGCAAGGACGACAAATACTCAGGAAGCAGTAGTATAAAAATCGCTATATATATTCTAATCTATTCTATTTTTCAATACTTGTCTATTTTGGAAGGGTCATTCAGGGAAATCTATATTTAAAAAAGGCTGTTTGTGAGGGTCAACACGCAGCTGGACTCCCTCCCCCCCCCAAAAAAAAATGCTATATAGCCTTTTCTTTTCTATTTTTCAATACTTGTCTATTTTGCAAGGGTCATTCAGTGAAATCTATATTTAAAGAAGGCTGCTTGTGAGGGTCAGCATGCAGCAGCACACCCCAATGCAACTGGGCCACCCCCCCCTATTTTTTTTTTAACCTTTTCTATTTTTCAATACTTGTCTATTTTGGAAGGGTTCCCAGCGTAGTCATGCATCTTCCTCAATTTCACATACACCACCTTGACGCTCAGAGTGATGTCTGTTACCTCCAAAACATACAAATCAGTGCCTGAGGATAACACTGAGGGTGAAGAACAACTCGGGCACTCACAGAATCCTGAGAAGAGTCTAAGGAGGGTATCCATGAATGCTAAATGTTAGTCTGAGGTTTCAGATTCAGACACTGTAATAATAGAACAGCCTCTTTCTAAAAGTCCTCAACCATTTGGAAATGTGAGGATGGGTAGTAGTAGTAGTAGTAGTATTAGTGTTGATGATGATTTACCCATAGAAATTGAGTAGGCTACTATGCAAGTGTGCAAGAGGATTCAGGGAGATAATTGTGGATCTGAAAATTAATGTGTTGTACACAGATGAGATAATGAGGAGGATGATGATTGTGTTGAAGTAAGACAGCCACCAGCAGATGCCCATGATTAGCGCATTATCATGCAAGGGCAGAAGACTAAAAAAAGGACCTCTTTTGTTTGGAAATATTTTTATTTAAACCCATACAACATTTGTCAAGGCATCTATAGACTTTGTCATTTCAAAATAAGTAGAGGTAGGAACATTGATTATCTAGATACAGAGCAAGTTCATTCAAGTCCTGTTTCCAAAAGTGGCAAATTGTGTATAGTAGCAAGCAGCCCAGCGTCGGCTAGCAGCCAAATGGATAGACAGTTGCAATCTTCATTGGCGTCAACACCTTCATCATCAACCTCCACATTATAAGAATGTAGTCCTGCATCAAATTTTAAATTCCAAATGACTCCTCTGATACAATCCATGATTTCGAAGAAACATCCTTGGACACTACAAAGGCATACAAATATATAAAAATATTTTTATATACATACCATATTGATATACACGGTATATATTATATACAAGTTAACCCGTGCATGATACTCATGCATTCTAGTCAAATCAAGCTACTTAAGGAGTTAAAAGGTTCTTGTCATGCATTTGGGCCTAGCCCAGGCCTCCTCAGGGGAAGAGCGTTACTTCCCGACGCAAGCGCCCTTTTTTAACGTGGTTTTGTCCACATGTCACCACCTCATCATTTTTCTCCATCACCTCATCCTTCATCTTCATCGCCACATCCTTCATCAAGCTACTTAAGGTGTTAAAAACTCCCCACTGTCACCCCCGGCAACCACCAACCACTCCCAACTGTCATTTCTCCTTCAAGAAATATATAGGTCAGTGTATAACTCTGCCCCGCAGGTGGCGCTGCAGCTTGTTTTTTTTTTTCACACACGCCACTAGGCATTTATATAGTAGATGATATATTTATATACTTGCAAATATATATGAGTGACAAATCGCCTTGCTTAATTCAGAAGGGCAGCATTACCCAAAAAGCAGTTATGGTAAAGCAAGGTATTTAAATGTTCTACTCTTGGCTAATGGTGAATTCACGATAAGTGCATAGTACATAAATAGATGAAGGTGCAGGCCACCTTTGTCTATTTAGTTTTATCAATGTCAATGTATTATTTGTACAGACAAATAATGTCTGCAGGGATTCCTAGAACCACACCTGTAAAATCCTTTTTTCTAACCGCTGCAGATACGATTAACAATAGTTTCCTACTACCCATGGTCATTTTATATGACTCAGGGATAATGCCTAAAAAGGCCCATTCCAGAGTCAAAAGAGGAACAAAATTTAATAGAGTATAAGATGCATATTTGTGCACCAACCTCCAGAATCATTCGATGTACGGACACTTCCACATACAATGATAAAATCAAATCTTTGTCCACATGACACCTAGAGCAGCTACTAGACTCAATAAGGCCTATAATAAACCCCCGATGAAAGATATTATTAAACATTTTGCCTATACATATTAGATGAAAGAGTAAGAAGGGGATAGGATAATGTTTTAACAATTAGTTATATAGAAATGCAAGGAAATATAGTTAACCAATGAGACATAACCAAACGTATCCTATCGAAATCGAAAGATCTCCTCAAAAGTTTATAATGTATCAAAATAGCTTTCCTCCCGCAGAGGGACCTATCATCAGCAAATCAAGGTCATTACTCCAATCAGCAGAAGACAGAGTATCCAATACAGTATGCACATAATGTCAAGCTAAAATTGCAAACACCTGTGTATGTGGCAGTTCAAATTTATCCAAGTCCTGAGATAACGTAAAAAATGTTTGTGAGGGATCAATGACCATTTATTTGACACAGGTAATACCCTTCAACTACCTGCAAGTGAAAGGATAGGAGTCCTGGGCAGCTTGCAATTAGGGGTTATGTAAACAAGGTAAATACAGAGCATGGTGACTGTTGAAGACTGAACTTCTGCAGAATAAAATGCCAGGACATCCAAACCATCATCAAAAGTGGGTTATGCAGAAGTTCCTCAGAAATTTCCTGTTTATAATAATGAAGAAAGGCAGTCAAATGGACAACCGAGAGAAACAATTGCTAGCCAATCCCTAATATAGCATAATGTTCCTACGTAGCTGTATAATCTTAAATTAGGGATGTTAATCCCCCCCCATCTGATGTACTCTGCTGAAGCTCAAAGAGACCTATTCTGGGCCATTTGCAATGCTCGTTCTTCTGATGGTGATAATAAAATAGGCAACATTTGTAGCGGATATAGAAGTTTGGGAAATACAACAATTATGATCAGATTGACGGCCCATGTAGGAGAGCATCAGGTGTCTCCAGCTAGCCATTTCATTGACTGGCGCCTTGACCTCCTTTCTCATATTGAGGGAATACAAATCATGCAAATTTTTGACAACTGAATACCAAAACAAGCAAAGGACTTCCTAGCCCAAGACAAAGAATATGATACATTCCACGATGGCCGGGTCTCAGAACCCAAGGACGTTGCTATCGATTTGGATTGGTAAACGTAAAACCAGACACAGTACCATATTCATCAATTTTCTGAAATAATAAGTGGCAATGGGAGGTGTGGATCAGATAGAAATAATAGTACATCATCCACAAATATAACCACTCTAATGTCATGGTGACCTATAACAATTCCTGACAAACAGGGGTGGTTTCATGTAGAATACAAAGGAGGATTTTCAATGCCAAATAAAACAAAATAAATGGAGATAAAGGGAACCCCTGTCTAGTGCCCCAGGTTATGGTTATAGGAGTGCTAAGCTGTCCATAAATAAAAAAATAAGCGATCAAATTATTATAAATTAATCTAATTAAATGTGAAAATTCCTGTTCAGACTCGCTAGTCTCAAAGACCATTTGAAGATGTGTCCATGAAACCATATCAAAGGCATTTTTGGTGTCGAGAATTTTCTTTTTCAAAGCCTGTGCTACCATTATGGCCAGAATAGAAAACCTAACATCTTTAACTGACTATCTATTATGGGTAAAGCCCAACTGATGTGCAAACTTTAAAATGTAAATAAAGTAAGCTGATGGGCCTATAAGATGAAACTAAATCCAGGCTCTTTCCCAGTTTAGGGATAAAAATGGTATGTGCTCTGTTGAACTTTGGGAAAGATAAATTACCCTTATACAATTTCTGATACAAAGAGGTCAAGAAGGGAACCAGACTGTGTCTTAATCATTTATAATACTCACCACTATAGCAATCAGGGCCAGGAGATTTGTTAGAGGCTGAAGACTTTATTACCCCATCCACTTCTTATTTTATAATATCAGAATTCTGTATAGCACACTGAACACTAGAAAGCTTAGGAGGGTTCACCTCATGGAGGACCTCATAATGCAATGTTGGATTATCAGGATGAGCTCATCACAATAGCCTTGAAATTGGGCAATATATCTGAAGTAGCAGAAAAGCGGGTGCCAGTATTCAGATCTTTAATAAAAAGAACATGGTTGCGTATCCTCTACATTTTAGCAAACAATTTGCCTGCTGTGTTTCCCCCTCTACACTAGTTTGGGCATAAGCTGAAAGAAAACTTTCAAGGAGTTGTTGGGCCGAATTGTAAAGATCTAAATTAATCAGAGAGGAGCAAGAGCTATAAGTGTCAAATGCAAGATTCATGGCAGCATGTAAAGATTGTATATCCTTCCATTTTTTTGGCCAAATAAGCGATTACGTGACCTCTCATAACGGCTTTGGAGGTTTCCCAGAATAGGATCAAGTCCATCCTGATGCTCTATGTTGTCGTCAGTAAAGTTTAACCATTTACTATTAAGATACTCTGTGAAATGTTCCGACTTACTAAGATAGGAGGGGAATCTCCACATCTTGTGTAAGACTTGTGGGGCATGAAAGGTGATGAAAAAAGAAACAGGGGGGTGATCTGAGTTTAAATCCTATGGATTTGTGAAGATGTGACATGGGGAAAATTATGATTGTAAACTAACAGTGTTGTGCGCTTAGGAGTGAAAACAATACTATTTATCCAATGGATTATGTGTTCTCCACAGATCCAAAGAAGCATGATGCGATTTCAATAGATGAAAGTTGTTCCATTGGCAACTAGAGAGAGCCGATAAAGGATTAGATTCATCCAATGTCATCCAATGGCATAGCATCCATTCTAGACCGACGCACATCTCATCAGATCCTCATTTGGACTGGCAAAATCCCTTGTCATTGGAATTTCCTGGCCCTCCAGACAGTCCTTACCCTTTGTGAATATGGGGACAATCCTTTCCTGTACACCGGGGAGTGACAGAGCTGTCCCTACGGCTGCTTTGTGCCGCTGTCACCAACTTGGGGAATGACCATGTGTGAAATTACCAGAGGGACCCAACTGAATAAAGGACACTTGGAGGGACCCCAGTGCTTGGAGATGCCTGTGGTGCCCCCTACTGATACCCATCTGCCATCTAAGTGCACCAGCACACAGATTTTGCCCCCCACTGTCTGCCTTACAATGCAGTCTGGGAGGTTGGGTGAGCACAGCAGAATATCTGCACTCGTTTACCAACTGGCTGCGACTTCAAACTGTGAACCCTCTGAATCTTTCCTGTCACCTGGCTTCCACTGCTATTCTGGGCGACTAATCCAGAAGGCAAGTTCCTCCATCTCAACCAGTCAGAAGTTCACTGGCTGCCATTGCTGCTTCACTTATGGTATACCCCAGTTACAGAGCACAGAAAATTGGCCTGCACTTGGATCGGGACCCCCTGCCCGGTGTTTACTGACAGCCGTCCCTTCTGCAGGAAAGCTGATTCCTGTGTGTGGAGCCGGCTGTTAGGCTGGCTGAAGACTCTTGAAAACACCACCTGGGTTCCCTACATGGAGCACTCGGATGACAGGTCAGTACTAGGGGACCAGATAGCTCTATTTTCCGCACCCCACGATCCCTGACAGCCTTCATGTCTGCCATGTTCACTATTGAACTGCTTTCTTCTTAAGCTAGACGGCACTCAGTACATACCTGCAAGTGAGATTTTGCTGCCCCCCAACGGTGGCTAGACTGTAATATTACACCCAGTATCATCTCAGCGCACCCAGTCTCTTAAAGTATACTAGAAGCTGACTGTCAAAAACTAGAACAAAAGATTAAACTACCAAAAAATGAAACAAAATCAAAAAAGACCCACAACACTTGCTACAAGCTTGCAACCTAGTATCAAATTTAAGGAACTTCACATGTGAAATCTGATTTTCCTGGATTGTTCTATCTGTTCATACTTTGTATCCTTATCACAATACACTGAAGGTGTCCACCCTTTTTGTATTGTCTGCATAATTAACTCTACCCGACCCAGCCTACCCGGAAACACTTTTCTTGTCTAAAACCTACTGGCGATCCGTCATCCGCTATGCAAAAAAATAGTGCCAGAGGCAGAAGCGGGACTCAAATGGGGATCCATCAACATATAATGAGACAGGATTCTCCTGTATTTACCCCCCCTCCTCCATCTCCTCAAGCTTCATCTGCAATACCGACAGACCCAATGGACGCGCTGGCTATGATGGTGTCTCTTCATAATTCTTTCACAGTTGATTTTCAAAAACTGTCAGTCATTCTTCGTGGAGAAATTGCTTTGCTGACTATACGTACCACATCTATTGAACATAAAGTGGACTCAAATACTAAAACACTGAATGAAGCGATGCAGGATATTTATTATCTTCACAGAGAGTTGGCGTTCTTTAAAGATAAAGCAAAGGATGATCTCGAGAATAGGAAACGCCGGACTAATTTTCAAATCCGCAATATTCCTGAGATGGTGGACTACCAACAGCTAGAGCCGAATTTAGATCACCGATTTCAATCTCAGATCTCCGAACTCTCTGATCAAGATATGCATATTGAGCGTGCCCACAGGGCATTACATCCCAGACCTAAAGACTCTAAACCTCCTGGGGATGCTGTCCTCAAGTTTCAATCCTTTAAAATCAAGGACAGCATAGTTTCAGCAAGTAGGAACTCCCCCTATATATTTTTTGCAGAATCTAAGATTCAAATCTTTCAGGACTTAGTGCCCTCTACAATTATGAAGCACAGAGAACTCAGGGAAGTCATGAGGACCCTACAAGTACAGGGCTATAAGTATAAGTGGGGCTTTTCCTTTTCGACTGATTGTAGAAGCGGGGCTTCTGCCAACTCACTGTATGTGATCCTAATGAAGGCAGAGACCTGCTACGGACACTTGAGCTGGTCCACACGGCACCTGGAGCCGTCCCCCCAACCAGGATGCTCACTTTTGGCTTTTCTTGACCTTAGGCGCCTTTGAACAGTATGGCCCCTCTTGCTGGGACCCGGGATCCTGTAGAGCTTTAGCACTCACCTTGGATCCATTAGCCGAGATACTGCACCCCTGACGTGCTTCTCCTGAGCTGACACCCACTCTAAGCAGATAACTCATTAGATAAATGTTGCTGTCAATTAATTTACTGCATCCCTCCCCACTTACTCCACTCTGGAGACACCCTCGGTTTCCATTGGGTTGCATCAGGGCTTTTGCTCACCTTTGGCAGAGGGCAGGTCTGGACCAGTTTTTTCATCTGATGGGTGAGCACGCACCACGTTTCTTTGCGGATCTGCGTGAGAATCATGACCTTCAGAACCACTTCCACTTCCACTATATCTGAAAAGCTTCATACAAGCATCTAAGCTTCATCCACCAACGCAGTTTGAATGCCATTGTATTTATAACCCAGAACAGCGAAGCTATATTTTCATTCTATATTGCGGCTTTATATCCAGAAATTTTACTTGCGCCCTCATCAGTGGCATAGCAAGTGCTGTCACTTTCTTCAATTGCAAAATATACCAGTCGTGTATCGGACATATCGGGGATCTACTGTGTCTTTTTTAAGTTAAGTTAAGTGTGCATTTCCTTTTTATCAGGTTTTTACTATTGCCATTATTTTATTTAGAGTTTACTCCACCGGCAATGTAAGCATTGTTTATACGTATCCAACCCTTGAACAAACCTATATGCATTATGCTAACTCTGCTTTTTTAGATGTAATTGGTGGGATTCGGGTATATGTGACAGATTCTCAATTTTGCCATTAGTCCAGAAGAAATTTGCTTCCTTTGTCCATGTTTCTAAGGGTACAACACGTATGGCCTGACTTAGGTTCAGACGTCGTCCATTTACATAGCATATCTTGTGTGAAAAAAATCTGTGCATGCCCAGAAACAGTCATTATGCCAAGGAATGCAATTGTAAGGCTGAATGGGGGAGGAAAGGAGTGGACTCGAATAGGCCATGTACTGTAAGGGTGTCCTAAGCAGATCTGGACGATTCAATTCCTATGTTTTGTTGTAAGTATGCTTGTTATTGTCACGAGCCGCGGCAGTACTCACAGCCGCCGCGGCTTGCTTCCCGTGCGGCCTGGCGTCCCGGCCATCCCCATGACGACCGGGACGTCACTTCCTCCCAACTCCCGACCGTTGCCGAGGCAACGGTCGGACGCCCAGCAGTGTAGCGCCGTGTCCCGGCAACAGGGGACAGCCGGGCGTGTGCGCAGAAATATTTAATAGCTTGGTGGCTACTTGATCTACAAGTCCAACATACTTTGCTGAATTGCTTTGTTTAATCTCCTCCTTCTGTTTTTCAAGCTGCTTTTCCAAAAGTCTAATTAAGGGAATCACTTGACTCAAGATAGCAGTGTCTGAACTCACTTCACAGGTGACTACTTCGAAAGGTTTCAGCACCTTGCACAACACGGAAAGCATTCTCCACTGTGCTTGAGTAAAATACATCCCCACTCCTTTCCCAATGTCATGGCTTGTGGAGTAAGCCATGTTCCTCCATTCGTAGAAGCATATACAGGGTGGAATTCCACCTTGTCACCACCTCTTGCTTCAGTTGTTGGCAGGGCAAATTTAATTGCTCTTGCAACTGCTGCAATCTCCTGCACGCTGTTGCAAAATGCCGGAAATGTTCAGATATTTTACGGGCCACAGACAGCATCTCCTGCACGTCCCTGTCAGTTTTTAAAAAGCTTTGCACCACCAAGTTTTTTGTGTGAGCAAAACAGGGATTGTGAGGTAATGCACCCAGCTGCAATGCTCTCACAATATTTTTTGCATTATCAGAAATTATATATCCTGAGGAGATTCCAAGCTGGATACACCATGTTGCAATGACATCCCTTAGCTTTTGTAACAGATTGTCAGCTGTATGCCTCTTAGTGAAGCTGGTGATAAACAGACCAGCCTGCCTCTGACAAATGTGACGTACTTGGGTACATGCTGCTGCTGTTCCTGCTGGTGAAGGCGAATCACCAACCCAGTGGGCTGTCACAGTCATATAATCTTTCAATTGCCCACTTCCGCTTTTCCACATATCTGTGGCTAAGTGTACACTGGGTAGAATAGCATTTTTCAGCCCAATAATAACATTTTTACGAACCTTCTGGTAGAGTTGAGGAATAGTTTTTCTACTGAAATGGTGTCGTGATGGAATTTGGTAACGGGGACACAAAACTTCAAGTAACTGTCTAAAACCAGCTGCATTAATAGTGGATATTGGTTGCAGATTTGATACTAGCATAGTCGCCATGGCGTCTGTGATCTGGTTTGCGACTGGGTGACAGCTTTCATACTTGCTTCCTCTTGCAAAGGATTGTTTAACAGTCTTTTGGTGTAAACTACTAGTAGTCTTCTTCTTGGTCTGCTTCTGGGATAAAGATTCACCCCCAGAAGCAGCAACAGCAGCAGCAGTGGGACTAACGCTCAAGAATTCTTCTGAGGAATCCAGGATAGTGGAGGAGTCATCTACCCTTACCAACTTGGATGCAGGACTAACTCCGATCGCTACTGAGTATATTGATGAGGACGGTGTTGTGGGTGTAGCTAGCAGGCAAGTAGGTGAGAGAATGGTCCTAGCTGATGATGGACTGTTTGTTGTTATTTTTTTTATCATAACGTTCTGATTTTCCCAACACATTGCCATGAACTCGAGTCAAATGACGTAACATGGATGAGGTTCCTAGATGGTTAAGGTCCCTCCCTCGACTGACTGTGGTTTTACATACGCTACAAATGGCTAGGCAACTGTTGTCGGGATTTGGGTAAAAATAATTCCACACATAAGTGGATTTTTTGGTTTTATGTCCAGGCATGACAATGGCCTTCTTCTTATCATGTGCCAGAACTGCTTTCACCGGTGCAGGACTTACACAAACAACATCATCCTCATTAACATCCTCAGTAGCACCCTCGTCGGCTACACAAATATCCCCCTCATCCTGTTCCAATTCCAAAGTGGCATTGTCAATTGGTGTATCACTGGCTACAATAGGGCTGCTCAGGCGCACATATGCAGAAATGCTGAAAGGGGCCTTCTTTATGGGTACACTATCAGAATGATCAGGATTACACATAGCACTCGTGGACTGATTCTCCTCAGGTATTTGTGTCATTTCTTAATCTGAAAATACATTTTCTTACTGTTTTCTTCCAGCTTGGCTTTTACACGTAAAAGTATTTGGGCACCACTTTTGGATTCCGAAGTACTTGGTCTGCCTTAGTCACGAGTGACCTTACAAGTTGAAGTTGAAGATCTTGCACTGATAGAGAAAGGCAAAGGCCTCATTCTTTCTAAGCCACTGCGTGTGTAGAATGGCATGTTGGCAATTTTATTTTTTTGGCAGATAACTTATTAACTGGATTATAGCTCTTTTTTTCTTGACCACGGTAAAAGGTGTTTTTTGAGTTCTTTGTTTCCCTGACTTAAAAAGGCTATGTACTTTTTACACAGGCTTTACCAGATGATGTACAGGGATTACTATCATCAGGACTGGTGGTAGCAGCTGCTTGCTGCTCCTGCTCTTCTGCGTACTGCTGTGAATCGATTTTGATAACACCGTACACTTTGACTGCAAATTCACAAGAAAAGACTGCAAGGCTTTGGATTTGTATTTCAGCAATGACAATTAGCAATGGAGAAATGGAGCTCTTCTCTTTGGGTGTATATAACACCGTAGACTTTGACTGCAAATTCACAAGAAAAGCCTGCAAGGCATAGGATTTGTATTTCAGCAATGACAATTAGCAATGGAGCAAAGGAGATCTTCTCTTTGTGTGTTACGTATATAAGAAAGTAGAATTTGACTGTGAATTACACGTAGCCAGACAGCACTAGTATTTGTATTTTTCTGCAATGAGATTTCACTATGAAGCTCTTTGTGTGTTATCTATATAACACACTAGAATTTGACTGCAGAATTACATCAACTCTGTAAGCATAAGCACTGTTATTTGTATATTTCTGCAATGAGATTTTGCAATGGAGCTCTCCTGATTACTGATTACTTAGTTTTAACACTGCTACCACCCTCCTCTTTCAATTCAACACTTTGCCTGCCCAACTGCTCTATACTCTGTCCTACTCCTTCTCTGCCCCTCTCTCAAATGGCGCTAGATCACAGTGGAGGGCGGTATTTATTGATTCCAAAACTCGTGAGATCCGAGATCCGACGACGTCACAATGACGTTTTTCCTTGATTTCGATTTTGAAAAACCGCAGTGCTCGGATCCCCTAAGTTCGGGTGTGTTCGGTTCTCGAGGAACCGAGCGTGAGCATCGCTAATATATATATATATTGAACAAACAAATGCTTTTTTGTTATCTTTCAAAAGTTATATTTATATAAATTATTATACTGATGACAGTTGTCTTATTTTATGATCCAATAATGTTAAGCGAGGCCATTTTAGCTGAGGGCACTTAAAGTGCATGGGTTTTATGTCTTTCAGGCCCTAACTCATTCAGGGTTATAGTTGTATGATTCCCAGCCAATAGGTTCCATGGGGAGTGGCATAGTCACTTCAATAGTAACTCCCATGGATTGCTAGATCTTTCCTTCCCGCACCTTCACGGATGCCTCCCCGCCCGCCCAGCTAGTTGTTGTTTGGTATTAACAATCTTTTTTTTTTACAGAGGAGGCGCAGTTGGTGGGAGAGCAGTGCAGTCAACGACTAGTCACAACGGTGGTTATGGTATTTTGGCCGCACATCACTGCCCCTTTCAAGTAACATTACTCTTGATCCTTCTGAGTGGAGGATCCCTTGGCGTGCTTTGCGTGGCCGTCAATGTTGAGTCCAGAAGGGAGCAGTCATGCTGACGCCTGTTTAACACCGGCCAATGTTAAGGAAGTATTCCTTGGTTAGTTTGAATGTCATTTGGGCATTGCAGTATTTGGTTAGATGATTGGTTGTTTAGTTGACTGCAGTTTGCTCTCGCCACCACCAGGTGAATTTCATTTAATTGGTTTATAATTAATAAAACTGCGACCTTTTGTCAAAGAAGCTATATGTGTCCGTGTCTTTATTTGATTAGTTTAAGTTACACTCATTAAGGTACGAAGGTTGGTAAGGTGCGTAAGGGAAGGGACATTAGCCATATGCATTCTATAGGTTTGTTTGCTCTGATGTGAACGCTCTGTGTGAATACTGCAGTATTTTCTGAGCGCCCACATACGGCAAGTACTACTGTGGTGAGCATACATCCACCCAGATTCAAATTGAATCATATCTTAAGATATGTGTGAATTTGAATAAAGTCAGAACCACACACAACTTCTGTGCAGTTTTTTAACACACAGCTTACATGCAGTTAGAGTTGTGAATTGAATCAGGCACTCAATGTGATGGCCAAGGACCAATTACTACATCTTTGAGGCAGTGTAAAATGCTGCCCATTTGGCATGGCTAATAAGAAGCGCAAGCTGAAGAACTCCAAATATGTAATGTGTCCAGGGCCGGATTAAGGGAATGGAGGCCCCTGGGCTAAGGGGGCCTCCATTCCCCCGTGAGGGCCCCCCCGTGATCCAAGCTGCCCGCCCCCCGTGATCCGAGCTGCCCGCCCCCCCGGCACTTACCTCCTTCTCTGTACACTCTTTACTGAAGAGATCTCAGTAAGGAGACTACAGCGCGCTGGAGAAGGACCGCAGTGAAAGTGCTCAGCAGCACTGATCGCGCCGGGAGCGCCCCCGCCCCCGACCGATCAATACTGCTGCTGAGCACTTTCAAGGGCCCCCTGGATGCCATAGGCCCCTGGGCTGTAGCCCAGTTAGCCCTATGGTTAATCCGGCCCTGAATGTGTCTCCAACCCTTGAAGATTATTAGAATATCTAGCGCTGCAAAATGATGATTTCATTATTTATTTTCAATTACTCATGTTTGCATTCAAAAGTAGAATCCAGTCCAATACAATAGCTATATAGCATTTTGAATTGATTTTCCTGATCGATCAATGTACGGTAAGCTCTACAGATTTGGCCTTATCACAGCTGATGACATCTTGTCACATTAATGTATATATGTGTCCATAAAAAGAGGTATAGTAAAATCACCAAGGCTCACTAAGGTTACCAGTGTTGATTATTTTTGTTTGACTATCAAAGGATCACAAACAAACCAATCCAATAATCAATTTGAGGCTCTTTGACATACTTGTGGGTGATACTTCTATTTGCCAACATAAATGAGAAATTAAATGAGTAAGTAAAAAGAGTTTACAGTGTTTTATGGAGTATCAAAAGACCTTAATTTAAACAGATAATAATGTTTTCTATACTGCTTGCTTCATTTGCCATGTTTATAAATATGTTTTCTTTGTGACGTAACATCATTGTTTTTTCTCTGTAGATATGAAAACATGTCGTAGTTGTCCAGAAGACCAATGGCCTAATATAAACAGAGACGCATGCATCTTTAAAGTTGTTTCTTACTTATCATACAGTGAACCTCTGGGGGAATTCTTTACAGCTGTATCCATTGTGCTCTTTTCTTTGACTTGTGTAATCACAGCATTTTTTACAAAACACAGAAATACCCGTGTTATGAAAGCAAACAACCAAACAATCAGTTATTTTCTCCTAATATCTCTCAAGATGTGTTTCCTTTGTTCTTTGATATTCATTGGACATCCCATCAAGGCAACATGTCTTTTACGGCAAACAATATTTGGAATCGCCTTTACGTTTTCAGTCTCCTCCATTTTGGCCAAGACGGTGACTGTAATTATTGCTTTCCATGCAACCCGGCCAGGAAGCAAGTTGAGGAAGTTCTTGGGGAACAGATTGTCTGTTTCTATAGTTATTGTTTGTTCTTTGTGTCAATTAATAATATGTGCTTTGTGGTTGGGAATTGCTCCTCCATTCCCGTACTATAACATGGAAGATGAAATTGGGACAATATTAGCAGTGTGCAATGAGGGTTCATTGATTGGATTTTATTGTGTTCTTGGGTTTATGGGATTTCTATCCTTTGTCTGTTTTCTTGTTGCTTTCTTATCCAGGAATTTGCCTGATATTTTTAATGAAGCCAAGTTTATCACCTTCAGTATGCTGGTGTTCTGCAGTGTCTGGATATCTTTTGTTCCAGCTTATTTGAGCACTAGGGGGAAATATGTTGTGGCTGTGGAGATATTTGCTATTTTGACTTCAAGCTGTGGGCTTGTCGTCTGTATATTTATTCCCAAGTGCTATTTTGTACTTTTTAGACCTGAGTTAACTATTAAAGATATTACAATTCAAAACAGAACTTAGTGCAACAATTAAAATGAAACACATTAAAATATGAAACACATTAAGGAAGTGAGAGTTTTCTTTTCTGTCTATTAGCTTGTATTAAGACTGGGATGTTATGCATGTACGCACCTCTTGTACTTTCATGTACCTTATTTGAATGAATTATTTTATGTACCTTATATGGTGATATTATTTTTTATGCAAATACACAAGTGATTTATATGCCTTAGGCCTGATTCATTAAGGATCTTAACTTAAGAAACTTCTTATTTAAGTCTCCTGGACAAAACCATGTTGCAATGCAAGGGGTGCACACAAATACTTGATAGCTTATTTATACACTGAAATGTAAAGTTGATATTTGTGTGCTACATGAAAAGTCAGTATTTAACTTGTGCAAAACATGTGCAAAATAGAATACTAATTTGCACCCCTTGCATTGTAACATGGTTTTGTCCAGGAGACTGAAATAAGAAGTTTCTTAAGTTAAGATCCTTAATGAATCAAGCCCCTTGTCTTGATATTGACATTTGTATCTTATGATTGGCTTTATAAAAAATACTAATCTATGTGCTTATGGGTACTTAGTTGTCTCTAAGGCTTCAAAAAACATAATCAAAATCCAAAGCCAGAGAGCTGATAGTTAACGGGCAGAATCCAGAACCAAGTATTGTGAAACAGATATGTCCATATTGAGAAGAGATATGTATGGTAACCACTAATCTCCTATCTCTTTCTTGAATATGTATGATTATAGAAATTGATAATACTAATATTGTAACAACTGTAATAATACTAATATCCTGCAATGGGCACTCAAAACTCATCTTTTCCTCAAAGTCTACCAGCCATCCACCTTATCTTCTATCCATACTTGATTACCTTACACTCTCTTTTCCCCCTTTGTGCCTCCTGTCTGTTTAGTCTCCCTCTAGGATGTAGGCAGGGCCGGTGCTAGCCTCCATGGCGCCCTAGGCATTTTTACAAAATCGGCGCCCCAGCCCCCCCCCCCCCCCCCCGCAACAATCGGCGCCTTCCTCCTCCCTCCCTCCTCCCCCCTCACCCCGTCTTTCCTTACCTCACCACCACCGCCTCTCTGCTCCGTCTCCTCCCCTCCACTCACTGATGCTAGTGAGTGGAGGGGAGGAGACGGAGCAGAGAGGCGGCGGTGGTGAGCAATAGCCTCTGCCCCCCCTCCCCCGTGCATCTGAATGCTGTGAGGCGGCCGTGACAGGTATGGTCAGCGGTCGCCGCACAGTTTTAAAGTAATTTTCATTCTGGAGGGCGCCCTCCAGAGCCCAGCGCCCTAGGCAAGTGCCTAACCTTGCCTAATGGGAGCGCCGGGCCTGGATGTAGGCTATTATGAACAGGGCCCTCTTCCCTCTTGTTTCTCTACCTATTCTTCTACGTCACTATGCAAGCTATGTTTGGAATGTTTGAAGTCCTGGTATTATTTGTTTAGTGTTCGGTACTGTATCTACCCTGTATGGTCTTATGTCTGTCTCTGTACGGCGCTGCAGAAATTTTGTGGCACCCTATAAATAAAGGATAATAATAATAATATTGTTGAAAGTAACAACACATTTTTTGTTTGGTTGCTTTGTTTAAAGATGTCCCAAATTTATACAAAGGCCTAATGGGCAGCACGGTGGCATAGTGGTTAGCACTTCTGCTTCACAGCACTGGGGTCATGAGATCAATTCCCGACCATTGCCTTATCTGTAAGCAGTTTGTATGTTCTCGCGGTGTTTGCGTGGGTGTGCTCCGGTTTCCTCCCACACTCCAAAAAAACATACTGGTAGGTTAATTGGCTGCTAACAAATTGACCCTAGTCTGTGTTTGTCTGTCCGTGTCTGTGGGAATTTAGACTGTAAGCCCCAATGGTGCAGGGACTGATGTGAATGAGTTCTCTGTACAGCGCTGCGGAATTAGTGGCGCTATATAAATAAATGATGATGATGATGATGATGAACACTGTATAATTACCACCTTTTTGGGGACTCTTTCATTAATGTAGCATCAACACACACCAGACCCCCTTAAATGGGTACTTCACTTTGATTGTGTTTACTTTAAAAGGAGACACTTGTTTTTGCTCTTTACTAACTTTGTGCATTAAAAGCATATTTTTAAGGTAACTGGGGTTTGATTATTATAATTAATAGTGATTCCATTTAGCACATCTCCAGGAAATCATGCAAATCAACTCACACTGGCTAAATTTAGAACTGAGGGATGAATTAAACCCAAAGGAAACTAAAAGCTGTGGTTTGGGTACATAACCATTTTGGATTACTAAGGGTTAACTAAATGAGTAGGTGTGGTAATGTGCAAACAAGTGTCATGAAGGGGCACAGACAAGGGATCAGCTTAAAAGAAGTGGGGTGGAGATAGCGCACTCTCTTAGCCCAGGACAGCAATCCCTCACTCCTATTCCCGAGTCCTGATGCAAGTGTTCGCTACCTGATGGTAGTACAGTGCAAATGCCCATAGGATGCACGGGCCAGTTCTGTCAGTGGAGTGTGGTGCAAGGATTGGTGGATGAAGGCCGTGGTAGGTGTGGGCTGTGGTTCAGCTCCGGATGTACCTGGCACCACATGTTGTGGGCCTTAGTATGGTGCGGATGTTGAAGGCCATGTTAGGTGCGGGCTGTGGTTTAGCTCTGGATGTACCTGGCACCACATGTCGTGGGCCTTAGTATGGTGCGGATGTCGAAGGCCATGGTAGGTGCGGGCTGTGGTTCAGCTCTGGATGTACCTGGCACCACATGTCGTGGGCCTTAGTATGGTGCGGATGTTGAAGGCCATGGTAGGTATTGGCTGTGGTTCAGCTCTAGATGTACCTGGCACCGCATGTCGTGGGCCTTAGTATAGTGCGGATGTCGAAGGCCATGATAGGTGCGGGCTGTGGTTCAGCTCTGGATGTAGCTGGCACCACATGCCGTGGGCCTTAGTATGGTGCGGATGTCGAAGGCCATGGTAGGTATGGGCTGTGGTTCAGCTCTGGATGTACCTGGCACCACATGTTGTGGGCCTTGTTATGGTACGGATGTTGTGGTTCAACCCCAGAGGTAACAGAAGGCATTTGGTGAGTGAAAACGGCATGGTCTGCCGTCCTGTGGCTGGTGCAGCCTTTATTGTGGCAGGTGAACACTGTACGTTATATATAACCAAAATGGGTAAGCACACATTTATGGTAGTCAGGTGTTTAGAACCCGTGCCCTTCAAAGAATCTGCTTGTTCTGAATCTGAATTATGTTCAGTCCAAGTATAGCTCATCTGGGCTGACTTGCGGTGCATTACGATTAGCCGAGAGGGGTGCAGGTTCCGGATTGCCAGGGAACGGCTGTCCCATTAAGTTTTAGCAAACATTGTGCGTTTTGGATGGACAAGGTTGAATACAGTATTCACTCGCCACCATCGCAGAAGAAAACAACTGAGCCCACAGTGGAACGCAGAGTGCGCTCCACCAAAACCGGAAGTCCGGCAAAGCATTTTTCAGGTGAACCAGCATACCCGTTTGACTACAGCAACAATACCGCTCGGGACACGCTACAAAACCCTCTGACTGCAGCGCCCGCACTCCAGGACAGAGAGACCGCCTGACATCTACCAAACTGCTCTTGTAAGAGCTTTCAGAGCAAAAGTACACACACCCGCACATTTATAACAAACCCCCCCCATTGTAAACCACACATAGTCCATTATAGCGCCATTTTCAAACACTATAAAACGCATCACATCAAATAAAAGAGAGGCTATCACGAAACATACTGTCTCTATAATTTGCTCTAGCCATATAAGAGCTCCTTAACCCCCCCATTCTTAGCATTAGTCACACCCCTCACAGGAGGTACCTAACCCCCACAATATACAGTGCAAATAGGGCTGTAAACAGGGCAAAGAGCTATAGACCTACACCAGCAAAAGAGCTATAAACTACTTTAAGCCCCAGGAGTATATTGCTGGTACCGGCCTATTCTGTGTTCTCCACACGCCATATCTGCCCCCCCTACACCCTCCCCTCTCTCTCTCCCCCCCCCCCCCCCTCTCTCTTCTTTTCTCTCCTTTTCTCTCTTCTCTCTCCACAGGTCGCGCCACGGCAAAAACAAAAAGACAAACTCCTAGTAAATAACTTAGAAATTGTGAAGACGCAAATGGCAGACAAAACCTGCAATCAATATTTATAAATTATACAATTAAGAAGTTGCATACAAATCACCTTTATAAACTGTATTATAGCATGTAATTATCAAAAATGTTAGAAATCATGAATAAGTAATTATAAAAATAATATAACTTGCTGTGTCTGAATAATCAGAGAAGAAGTAAAGTTCTCTTTAAAAAACCATGTTGTTAATCCAGTCCATATTATATCCTGCCTCCAAACAGATATATATCCATGTAGGAACATCAGAGTCACGAAATTCTCCTCCTTATAATTACCCACGTAATGGGATCCTTGCTTGGAACACTGTGGTAAGATCCTCTGTAGAAAATCAGACTCCTTTTGGAAGACAGATATAGGTGGCCACCTCTCCACGCATCCATTTCACTTTACTGGTCTTACAACGGATAAGCGGAAAGGTGGGCACTGCAGCCTGGGTACGCTCTCTCTCACGCATGCACATGTGTTCACTCATGCTCCCTCTATGCTTGCACATGCGCTCTCTCTCTCTCTCCTCCTCAAACACAAATGCAAATACATATTATCTTTTGTACAACACACTCACACATTCTCACTTTCCTTTCCACATACGCACCTATACGTGCTTGCTCTCTCTCTCTCTCTCTCTCTCTCTCTGCACTCTATTGCTGGATTTGATTCTTGCCTCGGAATGGGGACTACATTCTACTTTACTTTGCACATGAAAGGGGAACAGAAACCAATTCTTTACCCCTTGTTAATATTACTCAGCAAAATGGCTGCTATGCTGAATGCACAAGATGGCCGACTTCAGAGAGCCCCACAGATCTAAGCTTGCTTACTTAAGTACCACAGGCCTATTATCTAATCTGAATATCAATTGCTATAGCGCTCAAATGTCAAAGAGTGACATAACATAACATAGACCACACATTGTAAATGGATATAGCCTTAGTTTTGATAGACAACTTTTTCAGTGCCACTACCAATACCAAAACAAATTCGTACTACCTCCGTTCTTTAGAATAATAAAAATACCGTCAATAGTTCAGTCCTGTAGGTAGCGTAATATGTCCCAATAGATATCTTCCTCCAGTGTTAAACGGGCTTGGTTAAATAAAACGATGTTTTGATGTACAGACCTTCACTTCCAAGATCTCAATATCACGCCCAATATGTGACATCCAGCGGTACTCACAACTAATATTCATACGGTGTTTGGGTGGTTGTAGGTCATATCACCCTCAGTGTTGCAAGTGTCCGTTTCTCCGGGAGATGTTCTTTACTCCGTAATCGGCATTAGACTCAAGTCCTTGTGTCAAAGACAAGAGAAGACCCTATTATCTAAGCTACTTGTGCCACAGGCCTAAAGCCTGAATCTGCTTGGTTCCACAAGCCTAAAGCCTGAATCTAATAGTGCTGATGTAGAATTTGGGGAATATTCAATCTGAATTAAAAAATGGAGTCTTGCAGCCATTATTGTAACAATATGCAAGAGCTTTAATGAAACCAAGTTTTGCAAGCAATGAAAATGTTTATGACTTTTATGCTTCATGGAATACATTGATTGCATTGTCTCCAAACTTCAGAGACAAGTCCTCATATTTTACACATTGTTGTTAAGGAGCCACATTATTTGAGTAGAGGTGCGTGTTATTAATAGTTATCCAGTCAGTGTAAATTCCAAGCTAAATGCCCCTCTGCACAAGAGTGCCAAGATCATTGCTTATAAAACTTATGTATAAACGTATGGTAAATCAGTGAATACCTGTGAGTAATGTCCCAGATGCAGAGTGTGTATAAATCCTCCACAAGTGTGGGTTAGGAAGTCAATAAATGCCTGCAGCAGCAGCAAGCAGTAATACAGTCCAGACAGCCGCAACAGATAATATACTGTGGACTTACATTAGAGGGGGGTGGTCGCCTTCCAATTCCTTTCTTCCTCTCTCTGGCTCGAAGTCCGCTGTGGTGAAAGAGTTTTCGCTAGAAGTCACTCCGTCTCCTCTGGTACGCGCATGCGCAGAGAGGTGCTGGCGTCCCAGCTGTTGTGTATGTCTACTCTCCTCTCACTGGCTCCCGGGCTGATGTGGTACTGCATCGCTCCAGCAGAGGGAGTTTTGAATAGGTTTTGCTTGCTCACAATGTAAGGACAGAATGGTCCGAATCACTGAGTGGGTGATAAATCAAATAAAAGCAGAGTATCCAAAGTGTTTCCCCCGCGCTCTGCGGGCTTCATCAGGGATCCCTGACCTCTTTCTCATAGAGGTCACGTCAGGGAGGTTCTCTCTTATCTACGTCGCAATCATCTATATTGCAAACTGGAGAAGTGTGTCTTTGAGGCTTCTCAAGAACATTTCCTGGGTTATATTGCATCCGGTGCCGGTCTCTTCATGGATCCGGGGAAAGTTGCAGCCATCCTCAATTGACCACAACCCTTAGGTCTCAAGGCGATCCCATGATTTATCAACTTTGCCAATTATTATCGGCACTTCATCCAAGACTTTTCTACCCTCACCTCTCTCATAACCGCTCTCACCCGCAAGGGAGCAGCTAAATCATGGTCTCCTGAAGCTCTATGTCATCCAGTTATTAAAGAGGGCATTCTCCTCCGCCCCTGTTTTGCTGCAACCCGACATGTCTCTGCCTTTTTTCGTTGAAGTTGATGCTTCCTCCTTTGGCAAATGAGCCATTCTTTCACAAAAAGATCCTAATGTGTAATTTCATAAACGTGGATTCTCTTCCAGAAGATTCTCCACCAGCGAGCTAAACTACGGTATCGGGAATAAAGAATTGTTGGCCGTTAAAACAGCCTTAGAGGAGTGGAAACACTTGCTAGAGGGGGCGGAGCATCCTGTTACTGCGTACATGGATCATAAGAACTTAACTTACTTACAGACCACTCAGTGTCTGAACCTGCGCCAAGCTCGCTGGTCCCTGTTTTTTGCACGCTTTAACCTCCTTTTGACCTTCCAGTAGTTTCCCTAATATTGATGTCAGGCTTACAGGTCTAAAATTCCCTGGTTGTGATCTTGTCCCCTTTTTAAACAATTGCACCACATCTGCCATTCGCCAATCCCTTGGTACTGGGCCTGATGAGATTGAATCTATGAAAATTAAGAATAGCGGTCTAGCTATTTCTGAGTTTAGCTCCATAAGAACCCTTGGGTGTATGCCATCTGGACCTGGAGCTTTATTTGTCTTAATATTTTTTAGTCGCCTTTGGACTTCTTCCTGTGTCAACCATTATTAATTAGTATTAATTAATGGTACGGGTTCATTTCCATTTTTTAGGTATTATTTCTATCATTTGTTCCTCTCTAGTAAATACTGAAGAAAAGAAAGTGTTTATACCTGCTTTTTCCTTAGTATTATTTATCAATTCAAACATCTCACTTCTTAGGGGTCCTATATCATATTTTTTTAATCCTTTTGCCATTTATATACTTGAAAAACATTTTGGGGTTTGTCTTACTTTCTTTTGCAACTTGTTTTTCATTTTCTAATTTAGCCAATCTAATTTCGTTTTTACAAGTTTTATTACATTCCTTGTACCTACTGAAGGACTCCTCAGATCCTTAAACAATTTAAATGCACGCTTCTTCCTTTTCATTTCTTCCCTTACCTTTTTATTTAGCCACATTGGATTAGACTTAATTCTTTTTACATTTATTTCCCATAGGAATGAACATATACGTGTATGTGTCCAACAACATTTTAAAGACAGCGCACTTTTCATCCATATTTTTTCCTTCAAAATCTTTGTCCCACTCTATGCACTTTATAGACTCCTTTAGCAAATTAAAATTTCCCTTTCTAAAGTTTAAAGTCCTAGTTCATCCCTTATACCGTTGCTTCTGGAAACTATTTTCAAATCAGACCATATTATGAGCACTGTTTCCCAAGTGTTCCCTTATTTGAATATTTGATATTACGTCTACATTATTTGTTATTACTAGGTCCAGTATTGTCTGGTTTCTAGTTGGTTCCTCTATTTTTTGCCAACCTTTTTATCAAAGAGATAAACATCTCATAGAGGAGTACAGTTTGTTTTCAAATTCTGGAGATCATTTTGCAAGGAGTTGGGTGTCAATCTTAAATTTTCTTCAGGCTACCATCCCCAGACAAATGGTCAGACCGAGAGTTAACCAAGATTTGGAACAGTTTCTCAGCACATATTGTTCGGGTATGAATGGAGCCGTTTTTTATGTTGGCCAGAATTGCTGATAATGATCAAGTGCATGAATCCATTGGTTCGTCTCCATTCTTCCTTGCCTTTGGGCTCCGCCCCCTCCTCCCTGAAATTTCTGAACCTGGTTCAGCTCTTCCAGCTGTGCAGAATCTCATTTAGAACTTTTCCCAAATATGGTCTCAAGCTAAATCCAAGCTATTAGAATCTTCCCAACGCTACAAAGCCAGCGTTGATTGCCGTCGTGGACCGGTCCCTAGACTTCGAGTTGGAGACAAAGTGTGGCTATCCACTAAGAGTTTGAGACTTCAAGTTCCAACCATGAAGCTCGCCCCCCATTATATTGGACCTTTCCAAATCATTCAAGTCATAAATCCTGTTACATTCAAACTCCTCCTTCCCCCATCACTCAAGATTCATAATGTCTTTCATATTTCTTTACTTAAACCTCTCGTCCTAAACAGATTTGTTAAGAGACCCCTTCCCCCAGGTCCAGTGTAAACAGAATAAGGTCAATTGGATTCTAAATTTCCGGATCTACAGGGGTCGCCACCAATATCTTGTTGACTGGAAGGGCTATGATCCAGAGGAGAGATCTTGGGTCAATGTGCAAGAGATGTACGCCCCTCGCTTATTGACCAAGTTCAGAGGGAGAAGGAAGCGACCTTACAATCCTTGACTAAGAAGAGAGGGGAGAGTACTGTCAGGGGGCATCCTGCTTCTGCCTCCAGACGGGCGCCTGCCTCCTTGTGATGTATGCGTCCTGTTGCATAGCAACGCATACTTCCCATTCCATTCACATGCTTATGCTGAGCTTGACTACCGTTGCATATCAACCACTATCTCTGTTCCTGTTTACCATCCGTACGCATGTGCAAGGCACCACGGTCCATCGCTGCTGCGACTTGTCGGCTATTGGTTGCGGTTCTTCCGCTGATTGTGGCAGCACCTCCCAGGGCTCTCTCTGCTCTATTTAAAGAGCACTCTGATGCCATTTGCTTGCCAGGGTATTTGGTCTTCAGCTTTGCTCCAGCGTTTTGTTCCTGTGTTATTGCCTATTTGGATTCCGACCCCGGCTTGTTCCTGACTTCTCCTTTTGTTCCTGATGTTGGCTTAGAGTGAAATCTGGTTTTGACCTGGCTTCCTGACCATTCTCCTGCTTCTGATTTGGCTGTGTTCATCTCTCTGGTTTTGCCTTGGCTTGCTGACAATTCTCCATTCTGCCGCTTCCTGATTTCCTTTACTGTATTCTGGAGTTCCGTCATTGCTGTCTGCTCTGATACCTCACCAGCTAACTGATACTGAGGGCCACGACACTTTCTGCAAAGCCCATACTTCCTTGCAGGGGTCCCTGGTGAAAACCAGGGGCATGTTAGACTCCGCGTCTTGGTATCAGTAGCGCCAACTGCTGGAAGGTGTCGCCACTTACCCTAGTGAGTGTGACTGGTACATACATACCTCTTGGTGCCTGCTGACCCGCTTTCTCTATAAAATGTTAAAAATAGAGTTTATTAAAAGCATGCGGTCCCCTCCTAGCAATGCCATTAACTCTAGTGCAGGCTGCCATGAATTTGGGGGACAAAAATGTGTGGGGTTCCCAGAATTCCACAGACACTAGCACTAGGCCAACCAGCCAGGGTCACTGGCACTATAGAAGGGGGACACGTGACAGGGAGTCCCCTTGCAATAATGATAAACCAACCCACGGCTGTCCATCACAGGGTTGGATTCCATAGGGTGTGGGGAGCGCAAAAAATTTGTGTAGGTTCCACCTCTAGGAACTCTCAACCCATGCTGAAAGCACTAGTGCTCTTCCTACACCCCAGGGGCAGTTGGTGTAGGGTAATGTATGGACACCAAGGTTAGAAACTAAGTTCACTAAATACCTGGCCCTCTAGGCTCACACAATTACACAGATAAGGATGTAAAAAAGAGATAATGATCCCTTTATTCACACAACTTTTCACATAAAGTAAATGCAAAAACAGTGCTCCACAAAGGAGAAATACTCCCCCCCACCAAATATACAAGAATGCTAGCTAATAAACAGTGGTAATAAAAACCCAAGCAGAACATAGGAAATGTGTCACCATACAGGAAGTATCACAAAGTCCAATCAGGCGACAAATGAGTCCCAAATTAGTTCCACAGGATGGCCACTTGGCCGGTCTCAAGTAGTTATCCTACAATCTTGATGATCCTGGCCTCTCCACTTGCTTACTGGGACCCAGAGTACCAGTCTCTCTACTCAAAGTAGGCTCACCAGTTTCCTCTGGATCACTAGTGACTCCCGATGGAGTAAAGGTCCAATAAACTTCCTCACTGGGATAGCAATGTCCAACCATTATTTGTCCCCTGGTAGAGTTCGATAGCCCTATCCCAGTCAGAGCTTCTTTTCCTTCAAAAATCCTGGCACATATACCTCCCCTCTCCCCAGTCCTGTGTTTTTATCCCTCTCTTCCCCTGGCCCACCCCCCCTCTTCAACAGTCCACAGTTTAACCCCCTGTACTACTTTGTGATGTCACAGGGGCTTCAGCTGATCCAAGCTTCCTGTGACAATCTTCCCCTCCCTCGTGGGACACATGTAGTATCAGATCTGTCCACCGGATGAAATGTAATAACAGTACAAGGGAACCAATATCCTCGGGCCCACTCATCTCTGACCGGGTTTGTCCGATCTTGTCACAGATGATAAAGGTTATGTAAAACAAGATAAAGGGTAAAACACCATTTTAGTTTGTGGAACTACAAGTCCCAGCCAGCCCAGGCTGCCATCAACAGTCTGGGCATGCTGGTGCTTGTAGAACTGTAAACACCAGCAAACCCATTGTAGCCAGGGTATGCAGGCACTTGGAGAACCACAAGTGCCACCATGTCCTGACACCCAGGGTCTGCTGTGATCTGTAGTCCCACAAAGCAAAATGTAAATAAAACAAAACACCCTCTTTATAACCACATTATTTGAATAAAAATAATAAAACCCCTAAAATAAAACACACAACCCTCGCTTAAACCACATATATTTATTAAAAATAATAAAACCCCATTTACTTACTATCTGAGGTCTTCATCTGTATGGGATCCAATCTTGTAAGCTTTTACTCCAATAAGCTTGAAACCAAAACCAAACCAAAATATTTCAAAGGGATTTCAGATGTCACACTCAGTGATACGGACCCTCATAAGCTTTCAGCATCCAGCACTTTCGATTTTAGAAGCGAGAAATCTATTTTTTTGGGGGGGTGTTGCTCACAGTCATATAGCACCCTGTTTTTTCTCCACAGAAGAGTTCAGATGTCTATATTATTATTATTATTATTATCCTTTGTTAGGCGCCACAAGATTTCCGCAGCGCCGTACACCATACAAACAGTACACTATACAGGGTGAAACAGTACAAAACAATAAACAGAAATACCAGTACTTCAGGAACTCCAGGCAGGTTAAAGCAATAAACACAGAGCAGAAGAACAGGTGAGGAGACAGGAGGGAAGAGGGCCCTGCTCATGTGAGCTTACATCCTAAGGGAGGGAAAACAGAACAGGCACAAGGGGAGCCAGATGAGGCAAGGGAGAGAGCGAGTGGAGGAGATGAAGGGGTTATGCGGATGGTTGGTAGGCTTTAAGGAAGAGGTGGGTTTTCAGTGCACGTTTGAAGGAGCACAGAGTAGGAGAGAGGCGGATGGAACGAGGGAGGTCATTCCAGTGAAGGGGGGCAGCACGGGAAAAATCTTGGATTCTGGAGTGGGAAGAGGTGATAAGAGTGGAGGAGAGGCGTCGATCATTGGCTGAGCGCAGGGAGCGGGCAGGAGTGTGAATGGAGAGGAGGTTAGAGATGTAGGGGTCTATACTATTTATACTACAATAACAACCAGTAACCTCTACTCTAAACTCTCTGACACCCAATTCATCTGCACACAATTCTCACAGATAGATCTCTACATAAACTGCTGTAAAATCACAGGTAGTGCTTGCTATATAAATTGACTTTTTCACCCTGTTCAACCCTCTACAAGCACAGCATTGCAGCCACCCTCCTCCCCACATGCTATCTCTTCTAAAATGGCAGATGAGAACAGGAGGGATGGCTATATATAAAAGATATCAATTCAAAACCTTCAAAGGCATTTTGCCAGAAATGACATTTTGCCTTCTTTTCAGATCTGAATTTGGCACAAGAAACAGAGTCATGATTCTGTTCGAATTGTGTGTCCCAAAATTTGGATTTGTAGGATTTCGCAGAATTCGAACCACTCAGCTCTATATTCAGGTATACAACGGTTGTCTCATAAAAAATTTGAGGTGAAACATATTTATCTCATATGTGTTTTGTTTTAAAAATACATCAATTGAAGTGCTAAAGATATTGCAAATATTCTGAAATTATTACCATATTTAATGTTAAATTAATTTTCTGTGCCATCTGGTTTTATATATTTTGTAATTAACGTTACAACTTTTTTACTTGTTTGTTGTACTATTCATAAACTACCAGCTTGTGAGTAGAACACATTGACCTTCATAGATTTACAAAGGTCAAAGGATTCAGTGGGATAGATACAGACCAAATATCATCTGTGAAACTTCCAGCCGCTAGCTACTTCATTATCCTTAATATAAATTCTGCATACAATCCTGTGTATACATCGTTCTTCTTGGTTTTCGGTTTTATTTTGAAACATTATTTTTATGGTTTGACCAATATGCTGAGGTTGTTAATTTTCATCTGTAGTACGATTTAAGGTATGTAAGTCTCTTACCTCTACAGTTCCCATTTTACTTTTTTAAATTGTAATTATTTATAACTCCTTGTAGGCAAGCCATCGGCTCAAGTCACACATGACACGTTCCCTGCTTCAGTTTCTCCTAAAAGTGCTACTGCCAGAAAAAATTCACACTGATGATGAGTTGACACAGCACACTAGTATGAAAGGTTATTATAAACACCCCCACTGGTACCTAACAGTGTCTTTGTGCCGCCGCACAGCCGCAAATTTTGTTTACATTTTCAACTATAAGGGGGACCCCATGAATTTGTTGTACCGGGGCCCTGAATTCCTCTTGGCAGCCCTGCGTGTAAGTGACTCCGTGGGGAGAGTGACTTGTATGGCAGAATGCTGCACAAAACGTGGGGTCACCTGCAGCTGTGGAGTAGGCGCCCATGGACTGAGTGTGATAGTATCACCCTGCCATTACTATCTATCTGCTATCATAACCAACCGACAAGAGGTACTATACCGCAGCACTATCCCCCTCTCCCTCCTGCCGCATCATCTCTGATGTCAGGAGAGTCACACCGCCGGTATAAATTGTTATTTGTAATGTGAGCCACGCCCCTTCCCAGCATCCTTCACCTGATATAGGAAATACATACTGCGGCTGTGGGAGAGACGTTCATATACCTCATTGGTGTCTGACCTTTACTGGTTTACATAACATCCAGCAACATTCCTGCAGATGGATTAGGCAGTTAGAGGTAACTATTGATACCTGTAATGATAAAAGTAAAGCAGGTATGTGAGGAGATGTATTACATCACATACTATGCTATGGGGAGGTACATAGTACAGAAATAAGTAACCGTGGACGTAGCCTTTAAGCGCTTTACATGAAATGTGTCACTATGTCACTGACACACAGCTCTAAGAGAACACGTGTAACAGATATGTAACATGTATCATGCAATGCACAGTATGACGTGTTTGGTGTACATGCTGTAGTTTTAGTAGTACAATGTGTTAGCTATAATACATGATGAGTGTGGTATTCCCTGAACACTAGATTATTTTACACTGAAGACTAAGTAACCTAATTGGTGTCTGTCACTGGTAGAGAATATGAAGCACGGCAGCCAGGTTTTATATATTAAGTTAGTCCTTTATAGATACTGGTAAACCCAATGTTATCCTCCAGTGCCATGTTGTGGGCACCATGTCTCAGTAATGATGCCCGGTGTACTAGCTTGGTTGGAACCCACATGACATAACACTGCAGTGACATCACAATGTTCCTGGATTCCGCTGCTGCTAGAAAACAGGTTGTATATACTGGAATCTGGGCAGTTGGTGACCGGCGATTGATGAAGATGTGTTGTCGCAAGTCCTCTGTTCGACAGATGAGCCATCTGCTGACCTACCTTTTTATTCTGTTATTAGTTAACGGACTTTTCTTCAGCTACCCGTGAGTACTGTGTGTATTTCAATGGAAACCATTCCAATTAAGTAATAAGTGAGTCAGATTAGTAGATCATGTCATATAACTAATACAATGATAGTACCAGGTGTGGAATCTCTCTCTGTCTCCACTAAAATATATCAAATATCTCATCTGTGCTTTACCTGTATACAGTAGTTTAGCTATAAAGAGGATTTTACATACCAAAGTTTATGTTTCATAATATCCAGCATTATAATACACTAATCACATCTCTACCAATCTGACAGACCTGTCTGGGCTATTCTATGTTCCTTGTAAAAATCACTTTACAGTCAGACTGAAGGGAGTATTCTCCTCTGAACTCAGGGCCCCCTATGTTGCGGGGCCACACACTGTGTCATGTGGTCATGGATGTTACTATGGCCTTTCATTGTACAGTTCTTACCTGTTTCTTTATCCCTCTGTGATGAGTTCTCAGTCATGTTTATATCTATGAATAAGATGGAGGAAATAAAGTAAAATAAAGGAATATTAGGATACAGTAATAGTAATGAGATTATTGCATTTCATTAGATATATTTTCTTCCTGTTTAGATGTATTTGGCTGGCTCAGCACCACACCATAGTAGTCCCACTATCAGCCGGGTTGACTTTCCACATTCAGATACTGCTGACTATAGTTGTGGCCTATGTCAATCTAAGAAGATCTTGGAGAGGTGAGCACTGTGATATTAATATTACTAGTCAATGGGCACAAGGGAGATAACATTATATAACGCTTCATGTTTCCCATTAGTTTCATCACAATTACAGCAAACCCTGTTTTTCATGCATCAGAAAAATGGAAGATTATTATCTTATTACCTGAGCGCACATTGTTTAGTTCAAAAGAACTTTTCTGACACTTTTTTTTAACAATTTAATTGTTATTAACATTGTGTATACTGAACAATCAGAAAAGTTGTGTTTTCTAATCCCCATTTTAGCATCACAAACTGTAAGTTTAATACAGCAAAACTGGTCATGGGGTCCAGTTACTCCAATATATCGCCAATTTTATACAATAACTTAATATGAGTTTGGTCACAGGTATATTGGTCCTTAGGGGACATAAATTCTATAAATTGTTTGTACTTGTTATATAATTTATCAGTAGGGAATTATTAGTGACATATTGTATTGTCATTGCAGGTTGCTGCTTCGATACAATGACAAGACTGAGGGCCATCGACTGGCCTATCATTGGCGCTTGGCCATCGGCAGCAGAGGTACATGATAATTACCACAACAGTGATATTATAACGTGTGTAGTATTTATAATAGTAGCCAAATAAATGGCTTCTAGTTCTCCCAGTGCCCCCTGCAGCGCATCATGTTGCTAGGCAACACAAGCATGGCTGCCATCTTTCCGCTAACCGTACTTATGGCAGAGAGATCATCAGCTGATATGGGGGCACTGCCCAACATCTGTTATCTGTATTTTTCTTTTAATTGAATTATAATACCATCACTAACATTAATGAATGTGGTACTTTATGTTTTGTCTCTATAGAACCCTACGTGCATGAAGAAATCTCATCTGTACATAATTTTCTTCAGCAACCTATGTGTGCACTCGGCCATCCTCCATGTATTCTCCATAATGTACATCCTGGGGAACTGGATGGAGGATGTGGGAGCCGAGATGATTTGCACGTATCCTTTATGTAAAAGAACTGGACAGTAGACAGGAACGTGGCTTCTCCCAGCAATTGGTATTAGGACACTGGGAAAGAACATGACTTTATGGTGCAGACGTGTCACTTGTATATAACTGTACAGCACCTTTACCTAACATGCCAGTAATTGTATTTACAGAACAGCACAAAGGCCAAAAAGCACAATGTATATAAATGTAATAACATAGGTGAAAAAAAACCAATTAGGCATAATGTAAGCTGCACATTAAAAACCCACATTAATATTAACCACCTTTAATTACATCAATCTTGACCATCTTTTCAAACTAACATAATACCTAGTAAGTTAATATAACTTTACACATGATTACTAATCTCACCTTACATCCAATTAAATAGCACAAAATAATACAATTAGTGTTACAGTTACTCTCCCAGTGCTTCACTTTTAGCAGCCAAGAAACTGCATTTACTTTTTTCCTAGTGTAACAGAAACACTAGAGCCAAAACATAAGTAAGAAGAATAACGACCATTTTTCTGAAGCCACAGTTCTCTAATACTTAGTCAGATTCCCACAAAAATGGGTCTTATACTGCAGACAAAGTGTACTGTAACTTCTAACAAGTCTTATGTAGTTCTTACTATTAGATCTATGTAATTGCGGATCTATTAGTGATGTAATAAATTGGATACAATATAAATCTCTGAATGTTTGATCGCTGTTTGCACAGATGGGACATAGTACTGTTTAATATGACCGTGTACTACATGGACAGCGATGGTAGTGTGCACATAGGAGGAAATGTCATACAAATATAATACAGCATAGCACTGCGCAGAATGACATTTATACACATCAGTTTCCTATATAGGGCTAAGTAATGATATATAAGAAACACATTTCTGTCATTGTTAGTAATTATTAATGACAATATTACTTGTGTATTAAGTTATAACATACATGTCAAGGTATAAGTTACTCTGATAAAGAACAAGGCAGCCAGAATTATACACACAGGTGATTACTGTCTCTCCTCCATCCATTATTTATTACATTTCTTTAATAACGGTGCTTAGTATTGTGGTCCTGGTGACATCATTTATCGGGTGTATATCTACTCCTCTGTACGCAGCCTGCTGCTTTACAATGGTGAGTACCACAATGACAACAAGAAGGCGACTTATTATGGGGATACACCGGGGTATCTACATAATGATCTCATACTCTGGAATAAAAATATGATTAAATATTGGATGCATGTTTCCTAGAGGTCGTCCACATGTCAGTGTGGTGAGAGGTGTTATATAATTATACTTGTCCGGTGTATACGTGGATAGTGCAGATTTCTGTCACATTATCCCGTTCAAAGTTGCAGTTTCTCTCAGGAGCCACCTGACCTCCTTCCCAGACAATGACAGAGGGTGTGATCAGAGCTGCAGCCTTTTAAAGGCAGCACGCAGGTGCAACTCCTAGTTAGTCTGCTTTGAAACCTGCACTGGGAAGCTTTCCCCACACACCTAAGCAATCTCTCTCCAGTGGTTTAAAGTATAAATTACAGAAATCTAGGTCTTATATACCTGCCATTCGTTTCTTTCCCAGTGCTTCTGTCACAGTACATACAGCCCTGTTTCATGCTGGTAGTGTAATACAATCAGTCCTTTAGTCTTACTACTCTTATCTAGAAATATAATGTATTTATGTATGTTTTGCAGAGCGTAGAGACAGAGGTAGTTGAAGCGATCAGCAATCCTGAGGCAAGAAACCTACCCAGCGTGTCATCACCCCAAAATCAGGTAATTATCATGTTTCATAATTAATATTATAACATACTGACCAGTATTATTATTTCAGGACCATTTAAGGTATTGTTGGGTCCTGCACATAGATTGCATGATTGGTCCACAATCCAGTGTGTGCATGTACTTAGATGCCCTCATGACTTTGCATAATATGTATTTATGTGTTATCAACGCACGGTCAGGTTCTGACCAGATCAGATCATTTATGTGCATCCGACCTGTCACACACACTGGGCACACGCACACACGTGAGTGGGAGGTGTAACACGGGTCCCATGGAAAGTATAGTGTGAGACCTGAAGACTCAGCTCGGAGCTGGTGAGACATGTCCTTTTGTAAAGCAGATATGTCCATGTTCCCTCTGCACAGCAAGGAGCGCTCTTATACATGTGACTCTACAACACTTTATATTCTGCGGAGATTAGTAACATGAGGACTTACATTTCTCACCAGCTCCGACCTGAGTCTTCAGGTCTCACATTAGACTTTCCATGGGACCCATTCAGCCATTAGTAGCCTGGTGTAGTCACATTATTGAAAGCTTTTATATAAATGGATGCTATGGGTTACCGGACCATTTTACTATGTGTTCCTTTATTACTATTGTTAATACATAATATTGAAATATCACTATGAATAGAGGAGGTAAACTAACACAATGTACATTAAGATTTTATCTTTTTGCACCTACAGACCTCATTGCCTGAAGTGATTTATGAAACAAGTTGCTGAACCTGCTGGATGAAGCAAATAATCATTATTAATTATTAAAAATTGTAGTTTAAATATAGTTCATATTTAGTAAATTTTATGCTCATACTGTGTGTGTATTCGTTATTTCATAAGACATTTATTATTTGTTATGTTTATTATAAAAATAGTGCTTAAACAGAAGGAAAGAAACTAAATGATCTGGGTAATTTGCTAATTATAATATGTGTATACACAGCACATAAAATTTTGCACAATTGTATCCATTTGTCTGCTGGACACTTTTATGCCGCACGGGCACTCTTTGGTTTTCCACCAGCTCAGAGTAGCTGTGTGCCTGGTATGTTTGTTTGGCATCATACTCACTGCTGGACACAGAGCCAGGTCACTTGTTTCACATGTCTACAGAAGGTGTGTCGGCTGGTGCTACCATCAAGGAGGCTGCAGACATCAGCACCGGAGGAACAGAGATGGTAACAGCAATGACAGCTGAACACTCTGGGTCCAGCAGCTGATCTGAGATGGGTCCAGTAGATCTTCAATACAACCATGTCCTTGGTGTGATGACTCCTCGGCACTACCATGTAATGTCTCTCTGCCCTCACAGAATGAACAGATATAGCCCCATACATCCACAGTGTATATCACACAGAGATTAGTACGTTTGATGTTGTTTCCCTTTGTGGGACAAAATGAAAATGTTACAATTTCTAGAATTTTAATCACCCATGCAAATTGCTGGTAATAAGGGACATTTACAAGCCTGACAACTGAATGGAGTAACATGTAATGATAACAGAGAGTGACGGGATACAGAATTTTCCTCCTTAGGTTAGGAGGAACTGCCTCAATTGTGGCTTTCTTTGTTCAATGTGGACCAGCAGCAAGAATATGCCTCATGTGGTACCCAAATAGTGGAGAGAGAACATGTAGGGGGTGCTTCCTAAGTACCCGGGGGCCACAGAGCCTGTTTACTCCAGCACGACTACTTGATTGTTTCATATCCTTCAAGGTGCTGGGTACTGGACTTTGGTCAATACTTTAATTCAAGTCTTTGTCTTACACATTCTATAAAACCATAAAAAGAAACAAATATTACATATGAAATAAAGACAGTCACAATATCCAATACTCTCACGATTATATAAGAAATAAACAAGGCTCCAAGAACTAGGGCCAGTTCTAGACAAGATTGACCCCCAGGCAGAGTGTTACCCTGATATCCATCATATCACCATCATTTATTTGTAAGGTGGAATTAAACTCCATATTATACTAGGATCATGAGGATGTTATAGTTGTCACTACAGGATCCCAATTTTTATTCATTATCCTGGAAGCCACTATAGTCCCCGCACTGAATGGTCTGGTGCTGGATCACATTGCTCTATAGCAGGGGACCTGCATAAGAATACTGTAAATCATCAAATAAAATAAATAGTCACTTAACTGACCCAAAGGTAACAAGAAACGTATTGCTATATGTCCTTACGCTCCTCTCCCTGTTCATGCATTGATAACCAGTATGTGTGATGAGAGCATGTACTGTACTATAAGCACACGGGATAACATCTCCCAGCACATCTGTTAGTGCAGTGAATAAATTACTGACATCACGTTGCTGGAAGAAATGTAATTACATCAATGACTTTCATCTCTAGTAAAATAAACAACTTTTCTCTTAGAGATGTTAATACAACTCTCTGGTGACATTGTCATACTCTCACCTTGTACAGAACTAGAACTTCCAGATAGAACCAGAGAATATAGATAGAAATGACAGCAGCAAGACACCACCATTTATATGTCTATCCACAAACATAAACATCCTCCATAATGTCCTGTATAGTTGTATAATCCTCTATCCTCTGTGTCTATGAGATAAGACTATGTTGGTTCTGGTTAGGAGCACGGTAATGTCATCCTGACATCTCCCCCAACATTATTATCCACTAGCACAAGTGTACACTTCACTTATGGCCTCTCCCCAGGGACCTCCAGCACTACATGGATATAAAAAGTCTTCACACCCTTACTGACATTTCAGGTGTTTGTGGTGTAACACCTGAAATCAGGATCAGTCATGTCAGACCTGTTCCCACCTGTAATGTGACTCTGACACCAACAAAATTAAAGTGAAAAACAAGTAGACAATTTTTATTATAAAGAAGTGAAAATAAGATCCCTGCAATTCACACACTAAACCAAGTGGAATATTTACTAAACTGTGAAAAAGTGGAGATGTTGCCTACAGCAACCAATCAGATTCTAGCTGTCATTTTGTAGAATGCACTAAATAAATGAAAGCTAGAATCTAATTGGTTGCTATAGGCAACATCCCCACTTTTTCAAACCCGCAGCTTAGTAAATCTAGCCCTTGGACTTCTATCTCACTCTTCCCTGCAAACATGTTCATGAACCATCAAATTGTGAGTGAATCTCCTGTGCACAGCCCTCTATAGGTCATTCAGTGGGATTGGTCTGTCTCCTGTGTTTGCTGGCAGTATACAATTCACATACCTCCTGAGGACATTTACTGGGGAAAAAATGAGAGAGAAATAAATACTAACTAGGGAAGGCACAGCTCATATGTGTAGTCAGTAGTGACTGTAATGAGGATTAGTATATTCCAAAATAGACATGAGATGAATAAAAAAAACACATTAAAAGAACATTTTAACCGTATAAATTAAAAGTGCATATATTAAAAGCGAAATATTATAACTTAGCGGTGTAAAGGAGTAGATACAGATATATATATGACGTCACTCAGTGCCGATTATTGCAATGGTGGCAGCGCATATAAACTGGAACCCTGGTGCTATGTACATCTATCTATTTGTGCTCCTCCTGATGAAGTCCATACATTACACGGACGAAACGCGTTGAGGATTGTGTCAGCTCATCTGGTGATTCATGGACATTGGTCGTTATTTGCCCTCCAGCTAAGCGGTTGTGGGGATTCTGAAAGGACTTTATGTTGCCAATTCTATTGGATTCCATGCAGTCCAGATGAGTACTGGTTAAAGAAACCTTTATATGTATATTTCAAGTGTTTTTATGTAAGTGGGCTACTTACTGTTTTTAAATTAAAACTGTTTTACACAGTATTACACTATTCCAGTATCTTTCTATTTTTGCTTATGATCTGAGGTTCCAGCTGATATCGGTGTCATTCTGCTGAGGAGAAGTTAACATTGATTGTCCAAGCAGATACATAAAACATCACCAACATGTCAGTTGTGCTTTTCAAAGTCTCTTATCTGGTACGCAAAAACTTTAACTAGTGGTGATCTCACTTGGGAATTAAATCACTTCACTCACGTGTGTGCTGTATTCACTTCACGGTTTTCACTATCTGGGAACTTACTACAGTACAGATTTTATCCAATGTATATCTGGTACTACACTATGTGGCGCCCTGTTCTTTTTACTTTTTTCTAGATTATCCAGACCCACCATCTGATTTAGGACTGGCTGCCTCCTGTTAATTGGACTTTGTGCTTACCATAACATTTGACCTTGTATACACTTACGATACAGTATTGGGTTAAGCGCCCAGTATTCGGTATCAGTTTCTCTTGGTTTATATATATATATATATATCTGTGTGTGTCTAGCAAAATGAAAACATGAGGTATTAGTTCATATTTTGATCAAAACATTTAAGCCTGCATCCCAGCGTCAAGGGCACCTCATTATATGCACGTCCTACACGGACCTAAATGCTTAAACACCATTAAAATGCAGTTAAAATCAGATGCACTCACCTCCCAAGTATAAGGGTTTACATCTAGCAAGGGCTGGCTTGTGAGCCGGACCCAAATGTGCCTTAAATAGGCTTGATGGACAGCTGCTATGACAAGAAGGCAATATTTTGAAACAAAACCAGAGAAAAAACAAGCCCGCACTCGTTATATCCCACATTATATATGGTACCAGCTGCTTGGCAATAAGCCCGCGCTCTGTATATCCCATATTGTATATGGTACCAGCTGTGTGGCAATATAAATGCCCATATATATATATACACAAAACAAAAAGACAGTTGTCAGTGCTTATCCTTTACACTGCATATCTGTGTGTGTCTAGCAAAATAAAAACATGAGGTATTAGTTCATATTTTGATCAAAACATTTAAGTCTGCATCCCAGCGTCAAGGGCACCTCATTCTATGCAGGTCCTACACTGACCTATATGCTTTAAACACCATTATATATAGGTCAGCCATTCTACCCACTGTACACTTAACCACAGATATGTGGACAAGCGGAACTGGGCAAAGTAAAGATTATATGACTGTGACAGCCCACTGGGTTGGTGATTCGCCTTCACCAGCAGGAAGAGCAGCAGCATGTACCCAAGTACGTTACATTTTTCAGAAGTAGGCTTCTCTGTGTATCAGCGGCTGCACTAAGAGGCATACAGCTGACAATCTGTTACAAAAAGTAAGGGATGTCATTGCAGCATGGCAAATACTGCTTGGACTCTCCTGAGGATATGTGATTTCTGATAACGACACCAATATTGTTAGAGCATTTCAGGGTGGGGGGGGAGTTCCATTACATTTCCTGTTTTGCGCACACAATCAACTTGGTGTTACAGAACTTTTAAAAAATGGCAATGACATGCAGGAGATGTTGTTTGTGTCCCAAAAAATTTAGGGTAATTTTCGTGATTCTGCAACAGCATGTAGGAGAATGCAGCAGCTGCAAGAAGACTAGCATTTGAGGGGAATATACTTTAGTCCAGCGAAGTAGTCACCTGTGAAGAGAGTGCAGACACAGTTAGCTTGAGTCAAGTGATTGCCTTAATTATTCTTTTTAAGAAGCAGCTAGAAAAATTTCACGGATGAAATAAAACTAAGTAAATCTGCTAACTATATTGTAATTGTAGATTAAGTACTTAATTCGCTTTGCCAGGATCCAAGAGCTATCAACATCTTGTAATGATGTCTACTACTTCAGTTTTTCTGGCAACTGCTTCTCTGAAAAAACTTAGCTTTCCCAAGACACGCAGTAGTGATGCAGATGAGTCAGTACAACTGTCACAAATCGGGATCTTAGCCGCACTTACCTCATCCGCCGCTGTCATATCACAGCTACCTGGGTCCCTTCTGGTCATCTGCAGCATTCCCGTTCTCCACACCTTAGTTTGTAAACAAACACATACTGTTTGTTCTGCTGCATGGGTGCGGCCATCTTGGATGCAGTCAGGTGATCATTCCAATCCAACCAATCCAACCAGATTCAGAAGCTGTGATCACCTGAACTGATCAGCCAATAGTTGTTTGGGACATCCTATTTAAACACTTCTCTCCAGAGGATAGTTCTTGGCTTCAGTGTTCCTGACTGCATTACAAGTGCAGTGTTCCTGACTGCATTGTAAGTGCAGTGTTCCTGACTGCATTACAAGTGCGGTGTTCCTAATTGCATTACAAGTGCAGTGTTCCTGACTGCATTACAAGTGCAGTGTTCCTGACTGCATTACAAGTGCAGTGTTCCTGACTGCATTACAAGTGCAGTGTTCCTGACTGCATTACAAGTGCAGTGTTCCTGACTGCATTACAAGTGCAGTGTTCCTGACTGCATTACAAGTGCAGTGTTCCTGTCAACATTTCTAGACTGCTCATTCCCCTGCTATATTCTACAATGAGCAAGAAGATCATCCAGGCTGCTAAGTTCTGTTTCACTCCTGCTCCAGCTAGTCCCAAGGGTCCCGAATCGGATCAAGAAATTCAGACGACCGTGACAACAACATTTTGATATTTGCTCTGCTCTAAAAGAATTGCCCAAAAATTGTGACAGCTCCCATAAAATTAACTCTAAATTCCATGAGGAGGCCATTATCGGCAATTACATCAAAGTACACAGACTTCTATGATGGTGGATTCCACTAGGGATGAATTACTATTGTTTGAGGAAGATGTACACAATGATGAGAGTGATTATGATGACAGTGTAGAATGCAGCAGGGACTAAAATCTAGCTAAGAGAAGGGAGCTACCTGATGCTGGTATGCCTGGTAATATTTTGGGTAGAATGGCATGTTGGCAATTTTATGTTTTTCTACAGTAAACTTTCACCTTTTTTAGAGAGGTTTTTTTTCTTTAAAAAGGTACAATATTTTTATTTACATTTGTTTCCCTGACTTAAAAACAGTATGCACTTGAACATAGACTTTAATACATGTGGTAGAAGGATTAGTATCATTATGACTGAGACTGGAGAGTGACAAGAACAATACCACCCCTCCTGTTTCTGTATGAGCTATGGTACAATAAAATGTAACTGCAGATTTAGACCAAGCCAAACAGGACTATAATTTCTATTTCAGCAATTACAATTAGCAATGGAGCAATGTAGCTCTTCTCTTTGGGTGTTATCTATCTAACGCAGTAGAATTTGCCTGCAAATTCTATAGACAAGCCTGCTTGTCTTCCTCTTCATCAATGACTCTTAGCAATGGAGCACTCGTCTTTGGCTGTATATTAGACCCTACACTTTGTAGTGCAAATTCAGAAAAAAGCCTGCAAGGACTTGTAGATTAATAAAAAATGACCAAAGCACGTCTTCTCTTTGGGGGTATATTAGACCAGTGGTTCCCAAACTTTTGCAGTTCACGGCACCCTTAGAGTCTTCAAATTTTTTCAAGGCTCCCCTCCAAAATATTTATTGAGCAGTCCTGTTTTAGAAGTAGTTGGGTAAAAAAAACGTTATAAGTATTTAGGTCAGGACAGAAATACTTATTTAGTTGTATGCAAAAATGCCCCTTCTGCATCCAGACACTCTGCCCTCAGGCACTCTGCCCCCTCTGCATCCAGACACACTGCCCTCTCACACTGCCCCCTCTGCCACGCTGTCCCCCCTCCTCTGCTCTGTCACACTGTCCCCGCTCCTCTGCTCTCTCTCACAATGTCCCCCTCCTCTGCCCTCTCTCACGCTGTCCCCTCCTCTGCCCTCTCATGCTGTGTCCCCCCCCACTGTCCCTCTCACGCTGTGTCCCCCTCCTCTGCCCCGCTGTGCCCCTCCTCTGCCCTGCTGTCCCCATCCTCTGCTCTCTGTCCCCATCCTCTGCTCTCTGTCCCCATCCTCTGCCCTGCTGTCACCATCCTCTGCCCTGCTGTCACCATCCTCTGCTCTCCTCAACTGTCCTGCTGTCACCATCCTCTGTCCCGCTGTCACCATCCTCTGTCCCGCTGTCACCATCCTCTGTCCCGCTGTCACCAACCTCTGTCCCGCTGTCACCAACCTCTGTCCCCCTCCTCTGTCCCACTGTCACCATCCTCTGCTCTCCTCCTCTGTCCCGCTGTCACCATCCTCTGTCACCAACCTCTGTCCCGCTGTCACCATTCTCTGTCACCAACCTCTGTCCCACTGTCACCATCCTCTGCTCTCCTCTGCCCCGCTGTCACCATCCTCTGTCACCAACCTCTGTCCCGCTGTCACCATCCTCTGCTCTCCTCCTCTGTCCCACTGTCATCATCCTCTGCTCTCCTCCTCTGTCCCACTGTCACCATCCTCTGCCCCGCTGTCACCATCCTCTGCTCTCCTCCTCTGCCCCGCTGTCACCATCCTCTGCCCCGCTGTCACCATCCTCTGCTCTCCTCCTCTGCCCCGCTGTCACCATCCTCTGCTCTCCCCCTATGTCCTGCTGTCACCATCCTCTGTCCCCCTCCTCTGCCACGATCCCTCTCACTCTGCCCCGCGCCAGCCATAACAAAAAAACAAAAAACACAGAAACTTACCAATCCGTCGGGCGCCGGGACCCAGCAGCCTCCTCTCTCCTGCAGCTTGTTACTGACGTCGATATTCAGTGACAGCTGCAGGAGAGAGGAGGCTGCTGGTTCCTGGCGCCCGACGGATTGGTAAGTTTCTGTGTTTTGTTTTTTTTATGTCTGGCCCGCGGCACCCCAGTGACAGTGCCGCGGCACCCCTGGGAGCCGCGGCGCACAGTTTGGGAACCACCGTATTAGACCCTACAGTTATTAGTGCAAATTCAGAAAAATACAGTGCAATGACTGCTATATTAGAATTACCACCCTCCTATTTCTATTCTATCACTTTGCCTGCTCTATACTGTGACCTAACCCTTCTCTGTCCCTCTCTCAAATGGTGCTAGATCGCAGTGGAGGCGGGTATTTATTGATTCCAAAACTCCCGAGATCCGACGATGTCACAATGACGTTTTGCCTCGTTTTGGAATCCGAATAGGCGCGAGAGTACTCGGAACCCCAAAGTTCGGGTGGGGTCGGTTTTAAGGAAACTGAGCCCGTCCATCTCTACTCTAGAGTGACAAAACCCACAGCCCACAATAAATACACCGATATACACTGGTGGCTCACAAGCTATTCTAAGGGGGTGGGCTCTATTCTGAGGGGGCGGGCTTAGCCAACTCAGTGACTGTTCATACAGCAGCCCAGCACCAATCACGGCTCTCTGGCTTAAACTCAGGGCAGCCAGCGCTATGCAGGGAGAGAAAGTAGCTGAGGGACAGTTAGAACTGACAGTCGGAGCAGCCCTGAGCCACTCGTCACATTGAGACTAGGGGGTAAATGTATCAAGCTGAGAATTTTCCGGCGGGTTTGAAAAGTGGAGATGTTGCCTATAGCAACCAATCATATTCTAGCTTTCATTTTGCAGAATGCACTAAATAAATGATAGCTAGAATCTGATTGGATTTTCAAACCTGCCAGAAAACTCTCAGCTTGATACATTTACCCCTAGGGCTGCCATAATCTGTACTGAGGAGTCGGCTCTGCACCCTGGGCGGGGACAATCTGACTGCAGAGCAGGGGAGAACTAGGAGCCTCGGGCACTCTGTCAGGTGGTGTCCGTCCGCAGTATGTACAAGTGCAGAGCTGACAATTTTAACCCAGACTATCAGAGCATCAGAGCATAAACTATGAAACGAAATGTGTAAAGCACCTCACTCATTGCATGAACTACAAACCACTTTTCATGTTTCACTGGTTCCATACAATTAAAAGTTCATAGTCCATTTTCCTATCCCCTATCCCCTGCACTGATCGTGGATCTGTGCAATCAGTGCAGGAACTGCAGAGCAGTTGTAAATCTCCCGCCCCCACCTCAGTTCAGTGAATAAATTAACTGATGTCACTGAGGGGCGGGAGGCTTAACATGGCTCTGATACAGCCGTACTGACACAGACGGACCTGTTAAACTTTATAATGAGAGCGGTGCCAGGCCTAGAAATGTGTGTCCCCTGCAGCCCCAAAAAACCCGAAGATCCTCCCTGTATCTGGCAAAAATGGCTAATTTCTCCTGCTGGCAGAAGAAAATTTCTTAGCGAGAGGGTCAGCCATATTTGTACTTGCAAGTGAAGCCAGTCTGAGTACACCCAGCACACACATCTAACTGACATGCGCAACCTTATGAATTCCCCTATCTTTAAAATGGGGCATATTTTACTAAAATGTTAAAAAATCTGTAAGTTCTCAAAATTTTAAACCCTCAAAGGCACTCCTCTGCCCTAATAGCTTTCTAACAAAACAGTCCCCAAGGGGTAAATGTGTCAAGCTGAGAGTTTTCCGGCAGGTTTGAAAAGTAAAGATGTTGCTTATAGCAACCAATCAGATTCTAGCTGTCATTTTGTCGAATGTACTAAATAAATAATAGTTAGAATCTGATTGGTTTTTCAAACCGGCCGGAAAACTCTAAGCTTGATACATTTACCCCCAAGTCTTTAAACCTCCTGTACCCTGAGTTACGCTCTCCCAAAAAAAACCAGAAAACCGGTGACTCTTGTAAAACAGGAAGTGGAAAAAAACAGCGACATTTTGAACTTTAGATTATTCCAAATTTGTCATTTTTTATTATTTTTTTCTGAAATTTGGCATGCGGCACCTTTGGACACTTCTCCATTCGCACGCTTAATAGCTTTAATACTTTTTAAAATATAGCCCCTAAAAACACCATGCCCCCCCCCCCTCTCACAGATTTAACATTGCAGAATGTTGTTTATTAGATGCAACCTTAATATAAAGGCACAACTAATAACATATAGAAACATACACGGGAGGCTTTGAATATATACACTCAAGACATCATTCAAAAAATGTGTTGACTGTCCCAACATTTTTCTAGTATGGTTAACAGCAAAAACATATCACTATCTTGTTCAGTATCCATGTTAATGTTTCCCAGCCTCTTACCTAGTTCTCCGGTCCACAACGAAAAGATCAATTCCAACACTACATCCCATTAAAAAGGTTGAATAAAACACGTAGCCTATACTGCTGCAATATTACGCTGCAATTAATTGTAGCTCTTCTTCATGGTGTACAGCAATAACATAACAGTATAATTATCTTCATCCATCGTCATGTTTCCTCACCTCTCTTTCCCTGGTGCCCAGGTTCATATATTTCATAACACTGTGACACCACTATAGCCTAACAAGATCACATTTAAACCATGCCTGTTCGGGCGTCATTGTAAAAGTGTCCATAATAATAATTACCAAAATTATAATCACTGCTACTAACCATGCACAATGTGTGATTGGTGCTGTATGCCATAGCTCCGAATAAGGGCATAATGAAGATTTTTCTATGGACTCTCTACCTCTACACTTTGCTTTGTCCTATTTAGAACACACCTACTCAGTGTTAGCCATACTTGCCAACTCTCCCAGAAAGTCCGGGAGACTCCCGAAATTCGGGTCAGTCTCCCGGGCTCCCGCAAGAGCTGATATTTTTCCTCCATCCCGGAATTCACACAGAATCACCTCATTTGACGTGATTCTCGGTAAATCACGCCATTTTGGAGGGCGGGAGGGGGCTGGGGGCGTGGCCAATTGCGTCATTCTGGCCCCGCCTCCTGCGACGTAAATTACGGATTCGCGGTGGGGGCAAAAATTACGCAATTGGCCTCGCCCCGCCCCCTCCCGCCCTCCAGTCACGCTCCCTCTCCCGGAAACAAGTTTCCGGCAGTAGGCAAGTATGGTGTTAGCGCATATATCTTTTGTTCATGTTTATTTGAAATGTTTTCAATCATGGACAATAAGGTCTGATATTACACATTATTTACTGTACATGAGTCTCTTAAAAATACATTCAGAAACAATACATAGAAATCACATACAAGTTGTATACATTAATCTAACAAGAAAATACTACTTATATAGTATACAATATATATAGTGATAGTAAATCGTAATAAAACATAGAATACAATTAATAAATCAAAAGCATTTAAAAAACTGAACACCCAAATTAATCATTACCCCCAATGAATGCATATCGTGATGTAATCCAATTAGACCAGACTTTTAAGAATTTGGATTCATTATTTCTACTAATACAATCTACTGATGACCTAATGTTTAGTTGATTAAATCAACCCATCTCTGGGTGGCCCTCAGGTGCCATCCCAGTTGTCTATGCTTACTTTGGCCAAGGTGAGGAGATTAACCACATATTGGCTACGTTACGCCAAAGAGGTTTTTCAGTGTTAAACGAAATATAGTTATTTTTGGGGAGTGCAAATACATTGATCGTATTGTATGCAGTTTAATACTGCTAACCAAAATCTCTGAATCTTGGAGCAAGCCCATAATAAATGCCAAAAAGTACATGGCCTTTCTCCACATTTTGGGCAATTTGTTTCCTCCCTTGTACTAAATTGTATTAATCTGACTGGCGAGAGATACACCCTATGCGATATATAAAGCTGAAGATGATGAAACCTACCACAAAATGTTGTTTTTTTGGTATGTGCTAATGCATCAGATCATTCCTCATCTGTTAAACTGTTACTCCAAGGTCACCTTCCCATTTTAATCGGAGTGCCAGCAAATTATCCCCATAAATTTATTTTATTAAGAGTGTATAAATGAGAGATATTTTTACTAGTCCTCATAATGTATAGAGTGTTTTTCATAGGGGCATCCAATAAAATTGGCCTTCCACCCCAAACTGTACCATTAAACCATGACGAAGCTGCAAATATTTATAAAAAGCTGTTCTAGGGACCCCATACTCAGGTTGAATTTTTTCAAAACATTTTACGTGATTGTGCATATAAAGCTGGCCCAACTTAAGTTATCCCATAGCAGCTCCAGACTTCATCCCATTTTTAGTAATTTCCTATATCCCACAATGGAGTTTCTGGATCTATGTCAGAATAATGCAAAATCAAATGCACCAAATTCCATATACGGACTGTCTGTATTATGAGAGGTGCACCGTTACTCCCGTACTTACCCATTAATAGCATCTGGAGGGGTGTATGTCTTAAGTTCACTAAAGCTTTATGCGACATACTGCGCTAATTCTGAAACAGATAACAGCTGGCGATTTGAACACGTTGATCAATGCAAAGCTAAAAATTTGGCCGTAGCCGATGGTGTGAAAAGCCGCCAACACAGACTGCTCAACTCAGACTTTTGATCTGGAATTTATCCAGCAGATTTCTATTCAACTTCCCCATATTGTGGATGTGATCACAAAAGCCTACTGCAGGGGTCGGCAACCTTTTTCTGTCAGTGTACCAGCTAAAACCTCGTCAAGCCCAGGTGTGCCAATATATATATATATATTATATATATATATATATATATATATATATACACACACACACAAAGGACAGATATTTTGTGTTAAATAGGCTTCACTGTGCAAAAGCCTCCTGTAGGGGTAACCTCCAACAATAGCAGTATTATACCCAGCGGTGACCCTCTGAAGAAAAAACCCATACGATTTATTAAAGGAAAGTTTTGCTTACCCGCCAGCCTCAGGTTACAATTTTCAGGTTCAGTTATGTGGCGCTGGATGCGGTTTTGCCTTTGTTCCTTTACATCGCTTCAGATGGGCAGCTATCAACGCTGCCTATCACATTCAGGAGAGCAGAAGAAAAGGTAAGAAAAGAGGAGATGTGGAAGACAAGGGGGTAGAAGGTGTGGTGCAATAGGACTGTGGGTTGTGGGGGCACATAGGAAAAAAGGGGAAACAAATGGGATGGGGGGGACAAGGGAGACATGCACACAAAGAGGAAGAGATAAAGGAACAGGCAGCCACAATGTAAGACAGGTACACACAAACAGTTTGGGCACACGTGGGCAGGGAAGACAGAGGCACATACGGGCTGGGGAGACAGCGGCACATATGGGCAGGGGAGACACAGCGACAAATGGTGCAGGGGGGACACAGGCACGCATGGGGCAGGGAGGACACAGGCACACATGGGGCAGGGGGGACAGAGGCACACATGGGGCAGGGGGGACAGAGGCACATATTGGCTGGGGAGAGAGAGGCACACATGGGTCAGGATGGACAGAGGCACACACAAGGGGCAGGGGAGCAGAGGCACACATGGGGTAGGGGGGACATAGGCACACATGGGGCTGGGGAGACATAGGCACACATGGGTCAGGAGGGACAGAGGCACTCATGGGGCAGAGGCATGCAAGTGGGGGGTAGAGTTACACATTGGGAGGGAAAAATGGAGGCAGGAAAAGGCAGGTTGTAATGCAGATGGGAGATCTAACTTACTTCAGGCTCCGCTTTTACAGTGCACCGCGAGAGAGGCACTCAATAAAAATGAGTCAGAAGGGAGGCGAAGAGGGGAAAAAGAGGTAGAAGGAGGCTGTAGGTAGAGGATGTAGCGCTGCGGTACCTGTATAAATGACCGCACGCGCGCTACAGTTCAAATGGAAACTACCTGTTCCCCCAGAGGCACCAGCGGCGGAAGGTCGGAGCTCCCGGAAACACCATTCCCCCTTGAAGTTGGTAGAGAATAACTGGTCATAGCACTTGGTTGAGTATATGCCTAAATGTTTCAATTTGTGCAGTTGACAACTAAATTTGTGGTTAGGTTGAAGTAGTTGTAAATCATGTTGGGGGACATTAAGAGGAAGGGCTTTAGTCTTGTCTGGGATGATTTTAAAATTAAAAATTGGTCTTATTCCACAATCGTGGCTAAGACGACAGGCAAAGAGACGTGGGGGTTTGTCGGCATAAAGAGCGCTTCGTCTGCATAGAGAGCTAACATATGATTCTGCGACCCAACTTTGATCCATGTGATATTTGGGGTTATTCCAAAGAGTAGCTACGAGAGGCTCCATCAGAGCATAGAGGAGGGGAGACGGTGGCAATACTGCTGGTAACATTTTTCATTTGGAGGGGGAGCGAAGAGCAGCCGTTTGTGATGATTGAGTAATAATCTTTCCGTTTCATCATTTGGTCGTTGACAAAGGATGACAGTACGAGCTCCTATTTAATGTGGAATGTATATACTACTTTAGGCAGAGATGCTGGATTGGAACCAAGTACCACTTTATCTGCATATATATCTATCTATCTATATATATATATATATCATCATCATCATCAGTTATTTATATAGCGCCAACATATTCCGTAGCGCTTTACAATTGGGGACAAACGTAATAATCTAATAAACAAACTGGGTAAAACAGACAAAGAGGTGAGAAGGCCCTGCTTGTAAGCTTACAATCTATGGGACAATGGGAGATTGACACATGAGGTTAAGTATACATTTTGCATCTTGGCCCAGCCCGACTGCAAAGGTAGGGTGACTCATAAGCTAAATGATCCTGTCACACAATAATGTTGGTCCGGGGGTAGTTGTCTTGTGTGAAATTGTGTAACAGGCTAAAGGTAGTGAGGTTAAGATGGTGGTTGAGGAATATTATACGCTTGTCTGAATAGGTAGGTTTTCAGAGAACGCTTGAAAGTTTGTAGAACAGAGGAGAGTCTTATTGTGCGAGGGAGAGAGTTCCATAGAGTGGGTGCAGCCCGAAAAAAGTCCTGTAACCGGGAATGGGAGGATGTAATGAGGGTGGATGAGAGACGCAGATCATTTGCAGAACGGAGTTGCCGAGTTGGGAGATATTTTGAGACAAGAGAGGAGATGTATGTTGGTGCAGCTTTGTTGATGGCCTTGTAGGTTAGTAAAAGTATTTTATATTGGATTCGGTAGAAGACAGGCAGCCAGTGTAGAGACATACAGAGTGATTCAACAGAGGAATAGCTATTTGCAAGGAAAATCAGTCTTGCCGAAGCATGCAAAATAGATTTTAGGGGTTTGAGTCTGTTTTTGGGAAGACCAGTAAGGAGGGAATTGCAATAGTCAATGCGGGAGATGATTAGTGCATGAATTAAGGTTTTAGCAGTGTCTTGTGTGAGATATGTGCGGATTCTGGAAATGTTCTTTAGATGTATGTAACATGATTTAGATATAGAGTCAATGTGGGGAACAAAGGATAGGCGTGAATCAAGGATTACACCTAGGCAGCGAGCTTGTGGGGTGGGATTTATGGTCATGTTATCAACAGAGATAGAAATGTCAGGTATGCTCTTGTTGGCGGGTGGGAATATTATTAACTCTGTTTTAGAAAGATTAAGTTTGAGTTGACGAGAGGACATCCAAGATGAAATGGCAGAAAGACAGTCAGTTACACGGGACAACACAGATGTCCAGATATCAGGAGAGGATAGATAGATTTGGGTATCATCCGCATAGAGATGATACTGAAAGCCAAAGGAACTTATTAGATTTCCAAGAGAAGTGGTATAGATAGAGAACAGCAGAGGACCTAGCACCGAGCCTTGTGGTACTCCAACTGATAGGGGAAGCGGAGCAGATGTGGCTCCAGAGAAATTAACAGTGAAAGAGCGATTAGAGAGGTAAGATGAGAACCAGGATAGAACTGTGTCTTGAAGACCTAGGGATTGCAGCGTTTGTATGAGAAGAGAGTGGTCAACTGTGTCAAATGCAGCCGAGAGATCAAGGAGAATTAGGAGAGAGTAATGGCGTTCAGTCTTAGCAGTGATCAGATCATTAACAACCTTGGTCAGCGCAGTCTCTGTGGAGTGTTGAGAACGAAAGCCTGACTGAAGAGGATCCAACAGGTTGTTTGCGGAAAGAAAGCGTGTGAGGCGAGTGTAGGCAAGTCTCTCTAGAAGCTTGGAGGGGCAAGGGAGCTGAGAGATGGGACGGTAATTTGAGAGAGAGTTTGGGTCGGAGTTTTGTTTTTTTAGAATAGGAGTAATCACTGCATGCTTGTATAGTGATGGAAAGATGCCAGTAGAGAGTGAGAGATTACAGATTTGAGTTAGAGGTGAAATGAGCACAGAAGACAGGGATCTACCAATTTGCGAGGGAATAGGATCAAGAGGACAGGAGGTAGAGTAGGAAGATAAGAAGAGCGTAGAAATTTCCTCTTCATTTGTGGGGTCAAATGAAGAGAGGGTGTCAGAGGGTAGTGGGAAGGAAATGAGCTGATGGCTTGTTGAGGAAGAGGATACCATTTCTAGTCTGATCTTATCAATCTTGTCCTTGAAGTAGGTAGCAAGATCCTGAGCACTGATAGTAGATGGAGGGTTCGGGGTGGGAGGATTGAGAAGATGATTAAATGTATTGAAAAGGCGTTTGGTGTTAGAAGCCTGAGCATAGATAAGAGATTGAAAGTATGTTTGTTTTGCAGTGTCCAGAGCATTTCGATAGGAGTGGTAGACAGAAGTATATGTGAAGAAGTCATTAGAGCTTCGAGATTTACGCCAGTGACGTTCTGCTTTACGGGACAGTTTTTGAAGATTTCGTGTTGCTTTGGTGTGCCACGGTTGACATCGAAGTCGACGTGTAGTATGAAGTGTCGCTGGAGCCACTTGATCAAGGGCCGTTGCTAAGGTTAGGTGAAAATGAGGTACTGCCATCTCAGGGGATGAAAATGTAGAGATAGGGGAGAGAAGGTGTTGGAGAGAGGTGGAAAATTGTTGAAGATTAATAGAATTCAGATTTCTACGAGTATGAGGAGGCTTGGTTGAGTTAGACAGTAGAGAGGTTAGAGCAGTGGGGGTGAGAGTGTAGCTGATAAGGTGATGATCCGAGAGGGGGAAGGGTGTATTAATAAAGTTAGAAACTGAGCATAGTCTAGAGAAAACAAGATCAAGGCAGTGGCCATCCTTATGAGTAGATGATTCAATCCACTGGGAGAGGTCAAGTGAGGATGTTAGAGAGAGTAGTTTGGAAGCAGCTTTGGAAGGTGGGTTATCAATGGGGATGTTGAAGTCACCCATGATGATGGTGGGGATGTCTGAAGATAAGAAGTGAGGGAGCCATGCAGAGAAATCCTCAATAAATTGTTGGTGTGCTCCAGGGGGACGATAGATCACCGCAACACGTAGGGAGAATGGATTAAAAATGCGAATAGCATGTACTTCAAAAGATGTGAACGTGAGTGATGGGACATTTGGTAGAACTGTGTATGTGCACTGTGGGGAGAGAAGTAGTCCAACCCCACCTCCTTGTCTGCCTTCAGGTCTGGAGGTGTGGGTGAGATGGAGGCCACCATGTGAAAGTGCTGCAGGTGAGGCAGTGTCTGATTGCATGAGCCATGTTTCTGTTATTGCCAGAAGGTTGAGATTTTTTGAGAGGAAGAGATCATGAACGGAGGTAAGTTTGTTACAAACAGATCGTGCATTCCAAAGGGCACATTTAAAGGACTTGGGAAGAGAGGGTAGACAGGTGATGTGTTTGAGGTTTGCTATAGAACGGTAGTGTTCTGATGTATGTGTGTGTGAGGAGTGTGGGGGACCTGGATTAGGTGATATATCACCAGCTAATAGAAGCAGAGTGAGCGAAAGATAGGCAAGGGGATTGTAAGATGTGTGGCCTTTTATTTTCTGGCGACAGGTGGAGGCTGTACTTGTTAGAGATAATAAATAGGACAACAGTTCATGGGTGTTAAATAGAGGTGAGTGGAGTAATGCAGGTGCAATATATATATATATATATATATATATATATATATATATATATATATATATATATATATATATATTCAGAAAAGGCTCCTTGCCCCTTAGTGCTCTTAATTCTTCCACTCTGCAAGCAGAAGTAATTGGCGCCAGAACACTACTTTTTGGGTCATCCATCTAAAAGTAACTTGATCAGTGGTTCAAAAAGGTCAGACTTCTGTGTGTTTGAAACTAGATTGAGAAGCAATAAGCCACAAAAGACCTAACAGAACATAGTGTTTTGATCCTCCGTGTATACACGCTTTCAATATTGGTCACTGCAGTGATTGAACTTATCTAATATTCAGACACCACGGCCATGTAACATACTATTTTTACAGCGATACAGGAGAATTCATCTTATGAGAGTTGTGAGTGCAGTCCAATTCCAGTAAGGTATTTATGCTTTGCAGATGTGGATTCTGAGACTCTCTTTTGCATTAAGTGTGCTAGGAGCCCGAGAGCTCAATTAATTGGATGCTATTATCCACAGTCGACCATTTGCAATTGTTTCATTACCAATTGAGGAGGTTTGCAATCTTAAAATGAGAAGTGTTGCCTATTAATACTTTGGATTGCGCTAATAACCATCTCTCCTCTGGATATTACCTACTTGGAACTTTTGTTGGACTTCATACTCTCTATTTCAATATATGCAGATACTTTTAGAATAGATCATATGAGAATTCTTTGGTGTTATATTATCCAGCCCATCTTACGTATTAATTATTTTTATATAATTTAATAAAATTAGGTACATTTTTAACATACCAGCGCTGGCACCTGCTCTTGTATCTCTTTCTTTTCTAATAGAACAGTCTTTTCACTGCTTGGAAAATGCAAATAATCAAAATTTCTGAAGCTACCTCAAAACAAATACATAAATTTAGTTTCGATAAAGCAAGAACTTTGCCGAGACCAGCCTGAAGGAAGTCAAGAATCTGGAATAGTAGCTGCCTTTGGATTGAATTTAGAGTCATACCATGTGATAAAACTTATTCCAGATTCTGTAATAGATTATGAAATAATTCTTCTTTCTTGCCTGTAACAGAGTGTGCTCATCACTTGCTATGAGATGCCTTTATTCCTTTGCAGTTGCTGCTCAATCTTCATGTCATTAAAGCTAGCAGCTTAAGATTTGAATTAAGAATTGGGCTTTGGTGTAGGAGATCTGTTCGAAGAGGCAGAGGGCCATGATGGCTTCTGGAGCATCTCCCAGGCTACAGGGAACCAGAGACTGTAAGGTGAGAATGGAAGGATTGCCATTACTTCTGCCTTTTCCTTTTGGATCTTTATTGGAATGTGAGTGAGGGGTGGAAACAGATGGAAGACATAAACCAGGCTCAATGTCCATTGAACTGTCAAAACACCTATTCCCACTGTCCATTTATTTATATAGCGCCACTAATTCCACAGCGCTGTACAGAGAACTCACTCACATCAGTCCCTGCCCCATTGGGGTTTACAGTCTACATTCCCTCACACACACACAGGTCAATTTGTTAGCAGCCAATTAACCTACCAGTATGTTTTTGGAGTGTGGGAGGAAACCCACGCACACATGGGGAGAACATACAAACTCCTCACAGATAAGGCCATGGTTGGGAATTGAACTCATGACCCCAGTGCTGTAAGGCAAAAGTGCTAACCACTGAGTCACCGGGCATATGTAGCAGCAGTTTGTTTAGGCAATGCAGTGTTTGCCTTGTAAACCATCAGATAGTTTCTGAAATTCAACTGTGAAAGAATTTCACAGCTTCACCATCATAGCTTGAGCAGCGGCTAATGAGTCATTGGTGTCTCTTGAAAAAACAGGCGATGCTCAAGGTGAGGGTGAGGAAGAGTGTAGATGGAGGAGATTCCAGTGGTGTCATATGTTGTACTGTACCCTATTCCCTCTGGCTCTGTTCCTCTGAATAGTGAATAGTAGTGTAATGAATACTGCTTATTTAACGTAAATATTTCTAAGTGGGCAGAGATAGTCAAGATTATTCTGTATACATTGAGAATTCTTTAAAGTTATAGTTTCAAGTGGCCAGCCTAGACGATATAGTGAATTGAAGTATTGCAATAACTGTTGCATACCTTACAGAAGGTTCCTTTTAGTTACCACTGCGGATGCTATTATAATAGTAAGTACTGCACTTCTAGACTTGTTTCTTCTGCAGTAAGCCAAAAATGTACAAGTCACCAAGATATGGCAAACACTGCTGGATTAATAAAGCTCAGTAAACATGGCAAAGGTGTTACAAGTGTATGAAAATCTTATCCGCGGATTAACGTGAATGGGAAGACACCAACATCACTACAGATAGTCCTGTGACAGCATCCAGGATGCATCATCAATTGCGTCCCCGACTTGTAGGCCGCAAATTATGATGCAGTTTCTCCGGCCAGTGAAATCGGGAATGATGCCCGTGAGGCAGTGCCATTTGGGTGCAGGGCAATTTGCTGCTGCCCAGGTAGAGTTCCGGCAATTCAAATGACCCGGTTATATGATGGGGAAGGCGCAGTGGTGCTAAGCCTGTCTGATGATCCTGTGTGGCTGTTGGAACCACGAATAGGGGTTGGTCACAGAGGCGGCTGGTTTGGTTCTCATTGATGGAGCTCACGCGCACCTGGTCGGCAGTCAGTGAAATCCACAAACTAAGTCCAGGTAATATCAGGATCAAGAGACATTGGATGCTGAATACAAAGGGTGTTCTGTGTTTGTTTCACTGGTGGTGGTGGAGACTGGGTGCAGCCGTTAGAGCTAGGCAGGACTTGAGGTTCAAGGAGGACTAGTGCAGATGTCTCACACACACGTGGATGTGGAACGGGCTTCAGCTCACGGGAGAAGGAGAGATCCCAGAATCAAAATAGACAGCCCTGTGTATGGCCTACAATAGGTGCTACAGAGCTCCATTATTTCAAAGAGTATTATCATTAATTTTTAATTATAGGGCGCCACTAGGTGTCCGTGGCTCCATTCAGCTACCAGCTCTGGTTGCTGAAAACCAAACAACTGTAGTAAAACAAATCTCAACACAGGGAATGCTTTACAGCAGTGATTTCTAACATGGTCTCCATCTTGACCTCTGACTTGAAGCATATGTAACATAGTAACATAGTTGATGAGGTTGAAAAATAAGACACCAGGCCATTAAGTTCAACCTATTTTGGATCTCCTGCGAGCTCAGAGACCTGAAATTGGAGCCAAATTTGAATTTCCTATACGAGATCTGCTCCTGGATGTGTTGCCGGCTGAAAGTAATTTCCTGCACTACGGAAAACATTCCCTGACCTATATATTACTAGAGGAGCTGCCTTATATACCATCTGGTGAGTGTTGTCTAACCTATCACTACCTAAACTGAAAACAAATTCTATCCATTGTAATGGGTGCCATGGAAGTTTGAAGAGAAAAAAAAATGCAAATGTTGAACCAACTAGTTGGATTTTGCTTCTAACTAATCAGCCCAATGGCATTACAGCACTTTTAACAAAGTTCAAATGAACCTTGAAGGCAAAAGGCAACAGCCATGGTAAATCTGGAAACTGTTGTACGTTTACCAAGTGACCAATTGATAACAATTTTGCAATTGCACAAGCTGAATTCACCTCACTGCAGGTTAAAGTTAGATTGCACCCTTGGAAGGCCATCAGATAGCAGACATGTGTCTACAAACTGATCTTAATCACTGAATTTGAGGTAGATCAATCCCAAGAGCCTGGATCTATGCTCACTTAGACGACACATTTGTGTAGCCAATACTAAACAATCTGGTTTGGTGCTCTGAACAGACCTAAAAGTACAGAGACCTACAGTAATCACCAACCTAACCTGCCATATATTGGCACTTAGGCTTTCAGAGGCCTGTGTAATACATTTAGCGCTTGTTCACACCTAACCACTTAGTTGTTTTCATACAGATTTGAATGAGTTTCCCTTAATAAAAGTCACAACCTTTTAATGCTCTTCTCATGCATTACATATATTACAAATAAGTCAATTGGTTCGTTCACACCACTGCATTTTAAAATGTTGCATTTAAGACATTAGAACACACCATAATCTATTTCCTGTGCTCTGTTGTGAGCTACCAACATCATGGATATTACTGCTAAAAAACTAGCACAACCAACTGTACAAATACTCGATAAAACTGTGTCTACAGTACACGTTAACGTTTTTCCAAATGCATGTGTGAACGATCCCTTAATGATTAATTAACAGGCCATATGATCAGTTCCTTCGACCTCTACATTTATGAGCTAAACAATCGATGGACTCCCAACCAGCACCGTATTATGTATAGTTTGATAACTGGCCATTTGCATTTCACACACTCAGATTACATGTCCGTAAACACAATGGACGGCCCACATGAAGCCATATTGTTGCCTGTACAACGTAAAATAAAGTTTGGCTTATTAAAAAAAAAAAAACCTGTACAGGTGATTTTTCTTCATACAGATTATGAACAATGCCAGGTAACGGTGACAGGTGTGCATTAAAGTGTACCCAACACGTATGCAGTGGTGGCTGCCATTTCATGTGTTTAATCCACAAGAATATAGCCTCACTAGGAACTGATTGACAGGCTTTATTCTCAAAATGTCAGGCCTACAAATGGCTGCCTTCACTGTATGTAGGTGATGGGTACAGTCGATCTGGTGTCACTTTAGAGTCCAGGATTGTCAGTTTCAGACTCGCCATCTAACGTAAAGCAAATTTATGCTGCAAAACAGCTTTCTCTGCTAATCTTTAACACTTTACAGCAGTGCTTTTAGCCTGTTAAATCCAGCCATAGTAAGATTACACTACTTTATTATTTGAACATGGGTGGGAGGGGATTAAAAAATATCATGCACAACATTTAACTCTACAAATAAAAGGACTAATGTTCACTTTCCTCCTCCCTCGACAAACTAGTTTAGCGAGACAGCCAAATCTAGAGAGGGCTGAGGGCACAGTGGCAGGACGTTGTTCTCAACAGATTGCGGTGTAACAGCCGGAACACTCAGGAAAACTGCTGTGGAATGAAGGAAAGCATTGGACATCAGCATCAGGAACGGGCATATGTAATAGGTGGGATGGAGTTACAGGAGGCGGCCCCTGCATTCTGTGGAGCCGCAGCAGCAAAGCAGCTTCCTTGCTCTCCACGCTTCCCACTTCGTAGTTATAGTCCCAGGTCAGCTCGGTTCCGGCTCGTATCCTCCTAAGAGACCAAAATGAGAACAGAGGGAAATATCAGCTAAAAAAGTATTTTCTATATGTGCATCCACACACACAAGAGTTTACAAGACAACTGGTAGAGAATGTTTGGAAGAGAGATGTCTAGTCTCTAGTCTTATGGCCACTTCCACCAGGGGACACCTGTGTAATGAATGAAACCTGCCAAACTGATGGCAGATAAAGAATCTTACTGCACAGAAATCATAGATCAGAGCCCAGGTAAGCTTGATGAGGCCTGTATACATCTAAAATACAAGCAGTTCCAATATGTACAGACCTCATTTAAAGATTTAACCGTGTTTGACACTATGGGCCTGATTCATTAAGGAAAGTAAGCTTAAAAAAAAAAATAGTAAGTTTACTCCTGGATAAACCATGTTACAATACAAGGGGTGCAACTTCGTTTATTATTTTGCACACAAGATAAATACTGGCTGATTTGTCATGTAACACACAAATACTTGATAGCTTTATATTTACACTGACATTAAAGTTCTTCTAGGACAGTGGTTGGCTAACCTGTGACACTGCAGGTGTTGTGAAACTACAAGTCCCAGCATACCCTTCCAGCAATAAGCTGCTATATATTGGCAAAGCATGCTGGGACTTGTAGTTTTACAACACCTGGAGTGTCACAGGTAGCCAACACTGCTCTAGGACACGCCTTTCCCCAACTATAAATCTGCCATCACATTGAAAAATTTTCCTCCCCTCCAAAGCAACATGGTTTTGCCAAGGTGCAAAGTTACTTATTTTTTTGTGCTTTACTTTCCTTAATGAATCAAGCCCTATACTGTATGTATAACATCATGTACCTCACTTAAAGATATGGGCCAATTACTGGGTTACGGACTGAAAATTAGGAAACGGCATGTCTGATTCTCGTG